>NC_135480.1:75275105-75893286 GCF_052094955.1 Ictidomys tridecemlineatus | reverse complement strand
TACCTACATTTTGCCTCCAGCATTTTAATATATGAATATTCAGACTAGATATGTGACTACAATGACTGTTAGTTTTATACTTCACTCAAACATTCAATAGATTTTGCTTACCTTGCCTTTCTTTTCAGACTCTTTTTCTTCCCCCAGAGCAAGAACACTAAGGTATCTTTCTTAAATTACACAGTCCAAGAAAAAGAATTCAAAATTTTGATCATTTAAGTTTTTCTCCAATTTAATTATCTTGGAACAATTCTCAAAATATATATTAGGATAAGGACATTTGTTGTTTTAGGAATCTTTTGGAAATTGAAAATAATGCTAAAAGGGACAAAAAAAAGCACAAATTAGCAGTCTACTTACTTCTTAGCTTTATGTCATAACTTTAAAATATACACCTTATTTTAATCCTTTCCATGTATCTTTGAAATACAAAGAACATTCAAAATGATAAAACTATTATAATTTTTGTCATTGCTCTTTGCATGGTATACTAATATTTTAATGTGAATAGATACATCTCAGAAACTCAAATTTTAGCTTTTTTAAAGTAGGATATGTGTTTGAAACAATGCATTCTCTTTTTAATGAGATGGGCTATAAAGTAAGAATGAAACTAATTTTTTTTTTTAGGGTTTCTAACTATGACATCTTCTGGTATACTCATAACCTCTTCTTTGTCTTCTACATGCTGCTGATGTTGCATGTTTCAGGGTAAGTCTAAATACATATTAAAAAAAATGTGTTCCTAAAAATGGGGTAATAAAAGTCACTGCTATAGAAATTATCATGGGAATTGGCTAAAATATTTGATTTGGAATTAAGGATAGCATCAAGAGTGGGAGACATAGTTCTGTTTTTATCATGGCATATTTTATTGAAATCATCATAAAAGTGTATCGAAATTGAACACCAGAGTTGCTTCTCCCACAATGACATAGTTCTCAAAGCTCCCTATAGATACCTCCTAATATCTTCTAAAAGAAAATAAGAAGTGAAATACTTTAAGAAGATATTTTAGTGCTTACATTTTTAGAAACCGTCTTGCCATTGCAGAATTTATAACTCTGAAGTTACTAGGTTTTAGTTTTAAAAGGTCTAGAGTAGTTGCAATGAAAACCAAAGAATTAAAATGGCCAAAGACAAGAATCTGTCCAAAATGCAAATGAAAAACACCATGAAAGGGTTAAACACATATTCTAAGCTTTACATAAAAAATATGTCCCAAGTATTTTATAAATTATGTGTACTCAACATGTATTCTCAAAGTTAGTTGTTGTTTTAAAATAATCCATGGAAATAGAGGGAGAAAATAGTATAGTTTGTATAAGTCTGAAATGACGATCTTTATCCCTTCTGACTCTCTTTGGTTTGAAGTTGACTTTATCTGATATGAAGATGAAAACCTCTGCTTGTTTATGTGGTCCATGTGAATGGTATGTTCTTTCCCATCCTCATCCTCAGTCTATGGATATCTTTTCCCATGAGATGAGTTTCTTAAAGACAGAACATTGTTGGGTCTTTTTCTTTTTCTTTTTTTTAAACCCAATCTGCCAATCTATGTCTTTTAATTGATGAGGTTAGGCCATTAACATTCAGGGTTATTATTGAAATATGGTTTGTATTCCCAGTCATTTTGGTTTATTTTTGGTTATTAACTTGGTTTCTCCTTTAATTGGGTTTTCCTTCAGTGTATTTCCTCACTTTGCAGATTTTCATTGTTGTTTTACATTTCCTCCTCATGGAATATTTTGCTGAGACTATTCTGTAGTGCAGCCTTTCTCATTATAAATTCTTTTAACTTTTGTTTATCATGAAAGGTTTTTACTTTATCATCAAATTTGAAGCTTAATTTTGCTAGATTCTTGGTTGGAATCCATGTTTTTTCAGAAAATGTTGTTATAGGATCTACTAGCTTTGAGGGTCTGGGTTGAGAAATTTGCTGAGATCTGAACTGGTTTCCTCATGAATGTAATATAAAACTTTTCTCTTGCAGCTTTTAAAATTCTATCCTTAATCTGTATGCTAGGCATTTTCTCATAATGTGCCTTGGTATAGATTTGTTGTAGTTTTATACATTTGGTGTCCTGTAAGCCTCTTGTATTTGATTTTTCAACTCATTTTTCATGTTTGTGAAACTTTCTGATATTATTTCATTGAAGAGGTTGTGTATTCCTTTAGTTTGTGCCTTCCTTTATCTCAATAATTCTTAGATTTGGTCTTTTCATGTTATCCCATCATTCTTGGTCATTCTATTCATTACCATCTTCATTGTGTGGTCAACTTTATTTTCAAGATTATATATTTTGTCTTCATTGTCTGAGGCTCTCTCTTCCAAGTGATCTAGTCTGTTGGTGATATTTTCTATTGAATTTTTTATTTGGTTTATTGTTTCCTTCATTTCAAGGATTGCTGTATTTTTTTTCCCAGTCTTGATCACTTTCTTGAAGTTCTTTTGTTACCTGTATTTGATCTCTTATCTCTTTTTTTTCTAAATTTATTTTTTAAAGTTTTTGATGAATATTTATTTATTTATTTATTTATATGTGGTGCTAAGAATTGAACCCAGTGTCTCACACATGCTAGGCAAGTGCTCTACCACAGAGCTACAATGCTGGCCCTCTCTTATTTCTTTGTTGGAGTGATCATTTGTTGCCTGTATTTGCTCTCTTATACTATTCTGTACTTCACAGATCATTTTAATTATGTATGTTCTGAACTCCTTCTCTTAACATTTCATCTACTGTGCTGTCAATGGATTCTATTATTGTAGCATCTTGATCTCTTTGGGACATTTTATTCCCTTGTTTTTTTTTTTTTTTCCATGTTGTTCATGTGTCTTCCTCTCTAGCAATGCGGATCTGAGGTTACAGTTTCTATCCTATAATCTTATAGTATCCTTGCAGGTTATCAATACCTCACCTTTCATATAATCAGGCCTGAAGGACCCTGAGTCATGGTCTTTCTGGCCCTGGCTATTATCTCTAGATGGAAGTGGGATAGGACAGTGGGTAGATGGGGGGCCACAGCGTGGCCTGTCTCTACTTTTGTATACATATCATACGTGTGTGTTTGGATTTGACATTCAGAGTCATATCAGATAATAATTTGTTAAATGACATCAAGTGTACTTGGGTTTGCATAAAGATATAGGACAGGAAGGATAGTCTATCTACATGGTGATGTCAGGTGCTTCTTCAGTGGCAATCCCTATAGTTGCCCAGGAATAATTTTCCACATTCTTCTCCTCAATCCCCCTGTAGCAATTCAGTTCTAAGATGAAGAGACTGCATGGGAAGTCGGGGACTACCTTCCTTGGATAAGGCTGAGACTGTACAGAAACCCCTCCTTTGTAACAGCCCAAGTTCCCTCAATGGATACCCTTAGTCACAAGAAAAGCACTACTGGCAAGGAGCTAAAGTCTGTCAGTCCCCAAATGATTTTCACTATTTATCCAGTGTCCTTCTACTCCATTTGTATTTTACCAGTAATAAACAGTGTTACCTAGAAACACACCTATAGCATTTCCCATTTTTCTGGCCTAAAAGATTTCCAGGTAAACAGTGTTTTGAGATAGGTTTAAACCTGTTGTTTGTTCTTTTTTCAGAACATTTTATAATGTAATCTGTCAGTCGTATTGGTAATTTTAGGTACATTATATGTTTTACTTCAGGGTGCATATTCAAAATATTGCCATTTCCCCCTGATTGTGGAGACCACTGATTAAGACAATAGTATTAAATAGATTTATCTCATGTGCCCTGGTTAACTTTGTTTGGTATCATGATTCTGGAATGTAGAGTTCTGGAAACCTGGCTGACCAATGTAATTGTGACTTCCAGCTAGCTATCCCTGTCTCATGGGGGAGAGGGCTGGTGGATTTGATTTTTCCATTAATTTCTCTTTGTGGGGATAACATATTCTATGGAGCCTTGAGATATCAAGAAAACCCTTGGTAGAGAGGATTTGCCTTCCGTTTTATTCTTTAAGTGACTAGTTTGCCCATCCAGGATTGTGGACACAAAGTTTATTATGGATAAGCAGATACTACTCAGGACTATAATTATTTAAAATATAATTATGTAATGCTTATTATATGTTAAATATAATTTCCAAATGCATTATAGACTTTCTATTTAAGTGTTCCAGATTTTATAAGAATGAATAATATTATTAAAACACTTTTACAAGTATGAAAACTGAGACTGAGAAAAATTCAGTAACTTGCTGAAGTTCACTTAACCAATAAATTATGGATTAAAACACAAGTACTCTCACTTAAACTCGCTTGAAAACTCTTAAAGTTCTACTACAAGGCCGTGTGTGTGTGTGTGTGTGTGTGTGTGTGTGTGTGTGTGTGTGAGAGAGAGAGAGAGAGAGAGAGAGAGAGAGAGAGCGCTCAGATGTCTGAGAATTTAGTTTTAAGATTTTCTTTCTCAAAGTTGTGATCTGAGGTTTCAGGTTATCTTGGATTGTAAGCTATTTCTTTCCTTCCTTTCCTCCCTCCTTCCTTCTCTCCTTCTTCTTCTCTTCCTTCCTTCCTCTCCTTCTTTCTCTTTTCTCCTTCTTTCTTTTTCTGTCTCTTTAATTCTATCAGATATGAGAAAAATAATCATTTTCAGTATAATTCATTATGCATTCTTTTGCCTTTATGTTCTGCTGAATCAAAACTCTGAAAAAAGGTATTCCTTTGTAATTCAAATAGTCAATTTTTAAAGGTTCAGGAGTTCAAAATGACTTTTTAAGTTTAAAGAGGATTATATTAAGAATTACTTTTCTATTTTTTTTTGTAAGTAAAAGGAAGGCATATTTATATTTAGCTTTCACTTTTGTAGAACAAGGGTCATAGGCAGAAAGTGTCTGTATATAAAAAAATAACAAAAAATGATTTTATAAGTTTTTTTTTTTAATCACAGAATCTTAAAAGATATCTTGTTCAATTCTCTCCCTTTTTTTCCCTCCCCCTTGCCCCTCAAAACCTCAGTTCAAAACCCAATTGAGTCAAATGTATGAAAGATGATATATCATGAGCTCTGTAATGTTTTGAACAATCAATAAAAAAAAGATATCTTGAATAAGCTTGTTTTCCTAATGTCAAGGAATTTGCTTCTATTTATGTTATTTTTAAGTGACAAATAATGTTTACATGTATGAAGTATGTATGATGTTTTGATATATGTTTACCTGTGAAAGGATCAAATCAGGCTATTTGGTGTATTAGTCACCTCAAATACATTGCTTTTTTTAATCTTCCCTCTGATCTGCCCACAAAGTAAACATTTAATTCTGAAGATATCCATTCTGACTTTACAAAGCTCTAATTCTCACAAAGTTTTTTGTTTTTCTAACCAGAATTTATTTTACTATAATTTCTATCCAGTGACTTAAAAGTCTGCGACTCCAGAGGCAATGAAAATCAAATCTCTCACCTTGTATGAATTCTGTTCTTTTGTTTCTTGTTTGATGACATTTTAAATCTTGTCATTATACTGACTGGGCCTGGTCGTACACACTTGTGATACCAGCTACTTAGGAGGCTGGGGCAGGAGGATTACAAGTTTAAGGTCAGACTCAATACCTGTCTCAAGACTAAAAATAAATAAAAAGGGCTGAGGATATACCTCAGTGGTAAAGTACCCTTGTGTTCAGTCCTTAGAACCACACACACAGACACACACATACACACACACACACACACACAAAAAAAAAGCAAAATAAATCACATTGTTATTCTGAAATTTCTCCTTTGGATATATTAACAGTTAATATTTGTGGAATGCTTATCTTTTACCTTATTAATGCTTTATCTCATTAAACTTTCCCAGCAACCCTGTATTTATTGTTATTATTATCATTATCCCAATGAGAGAACAAGGCCAGTGAGAGAGAGCGTTATCTGAAGGACACAGCTAGTAAGTTGAAAATCTTGGATTTTAACTCAGACATCCAATTTCAAAACCCCAAAATTCTAACTTTAAATTATGCTGGACTTCATTTTGCATAGCTTCTCTCTCTATATTTTTTTTTTTTTCAAATGGAAACCAAATTAAGCACTGACAAGAATCTTAGTGTGTGTGAGATGATATTGGCTAAGGGAAGCCTCACTTTCCTCACTGAAAATGCTCCATCAGTGTTATTCAGGACCCGGCTATTTTTCATGATCATCTGTGTCCTTATTTTAATCTAGTTTTCATTCTTATTACCTTTATTTTAGATTATTTTCATCATTTATAAGCAAGCCTATTGTGTGCCACTCTAAAAAGCTACACTTCATATACACTAAATTCAGATTTTTTTCAGTGCTCAAATGAATTTCAAAATAATTTTCCTTTGCAAGATATCAGAATAACATGGTGGTGACAAATTGCATCACTTAATAACTGAAAATCTTTGGCAGATAATTTTACTTTTCTTTTTCTTATCTATTAAGTGAGACAAATAAAATCATCTTTTTTAAGTTTGAACAAAGAAAGGTAGTATGAAAGGGAAAATATAGACATATGAAATAAATTTTAGAAAAATCATACTACTACCAGTACTGATGAATATACAGGGAAGAAATGTCACAATTAACTGCCCAAAAATGTCTTTTCTTTTTTTGTTGTTTAGTAATGAATAATTTTATTTTTCAACTATTTCAAGGTCACAACTCTGTTTCTCACTCACACTCTTTCTCACACCAGTTAAAAGAGTTTTAATTTCAACACCTTAACAAGGAAGGGTCATACACTGAAATCAACACCACAATCAGTCTGAGTTTGTCCATGTACACAGCTGAAATCAATTATAAGTTATGGCCTATCAGATGCTAGGGGAACATTTTTAAAAGTAGTTTTTACAGGTATTAAAAAAACAAAAAACTTCTCGCAACTTCTTGTATTGAAGTCATCATATATACAGGGCAAAGCCAGTGATTTTTATATTTGCATTTATTCTTCATTTAACTTTTGAAACACTACTGTAATTAAATATTAAAACAAACAGTAGCAAACACTACTGTAATTAAATATTAAAACAAACAGTAGCAAATAGTGAGCATATTATGATTATAATATTTCACTCATTCACTACTGATATAAAATGCCTGTAGTAAGTTTTTTCCACTGGCCCCATTAAGAGATTTGCTTGCCATTCTAGCCTGGTGAGAGATGTTTACCATGGTTCCATTATCGAGAGTAGATATTTGGCTTTTGGAAGCCACATAATGCTTCTTCAACCAGCTGTATATCCACATAGATGCAAAAGAAAAAAAAAAAAGTCTTATGTAAAAACAGCACAGTCCTTCTGATCTGACATAATGATAATATCTCCTGGCTCCAGTCTTGGCTCTTAGTCTCCTTCACTATAGAATGTAATCTTCTGTCCATCTTTCATGCCTTTGTCAACATGAACTTCTACAATCTTATTCTCTCCAACTACCTTCTATTACAGTGTTTACCTCCATCTTTAAGACTGATCCTTTTCCCTTGGCCCCCAGCACTCCATATATACAGACTGAATTTGCTGAACCATTCCAGGTCCTATCTAATGAACTCATATTTGCATTCCAGTACTTGGGAAGTGGGGAAGCAATCTCCTGCTCCTTTCTTTATCACTTCAGCCTTAACATTTGTCACAAAGTACATTCTTTTGCAGAGCCAGTTTTCTTTTTTCACCACTATGTACATCTTCTCACATTACCAAGAGCTTATGCACAACATTTTTTCTTCTTTCTCTCTGCATCCTTCTTCTTCCTCCAAAAACATCAAAGATGTCCATAGGAGAGCCTATACTGCTACCTGCTCCACCCTTCTTAATTGCCTGTTCTTCTGTGTCATATAATGCCCTTTCCTTGACATCAGAGAGGACTTTAAGCTTGAGAAATCTGTTTAAATTTCTCTTCTTCATTTGTATTCTTGTCATGATGATACTTCAAAGCCAGTTTCCTCTAAGCCTTTTTCAATTATGCCTGAGTGGCATTGGATTTGACCCCAAAACATCATAGTAAGTGGTTTCTTTCACCCTTTTCTACAGCCAGTGAGTGGGCTGAGGTCAGTGTGCTGAAGCGGGAAAGAGCATGTAATAGTGTGAAACTTGGGCAGCTACTGCTCCTCCACCTCTCACTGAGCGTTCTGGAAAGTTACACAGAGTCACAGCACTTTTGAAGAGCCTCGAGTTTCTTATAGGCTAAGTAATTTGGTAACTATATAACAGTGAAAACTGCTTAACATATCAAAAGAATATTCCTTAAAAGGGCCATGATATTTATAACATTGCAAAGACTCTAAAATTCATTCTAGCAACAAATATTTATTCTGGAACTTGTAAAAGAAGCCTTCTCCAGGGGAATTTTTTTTTCTAATCTTAATACATTTTTCTAAGAAGTTGTTATTGTTGTGTTTTATTAAAGATATTTTAATTCAAAAGATATTTTGGGGAAAAAAAAACTAGTCAAAATTATTCTCTCTTTCCAGATGTGGAGGGAACTGGAAGGTGGTTGTTTTTGTTTTGTTTTGTTTTCTCTTTTTCATTTGAAAAACATCAAAAGGAGAGACATACTTCTATTCTCACTTACTGATAGAAGGGATATGGAAAATAAATTAGAATGTCACAGAGTCTGAGTTTAAGAGCCTAACCCTGCTCCTTTTGAAAGACATGAGGAGGTTGCATTGTAAATGGGATTTGGCACCTGAGCCTCTGCAATCTTGCCAGAGTCAGCCCTCCTACTGGTTTTAATATGGGAATGTTGGGTGGACACTGATTGTATTTTGTATTTAAATGAGAGACAGTTTATAGTGTGATAATTCTGGTTAAGATAGAGGGGAAGTTCCTCCTCAAAGGAATAGATTCTGATTAAGATAGAGGGGAAGGTCCTCCTCAAAGGAATGGGTGCCAATAAGAGCAAATTTACAGTGCAAATAATATTCTTTGCCAGCTAAGACTCCTCTGACTATTGTTTAATATATGATTGACGCTTGAATTTTTCTTTTAAACAGTTATCTGCCGGTGGGGACTATTTGTTGGCAAGGATTAATCATAGAGCATGATTTACAGCCCACTTAAAATATATTTTCTAGGGAATTTAAAGAAATAGTTTTCTCTGTTTCTATAAATACTCTTTAAAACATGGGGAACCTTTGTCAACCATGACTTTAATGAACCAAAGGCAGTGTCAGCTTCACTGTTTAGGCTCAAGAAATGAATCAGGGCTGGACAAATATTTGTAATGATATGTTTATTGTGTTGATTTGAAGTTTTCTGCATCTATTATGCCCTCAGGAAGAGGAAATTAAGGACATTCTTTTAGAGGATAAAAGCCTTTATGCCTAATATGTATGGGTTAAAATTTGTGGCAAGTCCAGTGTATTCTCTTCTAGAAGCCATTTTCACTGAGGCCTCTCTTCACCCACACTGATGGGGAAGAACGACAGGCTTTGTAGTTTTCTGTTGGTGGGAGGTACTTGCTCTTAGAAAATTAAATGGGAACTTGGATAGCATCCAGAGAAAGTCAGTCCCAGAGGTTGTATATTAACTAGTCCTTCTCTAACTCTGAGGGAGAAAACTTTTACTTTCCTTTAATTCCTCTTCAGTTTCCCTTTCATTGCCTCTAGATTAGCAGTGACTATGTAATTTATTCTCTGAACAAGGAATTTTTAAAATTGAATTAATTAATTAACTAATTATTCAGTATAGGGGATTAAATCCAGGGGTAGTCTACCACCAAGCCACATCCCAGCCTTTTCTTTTCTTTTTTGTTCATTTTTTATTTTAAAAAGGGTCTTATTAAATTACTAAGGCTATACTCAAACTTGCAATCCACCCACCAGTCTCCTGAGTTGCTAGGGTTAAAGGTGTGCAGCACATGCTCAGACTAGGCACTTTTGAGAATAATGAAAAGGGGATTCTACTAATAATTAAACAGGGATTGTGGATAAAGCAGGCAATATGGTCATTCTACCTGTTCCTAGTAATTGGGGAAAGTTCCTCAAAAGTTCTAATGTCCACCTTGCATCAGAATCACAAAAGGATTCCTTTGCTCAAACAGGGCCTCTGCATGGGTACTTAGGAACTAGAAACCAAAAGTAATAATTCTGATATTGCTTAGCTTTGGCCCGCCTTCGAGATTGTAAGTAGATGTCCACAACCATCTTAGGTAGAAGGTTGAGAATTTGGATATTTATGATAGTGTCTAAATCTTTTGTGAATTCTGTCATTCTTATAGGTGATTTGACCCCAAAACATCATTATTTTTATTCTGATATTTTTATTCTGATATTTCCTAGATCTAAATGTCATTTTTTTTTTGACCAGGTGCACATATCTCCAGTCCTTTTTTATTTTAAGGCAGGGTCTTGCTAAATTGCATAGGGCCTTGATAAGTTACTGAGGCTGACTTTGAACTTGTGATCTCCCTGCCTCAGCCTCTGGAGCCCCTGGGATTACATGTGTGTGCCACTGTACCCAGGTTAGATGCCTATTTTTTTTAATGGATCTAATGACTTATCAGTATGATGCCTATTATTTGTATTAAAAATTGTATTAAAAATTCCACTTTTTCCATACAGAAAGGATTCTTTATTATTATTATTATTATTATTATTATTATTATTCAGAAAGGATTCTTAACTTGGATTCATAATTCCTAGGAATTATTGAATGGATCCAGAGGATCCTTGAATTCCTGAATCACACATACAAACTATGAATATATATGTCTTTACATGTGTATTTAGTTTTGAGGCAAATACATGCATTTTGTATAAGAAGGGTTCCCCAGTTTTCATTGGAATCCCATAGGTGTGTATGGTCCTAAAAGGCTTAATACTTCCAATGCTAGATTTTAACCAGAGACCTATAATACCTTTACACATTTCATATCTCTTACTTAAATTTATTCAAGGTTAAAAACACTGCACTGTAGGGAGGAATAAAAAACACAGGGGTGGTTTTATTCTCCCACAAATTCTACTGGAAGAAATTTATATGACCAACTTAACAATTGTGCTATTATTTAAAGGACAGTAATGAAACTCCTCATAATCATTCCCAAGGTTTAGATAGCATTTAATATGTACTAGGAACTTAACATTTATGCATATATTATATGAGCACAGACTAGTTTTTTGTTTTTGTTTTTAAATATGCACAGCACTGGAAAGTAAGTGGTGTTATTTCCATTTTACAGATAGAGAAATGAGATGTACAAGGTAAATTAAATGACTGTCCCAGGCCAATCAGCTAGTGCTTAAAGAATGCTAGTAGTGATCATAGGAGATCTGGCCCCAGAATCTATGCATTCATCTTTACCCTTTTCATAAGTTATTTATTTGTTTATTTATTTAGAAAGTGTCTTCACCTGTGAATGAAATATTTTAATGTAATGTGAAAATCTAGGACATCTTTTTGATTTATCTCTTTAAGTAAATAAGTATACATGTGCATCTTTGAATATTTTAAGTAATAAATTTAATTTTGGTTCAAGTTAGATAGATTCAAAGGTTTTGAATTTGGTGCTCCCAGAAAGCAGATTTAGAATAAAATGCCTTTTTTTTTGTACTGCTTTAAAAATATTTTACAAAATGTTATGGCATATGATAATAAGTGTAATAACTTTGTATTAACTTAAGAATAAAATTATGTTTATGGAATACCTTAATTTTTAAATTTCTTTCAAATTACCTGAAAATAACAGAGAAAGAAGTTAGGCTATAGACCAAAGTTGATAAAAATGCTGTAGAAGAGAACTTTTGTGAGGATTTGTACTTCTACAGTATGTCTTTGTAAAGAGATTAAATTAAAAAAAACAAAAAAGAGGGCTGGGTTGTGGCTCAGTGGTAGAGTGCTTGCCTAGCACACATGAGGCTTTGGGTTCCATCCCCAGCACCACATAACAAAGTAAATAAACAAATGTATTATGTCCATCTACAACTAAAATAAAAAATTTATACACACACACACATAAAACAAAATAAGAAAGGCAAAGGGAAAAGACATTATTCACAATATAGGAAAAGCACATTATATACATGGATTAAAAAAAATGTCTTTAACCACTCCCTTGTTTTTTATTCCCTGCTACAATCCAATGTTTTAAACCTTGAATAAATTTAAGCAAGAGATATGAAATGTGTAAAGATAATATAGGTCTCTGGTTGAAATCTAGCTTTGGAGGTGTTCAGCTCAGAAATATTTTAGCCTTTTTGGACCACGCATACCTATTAATGAATTGCCTATAATGTTAGGTGACCCAGGAAGTTAGTATCCCAATATGAGGGATGAATTTGATAGTGGAATTCCACAGTAAATAGAGAGTCCCAAGTAAACTTGCAAATTTGTCGATTACCTTGATCATCCCCTTCCATACATATTGCTGTCTTGACCTTAAATATAGTGAACAAAACCACCTAACTCCCTAAATTCTAAAAGAAAAGAAATAGGATTCATGGATCACTGTAGTATGCTGACTTTAATTCTTTAGGTTAAACACTGAGGAGTTAGACAACAATATCATATGGTGCTTCCATGCTTAGTCTTTTGAGAAATCTCATAGTGATTCCCATAGTGATTGTACTAATTTACAATCTCCCCAACAGTGTAAAAGTGTTCTTTTCTCCCCACATCCTCTCCAGAATTTATTATTATTGGTAACTGCCATTTTGACTGGAATGACGTGAAATCTGTAATTTAGGGCATCAAGCAGTTGTTTCATTTTGCATTTCCCTAATTACTGAAAATGTTGAAAAATTTTTCATGGGTTAGTTGATCATTTGTATTTTTTCTTTTGAGAAGTGTTTGTTAGTTCATTTGCCCATTTGTTGATTGGTTGATTTGGTTTTGTAATGATAAAAGTTTTTGAGTTCTTTGTGTATTCTAGACATAATCCAGAAGAGTAGCTAGCAAAGATTTTTTTCCCATTCTGTAGGCTCTTCTCATTTCCTATTCATAAGATTTTTACTTTATTAAAAAGTTGATGTTTTGTATAATAATTACAGAGTAAAGATTTATGGTTTATTTACATTTGTTGATATTTTATCCTATAAACCAAATGGTTTTGAGGATTGAGGGAATGTGCTATATTCTTCCATAATAAGGCTTTATAGTTTCATGGTTTGTGTGTGTGTGTGTGTGTGTGTGTGTGTGTGTGTGTGTGTGTGTGGTGGATAGATAGAAATAGTATATTTAGAGCATTTTCATATACACGGAGTCTTTTATACTGTAAACTACATGTATTAATGAATTTTTTTATCTTAACAGCTATGGGTTTTGTTTTTCACCCTTTGGGGGTTGGAAGTGTCAAGCTTCAGATCAAGTAATTTTTTTTTAACAGAATTTTCATCTCAATTTTTCTCGGGAGTGAGATATAAAAATATCTTTCTGACTGGACTTACAGGGTGAGAATGCTGAGAAGGAAGGAGAAACAACAAAAGTTCATGTAATTTAAGAAATATTGTCACTACATTAGTGTTTAAAAAAATCTTTTTAGTTGTTGATGGACCTTTATTTTGTTCATATTTATATGTGGTGCTGAGAATCGAACCCAGTGCCTCATGTGTGTGGTGCAAGCGTCTTACCACTGAGCCACAACCCCAGCCCACATTAGTATTTTTGTGAAATGTGAAATAATTATTTTATACCCCATTGCCATTTTAGTAAAACAAGCCAGTAAAGGAATACTAAGAAATAATGGTTGGTTACTAATATTTTTCTTCATGAGCGGTCAAAGCCATTTTCTTAACATATCTGTGAAGTAGGGAGGATGACATTATCTCTCTCTTTCACTGAGGAAACAGTAAAATGATGTACCCAGCATTAGAATTTTTGATTCTAATTTCTTACACTCTGGGATTTAGATTTGTCAGCTGCATAGAGATCGTGACAAAACCAGCTGTTTAATTTGCAGAGTCTATGGCACAATAAAAATGCAGGGCTTCTTGATCAAAAATTATTACTCACTTGGAGTGGAAATAACTGGAGCACTGAAGCAATGACCTGGTTTTGCTAAGAGCAAGATTTTGTGGAGTTGCACAGATCACAAATTCATGAGCCAGCCCTCTCTTTTAAGCTTAGACAGTCTCACCAATAAGAGACAGACAAAGTTCCTTCTGTGGTTGAGCTACATGACTCTCAGGTGTCATAGGCAAGGGACCCTGCAGGGCCAAAGTGGGGAAAGGAGTAAAGATTAAGTTGATTGGGTACTCAGAGGTTCAGGACTGCTGAGACTGTATCCCTAACTTAGGATGCTCCTAACAATAAGCTTTGAATATCTGAATATCATGACAACTGTTTGCTTAGGGTAGGTTTGGCTTGGGGCATGGCAGAGATTTCTTTCAGGTTGGATTTAGCAATACTAACTAGTGAAGAGGAATAATGTAAGTTGCAGACTGTGTAATCTTCCTGAACTTACATGGTTTATTTTACTAAATACCATTTACTAAAATCTAGACATTTTTTGAAGGTAGAAAATGAGTTTAAAATGAGTTTTTGTTAAAACCCGATGACTACTACTCAATCATGTGTTTCAACAACAATAACACCAAGAAGTTGTTTATACATTCCTAGTCACCTGTTTGTTCAATGACTATTTAGTTGCTGTAGGTTATAGGCACTGTGTTAAGTACCAGATAAATAGCATTGAAACAGGACAAACCCTTCACTTTCACAAGAAAACATTCAAGTGGTTTCCAGATAAACTGGAGAGTTGTGATACATTTTAAAGTAGAGAATTTGGTTTTATTTTATGATGCAATTTTTTGATATTTTTGTTATTGTTGTTTTGTAGTTTAAACTTAGCAAAAATAATTCTCAGGAAGTTATATTTTTACTATATATATATATATATTGTTATAGAATACTAAGAAAAAAAGTATGTTCCTAAGGGAAAGTAATTTTGCTCTCCTATTTAAAAAGGGTGCAAATCACCAAACACATAAAGGTCACCTAAATGATGCTGCATTCATTATAGATTCTTCACATGAAGTTAAGGTAGGAATGATTTTCATGATTGTCCTTTTGGCAGCATGGTATTTTCTAATATTTAACTTTTGCCATAAAGTAATTCTAATTTATATGCAGTATTCATTCAATATACTATGTTATTTTATATGACCTTTGGACAGTGAGGCAATCAAACAAACAAACAACAAAAACAATACATACAAACAAAAATCCCCAAATAGGATAACTCTAATGCCCCTTAAGGGAAAAAAGGAACAAAACCCAAAAGACAAAACTCTACCTTTTGAAACACTGTTGAATGTTGAAAGCAGACCCTGTGAGCACAAAAGCAATAGCATTCACAGTCATGTATTTTGATGGATACACATAAAGGATTATAAAATCCTTTATTTCTCATAATGGAAGAGTACCAGACATTCCACAATTATTTCTGAATTTCTCTTTTAGATCATAATACATTGGAACATAAAATAAGAAGAAGCACTTTTTTCCTTGCCTCCCCTCCTCAGTTTCTCACAATGTCACTGTCTTTATCTGGCCAGGTTTTGGGTTTATCTTTCACTAGCATCTTTACCCTTTTCTCTTTTTTTGTTTTAAATTACTGATCATTTATTTATGAAAGCTATAACAATACATATAAGAATTTTTCCTATTTTGATTCCTAAATGTGCATGCCTTATTAAAACAAATTATGAGGTAATTGCTTGCTTTTAAAATCAATGCATAAGAAAGGCCTAAGAAATATATTAAATACAAGAAACTTGCTGAAGGAATAGTGGGGTTTGGTAGAATATGAATATTTGAGGCATAAATGCATAAGACATGGTCTCTTCTATTAATAATGGGAAAAAAACATGTGACTTTGTGCCGCCTGCTTCCTCACACTAGAATGTCATTATCCTGTAATTGTTGGACTCTGTACATTCTTCAATTACCAGTTCATCACTCATCTTTACTATTCTTAGGATGTCTACATATGTCCATATATCATTAATCATTTGCTTTTGTATTCTTGTTGCTTTCATGTTTGATTATATTCATTAGATCCATGTTATAGATATTCCATTAAATTAATTGAACTATTAAAAATTTCAGTTGTACAAGCTACATTTTTGATCACTTAATAGCCACATGTAACTACTGACAGTTCAGAATTTTTCCTTTTCACCATCACAGAAAGTTTTATGGGAGAGTCTGGCACTAAATTACGCAGTTGTATATCTTGGTGGTGATATAGGGCAAAATGCAGGGTCAGAATTAAGTGACAGATAAGCTTCAGGCTACTTAAGTGGGCTCTATTGTATTTGAGAAAACATGCATGTTATATCTGCTGAATTAGATAAATGTATTGGAGATTCAAAACAATAGTAAAAACTACATAAATACCTCAAATTTTCACAAATATTGTCAGGGTGAAGACCCTAAAGTTTGAGCAGCCTTTTAGAAATAGTATCTGATTTTATCCATCAATTTGAATATTCCTAATATTGGGTTTACATTCCTATATAAAATTCTTCAGAAAGATTGTTTTAATGTCTATTATAATATGTTTTTAATGGAATTTTTATTCTAAGAATAAATATTCTAAGACTTCTAAGAAATTTTATACTGGTGACAAAGAAATGGACACTTTTTGTTTTTAACTAGTAATAAATGAAGTTTGGCATTCAGTTGAACTTGAAAAATGACACGTAAAATTATTGGTTTGTTACAAATATGTTGCTTCCTTTTTTAAAACCTGGAAGCAAGTAGAGCTATAAAATTTTGATCAATGCATTTATTATTCTTCAGTTTCACGTTTTTTTTCATAAAATACAGTGGATGTTCTGCAAGGGGAGGAGGCTTGGTATAGCAGAAGGAGCACGATTCAGATTTTGGAAGCAGACTGCCTGGGTTTTCTGTCTCAGCTCTGCCACTAGCAGTGTTGTTTTGGGCAGATTACTAACCGCTCTAGACATGTTCACTCATAGTAGGATGGAGCCACCGTTCTTTACCACAGACACTTGATATAAGTTTGTGTAAATGCTCCTGGAAGCAACCAACACCTGTCTGGCATGCTCAGCATCTGTCCTTTGAGTGCTGAGTTCAGAACCTGCTAGGCCCCTCCCTAGTGAAACTTTCAGTATCTTCACTACAAATTACAGCACAATAAACTTGAGATTTTCTACTGGATTTTTTTTATGAATGCTATTTTTCATTATTTGCCTTTATTTTTCACACTTTTGTGATGACAAAAATACCAATTCAGATAAAATAAGAAAAATTAAAAAAAATTTTTTAGAGATAGCTTCTGTTATTTTTCTTGAACATAGCTTAAAAATAACAAAAAAACTCTCAAAATTAAAGGGAATTTTAGGATATTATATGCCAACAACAGCAGCAGTATTTATTTTATTGACTTAAGAGGTATAATTTATAGCAGCAATACCACCATTCTGAGGACCTTGAACATGGTATGGTTATGTCACTTGAATATTGTTAGTACTTGGGAGGAGAGATTAACAGCATTCTTGTGTCTGAAATTAAGACCCTGAAGTATAAGCTACTCCTTTCCAGCATGCATGTGCATGCATGTGTGCAAACACTCTCTCTCTCTCTCTCTCTCTCTCTCTCTCTCTCTCACACACACACACACACACACACACACACACACACACACACACACGGGGTGGGGGAGACAGAAACAGAGCTAGCCTTATTTCAAAGGATTTTTTTCATTTTGAACATCTTTGACATCCATTTCTTAAGCCACTGACATGCTTTTCATGTGGTGAGAGCAACTTGATTTCTAAAACCCATACTTTTACTACCACCTAGTTACTTTATCTGAATAAAAGCCTTGGGTTTTTTCATGTTTTTAATGGAAAAATACTTGCCTAGTATGATTATTTTGTTTTGAGGTTTATTTAATGAAAAAAGATGTTTAAAAAATTATCAACATGCTTCTTTGTTAATTAAAAAATTATAAACATGCTCCTTTGTTAATAAGTATTAATCTTCCTTCTTCCTACCTTTTTCAGTAGTAGGTTGTGAGGATCCAGTGACCTAAAGTGCTGTATTATGAGAGGAGAAGAATATAGAATTTGAGTGAGCTTGGTTCAAATCTTAGTTCTGTTATTTATCACAAACACACACACAGCTATGTAACAGTAGGGTAATAGTTAAAATAATTTTTTAATTTGTAAAATTAGAATAATATTTCAAGTTCATATATTTTTTCAAGAATTATATGAAATACGAATAAAATTTCTTTTTGTCCTGGACCTGGAGTCTACCATAGCTTATGAAACTATTATTAAGAGTCTATAATAATTATTATCTGTGGTTTGACTTAAGTTTATCTTCTTCTAAGATATCTTACAAAGTAGATTTTAAGTTTCTGGAGGGTTAGGGAGTAGAATTCAGTCCTTGTTGAACTCTAGCACCTAGAACAGTGCTATGTATATCACATCAGTGTTTGTTCAACTTATGGGCAGTAGCATGAATCAAATTTTTGACAGAGTTACTTGTCAGCCATTTACCATTGGGATGACCAGTGGGAACAACATGTTTGGATAAATCATTAGTTGTAATGGAAACTGAATCAAATGAATGGGTTGTCCAAGTGTAATACATAATTTTATTCTATAAATAGAATGCTGTGAATGACTAATGACAAAAATATTGGCTCAGATTTAATTTCTATTAATTTATTCAATACCTAGGCTGTGTCTGCTCTATTTCTTTAAAAGTTGTTATCTGTATGTGTGGTCTCCTATGAATGCCATATAATCCAGCCCAGTAATTAGATGCCTTTCACGAATGCACTAAATACTTTCTTATGATTTTACGATGACTAGTTTCAAGGAACAGAGTGAAATAAAAATAACTAGAGAAAGGGAACTTACTGTGATCAAAAGGGTAAAAGGGGGGTGATCAGACTGGACAGATGGTGGATGCCAGCACTGCCTTGGCATTTGCCTTCGAACCATCATATATTCAATCTAATGGTTTTACTGTTTATGCTCTTAACTTTTGATTAAAAAAATGTATCAGTTTTTAAAAAGTTATTGGTTCATTATAATGATACATACTACTGAGATTCATTGTTACATATTTATACGTGCATGCAATATAATAATATAATTTAGTCATTTTCATTTGCAAGTACCTCTCCTTTTTCACTTGTTCCTCCTTCTGGTACTCTTTCTCTACTCTTCTGGTCTCTCATCTATTTTCATGAGACCCCTACCTTACCCTTTTCTTCCATTACACGTATGAAGAAAATATATGACCCTTGACTTTCTGAATTTAGCCTATTGCATTTAACACAATGTTCTCAAGTTCCATCTGTTTTCCTGCAAATGACATAATTTTCATTCTTCTTTAAGCTGAGTAAAACCCATTGTTTATATATACATTTTCTTTATTCATTCATCTGTTACATAGGCTGGTTCTATAATTTGGCTATTGAGCTGCTATAAATAATATGCATTATTATGACCTTAATTCTTCAGGACAAAATGCTGAGGGGAGGTACACTTGGGTCATATGGTTGTTCCATTCTTAGTCCTTAGAGAAACCCCTATACTGATTTTCATTGTGGTTATACCAAAAAGTATAAAAGTTTCTTTTTCCTCACATCCTTTCCAGCATAAAATATTGTCTTTGTAAAGTTAGTATAGTTCTGTGACACTTCAATTTTTCTTAAGCTATCAAAATTGATTATTTGGAACATGAAAGGTAACCTGAAATTAACACATTTTTAGCCAATTAGGGAAGAATAACTTTGGAAATAAATGTACTTTTGGTACCCTTTAAAAAATAAAGTATAATACAAAATTTTTAATGTTTTTCTAAATCTTTTTTCTTCATTGTTTTCTTAGGCAACAGTGACAAGAAATGTAGAACATAGAATTTAGAATGTCCTAAAATATGAAACAAAAAGAACAAGATTTTAAGATGTGATCTCTCCTACCAGATTCATTCTTCTGAGCTTTTTATGTGGTTGTGTTTGTGAAGAGATTGAAAAAAAAAACAGATTTGGGGGTTGGTTGCTGAGTATAAATTATTTTCTGAACATAGAACACACAAGCTTACGGTTCCTGTTATTTTTGTTTAACATTTCCTGTACTTCAGTAAGGCATGTTTTATTCAGTCTTAGCCAAATCAAATATGATCCCTGTATTTTTTCTTTATGTTTGGAGATTGCAAAGTAGTCATCACTGCAGTGTTCATTGAAGTGAAAACTTGTATATGATTTCACAAATGCATAATAGATTTGAAATAAAGACTGTCAAATTTAAAAATACTTTGAAAGATTGCAAGTGTTCTTCCCTACAATGTATTTATTGCATTTGTTTGGAAGTAAAAAAGATTTTGTTTAGACCCTTAGCAATTAAGTTATTAAAATTTTAAACACTTTTTGATTTATCCTAAATATGACACAAGGGAACACTTTTCAGGTAATGCTATGTAAATTTAGCAAGAAAAAGTGATTATTTTCCTTTATTACAGCCCTTGATTTCAATTTTTCTCTTCCTCCCTCCCTCCCTGCCTCTCCCTATGTGTTTCTAATTTAATTTTAGAGGACTGTTGAAGTATCAAATTAATTTGGATACCCATCCTCCTGGATGCATCAATCTTAACAAAACACGCTATCAGGATATTTCCTCACTGGAATATGTATCAGAACATTTTCATGAACCATTTCCTGGAGGATTTTCAAAACCAGAAGAGCTTAACGGGAAAACATTTGTGAAGATTTGTGTGGAAGAACCCAAGTTCCAAGCTAATTTTCCCCAGGTTAGATTAATTGTATGTTTAATCTCTGCAAAGTCTATGTCTCCATTCAATTGATCAACATCACATTTAAACATAGTTTGACACTGTGCATTTATGCATAAGATGTTTCAGAATACCTATTATTACATCACAGTATCTGGTAATCCAAGGCAAAAGACATGATATTTGAAATTATACAGAATTTCTGCTTATTAATTTTATGATCTTTGCATACTGAGAAGTGCTGGCTGAATAATAAAAACAGTATTAAGACAATTATATACTACTAATTATTATTTCATTGTATTTTATTATATTGTAATATTTATACACAATATCATCAATGACAAATAGTATAATTGATTTATTGAATGCTTTATATTCTAGGCACTGTGCTGAAATGTTCTGTATTAATATATTTTTTTAATATTTAAAATGACTATTAGAAGCAATTACTGTTATCCTCAATTTTCTAATGAAGAAATTGTACTTAAAATGCAAAAAATATCTTGATCAAAGCCTCTAAGACAGTAAATAGTAGAGGTAGTATGTAAACTTAGTTCTTTGACCAAATGCTTGGTCTTGGAAAACTTCTCCAAGTACTTAGCTAAGAGTTTAGTGAGGGCCCTAATCTTTCCTTGTAGCTGTGGGAACTATCCACATATAAATTCCACCCTGGCTCTATCTGTTCTGAATGAAGGTAGGGAATACTGATGTCAAATTTTACTTTACAAAAAGAAGAATTAGAAGTCAAAAACTAGAATTTGTAGAAGATTTTTGAATAAATGTGTTAGTTTTGTGGTTTCATTAGTAATAATCCTCTAGATATCTATCAGATTTATTATTTCCATAAGTTTTCTGAGCTTCACAAAATGCTGTGTATTGGACAGGGCAGGTATGAGGACTGCCACTTTGCTTATGCAGAACCTGGTGCTTCAAGGGTAATTGTTTCAAAGTTTCAAGGTTGCTACCTTGCAGAACTTGCCCTTCCATGTCTTTTCTTCATACAGTGTGAGGCTAAACTTATAAAAAAGAGGCCCACACTAGCTTCATGGAAGGGGGGAGTCCTGGATCAACTATGTAAATCAGATTTAAGAAATGACCATTAAAGTAAGATTTAGTTAGAGGCTTCAAAGAGGTGAGAGAGATATAGTGTGCTGTTGTAAAGGAAACATTGGCCCCATGGACGGTAATTCCCAGTTTTAAATTGTCACAGTTTTTATATAAGTATTATTATCTGCTCATAATATTTAGAAGTAAATTGTAAATAACATGCCTGGAATGTTTCATTTTTAAAAGATGTATGTGCATATAATATGTGTATGCATTGTGTATATGTGCATTTTATACATATACACAATATGCAATAAAATATCTAGGGCATTATCTTTTTTAAATATTGTTTTTTAGTTTTATTTGGATACAATATCTTTATTTTATTTATTTACTTAAATGTGGTGCTGAGGACTGAACCCAGCGCTTCGCATGTGCTAGGCGAGCACGAGTGTTCTACTGCTGAGCAATGACCACAGCCCCGCATGGATTATCTTTTTACTACACATTGTACTGATGCTTTTATTTTTCCCCCTAAAACCACCCTTAGATAAATCTGAGGTTTCAGTTTGCTTTTATTTTCTTCTACAGAGACAAATTGTGTATATACATTATATTTTTGTTTACACACATAGATGTAAGAAAGAATGAATGATGGTTATACCTGGGATGTGGGCTTGAGGTTGGGTCTCAACAGTATTTTATTTTGCATTCTGTTTTTATTTTTTTGAATGAATGAGCATCTATTATTTTGGACTCATTTTTATTTGTATTTTATTATTTAAAATACAAGCTGAAATATTATTATCATAATGTATAAAATAAGCATACAGGCAGAATATACATACTTACAATTCGAGTGTTTTGAAATATATTTTTGAAAATTCTCCTTTAGACTTGGCTTTGGATTTCTGGACCTTTGTGCCTGTACTGTGCAGAAAGACTTTATCGGTGTATCCGGAGCAATAAGCCAGTCACCATCATCTCAGTCATTAGTCATCCATCAGATGTCATGGAGATCCGAATGGTCAAAGAAAATTTTAAAGCAAGACCTGGTCAGGTGAGTCAATGGTCAACAACTTTAAAAACACCCTTAATTTCTTAATTATAAAAAATATAAAAAAATAGTACACATAGCTTTATTGGGATAGTTGAATTTCTTTTTTAGTAATTTAAAATCAATCTGTTTGTTGCTTTTTCAGTATATTATTCTTCACTGTCCCAGTGTATCTGCATTGGAAAACCATCCATTTACTCTCACAATGGTAAGACACTTGTTTCTTGATTTTTAAAAATTTTAGAGTGCAGTGGATTTTTATGTGCGTTTTTAACTTCATTCAAAAAATTATTCAAAGCTTTTATGATATTCTTAATGTTTCAGTAAACTATATTTTTACAAAGAAATGCATCCATTCAGAACCTATGTGGTTGTTTATTACTTTCTGACAGTTTACAGTTTGATAAGTAAAGTACTTCAAATATATTAAAGATTGTTCATTCAAAACAGAAAATTTCTGAAATATTTTCACTTTCCCTTTTATGAAGTATTTTTGAAAATAAAATACAGTTTTCTTTAGATAGGTGGAAAAAGAGGATACTCTGAATTGAAGCAGAGGAATTAGAAAATAAGATTAAGGATATGAGAATCAGAAAATCAAGGCAGCATTGCCCACATGGATTATAAAATTGGGATCTTGGAGACTTTAGGATACAACATTGGAAGCCAAGGAGCAGGGCCGTGTCCATTGCTCCTCTTGGATGTGCCTGTGACAGAGGGTTATTCTTTTACATACCGGCTGCAAGGGGATTGTTGAATACATCTCACTAACAGAACTTCCATCTGGAGTTTCATCTGAATCATGTGTTATTTCTGACAGATATAAGACATTTCCCTTTCTCTGCATTCATGTGTCCCATAAACATGAAATTGGTATCATACAAAGAAGATAAGAATGAAAAAAAGAAGAAAATGTCTAAGTAAATTTGTCTTTATTTAAGTTGACATAATCTTATAATGATAATTTTTTTTCAGAAATTGACCTTTCCTTGTGTTGAGATTTATTTTGAAATTATTTCCTTACCAGAGCATGAAATAGTAAACATGGGATAAGCAAAGAATGTAATTGCTGAATGGCAAGTACAGACAAGGGAGACTTTAATTTATTTTATAAAATAATTTCCAACATGCTCAAAAGTAGAATAGTGTATACAGGAAGATACAATGTACCCATCGACAAACACATAGAATATATGTTTCTTTTTGGTATACACTACCACTGAAAACTTTTATGCTCTCTCAACACAGAAAATCAAAGAATTTCTTACCTATAGTACACATTGAGTAGAGACCTCTAGGTCCACCCTTCTTCTGTTAGCCCAGCCTCTTTCATGAGGCAAAATGAGAAACACAAAAGGAGTGGAGTGTACAACCTTAAGGACTTTATGCAGGTTCCTAATGTGGGCTGCCCAGCTTTTAAAAATGAAATTGTGGTAAGATCTATGACAGCCTTGTCACTGGCTTGAAACAAAATGGGAGGGAAATTAGAGGGGTTGAGGGGAATGTAAGGGACAGATAGAAGAAATGAAACTGAAGATAAGAGAGAACTGAAGAAGGGAGACCAAATTATATGTCAAATTAAATGAAATTGTGTGTTTGTATAAAGGGCACAGAACTTTAGAATTCAGCTGTTATTTATTAGATCTGTATGTTGTGAGTGTATCTCCTGACTTCCCTAAGTTTCAATTTCTTGGTCTGCAAAATAGTGCTAGTGGTACTTTCCAATAAAATAACAGGTATACAACCTTAGTTACATGACTGCTGCCCAGTACTTTGTAATTATATTACTATTAACTTTGATAATATAGAATATCTTCTTTCAATTTGAATCATTTTATTCACTTCTGAAATTATACTTTTTAAGAGTGTTTTCATTATCATATAATACTTATACATAATAGTGGGTTCATTCTGACATAACCATACCTGCATGGAATATAATTTGCTCCATTTCAGGACCCAATACTTCCTCTTTATACCTTCCCCCATTTCACTTCCTCTATTCTACTTATCTTCTTTGTATTTATTTATTTTTAAAGTTGTGCTTTATAGATATACATAAAAGTGGACTTCACTTTTATACATATATTAATATATATGTATGACCTTAATTACCTTTATACACATATTCATATATACAAACATAATTTGGTCTGTTTCATTCTGCAGTTCCTCCCTTTTCCTATACCCTTCCTCATAGGGAATCTTCAATTCCCTTTCTCACAATCACTAATATTCCTTCCATTTCATGGGATCCTCCCTCATACCTTTTTTCCTTATTTTACTCTAATTTCCATACATGAGAGAAAACCTTAACTTTCCAAGCATGAATATTGTGAATTTTACTGTTATAAACATTGATGATTGTGTATCAGTAAGTATTATGATATTCATCCTTTTGGAAAATACTAAGGGGTGGGATAGCTGGGTTATACTGTGTTCCATTTCTAGTTTCTTGAGGAATCTCCATGCTGCTTTCCAAAGTATCTGACAATTTGCAGATCCATTAACAGTGTATGATTGTGCCTTTTCTTCCACATATTTACCAGCATTTATTGTTATTTGTATTCTTGATATTTGATATTCTAGCTGGAGTGAGAAGGAATCTCAATATTGTTTTGAGTTGTATTTTTCTGATTGCTAGGGATGTTGAATATTTTTCACATATTGTTAACCATTTGTATTTCTTATCTTGAGAAATGTCCAGCTTGTTTTATTGCCCATTTATTGACTAGGGTATTGGTTTGTTTTCTTTTTGATTTTTTTTTTTTTTGGAAGGGAGGGAAGTCTTTATATATTCTGAATATTAATCCCCCAACAGAGGAGTAACTGGCAAAGATTTTCTGCCATTCTGTAGGCTTTTTCTACCTGCTCTTCTATTCTATTCCATTTGTCTTTATGACTATTTTGATGCCATTATTGGGCTGTTTTTTTTTTGTTATTTTTTTTTTTTTACTATAGGTCTGTTGTATAATTTGAGATCATTTATTGTGATACCTGTTGCATCATTATTCTTGCTGAGGATTGCTTTAGCTATTCTGGGTTTCTTATTCTTTCAAATTAATTTTAGGACTATTTTTCTAGTTTTATGAAGAATGCCATTGATATTTTGATGGGAATTGCATCAAATTTGTATATTGCTTTTGGTAGTATAGGCATTTGGACAATATTAAATCTGGCTATCCAAGAACACGGGAATTCCTTTCATCTTTTAAAGTCTTCTTCAATTAATATTTTAAAAAATATACTGTAGTTTTCATTGTAGAGATCTTTCACTTGCTTTGTTAGATTTTTTTCTTCCAATTTTCTTTCAAGTTTACTGTGAAAAGAATACTTAACCTGATTTCTGTCTCAGCAGCTTCATTATTGGAGTATAGGAAATATATTTTTTATTGTATGTTGACCTTTTATCCTGCTACTTTGCTGAATTTGTTTATCAGTTTTAGAAGTCTTCTGAGAGTTTTTTTGGGTTTTCTAAATATATGATCATGTCATCAGCATGCAGAGATAATTTGACTTCTTTTTTTCCTATTTATATCTCTTAAATTCCTTCTATTGCTAGATTATTCTACCAGGAATTTCAAGAACTATGCTGAATATGAGTTGTTGAGAGTTGACATCCTTGTCTTATTCCTGATTATAATGAAATGCTTTCAGTTTTTCACCCTTCAGTATGATGTCATCTTCAGTTGGTTGTATATATCTTTATAAAGTAAAGTAAGTTTATAAAGTACGGGTAAGTTCTTGCTATTGCTTGTTTCTCCAGCGTTTTTAACATACATTGGTGGTGGATTTTGTCAGTGGCTTTTTCTGCATCTATTGAGATGATCATAAGATTCTTGTTTTTAACTCTATTTTGTGGTGAATTATATTTTTTGACTTACATATGTTCAATCAACTCTGTACCCCTAGGATGAAATTCGTTGACCATGGTGTACTATCCTTTTAATGCATTTTTGAATGCAGCAGGCTAACATTTTATTAAGGATTTTTGCATCTTTGTTCATCAGGGATATTAGTGTGTGGTTTTCTTTCCTTGATGTCATTGTCTGGTTTGGTATCAGAGTAATATTGGCTAAATAGAATAAATTTGGCAGTGTTCTCTCCCTTTTTGTTCCAGGGGAAAATTTGAGAATACTCAGCATTAGTTCTTAAAGGTCTGGTATAAGTTGGCTAAGAATCCATTCATCTTTGGTGTTTCTTTGAAGGCTTTTTATTATTGTTTAAACCTATTGCTTGATGTTGATCTGCTAAGGTTTTCTCTATTCTCATGATTCAATTTGAGTGGTTTGTGTATGTCAAGAAATTTGTCAGTATTTGGTAGATTTTACAGTTTATATAGTTTAAATTTTTAAAATAGTTTCTAATAATTCTTTGTATTTCCAAAGTGTCTCTGGTGATATCTACTTTTTTATCTGTAATTTTGTTGATGTGGATCGACTCTTTTGGTTAGATTGGCTAAATGTTCATCAGTCCTTTTTATCTTTTCAATGAACCACCTCTTTGTTGTATTAATTCTTTTTGTCTTGTTTCTTTGTTATTAATTTAATTAATTTTAGCTTAAATCATAATTTTTTCTTGTCCTTTACTAATTTTGTAATTAGTTTTTTCTTCCAGTTCTAGGGTCTTTAAATTATAATATTGGATTATTTTGGATATTTCTGTTTTAAAAAAATATATATATAGACACTCAAATCTAAACCTTTCCTCTTAGAACTGCCTTCAGATTGTCACAGAGATTTTGATATATTGTATCTCTATTCTCATTTGTTTCTAAGTATTTTTTATTTCTCTGATTTCTGGTATGATCCTCACTCAAAATTTTATACATAATCTCAGGTGTTAAAATGGTTTCTATTTTTTAATCTTGTTATTGATTTCTAATTTCATTGCATTATGATCTAATATGATACAAGAAATTATCTCTTTTTTTGTTTTGTATTTGCTAAGACTTGTTTTGTGTCCTAAAATATTGTCTATTGTAGAGAAGGTTCCATGTGCACCAGAGAAGAAAGTGAATTCGGTTGTTAATGAATCAAATATTTTATAGAGTTCTGTTAGGTCCATTTGATTAATATTACATTTTATTTCTGAAATCTTACCTTGTTTATACTTGAGTGACCTATCTATTGGTCAGGGAGGTGTGTTAAAATCAACCAGTATCATTGTATTGGGGGTTATTTGATTCTTCTCTTGAGTAAGATTTGTTTTATACAGATTTGTTTTATACTGTCTAAGTGCACTGACATTTGGGGCATGAATATTTAAATTCATTTTATCTTGTTGTTGGATGAGTTCCTTAACCAGTGTGGCATGGCCTTCTGTGTCTCTTCTGATTTATGTTGTGTTGAAGGCATCTTTGTCAGCTATGCAAATAGATACCCTTGCTTACTTTCAGTCTCCCTTTACACAGTATAGCTTTTCATCATTTCTCAATAGCCTATAGATGTCTCCCTATAAGATGACTCTCTTATGAAACAACCTATGTTTGGTCTGTGTTTTAATCTGTTCTGCCAATCTGCTTTAGTTGGGGAGTTTAAACCTTTTACATTTAGTTTTATTATAGAAAGATGATTTTTTTTCCTGACATTTTGATTTATTTAATTCAGACTTGATTATTCTTTGACTATTCTTCTAGTGAGATTCATTCTTATCTTGGCTCTGATGTTTATTTATTTATTTGGTACTAGTTATTGAATGCATGAGTGTTTTACCACAGAGCTACATCCCCAGTCCTTTTCATTTTTTAAAAAAAATTGAGCAAGGGTCTTGCTGACTTGCTGAGGTTCCCACTAGGTTTCTGAGACTGACCTTGAAATTGAAAGTCTCTTGCCTTAGCCTCCTGGGCCTCTGGTATTACAGGTGTGTGCCACCATACCCAGCTTCTGGTATTTGTTTTTCATTTCTTCTGTATGGAATATTTTAGAGTATGTTTTGTAGTGCTAGCTTAGTATTATAAATTGTGGTAATTTTTGTGTATCATGGAAATGTTTTAATTCATATTTAATTCTGAAGTTTAGGTTTGCTGGATATAGCAAACTTTGTTGGTACCCGTTTTTCATGGCGTGGTATGTATTATTTCAAGGAGAAGGTAAGAGTAGTGGGAAGACAGGAATATAAAGAGGAAGAAAAAAGGAAGGATCATGAACCCAAATCAGTTTCCATGTATTTAAATGCACTGACATTTGGGGCATGAATATTTAAAATCACTTTATTTTGTTGTTGGATGATTCCCCTAACCAGTATGAGCCCAACTACTATATAATCATAAAACTCCAATAATAATAATAGTAGTAGCAACAACAACAATAAAGAACCTGAACACTGATAACATTGTGCACTATTCTATGCTTTGGTAATGTGGGATTGTTCTGTTTTTGTTTAATTGTTTTGAGAGGGAGGATTTATTTCAGTGCATTTACTGTGGTTGGAATTTAGAAAACAATACAAAATATATTGAGTTTACCAATGTGAATCTCTTTTTTGTAAGTTAAAATTATCTAATATTTGCAATTTCATATGACTTAACCTCACATTGTTTTAAAAGCTTATTTTAACTTTGTGAACTATTATTTTCTATTTTTGGCTAATTTGTTATTATGTCTATCTGTGGCTGACTTTGGGGGTCTGTATAAGTTCTATTTAGTTCTATTACTAACATGGTGAAATTCTTTAGAATTTTTTTCGAAAAATTCTAGGCACATTTTAGTGTCTTGTTGCAATAAAAATTAAGTAGTGTTCTTTCAGCTTTGAAAAGATGTTTTGGCTTCAAATATCTATATCTATATACATATATATCTATATACACATATATCTATATACATACATATCTAATTTTCTAAGAGAAAAGTTTGTATAATATTAAAAGCTAATATGTAGAATAAATTTTATAGTGCTTAGCATTTAAATTTTATTATAAAATTGATGTAAGCAATTTAGAATTATGACCTTATTCTCATAATAAGATAATTTATATAATATTTGACCTTTCAATTAAAAAAAAAAAAGGAACAACAAATCTCTTGGCTGTTAGGGTCTTGGCATAGAAATCAATAGAAAATCTAACTGGCTTACCTCTAAATATTACCTCTAAACGTTTTCTCTTCCAACTTTTAAAATTTTATCCTTGATGTGGGTATTATACATCTTAATTACAATGTATCTTGGAGAAGATCTTATTAAATATTGTCTATTTAGGCTCTAAATGGGTCTTATATTTGGGTTGCCATCTTATTTCTAGAGTTTGGAAATTTTTATGATATTATTTCATTGAAAAGGTTGTGCATTTCTTTAGTTTGTATATTCATGCCTTGTCGAAACCAGTGATTTAAAGGCTTTCTCTTAATGTTATTCTCATCTGCTGAGATGATTATCTCCTACTTTTATGCAAGAGACTATTTTGTGAGCTTTTTGCTATTAAAGCCCACAGGCAAAGTAAATATCCAAATATTGATACTGCCGCTCAATGTATCCTCTGCAATGCCAAATCTCAGCACCACTTTGAGAGAAGATACTAAACCCTATTAACTGCAAGCACTTCAGATCAAAGCCATACATTAATAAACCTCAGGAAAAATAAAAATAAACTTATTGAAAATATTTTCCATTGTTCCTCTATTCCAAGTATAAAATCATAATAATGTTCTTAAATAGATTTAGAAATGAATTATTGAATATAGTAAAATTACTCTTACACTATATAGATGTTGAAAAGAGAAGATTAAAAAATGAGAAAAGGAAAAAAAAAAAGAGATATAATAGACAAGTAATATGAACCAAAGTACAAAAAAGAAATGAGATTTAAGGCAGGAGATTAACATTTAAATTTTGTTATAAAAATTATGTAAGCAATTTAGAATTATCACCTTATTCTCAAAATGAAATAATTTGCATTATATTTTACCTTTAATTTTTAGAGAAACAACTAACATTAAGGATAAGGCAAGAGGGAAAAAAGAGACTAAGAGGAGCAAGTATAAAGCAGTATTAGGAAAGCAAAGATGAGGAAAAGAATTATTCCAGTTAATGCTCTAAAACACAATAAATACAATTTATTGGGTTGAGGACTATAATATCAAATATTGAGGGAACATGTATTGATTCAATAAAAAAGTAATATTTTAAGATCAAAATTGATGTTCCAACTATTTATGATATTTAATGTCTAGGTGGGGAGATTTCTTACTGAGTCTTCCTAATTTGAATGTTATAAGGATTTGAGTATAGCCATGTAAGTGTATATACACTATCAGTTTTGTTGCCATGAGTTTTCATTTACATGTAGGGCACTATATACTCTGATAGTCACAGTGCTGGTTTGTTCTTTCTTTTTTTCTTTGGAGATTTTATAGTTGATGTGGCTATTTTACTTTATTTTTAGTTGACATAATAATTGTACATATTGGGTTGGGGATGTGATTGTGTTGTAGAGAATATCCTGAGCATGTGTAAGACTTGTCTTCAATTCTCAGCACAAAAAAACATCTATTTTGTGGGTTTTAGGATGATGTTTTGATATGGGTGTACAATATGTTATGATCAAATTAGGCTAATTAGCATATTAATTATCTCAACTATTTATTTTTTAAAATGGCTAGAAGAGACTTTAAATTCTTCTCTGTAGCTGGTTCTTTATCATTCAGAGTTCAGCTCACATGTTATCTTTATTCTCCATCTCCTTATCTAATGTCACTCTTTAACCTGTTATCCTCTTTAAATTTATTTTCTAAAACTCATTCTTAATTGGAATGATTAGATTTATAATTTGTTCATGTATTTTCTATTTGCCTTTGCTCCTTGAGAAAGTAAAGTACATGAGTGAAGGACCTGGTCTATCCTCCCTTGTCGATCTCTCCAACAGTGTTGAGAACTGTGCGTGGGGAACAGTAGGCACTCTGAAAGATTGTGGCTGGGTGAATTAAGGTGGAGGGCATGTCTATAGCTGTATTGGATTCTAAAATTTAAGAAATAGTCATTGAAAGGATTATTTCAGTTATTTTTGTCAGTAATTTGGAACCTGATTGTATAAACCCTCAGCTGGCAGGCTAAGAAGTTGATTGGATCAACATAAAGATTTGGAGGGGAGAAGCATATCAGGACTGCTCTGTAGGCAGCTCCACTGGGCACATTTCTTCCAGAAAGGTCTATGTTCTGCTGGTATGGGATATTTAGAGGGAAAGAAGGCTGGGATGGTGGGCTGGAATTCTCTGGCAGACAGTATTTAAGGCCTTACTGTGATGATAGTGGACAAAAAAAAAAAAAAAAAAGGATTTAGGATGTTTAGAAGATGCCTTAGCTTTATTCTCAGTTTCCCTGAAAATGAAGGTAGTGATTATACACTGATATAATTCTAGGAGACACCCTCTGATTTTTGGTATGTTTAGGTATGTATGAATTTTTTGCTGAGTCAGAGGAGATAGTTCATAATTGTTTGTGCCTTATCAGCCAAGTTACTCTCTGTTCAGGGATGCAGTGTTATGTGCCCTCCTAAAGAAAAGTTTCATGTATTCAGCACTGTCAAATACAGTGTGGGCTCCCCCGTGTATATTTCGGAGTGTGTGGGGTATGGGAATGTAGGGCCACTGCCCTTCTGGAGTGCACAGGTAACAGGTTGGTGGACTTGTATCTGGGCACTATGGGTGGTGGGCAGTAGTGGTGTCTGTGTGATGCTTCTATGAAAACCCCTTTGGGGGGTATACTGCAACTTTTTTCCACTAGTACCTTGAGAATCATCCACATGAATTGCCTTCTGTTGGTCTGAATTTCATCTGAATGAGAACTGAGTTAACTGGCAACTCTGGGACTCCCATTTGGGCTCTTGGGGCACACACACTACTTCCCTGGTTGCTATGGTTTTATCTGTAATAGGTGCTTATTTATCAGCCCAGAGGCCTGAATCTGCATACTTTGAGGTTTCTGCATCTGCTTTCTCTTTTTATTGAGTGTGGGGGCACATGGTACAGGGCTCAGGACTGTTGTTGCTGTTGTGGGACCCTGAATGCCTGTTCCCTGTGCAGGCTTCTTTATAGCATCCACAGCATCATCATTGTTTGCATCATGGGTCCTGTGAATATAGACTCTCTCTGGGTGGTTTGTGGCACAAAAGACTCCACCCTGGCTGATGTAGATCACTGAGGTACCATTCTAGTGACTGGGGTAGAGTGACACTTGACACGTCTGAGATCCTGCAGCCAGTGATTATGGACTACTGTGTACTCATTTCTCTCTGCTGGGGCTCTTTTATAGTGGTAGTGTCTAAGCACATGGTGACTTTCTGCAGCTGTGGGAACTGTGGGTGAAGGCTTTCTATGGGCGTCAAAGGCATAGAAGCTTCCACAACTAGGTACAGCTCACCTGGCTTTTACCAGTCAGTGTGATTGTGCTAGGGTATCAGATGAGTCATCTTGGCCTGACCTACTGAGGAGGTTATGCAGAGCCCTGGGTTTGGGTTAGCATCCCCCAGGAATGATTTGGTTTTGAGTCAGCTCTATCTAGTCCTTTCATCCAAGGTGAGGGAGTAGGGATTTTGGTAACCTCCAGCTAGCAGGGATTCCACAGCTTCCTTCTAGATGAATTACTGAGACAGCCCATTTCAGAGATCATCTTAAGAACCAGCATTTTTACTACTCTAGGTGTGTAGGAGCTGTAGTGATTTTAATTCCTCCTAGGGACAGTGGCTAGCTGTGGGCTTAACAAGATGATTGTCCGACCTGGCATAGCTTTCTGTCCACAATTTGGGCTGAATTGTGTGATCTCCTTTACCGCCTTTGCTGCTTCTGTCCCATTGTTTTTTTTAACGAACTTTCTATTTGTCCTCAGATACATAATGAGAGAGAAAAATAGGAATTCTTACTTTAATGTGTCCTGAGCATAGGCTATTAGTACATTTTACTAACTGTATTAGTTCATGACATATATTAATTTTCTAGTTAATTTATAAAGATTTTATTTATTTTACATTTAATTTGCATTTTAAAATTTTATTTAAATTAACAGATGAAATGGTATGTATTTTTTAATAACATAATTTTTTCAAGTTTTTTTAAAGACTTTGATTTGTTTTAGTTATATTACATTTAGTTATATTTTGGCAGATTATACATATAGAATATAACTTATTCTATTTAGGATTCAATTCTTGTGGTTGTACATGATGCAGAGTCACCCTGGTCATGTATTCAAATACAAGGCTAGGAAAGTTATGTACAGTTAATTACTACTGTCTTTTCATCTTTCCCTACTCCCATCCATTCCCTTCATTTCCCTTTGTCTAATCCAATAGATTTCTATTATTCCCCTCCCCAACCTCCCTTGTTTTGGGTTATTATACACAAATTAGAACATTTGGTCTTTGGGGTTTGGGGATTGTCTTATTTCACTTAGTCTGATATTCTCCAGTTTCATTCATTTATTGGCAAATACCATAATTTCATTCTTTTTTATGGCTGAGTAATATTTCATTGTATATATATACCACATTTTCTTTATCTATTCATCCATTGAAGGACACCTAGGTTGTTTCCATAGTTTGGCTAATGTGAGTTGAGCTGCTATAAACATTGATATAGCTGCATCAATGTAATATGTTGATTTTAAGTCCTTTGGGTATAAACCAAGGCGTGGGATATCTGGGTCAAATGGTGCTTTTATTTCAAGTTTTCTAAGTTATCTCCACACTGCTTTCCAGAGTGATTGCACCAACTTGCAGTCCCACCAACAATATGTGAGAGTACCCTTCTCCCCACATCATCACCAACATTTATTGTTATTTGTATTCTTGATAATTGCCATTCTGACAGGAGTGAGATGGAATCTCACTATAGTTTTAGTTTGCATTTCTCTAATTGATAGAAATGTTGGACATTTTTTAATATATGTGTTGATAATTCATATTTCTTCTTCAAAGAGCTGGTTCAGTTTCTTTGCCCATTTATTGATTGGGTTATTTATTTGTCTGGTGTTAAGTTTTTTGAGTTCTTTGTACGTAGGTATTCTTTTTTTTTTTGCGGGGGGTTAACTTTTCATTTATTTGTGTTATATTTAATTTCTTTTTAAAAAATTTTGACTTATTATATATGACAACAGAATGCACTACAATTTATATTACACATATAGGGCACAATTTTTCATATCTCTGGTTGTACACAAGGTAGAGTCACATTCTTTGTGTCTTCTTACATGTCCTTAGGGTGATGATGATCATCGCATTCTACCATCTTTCCTACATCTATGCCCCCTCCCTTCCCTTTTCCCCTTTGCCTATTTAGACTGTGGAAATGTACAGGGAAGCATTCCTCTGGTGAGCAAACTCCCAAGGGGTAACTGGCACTCTGTTTTTCATGCTTGTAATGCTCAGCAGTTTCTCCTTGAAGCTAGTAAGAGAACTAATATAGGTGCGATATCTAGTTGCTATGGTAATGTCTTTTGAGAAGATGCTCTGTGTCTTATCAGCCTGGACTTTGATCTCAGCTATTCAGCACCTGGTATTAAAGTAATAGTAAATAATAATGTAGTCATGGCACTAATTACCTAAAGTAACCTATTGATATAAATAAAGCTGGCAGCTGGCCCTCTCTGCCATTCTGCCACTCTTTTCCTGTCTCTGCATCTTGTCTCTGTGTCTCCTTTTGTTTTCCTTACATTTGTATATCCTGGAAATTAATGCCTTATCTGAGGTACTAGTGGTTAAAAAAAAAAAATCTCACATTTTGTAGGATCTCTGTTCAGTTTCTTGATTGTTTTCTTTGCTGTGAAGAATCTTTTTAGTTTGATACCATCCCATTTATTGGTTCTTGATTTTACTTCTTGCACTTTAGGATCATATTGAGGCAGCTGGTTCTTAGGGCCACATGTTGGAGAGTTGGGCCTGCTTTTTCTTCTAATTAAGTTCAGGGACTTTGATGTCTAACACCTAGGTCTTTGACCCACTTTGAGTTGAGTTTTGTGCAGGGTGAGATACAGGAGTTCAATTTCATTCTATTACATATGGATTTCCAGTTTTCCCACCACATTTTGTTAAGAGACTATCTTTTCTTCAAAGTATGTTTATGATGCCTTGTCTAGGATAAGATAAAAGAAGAACAAACCAGCACCAAAAGTCATAGAATACAGGAAACAATAAAAATCAGAGCCAAAATTAATAAAATTGAAACTAAAGAATTTGAAAATCAACAAAAAGATGGTTCTATGAAAAAATAAACAAAATTGATAAATCCTTAGCTAAGCTAATTAAAAAAGAGAAACCCAAAATTACTAAAATTAGTAATGAGAAAGGAAATATCACCATGAACATTACTAAAATACAGGCGATAATCAGAAACCACTTTGAAAATCTATACTCCAATAAAATAGAATGTCTTCAAGACATTGACAAATTTCTAGAGCCAAATGACTTATCCAGATTGAACCAAGGGGACATAGAAAATTTAAACAGATCAATTTCAAGCAATGAAATTAAAGATGCCATCAGAAGCCTACCAACAAAGAAAAGCCCAGGACCAGATGCATTCCCAGCCAATTTCTACGAGACCTTCAAAAAAGAATTGACACCAATAATTCTCAAATTATTCCTTGAAATAGAAAAGGAAGGAACCCTTTCAACTCATTCTGTGAAGGTAGTATCACCCTGAAACCAAAACCAGGCAAAGACACATCAAGGAAAGAAGATTTCAGACCAATATCCCTGATGAACATTGACTCAAATATTCTCAAAAATACTGGCAAATCACATACAAAAAACATATTAGAAAGATAGTGCACCGTGATCAAGTGGGGTTCATTCCAGGGATACAAGTTTGGTTCAACATATGGAAATCCAAAATGTAATTTACCAAATCAATAGACTTAAAGACAGGAATCACATGAATATATCAATAGATGCAGAAAAAGCATTTGACAAAATTCAGCATCCGTTCATGCTCAAAACACTAGAAAATCAAGGAATATTACATCAACATGATAAAAACTATATATGCTAAACCCAAGGCCAAGATTATTCTAAATGGAGAAAAACTGAAAGCATTCTTTCTAAAAATTGGAAGAAGACAGAGAGGCCCACTTTCACCACTCCTATTCGACATAGTCGCCGAAACCCTAGCCAGAGCAATCAGACAAAAGTAAGAAATTAAGGAATGCAAATAGGAAAAGAAGAACTCAAACTATCCCTGTTTGCTAATGACATGATTCTATATTTAGAAGACCCAAAAACTCTACTAAAAAGCTTCTAGAACTCATAAATGAATTCAGCAAAGTAGCAGGGTTTATTGAACACCAATAAATCAATTGCAGTTCTATACACCAATGATATATCAGCTGAAAGGGAAATCAAGAAAATTGTCCCCCTTTACAATAGCCTCAAAAAATAATTTTGGAATCAATCTAACAAAAGGGGCGAAAGACCTTTATAATGAAAATTACAAAATAGTAAAGAAAGAAATTGAAGAAGACCTCAGAAAATGGAAAGATCTCCCATGTTTCTGGATAGGCAGATCAATATTATCAAAATGGCTATATTACCAAAAGTGCTATGTAGATTTAATGCAATTCCTATAAAGATCCCAGTGATGTTTTTCACAGAAAAAGCAATCATGAAATTCATTTGGAAAATAAGAGGACTAAAAGAGCCAATGCAATCCTTAGCATTTGAAAAGTGATTCAGGAGGCATCATAATACCAGACCTTACATTACACTACAGGGCTATAACAAAAACAGCATGGAATTGGCACCAAAAGAGACATGGAGACCAACAGAACAGAAGACATAGAGACACACCCACATAAATACAGCTTCTTTCACATTTTAACTTGGTCTGTTTTCTTTCCCAATCATTGTTAGGAAAGTAAATTTATAGGCTTTTCCTGTCTCTCTTTCTCTCTGTTATCTTCCTGTCCTCCAACCATGCCAGGGTCACAGTTCAGGATCAAGGAATTCTTTCATTATTTTCTGCTCTGTTAACCAAATTCCTAATACCCATAAGTCTCAAGCTGTCTAAAACTGAGTTTCAGAGTGCTTACTTTGTCTCCCCCCTCTTAAGTCAGCTAGTTGTTCTTTTACCACTTTGTTTTTGGGCTGTGGAGGAGTCAAGGGTTGCTGCCTAGATCCCCTCCACTATCTTTAGTCTAAGTTCAAGTCATAACCTGGCTTGCTGAAGATGGGCAGGTGAAATTATACTTTGGTTGAGAAGCAGATATAAGGTGAGCATATGGTTTTTCAACCTGAAAATGAGAAACTCTGGGTATATGAAGGAAGTCAGAAATATGAAAATTTATAGTGTAGATGAAGGATTTATAGTTCATTTTTCCTCCTTTTGCATCCTGAGCTCTGGAACTAAGACTAATAGGTAAAAAATTTAGGAACATTAATTTTGATTCATATAACAAATATATATTTACCATAAGAACAATATGGAAATTATAAAAAGCTATCTCACAAGAGATAGCAAGGATAGTGTACTAGATTAAAATTTTTTAACGTTTGCATTGCAGACATTTTAGGTCAGATACTTTCTTGATGGTGTGTTATACCGTGCAGTATAGCATATTTAGTAACATTCTTGACTTCTGCCCATTATATGCCAATAATACCCCCTAATTTTGACTACGAATGATGTCTTCAGATATAGCCAGATGTCCCTGAGGAATGAAGCTACTCTGTTGAGAACCACTATACTAGAGTAATAGTATCTAACACAGCTTAAAATGCTCAGGAGCCCCAAGGTGCTTGATTCAAAGCCACTGTAGGAAAAGTCTAGGACGCAGTGGAGAAATTGGGAATTTTTAATCTCTGTTCTGGAAATTCAATCTTGGGTCAGCATTCTGCTTTCAGCTGGCCTGCATATAATGATTCTGAACATCATTATCTAAAAATATGTTTTGCTTTCTCAACTAGAATGCTTTTTATAATTCCATGAAAATTATTTTGGTTACCATGAGTTTCTGAATACTGTCATGTGGTACAGAAATTTATGGGAGGATTTGATTACTTTTCAAATTTAAAATTATTTTTTCATAGTTACTGTCATGAATTAACCATAAAAACGTTTAGATATGAACCTAAAGCAAATTAGAGTAACAGTCTAACAAGGATCAAGTGTTTAAAATTATCATTTTTTTTTTTCTATGAAATCCCAAGTTGTGGAAATAGGAACATACATTGTTCTTGGAGAACAAACATTAGTTTACTGACTACCTTGGGAAATAAGTGATTGGATTGGTAGAAAGAGACAGTAGAAATTTTCCTTCCTTCAATGAAGTTCCATTAGATGCAAAGGGCTCCTGAATCTCCCTGTGGGGAGCCTTCAACAACAAGGGACAGTGACCCTGGGTGTTTCTTAAGATAGCCTTGTAAAACCTGGGCACTGAGATTCTGTGTCCAAACAAGCTTGTTTAGAAGATGCAGAGTCAGAAGGATGTTGGAATTAAAGATGTTGGATGCCTGGAATCAATAACCTTTATGATTTTTATTCTTATTCTTTTTTTTCAATTAAGAAAATGTTTTCATTATTTCTTCTATTTCTACTGTACCAGAATTTCTCAGCAGAGTAGTCATTAAGAGGAGAAAGAACAATAGTTGTTGGTGTCTGCATCTTTAGATCTCTTAAAGAATAATGTTCTCTGAAAATTCTTGAAGAAAGGAAGTGATAGACATGGAGATAAGAAGAGGAAGATGAAGAAGAAGGAGGAGGAAGTGGAGTAGGATGAGGAAAGAGAAAGGGAAGGAGGGGAAAAAGAAAGGAAGGAAGGAAAGAAAAGGCATTTTTTAAGGCCTTAAATAGTTTAGAAAATGCTGTTTAATATCTATTACTTTTAGAAACCCAGAGTGCCTATTAATATGTTAATAATTTTGAGAAATTCTTTAATATAATCTCACGAAATTTTATTCAATCATTTAGCTAACATTTTCTCAGTTGCCTATTTTTGAGTATCTGTGTAAACTAATATCTTTATCCTGGGAACTACCCTCTTTTTCTTTCCCCTATTCACACTCCAAAGCCTGGGAATTCTTATTTGTACTTTGTATCTTGTCTTAATATCACTTCCACTGAGAAGCTCTCACCTTCCCTATTATATTGTTTCTATTTTTCCTTTAGCCTCTTCCTCTTGTGAGTATCCTATGAACTTTCTTGAACACCAGTGTCATTAAATTATTGGCTATTTCCTGAGTTCTTCCTAGAGCATTAGATCAATGAGACCTTTCAAAGATTAATTTGTATCTCATTGTCTGGCACATAGTAATCTAATACTATCTGTTAAAGTGAAAAACACCTGATATCTAATTAGTGTCTGGAATCTTACTTGAGAAATCCTCTATAGATATTATCTCTTCTCTAGCTCTTTTTATTACTCTCTTAATTGGAAAATGAAGCCAGAGAAAAGGAAAAGTTAGAGGGTTAAGGAAAAAGGAGATATACTCATTGCCAAACTTGCTGTCAGTCAGGGAACACTTGCAAGTCAAGTTCTAAGTCTAATCATTGAGGTCATGATGCATATTTCTTTTTAATGGAGAACAGAAGAGAGAAATGTGCCTATGACTGTGGTGAAGGTGGTTGGGCAAGAACCACCAAAGACAAAACCACACAATTTCTGGGTACATCTGGTCTGAGATGGAAGTCATTTTTCATCTCCCCTCTCACTTTCTCAGGGCTAACAACCATGGAGAATTATTTCCTCCTAACTTCTAATCTGATAAATGCTTTCCATATTTCTTAGATTCATTTTGCAATATGTAGGTTGAAGTGGATCTTGACTCTAAAAGTTTGGATTTTGTAGTCACATAAGACATTCATTGCTTATGTTTTCTTATCAGTCTATTTTTTTCCATTTTTTATTGATCAAAACATTACAGAGCTCATGATATATCATCTTTCATACATTTGACTCAATTGGGTTTTGAACTCCCCAAATACATAATGCAGACTCACTTCTGTTACATACTCACATTTTTACATAATGGCTGTTTTTAAAAAATATATTATTTTTAAATTATTAAAATTTAAATCGTTAGAATAATTGGCTTCCAAAGAAAGTTTTAAGACAAAGGAAATTATTATCAGAACATATGTATACTATGTAGTGTATATTAGGTATGGGAAATGGTAGATAGCTTCCCCAGATTTGGGGGATGAGGCAGCTGCTGGCTAGATCAATCTTATATATATCCCCCAAGGAAAATTTTGTTTTCCTAAATGGGAAACTAGGCATTTTCTTTGCAGCCTAGAAATGAATTTTAATAGAGTGAACATTCTTTAAGCTAAATTTACCTTATCTATTATGTTAATTTAATGACTTTTCCTATCATTTTCTTCTACTTGTCCAATTATGTCTACTTGGCACTTACATATAAAATACATGCTTTCAAACATTTTCATTGCATGATTCCCTGAAGGGTCTCATTAAAGTAAAACAAAGCAGCTTCTCATAGGTGATTGCCACTACAAAGTGGGTATATTTCCTTGTTTGTCAAGGATAATAATCCCTACAAATTAGGTGACTAAAAGGTTCTTTCATAGCCTTTGCAAATATTATTTTCATTCATGGTACATTTCCAAGACATGTATTGTTAACTCTATATGATACAGGAAACAATGTGATGTAGTCAGATTCACTTATCTGCACAAAGTCACACAGCTAGTTGAGTGGTAGAGGTGAGATGCAAACAGATTTGCCTTTAATTATTCATACTTTCTGTCTCCTGCCACTCTCCAGCCTCTCAATTATCCGGTCATTCATATTTCTAATATTTCTATTACTTTTGGAGATTCATGATTTTGGAATTAAAAACAACAACAACAAAAACCCCCAAAACTTACCATTTAGGAGAGACGTTTATTAAAAATATTAAAGGGTATTTTCCCCAGAAATATATTGTAGTTTTAAATTTTCCATACTACTAAGCTCTTCTAGTATGTGGAGAAGTGAAATTTAAAACCAAGTAGTAATTATTTTCATATGCTGTGCCAGTATTAGGAAAAGTCAAGTCTATAAAATATACAACTGTCACAATTTTAGTAGTCTTGAGTTTCATCTCATTTTTTTTTAATGGAGATTAAGCTTTTAAAACTGAAAATAGTACAACTTCAAAGTACAGAAATTAAGGTACAGATATACTGTTTCAGTCAAAGTAAGCTTAGACACTGTCTTATTAGGAATGCTTGTTCATCACATCTACTTTTCTAGATAAGGGAGACTTGATAATTTAGTGGATTTTCTCAGGAAGTCGCAACTGTTCTCTTCTAGTGTACCAGTGATCTCTCAAGGTTAAACCCTGAACATGTTTGCTGACAAGATTGATGGAAGATAGTCAGAAGGCAGTGAGCAGGGTTAGACCATGGATTTCTGGAATCCTACAACTTGGATGGAGATTTGGATCTCCTATTACTAGTATTATGACCTCTGATGTGATAATTAACCTACTTAACATTTGATTTACTGCTTCAAAAAATGTGGTTAAAAATAGCAACTTTTCTTTGGAATTACTATAGATATTAATTAAAAATGTATAACTGAGTGCTAAGTATGACGTTTGGTATATAATAAAATCTCATAAATGGATGTTGTTACAGTTGTAATTTCAGATTTTGAATAAAGGATCAAGACATGAATTGAACTGATTTTGTTGGTTCATCATGCAGTATATTATAATTGACAAAGCTCTGGCTACAGGTTCATTTAGAATCAGTCATTTGCGGGACAGATGATTTTCCTCTGTGGTTTCTTGCCTTAAGGATGAACAATGTCTGAGGTTGAGTTTCCTGGGAAACAGATTGTGAGGCAGATATTAGTACATCAGAGGTTTGTTGGGGAGTGTGCTGTGGACAACCCAATATGATTGAGGGATGAAGAAGACAGGCAGAACTTGAACTAGCTGGTATGGTAAGGGCAGAGACCTCCAAAGGTCTGACAGGCGCTCGGCAGAGAAAATGATAGTTCAGAGTTGTCCTCTCTAGAAATCAGGGGACCAAATGGTTTTTCCTTCTAATTGACCAGTTCTTGAGTCACAGGAAAGTGGGGATCTAAAGCTCCAAATCTCAGTACTTCTATTCCAATGGAAGAAAATTTAAAGTGGGATACAAAAAGCCATGCAGCAGAACTTTTGTAAGTGAAAGTGGAGTGAAAGTGAGATTCAAGCAAAGAGCACTCTCAAGAGAGAGTGAGTGGATGGTCTCTGAGAAGAGAAGGATAAAGGAGACAATGCCACTTTCAAATTTATTGCTGTTTCATGTTTGCCTTAAGAACTGGGGAACACTTCTGCATTCTTTGTCAATCATTCCTCAGGTGGGGTGGAGTTTTTTACTCTAATTGGTCCTCTCTGGAACTGCTCTGGTGGCCATCCTATTCAGGGGGGCATCATCTATAAGTCAATCCCTTGTTAATGTGGGGACAGAGGTCAGTGTCCATTCAGAATTTACAGTAGTATGACTGCTTTTTAAAGAAACCTCCCTTCTCAAATACACAAATACATCTATGGCCATAACTTGTGGGTTTATCCTGACCTTGGAGGACCCTATCAAGAGTTGGTCTCATTGATTCTTCTTTTTGGAGACATTTCCCCAATTAGATCCCTTTATTTTCTATTTGCCTATTCTTAAGTTCTATGGTTCTGGTATTTTTTTTCAACAAGTTATTTACTAACCTGTGTTGGAAGTTGTTTAAAGAACACTCTAAAAGTAAGTTAAAACCTGTGACCTTGCCAAATATTTCACTGCTCATTACTAACTAATACCTAATACTTGAATTTGGGATGGTTCCAGTGCAAAGCACTTAGACACATAGAGTGAGGTAGCTTTATCCTGTGAATAGAAATTCCTGGGTAGAGTCCCAGAAGTGAATATTCAGCAGGCAGCACTTCCAGCAGCTGAGAGAATGATGAATGGGTATTTTGATCCAGTCAGAAGGACATGGGGAGGCAATTCAAGCTGTACACCACAGTGTAACATTACATATATGGTATTAAAAATATTCATTTTGAGTGATAATTCTACTTTATTTTTACTTAAAATTGAGACACGTAAATACCATTTTATGTAAATGGTATTTAATTGAAATTAAAAATGATATTTATTTGAAATTAAAAAAATCTTCAGTCCAAATTTATTTGCACTGGAGAAATCTTAAGCATATATTGTTTAAGTGATCCAAATCACCAAATTGATGATGAAATCAGAACTAGAAACAGGTTTCCTGATTCTTCTCTGTGTTTAGACTTTTACTGACATAAAATCTGTATAGAATTTTACATTTTTGTTCTTCAACTGTGCTAAAAAACATAGCTAAAAAACACTTGAATCTCTGCAAGTGTTTTTTAGCTATGCTCTGTAATTATGATGGTTTAGATTTCCTATGAAAACACATATTTTATTAAAGTATGATCTCAGCTGACTTAGAGGTATAAATCAGAGAATATTTTTAAGAAAATCAAACTTGAGAAATCATGAAGACTAGAGCTTGCTCCAAAATGTAACATCTCTTCATATTTATCTGATGTAGAAATTATGCTCCTTAGTATTTTTTATGGGTTCTCAATTATAGAAATAATATAGACTCTGTCTTTTTAATTATGGTAATTGATTGAAGCATATATGTATATCTCTATATCCTTCCATTGTTATTATTATTAAGAAAGAAAGTGCATTTCTGACGTGTATTCAAAGCCAAATGATTCATTGTTTTTAAGCTTTGATAAGTTGTTTTCACATGTATTTTACATGTTTTTCCATCTTGCTGCTAGTTTGTTATATTTTTATATAGAATGCCTACATTTGCCATTATTTTTCTACTTTGTGTTTTTAATCTTTCAAATGGTCACTTTTAGAATAATTTTTCCAATTTTCAATGAAAACCAGAAAAGAATGGCCATGGATCTTTCAAGGATCTGCAAAATCATAGTGTTGTAATTTATTTTGTTTTGTGGAAGTAACTACAACTAAAAACTCCACATTAGCCGTTTTGATCTCTGGTCTTACTACCAACTACTTATTACTTAAAATTGTTTTACTTTACTTATTTCACAGCTCTTTTGCTGGGAAAATTTAGGAACTCAGCTGGATTATGGTTGATTAGCATAACAACACTGTCTCACCAGGAGATACTAGGCACAGTGGTGGAAATTGCCCCAGAAGGTCATTAGTGGGAACATAACAGTATGTCTGAGTTCTTTGAAAATAAAATATCATCTAACTGCTCTAGTTTGGATGTTTTCCAGAGGAAAAGAAACTGTTCTCTCAGTTCCTAATGATAGTCTCCATATATGTGAATTCAGACAGGTCAGGGTAGTCAAGAGTAAATCTATGGTTTGATATTAAACTCAAGTTTATTCAGTTGAAATTTTGGATCCCTCTTTTCACCTGGAAAAAATAAAGAAAAGCTCCTTTTCTTAACTCACATCTTATAGCTATTGCCCCATTTCTCAACTCTTCATTTCTTTTCTTCTCATTCTCTCTTAAATCTACGACCATTTTGTCTTCAGCAACATTCCAATGAAAGAGTTCCAAGATGAGTAATGACCATATTACTGTTAAATCCTTTGATCATTTCCCAGTGCTCAATGGGGCTAGATTGATTAGCAGCCTTCTATGCAGCTGATCATTCACTTTATTGAACTACTTTTCTCATTTTGTTTCCAAGGCATCTACCCATCTGGATTTTCTGACTTTCTGATTACTTTCATTAAACTTTTCTTTTCATTGTTTTTCCTTGTCATTCCCACAAATTCCAAATATCAGAAAACTCTATCACCTCTTCTTTGAACCCCTCTTCTTTTCTAGCTATAAACATTTTCCTGATAATCCTTTCAGTCATATTGATGCATCTATATATAATCTCTCAAATTTTTATTTCCTGCTCAGATTTTATCTCTGAAGTTTAGGTTCATATGTGCAAGTGTCTACTAGACATTTAGGTCACTGGCTTTTACTTCAATTTTAAAAGGAGCCACTGGAAATTCTGAGTAGAGAAGTGACTCCATACGGCTTACTTTTAACTGGATAATTTTGGCTATTGTAGTAAGGTTAGATGAAAGTAGCAAGAGCAGAAGCTGGGGGGTCAGTTAGGAGGCTGATGTGGTCATCCAGCCAAGGTATGATGATGGCTTTGAACAGAATGTGGACAGTGGAGGTGCTAAGAGGGATCAGATTATGAATATATTTTAAAGTTAGATTTTATAGGATTTCTTCCACTGATTGGATATGAAATGTAAGAAAGAGAAGTTAAGGTTGTCTTTAAAGTTTTTGGCTTGAACAACTGGAGTTTCATTAACTACAATAAGGGAATAGGGAGCAAGTTCTGATGGAAATTTATAGAACATGGTTTGGACCATGTTGTTCAGAAGTAGCATTCAGTGTGTTTGCATTAAATATTTATTCTGTGACTTACTGGTAACCCAGCCCTGCCTTCTAGTGTATCCATAATTCTCACATCTAGAGCCCTTTGTCTTTTGCCTCTGCTTGCCTTTGGGTTTGTGGAGCAGTAGTTGTTTGGTTTGTGCTCCCAGTGAGTTGAATCTGGGGTCAAATCACCCCATATACAACTATAAGCATAAATTATTTTCTTAATTATCTGTTCCAACCCTAGCTTCCTCTTAACTGCTTTTGAGCCTGAGCTTTTCCAATGCTATGATGGAAAGATGGGCTTGCTTCACAATGATTGCCTTTTGAAGGCATTGAGATTTCAGTTTCATATGTTTTGTTCAGCAAAACCACAATCTTCCCCACCTGCACCTTTCAAAAATTTCTTGCATCTCTCTTATCACTCCCTGTGTTATCTTTGCCATTGTTGTTTGTATTTTTATATCTTCCAAGTGGTTATTTTAGTGTTGTTTTCTTGAGGGACTTGAAGATAAATACACAAATTATACACATATCCTCTCATGCTTTTAGAACACTTCTCATTTGTGAAATTATGTGAGCTCCTAACACAGTCTCATGAACATTTTGGACATTCAATAATTATTTCTTGAGTGTATGAATAAATTATGGAATTGTCTATCTGTGAAGTACTTATTTATTCTCAGGTTAACTCTTTAATTTTTTTTTCAAAGATATCTATTTTATTCAACTGACACTTATTTTATTCAACTGATATTTATTTGTTCTCTTGACATCCTTTATGTATAGGGTGCTATGGAACATATGATAATAATTTATAAATATGAAAAAATTATGTAAAATAGAGATTGACTACAATATTTGTTATAAAATTCAAATAAGTAATCTGAGGGCCTAGAAAGTGAAGAATTTTACTAGTAGGGAAATTCAGTAAATTTTCATAAAATAGTGACATTTGAGATAAGTCTAAAAGAGTTGCTAAAGGTCAACAAGAAAAATATAAATGAAGTCATTCTAAATGAGTAAGCTCTAAATAAGGAGATGAAAAGGACAGGAAAATGTATTCAATAGTAAGAGATGGTTCATCAGGATTAAAATGGATGAAGGTTAAAGATGGAATATAAAGGTAAAAAAATCTGGAACAAATTGTTAGGTGGTAGTAATGAGCAGTGGAATGCAAACCAATACTATGCCAGGATCACAGATTTTTAAAAAATTACTTTAGAAGTAAATGAATAACTGAATAACTTATAGAAAATAGCATGTTCATAAACTTTGAGAATAAACAGGTAGAAATAAACAGGTAAGAAATATGTCAAGAGGGGCTGAGGTTGTGGCTCAGTGTAAGAGTGCTTGCCTTGCAAGCATGAGGCACTAGGTTCAATCCTCAGCACCACATAAAAATAAATAAATAAAATAAAGATATTGTGTCCCTCTACAACCAAAACATTAAAAAAAATATGTCAAGAAAGAAAGGTCAGTGGGATTAATTCCTGATAGGATCTGTTGGGGTCATGGTAAAGTTAGATTTTATGAATATAGGCTTCTCAATGTATTTCAGAAGATACATTTCTTTAGAAACACAGGCACACTAAGGTAAGTTCTGTTTGCCAGTGACTCCAGTACCCACATTAATATAGGATTGACTTGTAGATGAAACTCCCCTGAATAGAATGGTCACCATGACAATTCCTGAGAGGATTTATTAGGGTCAAAAACTCTACTGCCAGTTGTGAAGAAGGAGTTAGTTGAACACCTGATTTTCAGAGTGCAGAAGGTAGATCCCATTTCTCAAGGCAATCATACAACAGCAATAAATTTGAAGACGGCACTTTTTTCATTGTCGTTCTCTGCTCAGAGATGACCCACTCTTTCTCAAGAGTGCTTTTTGCTTGAACCTTACTTGACTTTCATTTATAATAAGGTTCTCTTGCTTAGCTTTTCATATCTGACTTGAAATTTCCTTTTGTTAGGCCATAAGAATCAAGGTTTGGTGTTTCAGCTTCCCATTTTCTGTGACAAGATGTGTTTGGCTATTGGCCAGAAGAAAGAAAAGAACATGTGTGTTTTTCCAAAGAGGGCAAAAAGGATTGATCAATAGGAGATTGCTGTGGACATTTTCTTTGGGGATATTATATGAAAGAAATTGAGAATTGATTGAATGCTGGTAGCAAGAGAAATAAGTAATAATTTTTATGATATTTGAGCCTCTGTTCTGAAAAGGATGCAGGATCCATTTCCAGGTATAGGAGATTAAGAAGAAGAAGATAATTTGAGAGCTAACAGCAATTTTATTAAATTTAAAGTGAATTTCAGGTAGATAAGTCTAGGAGATAGCAGAAATATGAAACTAAAGCTTGGAAAAAAAGTTAAATTGAAGACCTGACAAAAATGATTAAAGAATGCCATATTATGTGATTATTTTATCTGATTTAACAAATTTGGTTACATGAAAATTTAGATGTTGTTATTTTGAATCATTTTTAGTTATTATTTCAAGGCTCTTGATGTACAAATGAAAGCACTGCAGCTGTTAAATTACTTTTCCATGTTGAAGGAATCTTTGTGCAGCAATATCATTTTTATATTAATTCCCAAATATGAGTTATGCAATATCTTTTTATATTTTTGTGAGACTATTATGAAGTCACTAGTCATTTCTGCATATTAAAAACTCAATGCCATATGGAACAAAGAATTGGATAGAAAAGATTATTTTAACTAAGGTATAAAAATATATGTTCCTATAGGTTTATCATTACAGATCGATTTTGCCATTCTTCATTTCTTCTGTCTTTAAGCTTAGGTGATATGTATTTGATGTATCTATTGGGGCCTACACACTTCATATTCTGCATCTAGGAAACTGAAGTAAGACTCCGTAATGTATTAATCTCTACATGTAAATTAAAATTTTAAAATATTTTAAAATTATAGACAACAATGGTCTATAATTAAAAATAGAAGTATATGAAATAATTATGTAACCTCTCATTTTCTCTGTCTTCAATTTTACTTCCCAGCAGTTAATATTCCTAGTCGCTTATTATGTATTCTCTTCAAATATTTTTTAATAAAGAGAAACTTGTAAATATCATCCATTTTATCTTAATATGAACTTAACCACACATTTTTCCATAATTTTTAACTGAAAATTGTGATGAGCATTTATTTCTTTTTTAATGTTCTAGGAGAAACAATATATATCAACATTTCCATTATTTCTTCTCTTGGAGAAGTTTTCCATACTATTACAACATCAATGAGAAAGATTTTAAGAATCAGGACTCTATGGTTTAGACATTAGTGAATCTGAATATTATCTGTGCACAGGTAATAAAATGAAATTTTAAGAAAGATCTCCATTCATTATTTTCATACCATATATGCAAAATTCATTCTATATGTTTTTCTGTGAAGGGCCATTTCAAATATGTGTTGATATTCCTAAGTAAAAAATGTATTAAGATCTGTCTCTTAAATTCTAGTTAGTTGAGAGATGGATCAGTGACATACAGAGACATAATTCCTAAGAAGTTGAGAGAAAAACATTTTGTTCTGTGCATTAAAAATTAGACTAGCTTCAGAGGCTAGTTTACCATTTTTATGCATTAAAAATTAGACCAGCCTCTGAAGCTGTGTGTATAGATTCATCCAACACATTGGAGAGGAAGGTTTGCAGTCTCCTATGAGACCTGAGGGGATGTTAAATATTATATCCAATTACCTTTTGCACTGTCTGCAGTGAAGGCATGGAACAGATGTGACTATTTGGTGAAATTTATACTTTCTTTTAGAATTCACTATGAGATTAAGTTAAAGCTAGCTGTACACAAAGGTACTTATAATGATAAATCTTTTTTGTCCTCCATTCTGATATCTTCTTGGCTTACATTACATTCTTTTCTTTCTTTCTTTTTTTTTTTTTTTTTTTTTTGGTACTAGGGATTGAACTCAGGTTAACCACTAAGCCACATCTCCCGCCTTTATTTATATTTTATATAGAGACAAGGTCTTGCTAAGTTATTTAGGGCCTCATTAAGTTGCTGAGGCTGGCTTTGAACTCGCAAACCTCCTACTTCAGCCTCCTGAGCTGCTGGGATTATAGTTGTATGCCACTGCACCTGGCACATTATATAACTTAAGATCTAGTTTCCAATGAAGGAAACATCAAATGACATTTGGGTAATCAGATTGATAGTTCAGAACTCTAATGAGATTCTTGCTTTCTGCAAGCTACAAATTTTATTACTGGAAGGTTTTGGTCAGCTTTAAATAGTATGAAATAAAAATGGTAGATAGTATTTATAGATATAATTTTATTTGGAAATTTACTAGTGACCACACTGGTTACTATCAGAGCTATTAAAGCAGAGAATGTAAATTAAATAAATACAGAATCATAATTATAAGTACAAATTATAATTAAATTAGTATTAATGATGTTTCAAATATGATTTAAAACATTTTAATTTGTCTTGTGTCTCTTACTACTGTTACCAGTAATAATCCTATCAGAAAACCTCATTTTTAAAGTAGTAGTTTGGAAATTCCATGCTACATTAATTCCCCTCCTTCAATATAGGTCATATGCTTTTGGTTAATTTATAATTTATTCTGAGCAGATGGTTAGTATCTACATTTTTATTTAATTATTTTTCATTGATTTACAAACTTCTTTCACTCTTTAATGAGTTGTTGACCTATCTACAAAGTATTATTTTCTTCTAATCTCCTTTTCATAGAGCAATCTTAAATGACCCACGTCAATTGGTCAACCCAGTTGGCTCTGAGGTCTTGAATTTTCTTTATGTAATCATGGGGCCTCTCAACACACTGCCATTTTCTTTCATCTTTGTTTTAATACCTCCCATTTATCCTTGATTTATATTGTTTTACATACATTCTACTATTATTTAACAAGTATCTTTTTTCTTCTCTTTTGATTTTTTATGTAATCCTCACTCCTATTCCCTATGTTTACTTTAATGAAGACAATGACTTGCCACAGTTAAAAACCATGTAGTCTAATAGATCTAGTCTAAATTCCATCTTGTCTAGCTATATGATCTTGTAAATTTAATTCCTTTTCAGTCTCAATTACTTCTTTAATATAAGGCAGCTCTTCAAGGTTATTGTGAGATTTTGGAAGTAAAATAGCACCAGCTCTGGTAAATGCCACTTAAATAACACTGAGTCACCACAGGCAGATGAGCTCTTAATACAAAACCCTTAGGTTAAATGCTTTTCCAGAATCCATAATTATTCATGGTCTTTAAACGGTATACATATTCTGTATGTTACTTAAAACTTCCAATAAGTGAGTCAACATTTGTAAACAAATTGGTAATTCTTTAGGACAATAATTCTGTGTGAATTATTATAAAGAAATATGAGCCTCCCCCAACATGATGGAGATTAGGGCCTACTTTTTCTTCTATTAGATGCAGGGTCTCTGGTTTAATTCCTAGGTTCTTGATACATGTTGAGTTAAGTTTTGTGCATGGTGAGAGATAGGGGTTCAATTTCATTTTGTTGAATATGGATTCAGTGTTCCCAGCACCATGTGTTGAAGATGCTATCTTTTCTCCAATGTATGTTTTTGCCACCTTTGTCTAATATAAGATAATTGTAATTTTGTGGGTTAGTCTCTGTGTCCTGTATTCTGTACCATTGGTCTACCAGTCTGTTTTGGTGTCAATATCATTGCTGTTTTAGTTACTATTGCTCTGTAGTGTAATTTAAGCTCTGGTATAGTGATGCCACCTGCTTCACTCTTCCTGCTAAGGATTGCTTTAGCTATTCTGGGTCTCTTATTTTTCCAGATGAATTTCATGATTGCTTTTTCTATTTCTATGAGGAATGTCATTGGGATTTTGATTGGAAGTGCATTAAATCTATATAGTGCTTTTGGAAGTATGGTCATTTTGATAATCAGTCTACATCAAAAGTACTTAAAAACAGCATACTACAGGGACATAGCTACATCAATGTTTATAGTAACACAATTCACAATAGCTAAACTGTGGAACCAGCCTAGACGCCCTTCAATAGGTGAATGGATTAAAAAATGTGGCATATGTACACAATGGAATATTACTCAGCAATAAAAGAGAATAAAATCATGGCATTTGCGGGTAAATGGATGGAGTTAGAGAAGATAATGTTAAGTGAAGTTAGCCATTTGCAAAAATCCAAATGCCAAGTGTTTTCTTTGATATAAGGAGGCTGATTCTTAGTGGGTTAGGGACTGGAATCATGGGAGGAATAGACGAACGCTTGATAGGGCAGAGGGGTTGGAGAGGAAGGGAGGAGCCATGGGGTTATTAATGATGGTGGAATGTGATGGTTATTATTATCCAAAGTACAGGTATGAAGACAAAAATTGGTGTGAATATATTTTGTATACAGAGATATGAAAAATTGTGCTTTATGTGTGTAATAAGAATTGTAATGCATTCCACTGTCATATATAAATTTAAAAAAAAAAAGAAATCTAAGTCTCCTATCTTCAGTCTTCCATCAGTTGAGGTGAGAGGTGTGATAGTACCACCAAATGGATTATGAAAACATTCATTATTCAAACTTTTAAGATTTGGAATTATGGATAAAAGGCTAAGAATCTAGAAAAAAAGGGGGTTCTTTACTGCCTTATTTATTGTGGTCTGATTTTTTTTTCTTATTTTGAATACCTGCATGCTTTCTAGATTTTTTAAGTATGGGGTAACAGACACTTTTTCTTTCCTCCAGTTCCACAACTAATTTTCTTCCACAGGTATCCTCGAGAGTCCTTTTGAGAATGAAAGGAAGGAAGGAAATAGAACTATTTTAAATGTGAACATACTTAAATGGACATAGCAAGTTCACGTCACATTTACAATTTTTTTCTCTCTAATTTGTCACAATGTGAAGTATATAATAATATTTGGAGAAGAATACACAGAAATCATTAGTATTCATTTCTTGGTTTATGAGGAAGCCTGGCTCCTTTTATATATTTTAATTGGAAGATGATTTAGCAGAATTTGTAGTTAAATACAAAGTACTAGCAATTTCAGATTGTATGCATTTTATTGTTTTACATAAGTACTTATAAGTTTTTGAGAAATATAGAGTGTCTTATTGATGAGTTAGCATTGCTTTTTCTTTATGAAATGAGGGTCAGTATAGATTTAGGTCTGTTCTCTCATTACCTACTAATTTATGAAAATGAATGTTGTGATTAAATCATAGTCAGGTAATATATAATTATTCATCAGAATTAATTTCAGAATTTATTTTTTTTCAGTGTCCTACTGAAACCAAAGCAACATTTGGGGTTCATCTTAAAATAGTAGGAGACTGGACAGGTATGTAAAACATAGAGGGTTAATATATGTGCTTTGATAATAATGGGTCATGCCAATAATTTGCATGTGTTTAAGTTGTATAATTACTAATACTCAAGGAGAAGTGTATGTGTTTCAATCTATTGTTCTGATTTCTTTCTTTGCTTCTACAGTTTTGACATGTAAGTTTTGTTTTTGTAAGATACATTTTTAATTAGAATACCTTGAATATCAGTAAAAATCAGCAAATCACAATTTTCTGCCTACTAGTCAGATATACTGGAAATATTGAGAATGCTGAAATGTGTTTTAGAAAACATAATTTTAGAATTCATGCTAGGATTGACTCTCAAAATAGTCAACATCTGATCTGAGATAAAACAAGTCTTCCGATTCTTTTATATATATGACTATGGAATGCATTACAATTCTTATTACTCATATAGAGCACAATTTTTCATATCTCTGGTTGTATACGTAGTATATTCACACCAATTTGTGTCTTCATACTTGTACTTTGCATAATAATGTCCATCATATTCCATCATCATTAATAACCCCATGTCCTCCCTCTTCGTCTGCCACACCTCTGCCTATCTAGAGTTCGTCTATTCCTCCCATGATTCCTCCCTATCCCACTAAGAATCAACCTTCTTATATCAAAGAAAACACTTGGCATCTGGATTTTTGCGAATGGCTAACTTCACTTAGCATTATCTTCTCTAACTCTGTTTACCTGCAAATGCCATGATTTTATTTTCTTTTATTGCTGAATAATATTCCATTGTGTATATATGCCACTTTTAAAAAATCTATTCATCTATTGAAGGGCATCTAGGTTGGTTCCATAGTTTAGCTATTGTGAATTGTACTACTATAAACGTTGATGTGGCTGTGTCCCTGTAGTATGCTGTTTTGATCCTTAACATGACCTTTTGTGTAGTGAATCTATACATACATTAACATCACAACATCTTTGAAACAGTGGTCACTTTGTATTAAGAGTTTTGATTAAATAAAAGATATATATTCCTTTGACCCACTAGATTGACTGACAAGGCAGCTTTAAGTTGTTTTTTGAAGGAAAGAATGAAAGAGTAAACATGAACAATATAAATTAGAGTAGTTCTATAGCTAAGCACTAGGCAAAGAATTACCCTATAAAATATTTGTAATCAGAAAAATATAGATTTGGTGTTATATAGGGTACAATAGAAACTTCATAGAAAAGACAGAATTTGAATTGAATCTTGAAAATCAGGTACATGAAAAAATATGTAGGTAATAAAGTGAAATTTACAGCATTGTCAAAAGTCAGTGAAGGTATGGACTAAACCAAACTTGGAAATAATGACTCCATCAGCCTTCAATCAGTCAAACAAAAGGCAAAGTCTCTCACAGGAAACAACAACAACAACAACAACAAAATAGTCAACTTAATAAAATCAAAGATTTTCTTTTGGCAAAAACTATGCAAAAGCCATTTTGGGTCACCCTGGTGAAAAGTACTGATGCCTCCCTCCATCAGATATTAGAATAATCTTGATATTCTAGGGAGCCTTTGAGGACTTTAGAACACTGATGAAAATGGTATTAATAAGCTTCTATTTGGATGAATTAGAAACAAATGTCGCTTCTGAAAGCAGAGTAGAAGGAAGTCCTAGAAGGTTAGAGATGGAAAACAGAAGAAGTAGATTTGTGAGCACAAGTTAAGAAGTAAGCATTGGAAAAAAAGAACTAGTTTCTTTTGAATATCAGGGAAGGATAATATGTTGGGTATTAAGAAATATTTTGGCATGAGAAAAAGTGTAGTGGGATATAAGCAGATTATATAATATAGTTAAAAAAAATAATAGCAGTGTGTACACAATCCTCTATCTTTAAAGCACTTTAAATGACTTGAAATTCAACAGTTTAAAGGATCGGAAAATATGGACCATAAAATTCAATTGATAAAAACCTAAATAAGTTAACAAGATCTTTGAGCTCTAATGTCTTACCCAAGTGTAAGACATTAGACATCATAAAATCAGACTTAAAATAGCTAACATTCATATAATAGTATTCAAAAGAGACCAAGGTAGTCCATAGGTAGAACAACATGCTGGAGTATGAAGTATTCATTCTTATGTTATATTCTTATGTATAACCAGAATCAGCTGATAAAATCACAATTGTTTTGGTCCTGCTTGGGAAATAAAGAATTAGGGAAATTTTTTACTGGTAAGAATTATAGTACAGTAGAAATAAAGTTCAGTGATAAATGCTAATTGATAGAATTCTACATCTGGAAGAACAATGAAGACCTAATTTAATTTAAGGGTAAGTGTAAGCTTCATGATGGTTTATTACTAACTATTGTTTCTAAGTTTCTTCTCAAAGTTATTTTTTATCAGTAGCTTATTAAAATAAATGATTGCATAACCATTTATTTTAATTATCTCTATTAGGAACACATAATGATGTTAATTTATCCTTCATTTTAATGTACTGTACCATTGAAAGGAAAACAAGATCATTCTATTCAAAGAGTAAAGTTGTACTCAGATGCTTTTCAATTAGTAGACCTTCTTTACTGTTGACTTGAAATACTTGTTGGCTTAGAAAAAAATGTCAAGCATTCATGCAGAGAACACCTAAATAATTCTACCACTGACATTTTCTTTCAAAAAAAGACTTGGCTGCCTTAAAAAAATGAGATTGCAATTATTGAGGGAAAATTGAGAACACTACTCCTGAGATCAGGATCACTGGTTTTTATTATAAAATTGATTAGAACTCAGTATTAAGAGCAGTAGTTATAGGAAATATCAGAGGTGCTAAGGTGTTTGAACATCAATGGGTTTGTTTTACTTAGAGATATTTAATTGTAACTTTTCTATGGTGATATACCTTCTGCATGTGCAGTGTACAGGAAATAAAGAGCAGATTTATGAGTGTCCCATAAATGTTTATTCCAAAATAAATTTACTATACATACTGCAGTGTTCCCAAGAAATCATGAAGAGCTGCATAACACAGAGCAAGGTGGCATGTAAGTTTCACATTTGTTGTCTAGATTTTTATTTTCACTAGGCCTCTAGTGTGAGGCCTCCTAAGAGTGCAAGATGCCCATTAAGTTTGGAAAATTTATATATTTTAGTATATATATATATATATATAAATATATACTCTCAATGGCTATAGCCACAAAGGAATAACTGGAAATGTACTTTATGTTGTTGTTGTTGTTGATATGCCTAGAGAATTGCACTGGTTAGAATCCCACAAGCACTAGTTAGAATCCCACAAGCACATTGAGGGTTTTTTCTTGAAATGATGAGAGAGTAAAGTAGATTAGCCAAATAGTTTTCTCTTTTGGTTGAAATAATATTTTTGTTGGTATTCTAGAATCAATCATGTTCTCCATTTGCAAACATATGGTCCTAGATTGCCTATTGACTTGGTCATCATTTTTTAAACTGTTGAAAAAATGTCTTAGTTTTGTTATATATGATTACTGTGAAATTTTCTGAGGTATGCTATAAACTTGGTCATTTTAATGGTCTAAATAGCAGCTTATTTCACAGATCATTGAATTCAACTGCAAAGGTATTATACCTTCACACTAATTTAAAATTTTGACATTGACATATTCGATAATTAATGAATAGAAAAGAATTGTACATAAACATGCAATAGAGGACTTGTTGTAAGACAGATCCTCTTGGAATCTGGGGTAAAATTTTTCATATTGTTTATTTTTGATGGGGTACAGAGCATTGTGGATTTGACTTGATCTCATCATATTAATTACTCAACAGTGCAGATAATCTTAGATGCAGCCTTAGTTAAAGAACAGGTAGAAAAAAGAGGCAATAGCTGTTTCTTTTTACTTATTTCTATACAATTACGTAAACCAGGAATATTTCAGACATCATTCAGCTGATTTTTCATAAAGAGATTAAAGCATAATATGTATTATGTGTTTAAAATAATTTAACAGACTTTTGATTTATTCCTTATAAGTAAAAATGTGACCATGATAATTACAAATGCTATTACCTTATGGTTACAACATATTTTAGGTCAACTGTATCATCTACTTTGTGCTAAATATAATAGCGAAGAGCTTTGGGTTGATGCAAAAAAGCAAAAATAAAATAGTGTTTCTATTGAATGTTTTACCCATTTGAAAGCCGTGCTAAAAAGAATATCTAAAATAAATTGGAGCAGACTAATTTCTTTGAATAATACAAATCATTTTTGTGTATATGAAATTTCAAGCTTTTACATAATTCATGTAAATGTTAGTCTAAAACAATAATAAATATATACTATCAATGGCTATAGCCACAAAGGAGTAACTGGATATGTACTTTATGTTGTTGTTGTTGATATGCCTGGAGAATTACACTGGTTAGTCACTTGTGAAATATAATATTTAAGCTATTTGCTATTTTGACTAAAATGAAATATACATTTAATACCTATTATATTCTAGACTCTGTTTAGTCTCTAGGAATATAGCACCAACCAAAGCAGACAAGGTTCCTTTTTGCGTAGACATGTATTCTGGTCAATGAAGACTTCTAGTAATCAACAAAGCACTTAGTATATTATTGGACTTTTTCAGGACTTCCATTTATTTATTTATTTTTTCTAATTTAATGGCAACCTATTTGAGGACTTGGGCCAGGATCTGACTCATAATTTGAACGGGTAACTCTGGATGCTGTATAGAGAGGGTACAAGTAGGCAAAAGTAGAAACAGGAAGATGAGATGAGGAAAGCTTTTGCTGAAGTACAAGTAATAGAAAATGCTAAGTTAGCTTAAGATGATAGTGATTAGAGGGAAGTGAGATATGGGTGGATTTTACAGGTATTGTTGATGACAGATTTTGTTGATGCATTGGAGTTTAAATGTAAGAGAGGTTAGGAATCAAGGAAGACTCCAAGATTTTCAGCTTGATTAGATGGATAGTGCTGCCACTTGTTGATATAGAGAATACTACTGTATGTTGGGGATCACAAGTAGACACTGAAAGTTCAATTTTGTACATATTATATTTGGATTTCCAAGAAGGGACATTTTTAGGAATTTGCATATACAAGCATACCTTGAAGATACTGCATGTTTGGTTTCAGACCACTGCAATAAAGCAAATAAGATAGGTCTTGTGAATTTTTTTTGTTTCCTAATGTACACAAAGTTATGTTTACAATATACTTAGTGTATTATGTGTAGAGTGGTATTGTGTCTAAATATGTACATACCTTAATTACGTATTCTTTATTCTTAAGAATAATAGTGATCATCTGAGTCTTCAGCAAGTAATAGTGGAGGGTTTTGCTTTGATGTTGTTTTCTGCTGATTTGGCAGAATGATGCTTCTAAAGGGATGGCTGTGGGAATTTATTAAAGTGAGACAAGGCTGCAACACCCATTGATTCTTTCTCAAAATAATTCTCTGTATTATTTGATGCTATCTGATGAGATTTTTCCCCCCATAGTAGAACTTCTTTCAAAACTGGAGTCCATTCTCTCAAATCCTTATGTAATATTCTAAATCCTTTGTTCACATTTCAAGAATATTCCCAGAATTTTCACCAGGAGTAGTTTCCATCTCACAAAATCATTTTCTTTGATCATCCATAAGAAACAACTCCTCAAATGTGGAAGTTTTACCTTGAGATTGCAGCAATTTAGTTGTGTTCTTAGGCTGCACTTATAACTGGTTTAGTTGCTGTTTCTGCTACATCTGTTGTTACTTCTTCTATTGAAGTCTTGAGCCCTTGAACTCATCTATGGAATTTGGAATCAATTTCTTCCAAACTTCTGATAATGTTGATATTTTTACCCTGTACCATGAATCACAAGTGTTTTAGTGGCATCTAGAATGATGAATCCTTCCCAGAAGGTTTGAATTCACTTTGCTCAGATCTATCAGAAAAATCACTGTCTTGGCAGCTATAGCCTTAAAAAATGTATTTCTTAAATATTAAGACTTGAAAATTGAAGTCACTTTTTGATATGTGGGTTGAAGAATGGATGTTGTATTAGCAAGTATGCAAATAACTTTGATCTTGTATATCTCCATCAGAAATTTTGTGTGATTTGGTGCATTGTCAATGAGCTGTAATATTTTGAAAGGAATCTTATTTTGTTGAGCACTTTGTCCCAACAGAGTGCCTAAAATATTCAATAAACCATGTTGTAAACAAATGTGCTGTCATTCAGGCTTTGTTGTTCAATTTACTGGGCATAGGTTGAGTAGACACTATAACTCTGAAAGGACCTAGGAATTTTTGGAATGGTAAATGAACATTGGTTTTAACATTAAGTCATCAGTTGTATCAGCTCCTCACAAGACTGTGAGTCTGTCCTTTGAAGCTTTGAAACCAGACAATTGACTTCCCCTCTCTAGCTAGGAAACTCCTAGATGGCATCTTCTTCCAGTATAAGGCTATTTCATCATCTACATTGGAAATCTGTGGTTTAGTGTCACCATTCTCATCAATTACATTAGCTATATTCTAGCTTCTTCTTTTTCTTTTTTTAATATTTTATTAGTTGTCGGTAGACCTTTATTTATTTTTATATGCTGCTGAGAATCAAACCCAGTGCCTCACACATGATAGGCAAGTACTCCATCACTGAGCCACAACCCCAGCCCTATTCTAGCTTCTTGCTGCACAGTCTCTATCAGCATTTGTATGGAGATGGAGCCTTCCCTTAAATTCATGAGCCAATCTCTCCTTCCTTTAAACTTCTTCTGTGGCTTCCTCACCTCTCAGAGTCATCATAGAATGGAAGATAGTTAGGACATTGCTCTGAATTAGGCTTTGATTTAGGGAATGTTGTGGCTGGTTTGATCTTTAATCCAGATCCCTAAAACTTTTCAGCAGTAGGATTATTTAATTTTTTTTATTATACAAATGTTCACTGAAGTAGCACTTTTATTTTTTCAAGAACTTTTTATTTTTGTTCAAAACTTAGCTACTATTTGGTGTGAGAGGCCTAGCTTTTGGTTTATTTTTGCTTTGACATGCCTTCCTTACTAAGCTTAATTATTTCTAGCTTTTGGATTTAAAATAAGATGTGTGACTTTTCATATCTCTTGACTACTTAGAGGCAATTATAAGATTTTTATTTTATTTTTTTGGTACCAAAGATTGAATCCAGGGGTGTTTAACCATTGAGCAACATCCCAAGCCCTTTAAATTTTATTATTATTATTATATGTATTTATTTGTTTGTTTGTTTTTGAGACCCAGTGTCACTAAATTGCTGAGACAGGCTTTGAATTTGTGATTCTCCTGCCTTAGCTTCCCAAGCCACTAGGATTACAGGTGTGCTCCACTGCACCTAGTAATTATAATGTTTTTAATTGGCCTGAATTTGAATATTGTCATGTCTCAGGAAATGGGGAGGCCCAAGAAGAGGAAAGGAGACATGAATGTGCCTGGTCAATGGAGCAGATAGTATACACACATTTATTAAGTTTTGTGTCGTAGGGTTCAGTTTGTGGTGCCCCTAAACACTTACAATAGTAACATGAAAGATCACTGATAAAAGAATATACTGAAGGACTTTGAAATATTTAAGAATTACCAATTGTGATAGAGATGTGAAAAGAGCACATGCTGTTAGAGAAATGGTTCAATGCAGGGTTGTTTCAAATGTTCAATATCTGCAATATCTGCAATATGAAATAAAGTGAAATATATATGCTTATGGAAGTTAGAGGTCTTGGCTAGAGGTCTCAATTTGGGGATCATTGGTATATTAACAGTTTTGAAGCTGTATGGAATCACCTACAACAGCAATTTTCAATTTTGTCATATCTAACATCTTCTTTTTTAATATTACATATGTCCATTTTGCATTCTTAAAATTACATTTACAGGCAATATGTATGTAATTTAAAGAACAATTTAATATACTAATTTAATATAAGAAATATAACATAATTTAAAAAAATATTTAAAATTTAGGGATGACTACACCAGGAGTCATAATGAAGTAGATGTAAACCTATATGCAAAGAAAGATCATGAATAAGACAATCTTACTACAAGCTTCAAATACAATTCAAATACCAAGGAAATTGTTCCTTTACTGTCTTGCTCATACTTTCATGATCAAATACCATAGATTAGGTGGCTTAAGCTACACAAATTTATTTTCTCATAGTTGGGAGACTGGAAATCCAGGAACAGGATACTACTATGATCTGTTTCTGGTGAGGCCAGTCTTCCTGGTTTTTACACAGCCACTTGTCACTATGTTCTCATGAGAGACATGAAGCATGCTGTAAGATATTAGAGAAGAATGAGCTAGTTTTCTCCTGTTTGTATAGGAACACAAATATATATATATATATATTTTTTTAATCAGTGCCCTGCATTTGTAACTTTGTTTAAACTTAGTCACTTTTGTGAAGGCCCTGTCTTCAAGCATAGTGACATTGTAGGTTAGAGCTTCACCATGTGAATTTTGGGGGCATAGAATTCAATTCACAGCATATACAAAGGGATTTTCCATCTTTTGACTTAATTGTGAACACAATAGACCTATGCTTCTTCAGTTTACAGGGTAGTTGTAATCCTAGAGATTTAATTTGTATATTAAAATCATGCAAAAACTTTGCATTTTTTATAATTATAAATGAGGTTTTTATTTGCATGAGTATCCAGGAAGTTAATTGAAAAGTGTGCAGGAAGTGGTATTCTCTATAACACTACTGGATATCTAGTGTCTCTGACCCTCACCCTCTTAATATGATTAACTTTTCATCATCATTGTGAGGAGAAAATTGGTTCCCCAGCTCTCAAAATGTCTCATAAGAGGTGGCACTGTTCCTTCAAAAATAACTAATATAAGAAATATGCACAGTTAGAGAAAAGATATCACAGAATACCAAGCCCTAAAACATTTCAATTCAATTCATCAAGTTCAGTGTAGGTTATTAAGAAGGACTGGCCACCAGGCAAGAAGAGTAAGTAATATTGAGTCCTAGACACCACAGGCAATGCTTAAAAAAACAAGCAAACAAACAAACAAACAAAAGATTAATTATGTCAAATGTTGCTGAGAAGTAGACTAAAATGAAGACTGAATTTGGGACTGTGGGAGCTGGCTTTACTGAAATGTTGGGAACAAAAACCTCACTGAAATAGGTTTTCAAGAGATAATAATAATAAAAGGGCAAGTGGAGATGAAAAGTGTAGATAGATAAATCCAGGAGTGTGCTAAGGATAGCTCAGATGACCTTGAAAGGTGACTTCTCTTCCTAATAGCATATTCAGTGAAATTATGCTTGGTAGTTTCCCATTATTCACAGTGAAAGTATTTATTTTATAGAAATTAACAACCACTAATGCTGACACTGTCCCCTAAAATTCACATTTTGAAACTTCATCACCAATGAGATAGTGTTAAGATTGGGGGTGTTTAGAATGTGGTTAAGACATGAGGGCAGACCTATCATTAAGGACATTGGGGTCTTTATATAAGTGGTTGAAGGAGTAGGTTTGCTCCTTTCTGCTCTTACATCATGTGATATCATAGAATTCATCCCCTCTTGGCCCTCCTACCTCCTGCCATATGACAATGCAGCAACAGGCTTCATCTCAGAAGCAGAAGGCAGTCCTACCAGATACCAAGTTACCTTACTCTTTGGCTTCCCAAGTTCTAGAACTGTGAAAAATAGATTTTCATTGTTAATAAATTACCCAGTCTTAGTTTTTGGTTATGGCAATACTAACGGACTAAGACAATCATAAAGTAGTACTTTTTTTTAAAATAATGTATCCATTACTTATCTATTCTTAGACCTGACTATGGAACATGAGCCTGAACATCAGTGGACAATTTCTAAGGTTTATAATACAAATGAAATGAAGAAATAGGTCAGTGACAAGGCAGATATGATATGGGTATTTCATTATATTATGATATTTACATTGTAATAATTATAACCTATTTATATTTCCCTGGGAATGATATGAGTAATGAGATTGAAGTAAAGTGAGAAAAGTTTACCTTGCTGGAGAAAGTACAGTTATAGGAGCAAGTCCACAAGAGCCTGCTAAGAGATTCCATACAGTTTTGATCCCAATGTACAAGAGGAAGAATTGACTTAAGCTATGGTGGCATGAGCACCCATTCTTCATAACACAAGAGAAGCGGAGAATATGGTTACAGAGGATGAGTATTGGTGGTTGGATTTGGACTTAGATAAATGAAACTTCTATTTTGTTTCCTTCTGTTTCTTACTGAAATAACAGGGTTATCACTGAGAAGAAGTGTGGTAAAATTTTCAGTAAAAAAAAAAAAAAAGAGGCAGTGCATCATTTGAACTAGTATATTGATGAGTGAAGCATGATGGTCTCTCTGAATTGTGCAAAGTGGTTTTCTATGGTATGTGTTCCTAAATTCAAAGTGAGACCAGTCAGAATGATTGTATTTTTTTTTTCCCTAGTAACATTCACTGCTCTAGTTTAGCAGTTGAGCAGGTGGAGAGTTGGAGTTTAATCAGCACTGGTCCACTCCTGATTAAATTCACTGTAGTTGTCACCTCCAATCCATTCTCTGCACTGTAGCCATAGAAACCTCAGAGCATGAATCAAATTAAATCACTTCTCTTGCTTAAAATCCTTTAATAGCTTCCTATTGCTTCTAGGAGAAAGACAAAAATCTTTACTATGACCTAGAAGGGACTCCATGCTCTGACCCTCTCTACTTTTCATTCCGATCCAATTAACTTACTTTATGCTCACAACAACACTAGCCTATGATTCTTTCTAATTTTTTTTTCTTTCTTCCCCTGCTGTATATGTCCTGATTCAAATATTTACCCACCATCATCATTGCACACTGCCACCTACATGTGCACTTAGTCTCTGCATCACAGTTCAGGAGGCAATTGCTCTGAGAAAGCTTCTATATACCTTAACTGAGGTGGTTGGTGTTTTGTATAAGCTACCATCATGTTTCTTTCAGAACAGTTCTCTCCACTGGTAATCATATAGTCAAAATGTGATCATTTATGTAGTGAGTGAACCATTATAGACTCTAAGCACTATCATGGTAGAGACCTGTATCTCTTTTTGTTCATCATTGTACTCAATTTACAAATTGCTCATAGTAAATGCAAATACTTTTTAAGGTAAAGGAGGGGAAGGAAGGTAGGGGAAAGGGAAGGAGAGTGAGAAGGGAGGGAAGGAGACAAATAAATTCTCTGCATTATGAAAACCCACAAACTAGCTGGGCACAGTGGCACATGCCTATAATCCCAGCAACTCTGGAGGCTGAGTCAGGAGGATGGTGAAAGCCAGCCTCAGCAATAGTGAGGTACTTAGCAACTCAGTGAGTTCTGTTTCTAAATAAAATACAAAAAAAAAAAAAAAGGCTGGAGATGTGGCTCAGTGGCTCAGTGGTTGAGTGTCCCTGAGTTCAATCCCTGGGTATAAAAAAATCAAACAAACAAACAAACAAACAAAAAACTCACAAGCTAGTGGAAGTGGGGTCAGATACACAGAAATGCATGATATGTAACCACCCAAAGAGAAGATGCAGAAGTTTGGAGAGGGATACTTAGGAGACTTTCTGTGTCAAACTCAATGACTTGTACAATGTGGTAGATTATTCCAGGGAGAGAAATAGTTTGAATTGTTCAGATGAGTGAACCATCATAGAATGTCAGGATAATGTTATGCTGTTGTGAGGCCAGTCTGAGGGAGCATCCAGACGAGAGGGCATGAGCCGCTTGTAGGAATTGCTATTAAGTTTAATCTTTCTCCTAATGATGTTGGTGAAACACCAAAGCATTTTAAATTGGAACTTAGATCAAATTTGTAGTTTATATTTGTCACCCTATTAGTGGTCTACAGAATGAAAAGCAAAGTAAATATTTCTCTTACTGTTAAGGAAGCAGAAGAGTTTATTTCCTGAATTCTGAGAAGGCATCATCTATGGTAGCCAATGAATAGGACACAATGATTGCAATGGGAAGGAATTACTGCTAGCTTGATAAAAATATTAATGGGACAATGAAAGGGAAAGAGTGGAGAATGGTATAGATTGCTGAGAACTCCTGAGTCAATTATTAAAATAAGCAGAAAAAGTGTACAAAAAAAAAAAAATCAGCCCTACAGTAAATAGGCCCCTATGGTAAAGGACCTGTTTCTAAATTCTTCCTGTTTCTAAATTGCTCCATAACTTTGCAAAGACTGAATTTATAGTGATCTGGCCTATGATTAGCAGTGGGAGAAGGGTAGTAAGTACAGATGCAATTACCTCTGTATTTATGTAGATGAATCTGGGTCAAGAAGAAGATTAACCTGTCATACCTTAAAGCATCTATGATTTGAATCATGAAACACTGATTATAGCCTTGCATGAGTCTTTGTGGAAATCATTGAAAGTGATTAATTTAATGAAACTTAACACAGCATATTTACTATCCTAATAATCCACTCAGTGAATGACTTTCAGCAGAAATTACAAGGCTTATAAATGGTAACAGCACAGTTTGAAGAAAGAAAACAAAGTGCTAGATATAGCTGTGATGTTAGAATTATCATACTAAGAATTATTTAAAGGAAAAGGTAGACAACATGCAGGAACCGGTAGATACTGTAGGCAAAGAAATGATATAGTCATGATATTGGTTAAGAAACAATAATATTTTTCTTTTTCTTAAAAGAATGGAAAGATCTTTGTACACTAAGCCAAAGACATTGGACTTTGTTTTCTATTCTATAGCGGATGAAGAATCTCTGCTTCAGTACTTAACCTTATTATCCTGTAATGTCTCCCTATTACCGTAGAACTCAGTAAGTATTCAATGAAAATAAAGATCATTACTGTTTGAAATAGTTTTATGAAGTTTTTTTTTCAAGGAATGGGGATCTGGGTTTGACTGGTGAACTCATGGGCAGGGATTGGTTAAGAACAAGAGATCCTGGCAGTGGGAAAGCATATGCAAAAGGAAGTCAGAGGGGTCAAGGAAAACCCGATTTTGTTTGTTCAGAGTTTTAGGTTAGAACTTCATAAAACCAGAAAAGAGAACCTATATTTTTTGGATCTTGGATAAAATTGCATATTTATTTTTGAATATGGTATTCAGAGTTTGTGCAGAACTGAATTAGTATCAAGCTGAGCTTTGATCACTTTGAGGTGTTTCTTTGGTTGAATGCCAACATTGTTAAAGAAATGCATTTGCTGTGACAAATGAAAATACAGCATTTTCCTTAAAAGGCGTATTGTGTTGTGGAAAGCTTAGTAGCAATAATGTGTTTATCCAAAAATGCCTGTTTCCTTTCACTTTCCCTGAACCTCTGTTTTTCAGCCCCTGTCAATTTTTGTTATGGCTTAGCCTTCATGGTAATAAAACAGAATTTATATTTTATAAGAAAGCAGGTTATAGACATTGATTCATTGATGTAGTTTGAAGGCCAAGAAGTCTGTTTGTAGTTCTTTTCAAAAGTTGCTTTTGATTTTTAAAATAGTATGTTTAACAAGTGGAGAGCAGAATAATGAGTGCCAGATAAGTAGACTTTTATCACTCTGCTTCCTTTGAAAATTATAAGGATCCATTAAATAATTTTCCTTTGTGTAATATTGCATTTTCTACCTTAAGACCTTACAGTTTTTTAAAATACCAGGTGTTGAGGCATGCATATTGCATTTGACCCTGCTGTGCTTTTTTCTTATTATGTAATCCTTAGGCAAGAAGAAAGTAAAGGGAGTGGGCAGAGAAAAGGGAGTGTTTTCTTTCAAGAGAATGAGGCAGTGGAATAAACACTGAACTGTGAGTTTTTTGTTGTTGTTGTTGTTTTTTTGTTTACTTAATCACTTTGCTTCTTGCTATCCATATGAGCTCAGGACTAGCAGGTAGTTGTCTGGTTTTAAGTTTTCTCACCTATAACATACTTAATGGAGGGATTTGTTTCCCTGTTTCTGAACTCTTTATTGCTGTACAGAGAAGTATTTTCTAGGTTGTGGCTAATTTAATGCCACAAAAATGGTAGTGATAATAGACATTTGATACAGGTTAGGAAATCTCACAAAATATAATAGAGGATATATGCCAAATACAGGATTTTTGTTACTTATTTTTCTACATCCTGTTAGTGTTCCTATTCATTTATTACCTCTGGTTTGTACATATATTATGCTCATTGTTTTTGTCTTCTAAAAATTGCATACATGGACTTGTTTATTTTTTCTTTAAGAAAAGAACAAGACAGAATAAGACAATTTTTCTTTATACTTTTACATTAGCCTTAATATTCAGGAAAGTTTTATAAAAGAATTCCACTGATTATTTTTCCTTTTTAAATTGCTTCTGTCTGAATTCAGTCACAGAAACATGACCATATCTTTAATAAGAAAACATTTTTGCTCTGTAACTAGATTTCTTATTTTATCTAAAGTAGTATTAATTTGAATGTTTTTGTTGCTTTGAAAGCAATATTTTAAACAGCAACTATTGTTATCCAATACTTGGTTACCATGGTAATAAGGGACATTCATTTGATTTAAACAAACTTTTCCGAAAATGGAAATGTATGCTCTATATCTTTCCAGTTGGTATGGATGCATTCTGTCCACCCTTTATTCTCATTGTTTGTAGCAATTTGTTTTTCTAAGATTAATGCACATATTTCTTTTTCTAAAGAAAATGAAACATCAAATTTGGACAAACCACTAATTTTTGAATTCCTAGGATTAATGCTCTTGTTTCCCTCTTTAAGTAATTTTGTAATTGCATTTTAAAATCTGTTTTCAAGTAGCTGTAATGGCATTGCAATTCTTTTGTTGTTTTGGCATTTCTTTTTGAAAAGCAAAGCTGCCTGGATAATTTGTTTTATTTATAGTATGTGACAAAGAATGGCTATTCTATAAAAGTTTGTTAAATGAGTGGAAAAATGAAAAATGAATATAATAAAATATAATTGATAAAGTTTTTTTTTACTTTCCAAATTATCAATTTTATCTTAATTCTAAATTATCTTCCAATAGAGATTATTGATCTTTAATGATATAGAAGAAAAGGCAAAAATATTCACATCATCCAGCATCTTGGATCAGAAGGGCTCCCTGTTTGTTCTTCTTTTGCTTTTTGTGGGGTGGGGAACTGGAGATTGAACCAGGAATGCTTTAACACTGAATCAAATCCTTTTTATTTTATATTTTGAGGCAATTTCACCAAGTTGCTCACTTGTAGTTCTCCTGCCTAGAACTTGTAGTCTTCCTGCCTCAGCCTCCTAAATTGTTAGAATTACAGATATACCTGGATACGTCTTTTGCTTTTTATTATTTGCATGTTCAGCGAAGTTGGCTGTTCTTGTCTTTTAGACTATCAGAGTATTAATTTAGCTCTTTTTTATTTATAGTATCTGTAATTTTTGATAAAATATTTCTCCTTCACTTGGCCTCACTCACTGAATACCTAAGTTATTGTCTGACTTTTAGTACAAATCAACAAACATTTCTGAAAAAATTGTTTTAGATGTGCACATTTAAGCATATATACTTAAATAATACTTTCAAACTGTTGCTGAAAATTTAATTTGTACCATTTCTTTCAAGTTATATGTGCACTATGTATGTGCATGTATACATGTGTGTGTGCCTACATTGGTGTGATATAGAGGAGTTCACAATGCTCTAAAAGCTATAGTGTGAGAGTGTGAATGACCATCCTGAACGTTAATTACATGTATTGGGCACATCTATGTGGTATATCTACTTTTTAAAAATTACTACATTTAGATAAATACTAAAAATTAAATTTCAAGAAAGCTATAAAATTACAAATTCAAGACATTGGTAAAATAAAACAGGTTAATGACTTTTTTCCCCTAATTGTTTTCTAATCCCTATTATATTCATTGTTGACTGATATACATGCTACAGATTTTGGACTTCTGATAGATAGATAGATAGATAGATAGATAGATAGATAGATAGATAGAGGATGAAGTTACCCAACACCTTAGAGAGAAGGGAATGTTGGAGAAAATTTACTATGTGTGACTGTTCATCAATTTACCAAAATTCCTACAAAGAAGTCTTTCACAAACACTTTGGAAAATACATTGGTGATACATACTCCAGAATCCTTGAAAGAAGATGGTAACTCTTTTCATCCTGAGAATGATTGTGAAAGAGGTTGTCACTGAAGTGGGTTCCTTGATATCAGAAGAGATAATAAGGTCACCAAGAGATGGGGTCCTAGACATAATACCAATTTACAGAATCAAAGTGGGCATGGTTATCATAACAGGTAGCATTACTAGAAGAGTAATCAGAATGGTTTGATATGTGGATGTCTTTGGTGTTGAGTAACTGGTCATGGTGTCCTGAAGACTCAGATAAATAAACAACCTAGTAAAGTCTAACTTACTTTTATATAAATGAAGTAAACCTCTAGAATTCAATAGAGTCATGGCCTGAATCACCTCCAGAATTGTAGTGCTTTGTCCAATTCCCAAACTTGAACCAGTTCATAGATTCTGAGTCCCTCTACTAAAATTCTTCTTGATAAAAACCCTTATATATGTAAAAAATTAAAGTGTAGACTCTTCTCTTAGCCTTTCCCAAAATCATCCAAGCCACTTAGCAGGTCAGCTGGGTATTAGAGAAGTACCCAGTCTTATGAAAACTGAACATTGTCTCTAAGGCTACATTATTTCCTTAGAAAACAAAATGTTGCTATAGTTGGCTGGTAAAAATAGGGGCTTAAAGAAAACTAATAGAATTGTGGCTGAACTCAAGAATCATTATGAATATACTCCACCATTATTTGGTCAATTCCAGAATGCACTATTGGAGTAAGCATATTCAACCACAGTCATAACTCTCTTATTTATTTAATCTTCTTTTCTCTCTCTTATTATATAATGTTTTCTCTTTATTCACTGTTGACATTTTGTACTCTTAGATGAAAAAGAATCCCACATTCTTTTTCATTTTACTGATATTCTTAACTTTACCTTTTGTCTTTGTCATTCTTCTTTAATGCCACAGTCAACCTTCATTCTTTTTTATTTGTATAAATGTTGTTAAATTGTGACCTTTAGCTCCTGTTTCACTCACCAGAACATGGGAAGCTTAGTTTCTTCTGCCTAACTCATCTTTCCAAGTGAAAAATGTCTTTATTGCCTGTGATGGGGGATATTGATTCTGTACTTAAGGGGGTGGGTAGAAAAATGACAAAATAGAAAAGTAAAAGAAGTTTTCATTAGAAGAAAGTTTTATTATTTTTAAAAGAACAAATATTTGAGAGAAAGGATGTTCAGAAATACAGGAGAAAAAAGACTGAGGAGACTGCCTTCTAATTAAGAATGCTGAGATAGACAATCAGTGGGAAGAGAAATATGGGGCATGTTAATGTTTATGGACATTTGAAATGTTCTCTTTCCTCACTCCTACTCATTTTCCAATGTATCAATTGTGTTTTTTAAATACTATAAAATCAGAATTGTTTTATCATTTTGGATAAATGGCTAATCATCTGGACATTAAAACAGGGGTGAGGCCATTTGGATACTCATGTATTCATTATATCCTAGTTTCTGGTTTTGTTCATGCCATTTGTCACCTATCACATCTCTCTCTGTGTATTCAACTGCCATTTTTTGGACAGTTTTCATAAAATATGTATCAATTTTGAGGTACATGTTGACTCATCATCAACATATTTGTGTATTTTTATATGTTCAGTGAAATCATGTTAATGAAACCAAGAGTGGGAAATCTTCCAGGAAGGCAAATATTGACATACAATTTGTTTGGGTTATACCTTCATCATTAACTTTCTTGAAACAAGAGAAAGAAACAATGTTGAGGTTTATTAAACTTTGTTTTTAGCATATTGGTATTGAAATTATTTATGTCACCTTATAATAAATGTACATGAGTGTTCCAGCTACTCTTTATATTCCAGGGAAGGCTGTTTAACTTCTATTTTCTATGCATTTTACACATCAACATAACTTGATGGCTTTGTACATCCTATGGTTTGCAGCCCTGGACATGCCACAACTAGCTAATGGACCATGTGGCCTGCAGCACAGTTGTCTATTTTGCCTACCATCAGACCACAATCAGATAGTGTTACTTGTCCTGGGTTACCTGTGTCTGAGAATATTTTGTTTTAATAATGAGCACCTGCACATGCAATAGAGGTGCCATTTCTGAAACATCTGGAAAAGACTGGTAAAAGGGAAATGTTTTACTGTTGACCTTTGTTCCACTTAATCACGTACATATGTCTCACATAATTATATCCAAGAACATGGTAGAAGCTTTCAGGGAAAGTCTAATAATTCCATATTTTGTATATTATGTTCCCCAGATAGAAACTGACACTAAGGAGTGTATGAATGTGAAATGTTTTTTTTTTTTAAATGAATCAACATCTATGTGAGGAAGGTTAATGAAAAAGAAGTTGAACCACCATAAAGGCTTGGTGAAGCCCAGCTAAACTGGTGGTGGCTGTAGAGCGACTATTACTCATCAAGTTGCCTGTGTAGAAGCTAAATTATCCCTGGCTTGATCAGTCACTGGCTGTGAGCTGTTTGCTGAAAGTGATTACGTTTGCACCTAAGGCAGACCAAGACAGGGCTGCAGGCTGCAGGCTGCAGGCTGCCTGTACTTTCCACAGCTCAGCAACTAGTCCTTCTCTTTGGGGACTTTGGGGAATACTTTTCTATTTCAAACACAATACCCCTATCTTATTTTTTCTTATTATTTAATTTTAGAAAATAAAAGTCTGAGATGAATACTGTCCTAGGAAAAGAGTCGTGACCTCTCTCCTTTTCAGAGATTTTGGCCACATTCTCCTCATTTCCCCAAACATATGTTCTTTAAGGAACTCAAGGTTGAAAGATCCCTGAACTCATCTGATGTAGTATCACTGGAGAAAAGGAATTAGAAATAGAGGTCAGAGGCTAACAACTCAGGATTTCTGATAAGTTTTTCCCCCCAAAATTCCTGTTTTCCTCTTTAAGGAGAATTGGCAAATAGAAGCTGTATATACTTATGGTATACAACATAATGTTTGGCTTACATATGCATTGTGAAATGATTGCCAAAATCAAACTAATGAACATATACAACACTTCATGGAAATAAAAGCCTGGCTGTCTGTGTGTATGTGTGTATGTACATGTGAGATAATACTTAAGATCTCTTATCAAGCATCTTTTCTATAATAGTTGCTTTTAAGTACTGTAAACTATAAGTAAAAATTTGTCCCTTTATCATCTACACTCACTTATAATATGCCCTGCTTTATAAAGTAATCCTCAGCTTTTTTTGCAAAATGAAAGTAAAATGATATAAATATTATGATAGAATGATTTTAAAATTTAAGTTTCTAGGAGGGGGTAATGTTTCTTTCCTTGCAACATAACTTTTGTTACTACATACTACATTACACTAGCCATTTTTTTTAAAGCTAATGTTAAGTCTTTAATGGGCCTGTTTAATGGACTCGCTTGTGAACTTCATTTCAGTGCATTTTGAAAAAATTAAAATGGACAAATCAAGAGTGATGTATTAAGAGGAAGAGGAGAAAACTTTTACCTATTAAGTAAAATGTAAGGAACTTCTTTTCAGTTGTTTGAGGGATACGGTCAATCTTTAAGATATTTGAGTTTCTTTCCTCATCCATGATAGTGTAATATTTAAAAGTTGAAATATTTATTTTTATATTATAGAAAATTCAGAAGCAGTTAGGGAAGGAGAATCATCTGCAGGGAAGGCATAACCAGTTACCTGTCTGATGGCAGGGTTGCTGTAACCTGTCTGAAGGTGTCCCTCCAGCAAAAAGCTTTCGTTTGTTACAGATGAATATAACAAGGTAGCTATGATCAAGTCCTTAGATACAAAAATATGTATTTATTGAATTATTTAGTGTTCTGGCTATTGAACTCAGGAGTGCACTACCACCGAATTTCACCCCCAGCCCTTTTATTTTTCATATTGAGACAGTGTCTTCCTAAATTGCCAAAACTGGCCTCAAACTTGTGATCTTTCTGTCTTAACCTCCAGAGTCACTGGGATTACTATGTGTGAGACACAGTGCTGGAATAGTACTAATAGCGTGACTTTTTTCCCGTTTAAATGATTATTTTCTTTTTTCCATTTAAAAATACTTTTTTTTGTTTCAAGCTAAGTTTTAATTTTGTTTTAACAGCAAGAATATGTTTGCATACACTTTGTTGTTGTTATGTAAATCATTATTTCATTTGGCTTATTCTTTATATTGGTAATAATTAGAGATTGGTATTCTTCCATAAAAGGGGAGATGAAACTGGGTCATGGTGTGTGTGTGTGTGTGTGTGTGTGTGTGTGTGTGTGTGTGTATCTCAAAAAGTTTGGGTTAGAAGAGTATTTTATATTTCTCATCTTTGTTTTTAAACAGTTAAGTATATTATCTCACAACTAATTGTCCAGAGAACGCAAATTAATGTAACTGTGTAGTGTGGTCTGGCAGCCTCAAAATCTTTTTCTTACTTGAATGAAAGGAGGAGTGAGTAAAAGTCTACAAAAGCTTGTGTTAATTAAGATATATCCTCTACTGGTAAAAAATCATGTTCAGATATCATCACATCATTAGTCAGCCCATCACAATATCACATTGCAGAAAAGCCTCTGATTCTTTTCAGTAGATTTAATAAAATTGTTCCAAGAAGCCCTGTGAAAGGACTGAACTCTAGCACTGGATACTTAAGAAGTAATTCAGCCTGCTGAAGAAACAGATCATCTAGCTTGACATCTAACTGCAAGAGAAGAAGTACCATTTTACAATTTTTGTTTTTTAACAAAGAAAAGGTCAATTTTTTTTGTAGTCTTTTCCCTGGAATCAGATGAAGAATGAAATGTAATTAAATATTTGATAGACAGAAATCTGAGAGACCAAAGAAGAACTAATATATGAACCATAAAAAATTATCAAAGTAATTTTTATCATTAATATTTATTCTCTCAAAGTAAAAAAATGAACAATCAATATAACTTCCTGAGATAAAACTAAATTTTTACATTTAGAAACTTGTGAGTACAATGACAAAAATAAAAAATTGAGAAAGGATGTAATTTCAAGGTACTATGTAAAATTTCTACTTATACATATGTGAAGGTTTCTTTTGACAAATAACTATTCAGGGGCTTTAGTTCTCATTCATTTCATGTTTTTTACATTATGATATTTAGATTAAAAGAGATTTCAAGTGTACTAATATTAGTTTTAGATTTTCTCACAGCTTGTGTTGCTATTATAAGTGATTTTTTTTAAAGATAGCTGTTTTTTACTATCTATAAAAAGTATGTTTGTTGTGCTTGTTTTTAATCTTAATAATATAATATATCCAGAGATTTTTTTCTCCAGGTTTTCAAGCAATTATCCGCAGATATTATGTAAAAAGAGACAGACTTATTGCTGGGGAAATGATTTTTTTGTGGTATGATTATATGAATCATTAATTCTGATATTTGTTTGCTTTTTAATAAGTTTGGGAATCTATTCAGTAAATCTTAATTTATACTTTTAGGTCCCAAGAATATCGTATTCAATATACCCATTTCACTGAATAGTTTCTTATTTGATATGTGAAGTTCTTATTTGCTCTTGGGGTTTAACTTCACTCTTCAAAAACTATTTTAGAAAAGGACTAAATAAGCAAAAAATGTAAATATAAGTAACTCATTTAGTGAGTACCGCAAAAATTGAGAAATGGACTGAAAAAAGCAAGGGCCATATATCATCAGAATTTATGAGTCACCTTATTGAAATGAATATTAGTTTATAGATTAAAGTATCAACATGTCAGTCCATAACAATTGATTTAAAAAATATGAACCCAAATTAAAAAGTAAGTATAAGTAAAGGAGAAATGATTCTGTTCTGAATCTCTAGACTTCAGAGTAAAACCATCTCTGTTTCTTGGATATTGTTATTTCTTCCCCAGATGTATTGTACAACAATCAGAGTGGCATAAACAAAAATCAGAGTGGAAGCCAGATAAATACTCTGATTTAATGTTTGAACAAATATGAAGATAGAATGTATGCTCTGTTTCTCAATAATACCTTGTAACCACTATGCTGACAAATAGTTAACATACAACTACTCAGTAACTGGAAAACAGCAATTGTCATTATGTGTACATTTTTAGTATTTGGTGGAAGTTGCTCACTTTTAGATAGGGATAAATTTATTGCAAGTAGGAGCTTTGGCTTTGCAGTCCACCTTGGTTTGACTGTAAAGGCTAAAGTACAGGTTCCCTTGATTTTTCTGTTTGATACACAACCAGTTAGTCTCTTCTAAGAGTCATGACGATTTACCTTGACATTTTTCTCTTTTAATGGAAGTTGGAAATTTTCCTTCAACAAATTTTTATTCAACAAATAGCATTTGAATACATATCAAATACTTTTCTGGTATGATGCTCAACTAGTAGAAGAGAGCAGTATGTAGAAAAATTTATACAATGATGAAATTAGAAGACTAAGCATAGACCAGGGGTGCAGAACAGGAGCACTGATTCCAAATTTGACAGGCAGAAAGAAAGTAATGGAGGCATCCAGGAAACCTTCCCATAAAGATGACTCTAGAGGTAATGAATACCTGGTCCTAAAATATGGGATCAGTGTTAGAATAGAGACTAATCTATGCAATGAAGATTAAGTATGCAATGTGTTTCCAGGGTAGCATGGAGGATTCTTCCTCCCTCCTTTACCCTTTGTTTTTCCTTTTCTCTCTTCATTCCCTCTTACCTCCTTCATTATGAGCTTCATATGCACTTAATTTTCTTATTTCAAACTTGATTCATGGTCTACTGTCATTATTTGACTCCTTTAGCCCTCATTCATTCATTCATATAAAATTAATACCTATGAAACATTAACAATTATTTATACCTACCTTTTTGCTTCTCTTCTATTTTATTTCTCTACCCCTTATAAAAGGTAAAAACTATCCTGAATTGTGTGCATCGTTTCTGTTTTTAATCATTTGCTTTGTTTCATATATAGCATACCTAAATACATTTCTTAGTCAGTTTTAACTCAATAAAACAGATTTCTTTTGAGAAAAAGGAAAAAGAAGTAACCTTTATAGCTTTGTTAGTAAAGGAGAAACACAGGGGACACTTATCCCAGAGGCTGTGATCTGCCCATCAGGGGAAATAGGGGGCTTTTGAAGAGGTGAGTCAAAGGCTACAGTCCAGGTGTTCTCATTCTGTAGTTGTAATTCACTTGTTAATTTGGGAGATAGTCATTTCTTAGAATTTCTGGTGCCATCCCCAAATCTGAATTACTACATTCCTCTTGTGGGTGTGTGCTCAAGGACAGATAAATGCCTAGAGTGGGGGAAAAATATAATCCTATTTTCCCTGAGATTAGTGAAGAGGAGGAAAAGAGAAGAAACATGTCCACTTAAAAAGCAAAGTGTAGTGACAGATCAGCAAAGGCATAAAGTGGACCATTGTTATGTTTCCCCGTTGTCAGTTTCTACATTCCCATTCTATGGAAAAATGAGTGAAGACATCTCCAAGCTCTTTCCTGCTGAAAGAGAGTGGAATGGAGTAAGTGACCTGAAGTCCTTGTTTTCAGATGGGACATGGAAAGTTAAGGAGTTTTAACATCAGGGCAGTTCATAGGTCCATAAACATGGTCACGGACTGTGTTTTGGTCATATTCTCCTGCCAGGTGTTTAAGATCAAGTTGGTCAAAACTGACTTTGTTCTTATCTACTCTTAGGGTCATCTGAGTGAGATTTCTCAGAGATCATTCTTGGGAACCTGTGGGAATCTTCTTGCCTCCTTTAGCCTGCCATCTGCCAGGATGGGTCAGGATTTTGCTTATTAGATGGTCTCCTTTTGAAGCATCAGGATGATACTCTTTCCAATGACCCTCGTCTTTTCGGAATGTGTACTTGTTGGCTTCCTGTTCTCTCTTTCTTTCCATTCCCCTGATCTGTACCAGAGTAGCAAGGCCCTTCGAGGGGTTCTGTCAAACTTTTTGAGATTTACCTTCCACAAACCATCTACAACTTACTTTGACAGTCTAAAACTTTTTCCATCCTTAGTTTTGTCCTCTTTTTAATCTTGGACTTAAAACTTTATCATGTTTCTTTAATCTTCTAATTTTCTACACTAAAATATATTACCATACATAAAACTTTCTTCTATATCTTTTGTAGTTTCAAAACATTTCTTAAATTTATATTCTGAAATAATTCATATGAAAGTTATCTGTGCATTTAATTCACACAACAAATTTCATCACAGGAGAGATTGAATAATCCTTTTTCTTCAGGTTTGCATTCAAAAGGTTGGATATTTTTGAGCCTGGCCTGTCTTTCTTATCATTATCACAATGCTATCAAGTTTCAGTGAGATCCCCACTGTCAATTATATCTAGAGGCTTCTTTCAGACCTTTTTCTTACAGTAGGCATATTGATAGTCAATGGAGGAGGCCCTTTCCATCCTTTTTTTAAATTTTTTTAAGGCTTCCTTGAAGATCCCTTTGTAGACGCTGCCTGTAAAATATGGGTTGGTTTTAGTTTCTGCTTGGAGTATTTTTATTTTTTATTTTTATTTTCTGGGTGCAGTTGCTTATCCTGTCATTCTCCTCATGCATTTAGTTTTATGGGATACTGTCACAGCAGGAATTGCTCTGTGTTCCAGTGTTGAACATATTCTGTCCAAATGGGGTATCCTGTCAGATCTTAAAAGAGGTAACCATTCTTATCCCCAGGTTGTAAACTAATAGAGCTAGAGCCTACTGCCACATTCTTTGTGGCCAGCAGCCTTCACAACTCCACCCTACCCCATTGGCAAAAGGGGCTATAAGGTAGGACAGTGGCCACTCCTCCTTGCCCATTTTTCTATAGCCCGGGAAGCTTTTCTGGGATTTCTTTTTTTTTTTTTTTTTTTTTGCAGCCCAGGGTAGGTGTCCCTTAGCCACAGAGAGATGATCTATAGCTTCCTGGGGCCAGTCTGAGAAACAGTACTGGGACTGCCTGCACAGGGTTGAAAGGATTTAAATTTTTCTTAACCCTTTTTTCTAGTGTACTCCTATCTTTGCATACCAGAGGCAGTGCCTTTTGCACCCTCAACTTAGTTTTTGACCGTTCAGACTTCTTATTGTGTAATTGCATAGACACCTATACAGACAGAATCTCTTCCATTTACTTAACTTCTGACACAGGAACTCCAAATAAGAGATTTTATAATAATCCAGAAAACCATTCAAAGACCAGATCCTTACAGTAAAACATCTTTGTTTGTTTTTTAGATAAGCTTACATCTATAGGTGGCCTATAAATCTTGGCCAATCAAGATTTTTCCCCAAGAGACCACCTATAGGATCAAACACAGCATTTCCTATATCTTAAAGTACTAGTAACAGATATATAAAAAAATAAATAAATAAATAAACAATGAGAGTAGTTACTAAACCTAAGGACAACAACCAAAAGCAGACCAGAAGGGAGTAAAAATTCCTAGGTTCTTGATTCCCTCTTAACCATGATTCCTACATTGGCACTTCACAGGTGTCTCCACAGAGGGATCCAATGTTCCCATGAAGAGGCACCAGTGTATGGAATTAAGAGCCTCAGCATACACACCAAGGGAATTATCAAGTGGCCAAGGGGATCATGACTTTACAGTTTTGTTTCCTTTTTCTCAAAGTGGACCTAAATGTAGCAGCCTGAATCATTCAGAAAGAGAAGAAGGGAGTTCCCTGATGCAAAAGGAGCTTAAGCAGTTGCTAGGACATTTCTCAATTCATTTCTTTACTCACAGGAGCCTTGAGGCTTCCCGCCCCACGCCCCCCCACCCAGGCATTTGCTCCAAAGAAACTTATCCACCTAAATCTCTAGCAGTTGGCTCTCAACAAGTTCTCCAGCCACCTTGCATTCTCAGCATGGAAATGGGGTTCCTTGGAGAATCACTAGTGTCCAAAAGAACTAGAGTATGACTGCTCCTGTGTCCTCTGGGTTGCCAATTTGTTACTGAAAGCTCAGTCCTTGTCCCCAATGTCAATCCAATAATGAGGTTTTAAGCAAAAGAAAAAAAAAACTAAAAATGATATTTGATATTTTTCGCACTTGCTATTATGTTAGTATGATTCACTATGTTTTTATTTGTAAACATTCAGTTTCACTTCAAGTTGTATTCCTTTGTATGAGTATAGCACAAATTGTCCATTCCTGTTTCAATGGGCAATTGAGTCATTTCCATTTTTGTTGTCTTGAACAGTGCTGTCATAAATGTCTTCTTACTTGTTGCCAAAGACACATATGAAAGTTTGTACACTATATATATCTTGGAATGTAACTATTGGGCCATAATGTATGGAAAAGTTAAACTTAAAAGATAATGCTGAATTGTTTTGCAAACATTTACAATTTGCACGCCTACTATTAATGTTTGAAAGCTTATTTAATCCCCATTCTAACCCTTGGTCTTATGAGACTAATTTCTGACAATGGAATGCCATGTAATGTGAAAGCTACCTAATGGTGTGTGACTTTAATTCACATTGCCAAGGTTAGTAATGAGATTGTGCATCTCTTGGTATGTTTATTGACTATATGTGTTTTCTCTAACCTTTCAATTATAAACCTTTATTAGTCTATAATAATGAATACTTTCTATTTTTGTATTTGCAGGGACTGCATTATTCTAATCACTGTATGTGTATATACATATATAGTGCACTATAGACTGCACTAATCTAATCACTATATATATATATATATATATATATATATATATATATATAGTTATTGAAGAGAAATTAACATACCCTTTATTATATAAAATGATGGGTAAAATTCAAATAAAAGACATACAATCAAAATATCTTAATAAAACAATAGAAAGTAATCTTATTTTGAAATTATTTTTGATACTTTTATTTCTTCATAGCTTGATATTTATTTTTCTTTTGACAGAAAGATTTCGAGATTTACTACTGCCTCCATCAAGTCAAGACTCTGAGATTGTGCCCTTCATTCAGTCTAGAAATTATCCCAAGTAAGAACCAGAAGTTTACTGGGTATGGAGAAGGGAAGGGCCACTGGGAGACATTTGGGCAAGCAAAGACAAAATGTAAATTTTTCCAGTATTTTGAAAAATCCTGGGTAATCTCACTTAACCTACAAGGGCATCTTCTGCACTACAGTGTCTTGAGACCCTCATAGATGGTTTAGAGAAGAAACAGCTGCTTCCAAGGGCAACCCAGCTGTGACAGGGAAATTTCTGCCAAGTGTAGGCATTAAGCTCTCTGCATCAGATCTGGTCTTGCTTCTTTTTTGCTTGATACTGTGTCAATGGGACAGACATTTTGGGGGTGATCCCACATCTGTTTTCCTATTTTCTGTCCTTAAAATGTGAGAATTCATTCATATTGTAACAATTGTTTTTCAAAATAATTAAGTTAGATGTGATTTTAATGATTTCTACATATTTCTCTTGACCATCTTTATTACTGGGGCAAATGAAATCTTCCAACCCTTCTTATCTGAGACGGATCTTTTTTTCTCTCATATGCTGCAAGTGTATTTATTGGTTGAAGGGATATGACTTCATCCTCCTGAAAGATAAGGAAGTGCCAGGCCTTTTATTACACATCCTCTTTCCTAGAGGCTGATGGATGCTGGAATCTTGATCCTTCCTGTGGAATCTTGGAACACCTTCTGTGAGTTTCTGCTTCTCTTTACTAGCTAGTATGCAACAAACTAAAGAATGATGAAACCTGTTTATGAAATATTAAAGGAGGTCACCAAGTTAAAGAATCAGTTTGCAATATAAATCCCCTCTCAAACTAATCACTATAATGCATGACTCATTCCTTGACTCAACTTTATTTTCTGAGGGAAATTTTCTTCAACTATTTAGCTTTGATAACACAATTCTAGTAACAAAAATAAATATAGCAAATTCTCCATTTTAGTTGCTAGTGCCATTTATTATGCATCTTTTCAAACACTAATCCAAGCTTAATCTTTTGCTGTAAACCTCTAATCCCCTTATAGTACACAGGGACATGCACATGCATGAATATCCTTGCATATATTGTTCTTCAGGTATAGATTGACGGGAGTATGAATGTGCCTGAAGTGATCACATGTGACTATCAGTATTTTTACATATGGCTCCTGTTTGCAGAAGCTGATGATGTGCCTACTCTTCTCCCTCCTAGGCTCACTGCCTGTCATCTTTGCTTGAAGAGGAAGTCACAATGGTTTCTCTGATGATAATCTATTTGGTGCTGTGTGTCTTCATTTCCTTAACTGTACTGGCCTGCATGTATCCTTCTTGTCTTAGATTACTTTGCTGATAAAGTCTTAGTCAGGTGGGACTTCTATAACAAGTCACCATAGATTGAGTATCTTAAACAACAGGAATTTATTTCCCACAGTTCTGGAGGCTAGAAGTGTAAGCTCAAAGTGTTGACAGATCAGTTGGCTAGAGGGGGTGCTCTTCTTGGTTTACAGATGGCTGTCTTCAAGGTATCCTTACACATTAATTCCATCCTAATGTCCTATTTATCTTCCAAATGTTTCATTTTCATATACCATCACATTAGGGCTTCAGACTATGAATTTTAAGGAGACACATATTTTCAGTCCATAGCAAATAATTATGCTTTAATTATTATCAGATACTGTGTAGCAACGCTTCTTCAGTGCATATCTTTTGGGGACAGATATTTGTTTTGGCACATGTAAATTAAAAGAACAAAAGTCATCAACTGATATCATACACACTATCTCATGGCAAGGAAGAACATAGACTCTATGACAGATTGCAGTAGCATCTGGCTGGTCCCAGGGCAACCTACTGCCTTTGTGTTTCAGTTATACCTACATGGAATGGTGTTGAAGAAAACAGCTAACACTCAGGGGTGTTATGAAGAATCAATGAATAAATATAAAATACTTAGAACCAAGCTTGGCATGTAGCAAATTCTCCATTTTAGTTGCTAGTGCCATTTATTATTCACTAAAAATTTTATACATTGAATAAACTAGATTTGCATGTTTCTATACACCTTGGGAAAATAGGTTATCCATTGATTTGAAGGAAGTTCTATCTCAGGATAATTTTGTCATACTTCTCTGATTAATATGTGGGGAGGAACTAGGATTGGATATTTTTAAATTATCCCTAGAGGTTAACATGAGGCACTGTTTTACTAACCACTTGCCGTTTTTATGAACTTCATTTTTCTGAAAGCATGTCAATTAAAAGTTTCTGAATCTGCATGATATTTATATGAATGATTCTGGATTAAATACAGTTTACTTAAATTATAAAACATTAAGTGTTTTCCTCTTTCCACTCAGTGTCTAGTTTGACAGTAGAATTCTAGGAGGTGTAAGTAAGACAAAAGGTATTAGAATTCTGTCTCTCTGTGCTTTGGCAAGGGTGTATTGAATTGTCCAAGGAAGAGTAAGGGATCAAAGAGTCCAGGCATGTAAGGGATGTTGAGTAAAAGAGGAGAGAGTTGTGGTAAGGGCCAAAGGGATAAGAATGTATGGGCAGAGATTTGTGTGTATCTAGACCTGATTAGTGATTATCTGTGGGTTTAAATGCTCTTATTTTTTCAATTATGTTCTCTCTAACATATACTCTGATTTTTTCATTATTGCAGATAACTGAAAGTCAATGAATTTTTTTAAATTTGACAAAAAACTTTCTGGAAAATCAAAAATTTAGTCAGACAATTAGAATTTGTTTCTTTCATTCATGACATAGTATCCCTATTTACATTGAGATTTCCCCCTCACTTTTCTGGTTGTTTTACTGATTCATTAGATAAAGATTCTATTATAAAGAATAGAATCAACTAATATATAGTTTAGGCAGTAGTTTGTCACATGCTATGTAATGTCAGAGAGTTAATTTTTTAGAGTAAAACCTCAATATAGACTCACAGCTCACTAGTGAATGTAGGCTATGATAATATGGATTTGGGGTAGGATTTCTAAGTAGTCAACATAGTACCTCTATAATCTTTAGAATCTTGTTATCAAGAGAAATATAACAAATAATGAAATATTGAAAAGTGTACCTTTTATTAGTTGAAAAATGCTAAAGAAAAGCAAAAGTGAAGTTCCTGAAATGTGTGTGTGTGTGTGTGTGTGTGTGTGTGTGAAACAGAGAGAGAGAGAGAGAGAGAGAGAGAGAGAGAGAGAGACAGACAGACAGACAGACAGACAGTGAAGGAGAGAAAGTTTAAGGAAAGACCATTTAAAAAGTACTACCTGCAGTGGTTATGAGAAACATTGTACTAAAACATAATAGTGTGCATTTATCATGTTTTTATTTTCATGAGCTCTCAATGACCTATTTCGAAAGCCTGGGACATCTCTCTCTCTCATCAGGATGTAATGGTAGACAGAAATTGCTCTGTGAAAATTCTCAAGAGCATGAATGTCACAAGGAGACAGATGTGTAGAAGAAAATAAAGAATGTGTACTTAATACAAAATGCATGTTGATGATTTCTAGATTGGGAGAAAGAGATGAGAGAGTAACAAGTTTTACTGCTTATTCTTAGTGGATTTAGATTTATAATCTATTTAGAATAGAGGATGGTTATAAAATATCCTTATAAATGCAGCATGGATCTGTAATGTGGTTGAGGATTTTGGCTGTAATTTTATTCACAAATGACATGCAACACTTTTGGCAATTAAGCCATTAAAATATGACCCAATAGTTCTGGAAGGTTTAATCAAAGAATGTAAAAAAAATACCACTGTGAAAATACAGGAATAAAATATTCCTACTTTGTTCTTATAATGATCAAGTTCTCTGAACTGCCTAATATCAGAACTGTTTTGAGAAGAATATCATTTATTATAAAATTCAGAGCAGTTCTTTGATTCAGTTCGTTGCCAAAAAACAGCTTTGATTGTTTGGAAAATAAAAATAGTGCCCCAGCCCAATCTCATTTTCAATTGGCCGCTTCAAAATGCCTTCAACTGGTAATGTTGGGTAATATCCTTAAACTGGACAGATGCCAATGACATTTCCAGATTTCATTTGTTCTCCAAATTATCTTACTTTTCCTTCCCTAACAAAGTTTTAAATTCCACTTCTATAAACCCTCATGGTCTCTTCAGTAATTTTTGTTAAATAATCTTCTTTTTAATTAGTTTTTTAAATGGCTTTTAAAAGTTATATATGACAATAAGATTCATTTTGACATAAAAGCATGAAATATAATTTATTATCATTACATTCCCAGTATACATAACTTTAATGCACTTTTACTTAGCTAAGTTACTCTCATTTATAATAATAAATAAATAACAATGATACATACAGAATATAGTACATGCCAGGAATTGTGATATGTGCATTATTTCACTTAATTGTTATCATCTTACTATGACTTAGGTGGAATTATTTTCCCAGTTTTACAGATTAGAGGGCTGAGATTCAAGTAAGTAAATACCTTACCCAAAGTACAGCTAGTTCTTAAACCCAGATCTGTTTGCCCCCAGATCATCTTTACTTCTGTATGCTACCCCATTCATTCATGCACCCATCCTTCCATTCATTCACTCATCAAATATTTGTTGATAAGTTACCATGTTCCAGAATTAGTCACAATTATTCAGGACACAAAAGTGATTAGGGCATAATATGTGGCTTTGAAGCACTTAGAGTCCAGTGGGGAAAAACAGAGAAGTTCAGTTGGTAAGTTACTACTATAATGTAGACCTACAGGTAGAGAAATGCACTATATTCTATTCGAAGAGAACAGAAATTCTCCACCTAATTTATATTAAATTTTATTTTCTCCTTGAGTTAAATTGACCAAATCATGAGGGTATTTTTAAAAGACAAAACTAAGAGCATGTGAGATCATGGAAGTGCATGGGCCATTGAGGGATTGCCTCTAACTGCCTGATGATAGCATATATGTGTTTATACACATATGTACATATATGCCGCAGTCTGGCTGGGCATAAATCAGGAGCCACTTGTCAAAAGAAACGAACTTTATTTTTAGAACCACACACGCCAAACAAAACCACTCCTCAGGAAAATCCGTCAGAGCCCAACTGCCACCACCGGCTTCCCACAATCCTCTCTCCCAACCGCAAGCCTCTCCACCTCCCACAATCCTCCTGCTCTTGAGGCCAATTGGCTGGGTCACGTGGACGGAGCCAAAAAAATCCCCCAATGAGCAGCTCTGTGGTCTGAAAGGGCAGAGAAACAGCCCAATGAGCATCACCACAGAGGAGCCAATCAGCTAGATGTTGCTGGGGCCGCTGTGAGCCAATCATCAGCTGGCAGTCTGAAAAGGCAGGGGAAACAGCTCAATGAGCATCTCCAATGAGCATCACCACAGAGGAGCCAATCAGCTAGATGTTGCTGGGGCCGCTGTGAGCCAATCATCAGCCAGCAGCTGGGAGTTTGCTGGCAGCTGGAAGTTTGCTGGGGCTCCTTCGGCTGTGGCTCTCTACACATATACATACACGCACATGCACTCAAGGGGTGAAATCATAAAGAGAAATGTAGACAGAGGCCAGTTCATGAAGGTCCTAGGCTGCAATTTAAAGTAAATTTAGATTTTGTTGCAAAGATTAGGGAGAACCTTGAAAGGATTTTAAGCAAATAGGAAATATAATTAGATCTACATTTTCATAGATTTATCACAGAGCCACAGAGGAACCCAAGGCACCACAGGGGGCCAGTATATTCACTAGCTGGCAATTTTATTCGGATAGAAAGCAATAAAAGATGCATGCTCTCATAATAGTAAAATGGACATTCAGATTGGTGTCTTAGGATGTCAGGAGGCACAATTAACAGAATGTCAGAAAGGAGCCCTTTTTAGTGTGTACCTGCCCTGTGAGGTGGGGTTATTTGGCTAGTATCCACAAGCACGGTTACTCATAAAGGTCTGCATAATAGAGTTTTCTTTTTTTAAGTTTCATCCTTCATTAAAAGATTACTGTCTCTTCTTATCCCTAAATTCAGTTTTTTTTTTGTACTAGTTGATATTCCAATAACTAGCTCATGAGAGAACTAAAAATGGTAGTATTCTGACTCAGTGTGTGGAATGTAAATAGGTGGTTTCCCAATGCAATTGATACTTGCAAGAATAGGGAAGTAAGATGTCAGAAAGAAGCTAGTCTCAGAAGCTAGTGAGTTGCAGCCCTTGTGCTGCTGCTCACAAATCAGAACTGGAAAGCAAGGAAGATCACTTTAGTTGAACGATTCTACAAAATCTGAAGCACTAATGAGGTTGTCAAGATTCTGCTTCAGAGCTTAGTGTGAGGTTAATGTCAAGCAACAAAGATACATTATTGCTGAGTGACAGAGTAACTCTTTACTGACTCAGATGAGTTGGTTCCAGATGGGCCATACTGAAGCCATAGCTGGATTAGGTGGTGGAGAAGTATGAGCAAGCTGGAGAGGTGAACTTTCTAGTGAATAAGTTCAGCATGTGCAATTCTCCATGAGTTCTGTGAGAGTCATTTACTTTTCTGGTTCTGCCCCTACCTGAATAATCAGCTATTATACATCTTTCAGACTCGGTTGATTTTAGTTTTAGGGAATTTTTAGTTTGGAAGTTTTGTTGTGTTTTTGAGTCACAGATTGTCAGATGAGAGAGAAAGTGTCCTGAAGTTCTTCCTTTGTCAAAAGTATTAATTCTTGAGCTGAGGATATAGCTTAGTGGTAGGGGACCTGCCTAGCATGTGCGAAGCTTGGGGTTCAATCTCCAGCACTTAAAAATAATAATAGTAAAAGAAAAATTTCAAAATTCCCATTTTAATGTCCCTGGATAGAAATAGTGTCCATTTAATCAAAAGTGATTTATAACTTCAAAACCATTTTAAGCTCTGGACAAGTGGAAAACTATTAAACTATGATTTCAGAAACAAATATATGTATCACCCTTTGTACCACCTCACCTCTACCAGCAATCTCATCTGGGATGGCATTAGATATACAAACCTCAGACTTTAGACATACTCACTTGGAAAGATTTTATTTTCCTGTAAAATTATTCTGTGGATTAGGAGAGAGGAAGTATGCAGAATAAGCAGTACAGGTCTGGATAAAATAAATTAAATGTTCAATGAAGAATATCTGCAATGTTTATACCTTATTTTTTTGTTTCTGAGGTAGTTCTCAGTTTTTTTTTAATTAAAGAACTCTGAAATAAAAGCTTATCAGAAAAAAATACAAGAGAATCAAATATTTTCCTAACAATTATATATTTATGTTAAGTTGATGTAGATAAATTTGAACAGTTTATTATTAGTAAGAGTATCTAATATTTTTAAATGTTTGATAGAGCTAGTCTCCATGGTAAAGGCTTATTAGGTATATTTGCATTTGTTTACATAAAATAGAAACATAGCTTGAAAATGTTGGGGTTTGATTTTTCTCATGTAACAAAAAGTATGAAGATAAGTAGTGGCTCGTGTTGGTACAGTGTCAGCAGATTATATCTGAGGTATCTACAGTTAATGACTACAAGATAACTCCTTCAGCTTCTGTCAGTATGTCCTCCTCCAAGCAGAAGAAGCAGCAGGAACAGAGGCATAAAAGGTACACAGAAGAGTTGGCCTTGCTCTGAAGAAGTTTCCCAGAAACCTGACACCAGATTTCTTTCAATCTAACCAACCGGAAATGTGTTTCATGGATATCACCATTTGCAAGAAAGGGTAGGAAACACCTACCCCCCCTTTTTTTTTCTTAAGTGGATATATTACTATAAACTCCCAAATTGGAAGTTTTATGGAACAGATGTTTTAAAGTAAACAATTTAAAAAATATCTGTTTAACACATTTTCCAAATTGATTTGACAATGACATGCTTTTCCTCGCTTTGCTGTTCTTTGGAATTCCTTTTGGGAAATACTGGTATAATCATTATCTAATTTTAAAAATAAGGGTATTCCCTTAAAATTATGACTACCTTACTCCTCAGATATCTAAATAAATTCTATTTTAATTTATTATGTTATTAGGGTGTTTGGGAGGAGTCTGTAACAAGCATTGAAATATAGGATTTTATGAACTACTGATTAGACATTTATCTTTTTAATATAGTTCAATTAACTATATTTATCATAGCTGATGAATTTCTAACTTGAGAGAAGTTCTGATATAAATGGTCAATCAATTCAGTCTTGGTCAATGATACAATTGAACCAATTTAGAAAATATTAATGAATTCTACTTTCAAGGACAAAACATTATGAAAAATTGTAAAATGGTGGACTTGGGAAGAAAATATCTTCCTTAGAATTTTCATATGCCCATAATCCTTTGAGGAATATTTTAATTGGTTTTGTTTTAATATTTATTTTTAGTTGTAGTTGGACACAATACCTTTATTTTATTTATTTATTTTTATGTGATTCTGAGGATTAAACCAAGGGCCTCACATGTGGCAGGCAAGCTCTCTACCTCTGAGCCACAACCGCACTCCCTAATTGGCTTTAAAATAAAAATTTAAAATCTCAAGTTGATCTCATCTCATATTGCTGCAAGACTGAATAGCTAGCTGCCTTTAATTTCTATAATCTTGTTACATACATGAGAATAGTAATAAGTTCTTTTAAAAAGACTAGGATAAAGTCACTGCTCATAAATTTAAAGTAATGTACTTTGCATATTAGTCAAGATAAATATGTAAAAATGGTTTTTAAGTTATTTTTGTTTCTCTTTCTGACTTCCTTAAAAAAGTAGGTGTTGCCAAGTAGTCAACTACTAGTAATTTCATGCTCATTCTTCCTCCAAGAAAATAAAAATGTTCTTACCTTGTGCAAAAATGTAGAATGGTAGTTACCAGTGGTTGGAAAGGGTAACAAAGAGAAAAGAATGAGGAAATGTTGATCATTGAGTACTAAGTTATAGGTAGATAGAACTTTTGATGTACTATTGCATTGTAAGGTGAATATAGTTATCATTGTAGGGTGACTATAGTTATTATAGTAAAAACATTATAAAGAAATTATAAATGTTTGAGGATATGGATATGTTTATCCTGATTTAAACGTTGTATAATATATACATGTTCAAAACATCTCATAGTACCTGACTAGTGCTTAACAATTTTTGTTTTAAGGTATTGGTTAAAAAAAATTTAAAAAGCATTTGAAATAAAGAACAGCTGATTCTCTAAGATCACTGAAACCAAATTCCACACTAGAGTTCTTGTCTCACTCTGAACTTAGTCTATTTCTTATATTCATATGGGGTCTCTCAGATGGTTCAATGGTATACAGTAGACACTCATTAGTATCACTAATGAAAAACATTTGATATTTGTGTGCCCTTTGTGTTTCTTAGCAGGTTTTTTTTGTGTGTATATGTGTGTGTGTGTGTGTGTGTGATTACTTCTCCTTGACCCTTTTATGATGAAGGAAATCATTATACAAGGACAAGTAATTTGTTTGTGATCCCACTCCTATTAAATGGACAGAACTCCAAGTTCTCATCTCCTTGTCCAAAGTTATTTCAAAATACCAGAGAATCAGAGAATAGCTATGTGGGGACTGGGGAAGGTGTTTTGGTTGGAAAGTAGACAAGTAGAATAGAGATTTTCTTTTTCTTTCTTTCTTCCTTCCTTTTTTCTTTCTTTCTTTCTTATGATTCCTCTCATTTTTTGTTGGTTAGGTAGTAAAGCAAAAAAAAAAAAAGAAAAAAGAAAGTTTTCATCTCTTAGAAGATCAACACATTAAAGCAATTTTTTTTTTGTCCTTCATCCTACTTAATGTGGTTTTCAGATGAAGATGCAAAAACTTCTGCAGGGCAGATATGATTTCATTTTTATTTCTGAATCAAAAATAGTGTTCTCATGTTACCATCATATTAGCCAAATAAGTCAAATTCAGAAGGTCAAGAGTCATTTATTTTGTCTCATATGAAGAAGCTAGAGAGGAAAAAGGATAAGAAAGGTGGAGGTGGGTCTCCTAAAATATCAAAGGGAGATCAGTAGAAGAAAGGGAGCTGGGGTAAGAGAAAGGAAGTGAGAGGAGAAGTGCTAGGGAGTGATAATGGTCAAATTATATCCTTCTATTGTATATTGTGTGCATATACAAATATGTAGCAACAAATCCCATCATATGTACAACTGTAATGCACCAATAAAAATGTGGAAAAAATAGTGTCATACAAATAATTGGTTACAAAGTACATGTTTACTGGTAAACTATAAAATGTGGATTAAATGGATATAATAAGTATTGTACATATTGTAATTACGTGACCTATCAACATTTACTAATGTGCTGCTATATTTAGAGTACTACATTAAGTTTATCAACTTTGATTATTATTTCTTGAGATAAAAGAGATAAATAAAATATTTAGTCCCTGGGATTAAACCCACTGAGACATATTCCCAGTCTTTTTTATTTTATTTTATTTTTGAGAATGGATAACTAAGTTGCTTAGGACCTTGCTAAGTTGCTGAGGCTGGCTTTGAACTTATGAGCCTCTATTCTCCTGCTTGAACCTCCCAAGCTTCTGGGATTACAGGTATGCAGTACCACAACCTCTATCTATCTATCTATCTATCTATCTATCTATCTATCTATCTATCTATCTATGTTTTAAAGTGGTTCTCTTCAAAGTTTCCCTTTAAGACATGCATTAGTCATGATGGTCTAAGTTCTGCTAAAGTAGTTAGTTAAACTTGAAGTATCCCTGAAAATGTGGAGAAACACTAAACAGATTTATTTCTGGCTCATGCACTGTCTTCTGTCAGTCTAGTAGCTCTCTAGAATAGCACCATTTGAGTGATGGCTCAGAGATTCAGTCTGTTTCTCTCTTCTGGTTCAACTCATGACTGTTAGTTCCCATGGAAGGAAAATAATGTTTTCCTGCCTCATTCTGAAAATAACAAGTAGTGCTTCCAGTCACCCTGATCAGAACTAGACACATGACCCAATCTTACCACAGAAGCCGGGGGAGTGTTGTCTCCTAAGTGGAAGAGAGAAAATCAGCAGCAAAACTGGTAGAAACATGTCATAGAGCTCTGAGTTCAAAGAAATGTCCATCAATTTATTTAATAAATATTTCCAAGCACTTAACTGTTGAACCTAAAGATGCATAATCTCAATGGATCTACTATTGCAGTGACTCCTAACCATAAATGACATGTGGATCATAATACATATAAATTTACTTTTTTGAAAAGTTACTAATTTCTGGAAAGTTGTTTTTATAAAGGAAACAAGGATATAAAATAGCAATGTATTATACAAATAAGTGTTTATCTTAATTTTATATGAAGATGTCTGGAACTGGGTAGTCCACAGAAAACATGGTGATTCTGCATTCATCAAAGATTACTATTTAGATGATAAAGTTAACATCCCAGACACCAGGGAGGAAGACAGATGGAGGAATAAAGAGATGAAAGCTCTGGTTAAGACATCTTCTTAAAAGAGGATTTCCCATTTGTTGCATTTGCACCTCCATTGTGTACCACATTAGCCCAAACACAGCCATGCAGTCAAAACAGATGAATGGAATCTGAGAAATGTAGTGTTATGGCTGGGGATTTTACTTCCTGGAATAAAATTAATATTCTATTACTAAGAAAGGGAATATGAGTATTAAATAAATAATTAGCAATTTCTTTTGCAGACAAATGGGGGTTTCTCTTGCAGACATACACATGAACATACATATACACACATTTGAATACATAAACACAAGAAGAGTAAGTATAGTTCCTTTGTGATTGTTCAGAAGCAGTTTTCGATTCTTTACCTTCTTCATGTGATTTTTCTATTTATATAGTAAATGTTTTAAGGTCTCCTATGGGCCTCCATTAATGGAAATACTATTGAACTTAGACATTGTAAATTGGTATTTTAATTTAGTCAAATATAGTAATATAATATTACCAGAACTTTGTCTGATGCTGCATGATCATATTTACATTTCTTTACACTTAAAACTAATTTTAACTCATAAAAAGTATGCTTATAAACAAATATGTTTTAATATCAACAGTTCATACACAACCTTTTTTACTCCTTTAGGTTATGAGAATCTATTAGAAATAATGAAATAAACACCGAGTCATTGAAATGCCTAGATATTGGACTCAGCATGCTTGTTTGATACATGTCGTGGAAAATTATTTTCATTTTTCCAAACTTTGTCTGCATTTTCCACAGGCTGTACATTGATGGTCCATTTGGAAGTCCATTTGAAGAATCTCTGAACTATGAAGTTAGCCTCTGTGTGGCTGGAGGCATTGGAGTAACTCCATTTGCATCGATACTCAACACCTTGCTGTATGTCATTTTGATCCATTTTATCAGTTTAAATAGAGAACTTCCAATATTTTAGACATTTTCTTGTTTAGCATGAAATACTTCCATACAGATTTTTTTCTACTCATATTTCAAGGAATTCTACTAATTAAGGGAAAGGATAATTCAGTGGTTCTCAACATGTGGTCTGTAGCTCCCAGCATATTCCTTGTAAAAATAAGTCAATATCACAGGTATTCCTTCCTCTGTCCTTTTACTTTTAAAAGTTATTCACTACATTCTTCATCACTGGTAAGTGGCATTACTCATTCATTCAATCAACAAATATTTTTGAATACCCATGTGCCCAATTGATCTTACCAGGTACTGGGTACACAGCAACGAGTGGAAGTGGAGTCTCTGCACTTAAAAAGCTTACATTTAAGTTGAACAAGTGAAAAATAAACCAATGAGAAAACCATAAAGAGAACTATTTCAGAAAATGTTAGAATTATGAAAAAAGTTTAATAGAATATAGAAATGAAGAACAGAACCTAGTGTAGAATTATGGTCAGGAAAAACTTTTATGAGAAGATGACACATAAACACATCATTCATTGGTTTATTACTTAGCAAATTGACAACAGACTGAAGAAAAGAAATTTCAAAGGTGAGACTGTCTAACTAGGAAATAATCTTCCAGTATTTTACTTCTAGGATTATAAGCAAAAGTTAACTAATTAACCTGAAAACACAATGTGACAGCAGGAAGTCACGTTCAAATCTATCCTATTCACTTTTCAAGTAAATACAATTTGCATTAAAAGTATGTTTTATGAAGCAATGAAAAATAATAAGCCAGAGTGATGTGTTTGAATGGTATTTTATTTCTAGATGTAATTTCAGTATTTTTTTGGAGGATCATACAAAAATAACCATATTCCAAGCCAGAAACCATTTGTTTCTGACAACACATTGCAAGTTATTTGGATACTTCATGTTATGAAAAAGGAAGAACATTTTCTTAACCTCCAGTCTACTTCATAGTTATAAGTAGGAAACCAGACTTGGAATAAAGAGTTGCTGGAACACATTACATAGTACGTGGTTGTGAAATCTCTTTCTTTAATGATTATTAAGAATGGGATAAACAACCAAATTTCTGGAATGCTTTAGGCTCATTTTGCCAGGAATCCAGGGCAAGACCAAGTGAACTTTGGACTCCTGTTCAGTGATAGTATTCACTGAAAATAGAGGAGTTGTTTTTCTAAGATTTGGGGGAAAATATTATTTTGATCCAAGAGTTTAGAGTATGAACTCAAATGGAAACAGGTGATATGCATATGATATTCAATGGCATAAACACTCAGATTAATGATATATGCCATGACTTTGAGTCAGTACATTGTGAATTGCATTTATTTGAGAGTAATGGTGATGTATCAGATAATGGAATTTAAATGACTGATTTTTCTATTGGTTGCTTGCTATAGTGAAAAGCAGATTTTCAAGAATGCAAGGATTCTGTAATTTGTTTTGTAATCCTAATAACTACCATGTTGTATTATTTTAAAGGGATGACTGGAAACCATACAAGCTTAGAAGACTGTATTTTATTTGGGTATGCAGAGATATCCAGTCCTTCTGTTGGTTTGCAGATTTACTCTGTATGTTGTATAACAAGGTAACAATAGCATTTTTTTTTGGTTTTTCAATTTTTCATTAAAAATAGTACTTTTGTTTCATATTACAAAAGCAAGAAATACTTGCTATAGGATAAGCAAAAATTCTCTTAAACCTAAACAAAATCAGAGATAAAATCTGTTAACAATTAGGTACACTTCATTTTAGATATGTGTGTTTGTATGTGTAGGTATCTGTGACATACTTTAACTTAGAAACATTCATTTCCATTATTAACATAAGATGTTTAACAGATGTGTTTGCATATGGCTGGGGGTGGTAAGGGAGACTGGGGAGACTGATGGGGAGGAACATCAGCAGGCTCTTGCATGCTCTTGCATATTCGATTGTTGTTTCGGAAAGCTTTTATTCCTCATCTTCATCTTGAGTACAAAGACCATTACAAAACTTATTGATATGCTATCCAGAACCTCAAAAATTTCAAATACTAACTTTTTAAAAGAGGTAAAAGTAAGAATTCTTCACTTATTCTACTTATAACATTTTTAATTACCTATTGTTTCTTTTATGTTTATTCAGATTATACAAGTGATATACATACACGTCTTTGCTGCAGATATTTCAAACAATTCAGATAAAGTAAAATCTTTCACTAAACTTTCCTTACCCAATGTATATAATCAGTTATTTTATGAGTGTTCTCTCATATTCTTTATATTTTTATTCAAATTGGGTTTTTTTGGATTTTTTATTGGTTCTTGGTATGTCTTGAATTTTTTTAATATTAATAAAACACAGAGCCACCTCATTCTTTTACTGCAGTAGAAAATTTCATGGCATGGAATTATATCATTTATTTAACAATTTCCTAATGTTGTGTATTTACTTCTGTTTTATAATGAGTATAGCAGTGGACTTTATTGCTCATGCCTGTGTGCATGTAGTCATTTATTTAGTCAGTCATGCTATCATTCAAAAAACATTTATTAATCACTTACCATGAGTCAGGAACTATTTTAGGAGCTGGAGTTATGTCAGATAAGAAAATAAAACCAAGTTTCTGATCTTGTGGGGTTTATAGTCTTAACTAAAAAAACTATGCCCTAAACCATATATATATGTCATTAGAGGGCATGTTTTCATCTTCACTTATATTGTGCATTCAAGAATGAGAATGCCCACCTAACAAAATGCTCTTGCATAGAGACCTGAGTGGAGGGAACAAGCACGCTAGTCATGTATCTTGTGTAGCACAAGGAGGAGCAAATTTGAGGCAGAGGAGTGTAACTGCATAGGTAAGAGCACTGATGCAATAGCATGCTTGATGTGATGGAGGAAGAAAGGAGGTCTGTGTGCATGAAGCAAGAACAAGAATGTGGGAGAGGTGATTGGAAAGATGGTGTATGTGCTTTTCTGGGGAAAGATAGATAATAGAAGGCTTTTGAACTTTTTGTAAAGAAAGAGAGAGAAAGAGATAGATAGATATGGATGGATTCTATAAATATAATGAGAAGAGTAGAAAACAGGGAATTCAACTGATACTTGTACATGAATGTTCATAAAGCATTATCACAATAGCTGAAAGATGAAAACAACCCAAGTGTTCATTGACTAATGAATGGACAAAGAGAGTGGGAAATGCATACAATGGAATATTAATTAGCATTAAAAAGGAAGGAACCCCTGCCACAATGCTACAGATGGATGGACCGTGAAGGCTAACTGAAGTTAGCCGGATACAAAAGGGCAAATATTTTTCAATTCCATTTTTACGAAGAGGTACATATAGTAGTTTAATTCATAGTGACTTAAAGTAGAATGGTGGTCTAGAGTCTGTGGGAAGAGGAAAATGGGAAATTGCTGGTTCTCATTTTTTCCAGACTACTTCTTTTTTCAGGTATATTTTTTGCTTCATATATATTTTATAAATGGAAATCTAGTGCTAAATAGTTAAAAATAATAAGAAAAAAATGTCTTTTAAAAAATTTTTGTTTTACTTTTCCTAACATGTATATCCCATAACACTATTATCTTTTCTTCAATGAAAATTATATTCTTAAGGAGTAAATTCATGGATAAAATAAGACATAATTGAAAAGTATTTAGGGGATTATGAAAATTATATTTAACATAGTAGTTTCTGTATCTGTAAAGCTAAAGAATTATTTCTTTCCACCACCTTCATCAAACCTAATTATTACCAGTAGGTCAGGAGGATTTGTGAATGTAAGAATCTGTCTCCTGTCCTTCTACGTACATATCTACCTATCATTTTCTTATAAATATTTGCATTGATAACCAAGTTATATGTTAAGTCATAGACTCACATATATTACAATAGAAGAAAATCTGAATGTATGTGAGGAAGTTTAATAAGTCTATTCATTTTTATGTCTCAGTTTTGGCAAGAGAACAGACCTGACTATGTCAACATCCAGCTGTACCTCAGTCAAACAGATGGGATACAGGTATGTGGTTGGATGTTATTGTTAATTAAACAAGCCTCTTGATAGTTAAAGATTTACTGTAGGAACTGTGCTGGATGAATACTTCTGCAGGTGGCTGAAGCAGAAGTTTCCTAGAGAAAGACCTCATTTGAAATACATCCAGGAAACTCATGGCCTGTCCTTGAAATCAGCCCTTTTGCCTTTCACTCACCCTACTCACAGCAGGCTAGAGCAGACCTGTTGATTCCGTCTCTCCCCACTTCAATATTGCTTCATATTCACTATCTCTGGAGACTGGGCAAAAAATGAATAGCCTTGAGGTTTTGTTTTTGTTTTTGTATTCATAGAGGGGAGGTTTATGTAGAGAATTATTATGAGTTCATACAAATTAGACATAGTTCATTCCAAGGAAAACTAAAAAATAGAATAAAATAGCTATCATGCATTGCTTATTTACAATGTGGCCACCATGCTAAGAATTTTCCATATATTATCTTTTGTAATCCTAAGAGGTTTGGGAAGTAGATATTTCCCTGTTTTTCAGATAAAGGAACTATTATTTAGAGATGACATTGAACAGCTACATGGGGTGATAAATCTTGGAAATGCTTTCCCAGATTTTTATTACAATATTTTCTATCATACATTTTCACAATATTTTGAATAAAAATATGAAGGCTTGTCAGTTACCTCAAAACTATTCTAATCAGATTTCTACTGTACTTGATATGTAAAAGTATTTCATTTTATCATACATATGAAGCAAGTCAGCATCATTTTTTCCTCATGTCATAATTATTTAAGATACAAAGAAAATTTACACTTTGTGCTTAGTTTGTCTGCCTGGAACTCAGACACTTTCTCCTGGCTTCTCACTTCACTCTGACTCTTCACTATCTATTCAGATCCAATATTTCTTTAATTACAGAAACTAGCCCATTACTATCATTTGTTGATAGAGCCAAGATTTGTAGCTCTGCTGTCTTAGGCTATTTTGGCTAAGAATATTTCCCCAAATGCATGATGACAATTGGTAGTAATTTACTCATAATGAATCAAATGTGAGTAGCGTATTTATGGACAGACATTCAGTGAAGTTTAGATGCTGAGTCTTTTTGAGAGTGAGTGAGCAATTAAAATGCATTCTTTATTTTATCTGTGTTTTTTTTTTTAAGGAAGCAACTAACTGAAGTCTAGGAAAATAAATCACATGTAAAAATGGTATTCATGGAGATAATGGATTTTGAAGGAAATGATACTATGAAATGATTGTGCTTAATAGGTTGCCATATGATACTTATATTCTTCATATCACAGCAATTTTGTAGGAAGATAGAGAGCACCAGCAGAGCTGATGTAAGAAAACAGTCATTTATTCACATCTGAAGATAATTTAAAATATAGTGCTTCTTTTTTGGCAGAAGATAATTGGAGACAAATATCAAGCACTGAATTCAAGACTTTTTATTGGACGTCCTCGGTGGAAACTTATATTTGATGAGATAGCAAAATGTAACAGGGGGTAAGTGCTATATCTCAGAAAATTTGACATGTGGCTAGTGATTACATCAAAATATTCCAAAACTATTACATGAAGTATTTAAAAATGACTCAGCAATAAGTTTAAAATTATAACAATTTAAATACTCTGTTAGAATCAGAGGAGGAAGCAAGACAGGGATAACTCTATATCAGTAATGTCAAATAATTACATTTTGACTTAGAAACAGTCAATAAAGGAATTTTTTGAACTAGACTCTTCTACATACTTTTAAATATGTGTAGACTCATATTAAAATGAGTGTTTATACCCACAGCATATATCTGATAAGCATGGGGAAAGTTTTTAAAAATCATGTTGGCTAACAAGGGAATTTCACCAAAAAAAATCTCACAATGAATGTTCTTAAAAGTTAAATTTTTGTACTTTATAATAAGAATGAATGATTAAAAAAAAAGCTTTCCTAGTAATATGAAGACTCTAAACTAGAAGTATTTTCATGCCTAATTTTTCTTCTTGGAAACTATAATTCTATCAAGCATCTTAGCATTAAGGGAAAGGATTTTGAAAATTGTATGCCAACTCACACCTTTTGAAGCTTACATTTAAACAGTTGCATTATAAATTTAAATAGTTTCAAATAATATAGTTTCTAACAAAATGCAGATATTGATATTTTACAATTAAAGTAATCCCTTTAAATATATCCACTAGAATATAAATATAATAAATACTTGATAACAGCCTCATTTATTATAGTGATATGCAATCAAATTCTTTATTAGCAATTGGAAAGTTTTATATATTTTTCCCCTTTGAACTTGTATTTTTATTCTATTAACTCACAGAAATGTACTGAAATTCAACATATTTTTACATTTGGATTGATCACATATTTACTGCTGCAACAATAATGCATGGATATTGAAAGTTTCACTTTTAAAATCTCATGTGAAAATAATATCCGTCCAGTGTTAATTTTTTCTTCTGACTTTGAGTAATCATTATAATTATTAGTATGTTTTGTTGTTTAACATAGACATCTTCTGAGAAGTGTATCATTAGGCAATTTCATCATTGTGCAAACATCACACACATCACATCAGAGTGTGTGTACATAAATCAAGATGGTGTACTCTAAAGCATACCTAGCCTATTAGTATATATTCATATAGTATACATCTCTATGTATTTCTATCTATCTATCTGTCTATATATCTATTTACAATAAATCTATTTTCCCCAGAGCCATGATGAACAGAACAATGTCAGATTAAATCACACACAAAATGATGTGATCAAGAGTCACAATAAACAGATTTATGAGGCTGCCACTGTTGTAATGCAGCATACTGTTTTTTTTAAGAGAGAGAGAGAGAGAGAGAGAGAGAGAGAGAGAGAGAGAGAGAGAGAATTTCTTTTAATATTTATTTTTTAGTTTTCAGTGGACACAACATCTTTATGTGGTGCTGAGGATCGAACCCAGCGCCCCGTGCATGCCAGGCAAGCGAGCTACTGCTTGAGCCACATCCCCAGCCCCCAGAGTACTGTATTATAGTACTTTTTTCTTAGTAGTACACTCCAAAATAACAATAAAAAGTATAATACAGTAAATCCATAAGCCAATAACATAGTTGTTATTATCAAGTATTATATACTGTGTATAATTGTATATACCACACTTTAATACAACTGGCAATACTTCAAGTTTATACCAGCATCACCACAAACACATAAGTAACTCATTGTGCTATGACATGACAGCTCTGAAGTCACTAGGTGATAGGGATTATTATATTTCTATTATGATCTTATGAAGCCATCATACATTATACATAGTAGACAAAAATGTCATTAAAATTTCATTATTCATTATCATTATTTCATTATTAAAATTACACATTACAATGTGTAAATGTAGCCAAATAGTTCATAATAATCTCTTTCTTCTCCTCTTTTCCTTTACTGCTGTTAGGAATTGAACTTAGGGCTGCACTTGTGCTTGGCAACCATTCTACCCTTGAGCTACATCCCTGTCCCTTTTAGAAGTTTTATTTGAAATGGAGTCTTGCAAAATTGCCCAGGCTGATCTGGAACTTGTGATCTTACTTCCTCAGCCTCCCTAGTAGCTGAGATTATAGGCATGTACCATAAGACCAGGCACAACTCATAATTTTAAAATATATTTTAACAAACATCAAAAGGATAGTTGGATATAAATGCATGGACCAATTTATTGGAAAGTTTTAAAGAGGCCCCCTTAATTTATGAATTCGTGGATGAATATTATTTATTGAAAGGATCACTGACTCAAGATGATCCGATTCCACCCTCAGAGATTTTGTTTTAGAAATTATGAATACAGCCTAAGAAGAATCATTTTAAAAGAATTAAAGTCAACCATGTGGTTCAGGTTGTATCTATGTTTGACATCATTTCTGTAGCACTTCTCTTTCCTTGATGAAGTAATTTTGGGGATGAAGCGAAAAGCATTATTTACAAAGCAGGGATGCTTTGCAATATTCATGCTCCTTGTAAAGGTGAATACAGAAAAATATATATTGGCCTCATTTTTGCTATGTTCCTTTCCTGGTATCTCCTCCCTGAGGTGTGATAATCTTGTACTCATCTAACACTTACTGTGAACCATAAACATGTTCCTCTTTAATGAACCTCTGACCAACATTCTTTTATAGTTTTCATAGTATATTGTTGAAAACTTCAACATTTTCTTTTATTCATTTCTACAGCTGAAGTCCAAGACAAGAGAGGATAATTTACAGGAAATTAGGTTGGGATTATTGGTTTCTTTGGTTAATTTGTAAGAATTCTTATTTCTTATGCCTTTCATGTTTTGAAGCAGTCTTTATTTTTATTTGGTGGTTTATTATTTTTCTTGAAACAGCAGGGCTTGTTTAAGAGTAAATGTGTACCATCTACTGTTGACATTTTGTACAGCTCTTCGCTTTGTGTTTGGGCTCTGGGGCAGGCACCTGAAAGTGGTTATTTTTTCAAGGATTTTTGCATAGCATACTTAGAAAAGAATGGATCAATCTCTTAAGAGTTAATTAATTGGACAAAAGGCTCTGTATAAATAGAAGATTATATTTCATATATCTCATATATGTAAATTGCTGAAAGAACATACTAACGGATAAGATGCATAAAAATTAAATTTTAAAAATACTGTATGTTGGGCAATTATTTTTAATTTGTAAGAAGTGATTATTAAACCAGTAAGCATTTATCCAGTGTACTATGTCAAATACAGATTTAAATTAAACACTATGGACCCAGAGGTAATAAAGAGTAATTCTTTGCAATGTATTCTTACAAGAGCTTTAAAAAGCATACGAGTGTAGAAATACATAGTACACATATATGCATGTTTATATACATTTATATACATATTTATTTAAATGTACATACATATTTTAAATGTATATATGTGCATATACTTTAAAATGTAAACCTTATTTTTAATAAAAATTGAATAAATATACAGTATATAATTCTTGAACTTACTTTTTAGTGGCACACACATATTGATCATGGATAACTTCCATGTAACATTACTTCACAGTGGTTTAGGATATAACATTACTCTCCTAATAATGGAAATTTATGTTACCTCTAGTTCTTCATTGTTACAAAAAGTGTTAAAGTGATTATCTTTGTACAGACTTTCTCATGAAAGTATTATAGTAGATTGGTTACAATATTTGAGATAGGATTTCTGGTTCAAAAGTCTGCTCATTTTAGATATTACACTATCCAAAACAAAATGCTTGATCAATTTACCTTCCATGTGTATAAGGGAGGGATTCCTTTCTGTTTTGGATTTTTTTTAATTCAGAAAATGAATTATGTGATGGCATTAGATGATCATGGAAAGTGAAGGAGCTTTTAAAATCGTATTGATTTCATCATTAGTTTACAAATGCACCTGGGACACAAAAATGTAATGATTTATCAGAAGCTATGGTTAATGAGTCAGAGTTAAGACTTTGGCTTACCCTAAATAATCTTGGCAGTCTTATTTTACCATGTCTGTTTTGGAATGTGGTATAGCAGGTGCCATGTTGAAAGAAACTCCCATTTATATTACATATGTTCATATGTTACAGTAAGATGCTTAATGTGGTAAAGTATTAATAACTCATTTTTGAAAGCATAAAGAGATATTCTAAGTATTACTTTGTAAACTCCTTAGTATTGAATAACCTGTGAAAATATAATGTATTGATCTTCTATTATTTATAATAAAATGTATATCATATTTTAAGCTGTTGGATTAAGCAAAGGGAGAAAGGATTAACTTTGGGCAAAATGTTTAAGACTATGTCTTCTTTTGTGGCCTCATGGTTTCTTCAAAACAATATAAATTAAGCATACCTAGAAGTTCTCTCACATTTGCTCCTGTGTCCTTGGATCAAGTCACTCAAAACATCTGTATCTGTAATATGAGGAGTCAATAAGCTCTATAGAGTGAATTAGCTCTCATTGTAAGAGATTGCACATTTACACATTTGTATGTAAAAGCAAATATTGATATAAAAGGAAAATATACACAAATATACTGAACATTTACAAAGCTAATAACTCAATATCCATGCTCAAATACTGTTCTTGACTTAGAATTTGAGTCTCTCCTCATCCATCTTATCAAAGTTTTGTAGATATTTTTCTAGATAATTGTTGGATTACAGCAATTTAATGCAAATGGATTGTAAATATTAATTGTAGATATTGAAAAATTGTAGGATTTCCTTAAATTAGTGAAAGTAACATTAAAAAACTCCTCAACTCATGGGAAAAAATGGATATAGATAATTGAATAAGAAAATGTAAGAAACAATGAACCCATGATATCCAGGGTCCTTTAAAAATAATGATTTTATTATCAAGTATTTAAAAGGAGACATAAAGAAAAATGAAAACTTTTGAATATAACCTTGTAATTGCCCTGTCAAAGGAAATAATGGGCTAGAGTGGTGGTGTACACCTGTAATCTTACTTGGGAGGCTAAGGCAGGATGATCACAAGTTCAAAGCCAGATGAAGCAATTCAGGGAGACCTTGTCTCAAGATTAAAAACTATAAAAGGGCTGGGGATACAGCACAGTGATAAACAGCCTCTGGGTTCAATCCCTAGTATCAAACAAACCAAACCAAAACAAAGTGGACTTTATCGTCATCATGCAGCATAACAGAGAATGTACTAAAAAAACCAAATTATTGTCCTCTCATTTTAATGAAAACCACACTAGGTTTTATTAAGCATAAATCATTGATTTTCATACTCATTTTCCTTCTGATCACTTTGATTTAAATTAGTTATTAACACTTTAATTGTTTATTTTTATAGTTTTTTAAAAATGGTAAGATATCCACAATGGTAAGATTCACTGTGGTATATTCATATAGGAAAGTTAGGTCAGATTCATTCCAATATTCTTTTCTTATCCCATCCTTCCTCTCTCTCCTTAAATCCCCTTAATCTAGTCCACTGATCTGCCTTCTATTTTTTTTAAACTTCACCCAACTTATTTGGATTAGCTTCTACATAACAGAGAAAACATTCAATCTTTGACTTTTGGGGTCTGCCTTTTTTTACTTAGGATAATCTCCAGTTTAATTCATTTACAAACAAATGTCATCTTTCTTTATGGCTAAGTAGTACTCTGTTGTATATATATATTATATTGTCTTTATCCACTCATCTGTGGAAGGGCACTTAGGTTTGTTCCATAGCTGGCCATTGTGAATTGTACTGCTATAAACATTGATGTGGCTATGTCACTGTAGTATACTAATTTTAAGTAATTTGTATATGTGCCAAAGAGTGGGAAAGCTAGAAATTTATATAATTGGTTTCAGGCTTTTCCTTTCTAATACAAGTATTTACAACTATAAATTTTCCTGTACTACTTCAAATTTTCCTATAAACACCCCTTTGGATACTTCTCATAAATTGTTTTTTTATTTTCATCCAGTTCTAAATATTTTTCATTTTTATTGTGACTTTTATATTTTGTCCATAGGTTATTTAAAAATATTTTCTTTAATTTCCAAATGTGTAGAGATTTGCCATATATCATTTAATTTTTGATTTATAGTTCAATTGGGAATTCATCTAAATATATAATAATTATGATTTTAGTCCCTTAAAATTTATTGAGACCCATTTTATTTCCTGGAATGTGGTCCATTTTGGTGAACATTTCATGTGCCCTTGAAAAGAATTTGTATTTCATCTTGTTGGTTGGAACATTGTAAAATATCAGGTAGTTTCAATTGCTGATTGAAATGGTGATACTGACATTTTTAATATAGTTAAAAATTTTCTGTCTACTTCTTCTATACATTACTGTGAGAGGACCATGGAAATAATTATATATGATTCTGGATCTATCTATCTTTGCAGATCTATCAGTTTTGGATTTGTCATTGATATATTTTAATAAGTAGGACTTAGATTATTTGCATTTAATTTAATAAACTGTGGTTGGGTTTAAATTTAGCAGTTTCCCATTACTTTATACTGTCTCATTTTTTTTTTATTTCTTGTCTTTTTCTATCTTCCTTTAGATGAATTTAATATTTTTTTAATGATTTCATTGTTCTGTCCAGTATTGACATATTACCAACACCTCTATATTTCTTCCTTTTTAACTTCTTTAGGCCATTGGTCCCCAAACTACATTCCTTGATCCACCATCAACTGAGAAAAACAAATTCTTGAGCCCCCTGCAAAGATCTGCATGGGAAGCTTTTGGGAAGAGAAGCTATGTTCTGTGAAGGCCTAAAGGGGATTCTAATGAAGTAGAATTAGAGAAACATTGACCTAGGTGTATAGTATACATCATTAGCTATCTCAATCCTCTTGAAATAATATTTTGCTCCTTTGTGTACTACCATTATTTCATCACACATTTTGATATCGATGTAATTGAAAGACATTTTTGTTTAGTACATAATTTGCCTGATATAAAATGGTTGGCATTTTGCTTTGTCTTTCAGCACTTTGAAGTTGTCACTTCATTGCCTTTTGATGTGTACAGTTTGTGACAAGAAACCCACAGTCATTCTCATTTTTCTTCTTCTATTTATAATATGTAGTATGACTTTTTCTTCCTTTTTGATACTCTGAAGCTTTTCTCTTTGCCACTGATTTTCAGCATTTTATTAAAGTTGACTTATTATGCTTTTCTTTGCCCTTATTCTCCTTAAGGATTCATGAAATCCTTGGATTTATAGGCTTGTTTTCAACAAATTTGAGAATAGAATTGGTAATTTTTTCTTTAAATACTTTTTTACCTTCTCCCTTGTCTTCTCTCCTGTTGAGGTGCCCTAGACATTATGTTAAAACAGTTTTTTGTTTGTTTGTTTGTTTTATTTTGTTTTGTTTTGTCTTTGTTCTCTGTACAATTCAATTTGGATAGATTCTAATGCTGTATTTCAAAATTTACTCATCTTTTCTTCTGTAATTCATATTATTCTGTTAACCCATCCACTTTATTTATTGTAAATTACATATTATTTCTAGATTTTCTATTTAGATCTCCAAAAATATTTTTCATTTTTCTTCTAGTCATGTTGACATTTCTCTTTGAACATGTGAAATGCTCATATCATCATGGTTTCAATATGATAATTCTGATAATTCTGTAATTTCTGTTATTCTGGGCTTGTTCCTAGTGAATGATCTTCTTCCTTGCAATAGTTTTCTAGCATTACCATAAGAAGATACCATTAATTGGTTGGATTAACAACAGACATTTTCTTTAGAGTTCTGAGGGCTGGAAGTTCAAGGTCAAGGTGTCAACATAGTTGGCTTCCTCCAAGGACTCCCTCCTTGCCTTACAGATGACTGTCCTTTAGCTGCCTCTTTATATGACTTTTTCCTCTATGCATGCATAACCATGGTATGTGTTTAAATTCTCTCTGTTTATAAGGATACAATCTCTCTCTCTCTCTCTCTCTCTCTCTCTCTCTCTCTCTCTCTCTCTCTCTCTCTCTCTCTCTCTTTCTCTTCCTGGTGGTCCTTGGGATTAAACCGAGGGCTTTGTACATGTCAGGCAAGTATTCAACTACTTAGCTACATCTAAGCCATACAGTCTTATTTTAACTTAATTCCTTAAAAGTCCTATCTGCAAATATAGTGACATTCTGAGGTACTGCCATTAGTCTTCAAAAACTGGGTTTGAGAGAGAGGAAAAAAAATCTGTAACCCTTCTAACTCTAGTTCATTTTTTTTTTTGTTTTAGAATTCCTGGGTTGTTTGTTTCACAAGGAGTTGAACTCAATTTTGAGGTTTAAATATCAGATGGCTGATTTTGATTTAGTTCTTTCAGTTGTATTGGACTTATTCTAGCATGCAATTATGTTACTTGGGTTCAGTTTGAGACTTGCTTTTAAGATTCATTAGCACAAGTCTGGAGTAACCTTTAATCTAATCCTAATTTTACCAGCATTCCTAGTGGCCCTTGCAAATAAGGTGACACCTTTATGAGAATACTGGCCATTGTCCATGCATTATAGATCTTTGCATTCTGGCTTGTGGTTAAACAAATTTTTCACAATCCTGTGTAAACTCTGAGAATTGTTTTGCCTATTGATTCTTGGTAGTTCTGTAACTGAATTTACATAGTCTCCTTTCAAATATGAGTAGATATTATTCAGCCTAAAACTCGAATATAGTCCTCCACAGCACACTGGACCTTCTTTCTATGGATCTTTCTTTCCTTCCTCATGCAGCTGCACAGATTCTGGCTGTTGGATTTTTTTGTTGTTGTTGTTGTTTTTGTTTTAAATTCTATTGGTTCTTCTTAGTTATACATATGGTAGAATCCATTTTGATATAATTATACAAGCAAGGAATATCTTATTCTTAATAAGACATCACTATCACTCTTGTGGATATACACAATGGTGGTATATTCATATATGTATTCATATATGTACATAGGAAAATTATGTTAGATTCATTCCACTGTGTTTCCTTGTGCTAGCTCCTCTCCCTTCCCTTCATTCCCCTTTGTCTAATGTAGTGAGTTTCTAGCTGTTTTGACCTCCATGAACTTCATTCTTTGTTTAGCCAGTGAGACTGCTTGAGTTTCCCCTGTCTGTGCTGCAGCCTATAGATTGCCCCTAGGCAATAAGAAGAGGGGATTGCTAAACTTAGCTAGCTATTTTTCCTCCTCTAGGCCCCCAGGAAACGTAGTTTTGGGCCGTCTATTGTCTGATGCCTGAAAATACTTGCTTCACATATTCTGTTTTTTCATTTTCTAGGTTTATTTTGTTTGTTTTCTATCTATCTGTCTATCTATTTATTTTTGTTGCAGTACTAGGGATTGAACCTAGGGCCTCCTATGTGCTAACCAAGTGCTCTACCATAGAGTATATCCCACCCTTTTTCTAGTTTCTTCATGCAAAAGGATAAATATATTCTTCTTTTACCCATTGTGACTGAAAGTAAAAATTCTATTTTTATAATTATTTGATTGTCTTAAGGTAAAAAGTTTTTATATAATATTTTCTTCAGTGTTCAGTATAAAGTTTTAGTATTTATTTAAATAAATTTCCCATTCATTCCTAGCACTAATTATTCTAAGATAATAAGGATATTTGCCCATGATATTATATAAGATGTTAATTATTTTAATATCCTAGGAATAAGCCAATGCAAATTAATAAGCTTTGGAAGAAGAAAAATTTACAATACTATTCATTTCTTGGGATCTATTTAGTCTATTTGTTAGTCATATGTGTTATTTAACTAATTAAAGTTTATGGTACAGAGTAAAAAACCTGCTTGATATTTGTCACAGTTCTTACATTGCATAAATAAAAAAGGAAAATGTGTTCAGATAAATGTGTTTTATTTCCATGCGGATAAGAATTTGTCACTTAAAATTATCCTTCCAAATTTTTAATGCCTTTTCTCACTCTTACCTTATGCATTACTACTCATTCAAATACACGTAGAAATTTTCATAAAGGCATATCAAGTGTCTAATGAAAGAAGAATTGTCATGGTCAAATGTGTTTAGTAATTGACACCTATCATTTTTTTCTCTTAATATTGTTTTGGACTTACTAGTGGCAGGTGATAAACAAATTGAAGCACACTATTCCGTCTGATCAAGAGGAAATTGGTGCTCATAGTTACATTTAAAAATTTTTCCTGAATTCTGGTATGAAAAAAAATGAGGTGAATAAATATTTTTCTGGTACATATTTACATTTGAAAGTCATTGGAAACTTCTTTCCCCCATGCAAAATAACAAGTTAACTTTATTAATACATTAAATCCATACTTATAAAGCATACTTCTTTTCCTGTTTGGCCTGATTTTGCACCTGATTTTTCCTTTATTTCACTTTCTTCCCAGGAAAACAGTTGGTGTTTTCTGTTGTGGACCCAGTTCAATTTCCAAGACTCTTCATAAATTAAGTAACCAGAACAATGCCTATGGAACAAGATTTGAATACAATAAAGAATCTTTTAGCTAAAACCCTATGTGATGAACCAGGACTCTAAAGAAGGAATGAGTGCAATTTCCAAGACTTGGAAGCTCAACTGAATCGAACAGTTGTGTTATGCCAAAGAGTAGCAAGCTTTTCTTATTTATGATTATTTAAAATGAAAATGCAGAGAATGTGGCAGCATGACAGGTCACATCACATGTTTAATCTGGAAACCAAAGACCTGAGGAATATCTGAAGTGGTGATTCACTTTTCAATGTTCAAATTACAAGAACACTATTAGATGCACACTGGTAATCTTTATGGCAAATTTGGGAACTCCCTGGTGAAGAGCTGAACTCACTCTGAAGCTGTTAGCTGTGGTCCTCTTTAAATTGTTTTTGGTTGAACAAATACAAGATTGAAAAAAATTAAAAATTCGTTGAAACTCAGATTACATTTCCTACATTGCATATAACAGAGTAGCTTTAATTTGGAGAGGCTCCAGGCAAATATATTTGATGTTTGAAAATGCAGCACATGATTCTAGTTGATACGGGTACTTTGTGTCAGTATCCAATCTTCTTCACCATTGATGCTAATACCTCTCTTTGTATCTGTACACAGCATGCTAACTGAACCTTCTGCAGATGTTGATATATCATCTATTTTTATGTTTTTCTCTCTTCTTTGTCCTCTGTCTAGTGAAATCTGTCCTTCTTTACTATCATTAGGCACAATGATTCAATAAGTTCTTTTCATCTCCTATTTACTTAATCTATTACTACTACATAGTAATGAAAATATCATTACTATAATTTTAAAGGGACATATATGCTAATAACATTTTTCCTTTTTCATTGTTTTAGCCCCTGCTATTTTTTTCACTCCCCTCACCCCCAGATATAGTTTGTCTAAGGTTTTAGCTCAAAGTACTTTGTCTGATTTGTACTCTGAGATCAAAGAGTACTATATTTGGTAGCAGGCACTGAAATATAAGTTTCATCTCTTTTGTCACACATTGCTAACCCCAAAATCCACTCCCAGTACTAGGATTGAACCCAGGGGCATTAAGCTACATCCTCAGATCTTTTTTAATTTTTATTTTGAGACAGGGTCTCACTAAATTGCCCAGACTGGTCTTGAACTTGCCATCCCCCTGCCTCAGTCTCTAGAGTAGCTGGATTACAGGTGTGTGTACATGTTGGTTTATGATGGAGACAGTTAAATTGTAGTCACATTCCTAAACAGGTACCTGCTGTTTTACTTTCTACAAAAGTAGATGTACCTCACTAGTTATTGAAATTTCAGTTTAGAATTAAGAGTGGTATTGTTGCACTGGGTGATGTCATAAATTCTTAGGATTAAAATTACTGTTGGGACTATGCTGTATGATTCCATCAGTTTGTAATGCCTGGCAGTTATATTCTTGCCTTAGAGGAAAAATCCTCTTTACTACCCTAAGAATTCAGGCATTCATACATTTAGTGACTTTTGTTCAGTAGACATCTATAAATTATCATCAAATAGAACAAATTTCTGAAATCAGCAATTCACTTGTCTGGTCTTTATTAAAATCTTGCAAATAACACAATATACTAGATGCTGTTGCCTTTTTTTTTTTTTTTTTTGCTATGATTCTACAATAGCAATCGAGCATGCTAAACCATTCAATGCTGTTCTTCATTTGCCTGGATTTTTTTCTTCTCCCTTCTGCAGAAAGAAGGTGAGTCAGAAAGTGATTAAAAAATGTGCAATGCTCCTGCAAATTTACATCTGAAAGCGTAATTAATAACTAGTACATCTTAGCAAAACTTTCTAGATTAAAAAGAATTTTCATGAAAACATGTAATGGAAAGAATTAGTAGAAATGAGTTTATGCAATCTTTATGTGCAATACTGACTTTACTGATCATAATGTATTTTTGTGCTTTCATTAGGGCATTTAATTTTGGTAATACAGTAATATTTTTTTAAAAGAAAGGTGGTATTTCAGACCAGGTTTGCTATGCTAAATGAAACTCCTTGCCTCTTCTAAATTCTAGTAGATGTTTAAATATTAATGTTCAACAGTTAAATTTTGTTTCTGTTTATAAGAATAAATTTAAAGCACATATGATATCTTCATTTTTCTTTGAAGAACTCTTTCTATATGGAATTGTTGTAGTACAAGTCTTCTATCACTAATTTTAATGGCAACACACAATAAAATTGAAATGGTGTCCTTGGAATTTCTATAAGCTCACCTTACCTTTGCAACAATAAAGCTGTAACATTTGTTCACAAATTTTCCATGTTTCAGAAGCAATCTGTTCCTCAGGAATTAGCATTTGAGTGCACATTAGCCTGTTAGCCTCAGGAATTGGGATTATCAGCATCACAGGCTACTGGTGTGACTAGGACAAATGACCTCTCACACTGGGGCTAAAGTTTCTGAAGTTAAAGTTAAGATTGGTAATTCTTAATTTTTGAGAACTTAATTCAAAATAAATATTGTGCCACACAATACATTGCATATAACATTCGGGACTACAAAAACAATGTTTAGTAGCAAGAACAGATATTTAAGAACTTCTGATAATAAAAAGGTTATTATTATAGGCCTTTCTTCCTATACATTTTTTTTCTTTGGTCTTTTGGAAGAAACTATCAATTTTGTATAGGATTATACTAAGGAATTTATGGGCAAACAAATTCCCTTTGTATTTTCCTAAAAAAATAGACTGATGGTACCTTCTATCATTTCTTAAACTTCCTGACTCCCCTTATATGTGTAAGGGAATTTTTTAGTTTTACATGTAAATAATAATCATAAAAACCTCAGATTTGAATACATACATTCATATGTGCATGTATTTGGGGCTTGTTTTACTTTTAACCAGTGACTTCAGGTGAAAATGAAATGCTTGATAGTTATTCATTTAGGGACTTAAAAATTTCAGTTGAGTGACTATGATAGTACAAACATCTGAAAAAAAAACCACCACAATTTAGACCAGGCATGGGTTGAATTGAATTGATTTAATCTACATAGCCATATTATTTCCAACTATCCCTTCCCTAATCAGTTTTTACTTGGATTACCTATGGAAGGTAATAGATTGAAATTATAAAATATTGTCAAAAAATCTTGTTAGAGACAAAAAGGCTGTTGGCATCAATAGATAATGCTGATGTTGAAGAATCTGCATTATATTAAAGAGAGAAACTTTTCAGGAAAAGTTTTTGCTTTTCTCCTTAAGGATGGTTGCCACGCTGACCAGAGATTTTTTTCAAGTCAGTCAACGGGGCAAATCTTTGTTTCTACTAAACAGTTTATTATTTTTGTCATAGCTTGGATTTTTTTATATTCAATATATTACAGAAATACAAAACACTGATGGGATTCTTATTTTGCTTATTATGCAGTTAAGGAAACTGATGCCCTAAGAGAGAGATTATAACTTGTCTTAAATCATTGAGATTGTAACAGAGCTGTGGCCAGTGCTCAATTTTTCTAGTTATTGCTACTAAAAGGCTCTTTTCACACCCCCCTGCCGAAATATACATCTAATACAAAATCTAGTCTCTTTAGTTTGAGTCTCCTTATAAAACTCCTAGTCAGTGTTGGGTGAAAAATAAGGTACTCAGCAGTAATTCCAGATGCAGATACAGACAGTCACATTTTTTCCAATTTGTGTTCTGATTCTAAATTTGTTAGCCTTATATGTTTTGCCTGATAGAACATATTTTCAGATATCAGTTTTCAAAACTGATAATTACGTTAAAGATACTAGACTCTACAGAACTTTGCATTGAAAGGATACATAGTTGTAAAATTTCTAGGAAATACTAATACTGTAGTTTTAAATTAAGGTTCATAAATGAAGGTCACAACTTTACCAGCTTTTTAACTACCCAGAAAAATATTAATATTAAAACAAGTGACTGTTGTTCTCTGTTTACATAACCATAACTTGCTTCTTGTCCAGGAGGAAAGAACCAGCCTTTTGAAAGTCAGTAAACAGGAAATACATGGAATCAAGCTTAATGAGATTGGCATTTATTTCAGCCACCAAAAAACAATGAGAGCCCACTGTTTTTCTCTGTCTAAATACTGGCTTTGTTGCCCCAACTTCTTTATTCCATTTTGTATTTTATTAAAGGACAGAGTTACAAAAGTTAGCTAGACTAAATTTTCCTAAGAAAAAACTCAGAAGATTTCCAATATCTAGCAAAGAAGAGTCCAATAAAAGAGACTAAAGGTTATGTAAATTTTTTAAAATAAGCAGAAACTAAATAATGTTGCTTTAGAGCAAATACCAATATTGTAAATGTACTGTGCTACCCTATATATTTAAGAATTGCTTGGTGAAGATACGAACATTCTCATAGAAGCAAAAGTAGAAAGAAAAAACAAATTATAGAAATAAAAATTATTTAAAACATCAGAATGTAATCCTCCTATCTTATAAGATGCTCAGGTTGAGTGTTAAAACTGGTTATTAATTTGGTTTGGGAAAAAAAATTTAAAGAACCCAGTGTCTGTTTTTAGGGAGCTTTTCACATTTTCATTGGCACTATAATTTAAAAGAAATTTTGTCTTTTATCAAAATTATATCTCACTTCTTTTAAAAACAGAGTTCTGTGAGCTGCTATTTGACCTAGAGAAGACCCTAGCATTCCTGATGAAAATCAGCATTACATAAATATGCTCATGTACATGACAATAAAGAAGGGGAGGGTGCCATGCATTGCTGAGTGACACACACCATAATATTCTGTCATTGAATGGTGATATTTCACAGGTCTTATTCTTCCACCCAGAGAATGAAAACATTCTTAATACATGCAGAAACGGAAAACCACAGTATCTCTGTTGTATCATTACAGTGTATCAATTCACCTTATCAGCACATTTATTTGAACCTCATTATCAATTCAGTATAAATTGATTTCAGGAGTGAGAAGTCTACACAATGCATATACTTATGACCAGATAATTTGCTTATCTGGTCATAAGTATATTGTGGCCTACACATTAGCTAGGGAGATACTATTAAATCTTTTTCCCCCCTTTCTTCTTGGGAGAGACCCAAAGGAATGCAAATTACTGCATGTATGTCAGAATGGGATCTGTGTGGTACTCTATGGTGCTATTAGAATTGCTGCACATATTCCACAGGTACCCAGGGGCTGTGATTTAAGAAAGTATCAACTTTTGAGTCAGCGTGGCATCTTTTTTTTTTAATTTTTTATTTTTTTATTGGTTGTTCACAACATTACAAAGCTCTTGACATATCATATTTCATACATTAGATTGAAGTGGGTTATGAACTCCCAATTTTACCCCAAATGTAGATTGCAGAATCACGTCGGTTACACATCCACAATTTTACATAATGCCCAATTAGTAATTGTTGTATTCTGCTATCTTTCCTATCCCCTACTATCCCCCCTCCCCTCCCCTCCCATCTTCTCTCTCTACCCCATCTACTGTAATTCATTACTCTCCTTGTTTATTTTCCCATTCCCCTCACAACCTCTTATATGTAATTTTGAATAGCAATGAGGGTCTCCCTTCATTTCCATGCAATTTCCCTTTACTCTTCCTTTCCCTCCCATCTCATGACTCTGTTTAATATTAGTCTTTTCTTCCTGCTCTTCCTCCTTGCTCTGTTCATAGTTGCTCTCATTATATCAAAGAAGACATTTGGTATTTGTTTTTTAGGGATTGACTATCTTCACTAAGCATAATCTGCTCTAGTGCCATCCATTTCCCTGCAAATTCTATGATTTTGTCATTTTTTATTGCTGCATAGTACTCCATTGTGTATAGATGCCACATTTTTTTTTATCCATTCATCTATTGAAGGGCATCTGGGTTGGTTCCACAGTCTAGCTATTGTGAATTGTGCTGCTATGAACATCGATGTGGCAGCATCCCTGTAGCATGCTCTTTTAAGGTCTTCAGGGAATAGTCCGAGAAGGGCAATAGCAGGGTCAAATGGTGGTTCCATTCCCAGCTTTCCCAGGAATCTCCAAACTGCTTTCCAAATTGGCCGCACCAATTTGCAGTCCCACCAGCAATGTACAGGAGTACCCTTTTCTCCACATCCTCGCCAGCACTTGTTGTTGTTTGACTTCATAGTGGCTGCCAATCTTACTGGAGTGAGATGGTATCTTAGGGTGGTTTTGATTTGCATTTCTCTGACTGCTAGAGATGGTGAGCATTTTTTCATGTACTTGTTGATTGATTGTATGTCCTCCTCTGAGAAGTGTCTGTTCAGATCCTTGGCCCATTTGTTGATTGGGTTATTTGTTATTGTCTAATTTTTTGAGTTCTTTGTATACTCTGGATATTAGGGCTCTATCTGAAGTGTGAGGAGTAAAAATTTGTTCCCAGGATGTAGGCTCCCTATTTACCTCTCTTATTGTTTCTCTTGCTGAGAAAAAACTTTTTAGTTTAAGTAAGTCCCATTTGTTGATTCTTGTTATTAACTCTTGTGCTATGGGTGTCCTATTAAGGAATTTGGAGCCCGACCCCACAATATGTAGATCAGAGCCAACTTTTTCTTCTATCAGACACAGAGTCTCTGATTTGATATCAAGCTCCTTGATCCATTTAGAGTTAACTTTTGTGCATGGCGAGAGGAAGGGATTCAGTTTCATTTTTTTGCATATGGATTTCCAGTTTTCCCAACACCATTTGTTGAAGATGCTATCCTTCCTCCATTGCATGCTTTTAGCCCCTTAGATCTGGGTGTTCTCCATGGGCTAATAACCTTTATTTAAAGATGATGATTATCTGCATACCAAATGCCATTAAAAGGAAATTATATTTATTTTCTTGTCTTTTTGTTAGACTTTGTTTTAAAATGAAAGGTAAGAATAACAGACATAATTTTAAGAGGTGGGAATAATAGACTGAGGCTGTTCTATCTTGAGACTGACAAGTGTTAGCATTTATTTCATCACCTCCAAAGTGTGTGGAATGAATGGGATTTGGGGTTAGGATTCAGAGGACTTGGAGCCTCCATCCCTGGAATGTATTAGACTACTTAATTAAAAACAAGAATAATGTCTAATTTATAGGGATGCCATATGAAAGAATGTGGGGGAAGGAACAAAAGGGATAGGGAAGAGAGTGGTTTCCTTGCAAATCATCCTTCGTAGGTTTTTTGATAACAATAAAAATAAAGCACTATTCTAAGAAAATATAAACAGAAGCTTTTCCATTGTAACTAGAAGCTTTAGTACTTGATTTGATTTTCTGGGCAAGTTGAGAAGTAGCCACAAACAAACCCACACCACTATCTCTCTTTGTTCTTCTGAGATCCCTATAAACAAAGTCACCTGTTACATCTAGCATAGGATATGCTTTCTGAATTCCTCTTGGCTAATTTTGTTTCTGGAGATAGTTTATTGATTTACGAAACTTGAGTTTGGAATTGTTGGAGGGTAATATGAGTTATCCTGCTTATTTAAGATTTGATTGAGGAAAATGTAGGTATTTTCAAGACACCCAGTGAATTAAAACCTGTGTTTTAGAACCAGAAAGAATTCTATAAAAGAAAAAAAAAAGCTACAGCATCATAACTACTCTTTTCAGGTGGGAATAAATTTATTGTTCTCTTCCTCTTACCAAAGAGATGTTACATCTGTGTTTTCATCAAACCTCACATTATTTAAATTGCGTGTGTTCATCTTTATGTTGGATTATAAGAAAAACTGCTTGAGTGAAAATGGAATTTGACAATAGAGTGTAGAATACTTTCAAGCTGTTACAGTGTTCCAATGTGGCAGGTTTGCAATTGGAGGAAGTGCAGTCCACCTATCAAAATGTGAGGTGTTCCACAGGGCAGTGTGGCATTTGAATCTTGTCTAGTTAAATAGAAGTGTGAGGTTATTTATGTATGTATATATATATATTGCTATAAAATCATAGTACATTTATAGAAAATCTTTATTGCTTTGGGAAATGACCTTTATTTGTTTAAAAACTAAGCAAATAAAATTTGAACAATTATACCACTCTCCTATCATAAACTAATTGTCCATTTTGGATAGTAACAATGAAGAATTTTCCCTAGGATTTTCAGAACAGCATAGTATTGTTTTTGTCCAGTGAAAGTCCAAATGATCAGGCCAATAATATAATAATCAAGTAATGTTTAAGAAGTGCTCTTTTGAAACACTTTGAGGATGGTTTAATTTCTAAGTTATCAATACTTTTGTAATTTTCCTTTCAGTCGGATAACTAATTGTCGGATAACTAAATTTAATGTGCTGAGTTAGGGATTTTGGTTTTATTTTTTGTTTGTGTTTTAGTATTATTCTAAAATCTTATAATTGTGCCCACTAAAATTCAAACTACCTATTTATACAATTTTAAAACACTGAAGTTATGTTATTCTGAACAGAAAATTAATAAAACATAAAACATATGCTTATTATGAGATCAAAATTAGTTTTTATATTCAGTTATTGAAGATTCCAGTTTTACTAAACATTATGTATAATTTACATATTTACACCCATGTAATAATTCCTGCTTAGAGGTATCTGTTTTTTCCAATTCATTACCCTCTGCCTGTTTTGAATATCTGTAAACTATACAAATGATTAATAACAATAGGGTAACTCACACATTCATTCTGACATTTAAATTGGTGGGGTTTGAAATGCTTGTAATAAGCAAATCCTGGAGACTAGCATTCTGATGCCATCTGAAAATTGACTTTCCCATCAGTAATGTGTAGACCATTATTTTCTCTAAGAACCATTCTATTTTGTTTTTCTGTGTTAGGTGTGAATTTCAGGAGAATGTGTGCTTTAGTGGTGGACTAGATGAGTAAAACTGCTTTGTATATAAAATTGTGCTCACCCTTAGGTCCTAAGATATGCCTAGTACAGTACACAAAATTGGAATGATTCCTGCATCAGGAAAGTGAAAAGATTTCTACAGAATCAAAGATATTATTTTATCTGTTTCTAAATGTATGCTTCTTGCATTAAATTTTTATTCATTTTATTTTCTATAGTCTACTTGTCATTCATGAGTCCAACCAGAAGCTGTGGTGCTCCAACTTAGAGTTTTGTTTTGTTTTGGGGTACTAAGGATTGAACTCAGCTGCATCAACACTGAGCTACATCTCCAGCCCTTTTTATTATTATTATTATTATTATTTTAATTTTGAGAGAAGTTCTCACTAAATTAATTACAGTCTTGCTAAGTTGTTGTGGCTGACACAGAACTTGTGATCCTTCTGTCTCAGACTCCTATATCTCTGGGATTACAGGCATGTGCCACTCTGTCACAATATGTGATGGAATCAGGGTCACGCCAGGTATGTTGGGCTGGCAATAACACACACACACATTCACACACACACACACACACACACACACACACACACAAACACTGAAAATACCTTTTTCGGGGTCAGGATGGCTCTGCAGCCTCAAGAATCAATGCTGGAGGGCATGGAGAGCAAGGGAGGCAAGAGGCAAGAGATAAGAGGCAGGCAAGATAGCAAGCAAACCTGAAACCCCCCTATTTATTGGGAAGAAGCCATTCATAGAATATTCCACCCAAATAAGGCAAGGGATTGGGTTTCGGAGGGTGGAGTCTTGCTTGGTGATGTCTTGTGGTCAGCAGATTGACAGACATCTTGGAAAGCCACACCTGTCTCAGGTGCTGTGTGAGATCAAAGGCAGAGCAAGCGAAAAGGCACACATAAGTCACACAGCCCAGTCAGAGCAGAACATGCCAGTAATCCCAGAGATATAGAAGTATGAGACAGGAGGATCACAAGTTCTAGGCCAGCCACAGCAACTTAGCAAGGCTGTGAGTAATTTAGTGATCAGCTAAGTTCCCTCATACTTCAAATGTGCATAGCTCACACACACGGAGCCCATGGTGACTCGCGACACCCCACACCAGAAACTTATAGCTTTTAGTAGTGATAACTTCTTCATAGGGTTTAACCAGCTTATTTCATCAAGTGATACTGAATTTTTCAGTCAATTCCTACCACACTGCAGCCTTTCAAGCAATTTATTTGTAAAGAATCTGCTTTTCTGAGATGGTGCTTGCCCCTTGTTTTCCCAAAGCTGTCATACATTCTGAAATGGACATTTTAATAAGTCAAGTTCAAATGCATTTAGAAAACAAGATGATCAGTTATGTACTTGCAATCCTTATGTGCATTATTTGTTTCGTGTCACATTTAGGTCATGAGTGCATGATTTAATAGCATTTATGTCATAAAATTACTAATAAGCAGTAGTCAGTGAGAGAAGGACACAAAAGATAAAGGAGGAAAAATGTTTTGGGGGATGTGCATATTTTTATATTTTGAGAGTATAAATATCTGCTATATTTTTTCCTGGAATCTAAGCATCTTCTGTCTAGTCACTTGTTTAGTCCCACAGATCCTCAGTGTTCTTATTCTAATTTAGGAGTCATGTATTGACTTTTACAAAGAATGGTTCTGAACTAAGCTATTTTCATAAATTATTTCACTATTGTTTATCATGAATGGTCTTCACAATGTATCATGCTGTGGAAACTCTAATGGAGATCTTTGCCATCTTCATATTAGAAAATTGATTCCTAGAGTCACTGGAAGTTGTATCTCATCAGCATACCTTCACTTCCTGCTGGGGAGTTTCCTCTGAGCAGTTCCCTTTTATTAGTGTCATGATTTCACCAGCTTAGGTTCGTGATTTTCCTTTAATAAGAGTGTCACCTTGTTAAATATAACTTGTGTCTTCTCCAGAATTTTTAGTGATCCTTACTTTTATGGAGGTCCTTGACATGATAAGGTGAGGTAGGGGGCATATTGTCTCTTAAGGGTTAAGTGTGTTTATTCTATTTTCATTTTTTCTTTGTTCACTGAAAGCTATTTTTTGTTGTTGTTGATTTTTACTTTCATTCTTGTATTTAATATGTATCACATTCTCTCTAGTTACCAGACATTAGGCACATAATGACGCAGACCTTGTCATTATGGAGATTATAGTTTTGTAGGAGAGAATGCATTCAATTATACAAGTAAAATAGATAAGAATGATAAGTAGTGGTAAATACTGTAAAGGAAAAGTAAAGTGTGTGAAAAGAGATTATGAGGGAAAGATCTCAGATTAGGAAGGTTGTTTTGAGGAGATGGCATTTAAGGAGATCCAAACTGAATTAGGAGCAAGGGTGGAAGTCAGGGTGAGGTCATCAGATGGGAGGAAGAATCATACATTTAACAGGCTGAAATAAATTCAGTGTGAGGTGCAGAAGAGCATGAGAAAGCACTGGAGAGGCAGACAGGGTCTGAAATAGGGAGGCCTTTGTTTAGGATGTGTAATTTAACTGGAGAGAAATGTTAAATTTCTGAAGGGTCTTAAGTGCGCTTTTGTTGCTTCTATAGCTATATGGATTAGAAGAAGGAAGGAGGGGAAGCTAGAATCCAGTCAAGAGGTTATTGCAGTACTTTCAACAATGGATGATAATGGCTTTGACTAGAATTAAAATAGATGACTGTGACCCTGACAGCAGGTCAGAATGAAGTGGAGACATGCCAAACTTATTGTCTATTGAGAGTGGAAGAAAAGGACCACTGAGAGATTACATATGAAAGGCAGCAAAACATAATGTATCAGAGGAGGCTTCCAAGTTTTTGCAGAAGAAATGGCTTGGGTGCAAGTGGAAGGCTGGAGGAGGAACTGATCTTTAGAGATCCTAAGTGTTAACTTTTAGAAGTGCTAAGTTTTAATTCCTGTAGGCTATTTAAGTAATGCAAACTATTAAGACAAATTAGTCAAAAGTTCTGAAAATAAGATTGGACTATATATGTAAATTATATATCACAATAATTCCAGAGATTCATAAAAGACATGGAATGAAAGTGTCTGTGAGCAGTAGTGCTACAGAGTACAGATTGCTCCTTCAGAAGCAAAGCACTATTCTCCCAAATGTTGGTGTTGGCTGCTGTTGGTTTACAGCAGGGTCCATCTCCTTACCTAAGTTTATGCATCTTCACATGGGGCAACTCACATAAAATGATAAGACACAGAAATAGAATAAGTTCTGAAGACCTTGCCTTCATGTGGGTCGATTCTGAAAGAACAGCCCAGGTTTTGCTTGCTTTAGGATCAGCTAAGACTTCTGAGAACCCAAGTGAAGACAGCTAGTGCCAGCTGTCTTAGGAAGCATGTGAAGCAGTCTCTGAAGAAGTGTTCATACTAGGGCTGGGTGGGCCTTATTTAATCAGTTGTGAAGCAATTTAAAGAGGGCTTTGCTATCTCTGGGTAAGGAAACCCCCATCTGTGAACAAGGTCCTTGGTGTCCTAGTCTCAGTCTGTTATCTTACTAGGTAGAAAGGACTAACAAACATTTTTAGTCAATCCCTTGTATTTGTTATAAGCTGACTCCAAGTGATAAATACATATGTATGTGTAATTGTTTGAATGTGTGTGCTTATGTGTGTGCATTCAAATCCATCCCAGCTGCTGAGCCTATAGGGTTGGTTGAAGCCTTGACTGCATTGCATTTGTATTCTAATTCCCATACTCTGCTTCCTTACTCCATTGGAGACGCTATTCTTGCAAATACTCCCTAACAAACATTGTTCATCTTTATCAATTCCTTAGTCTGTTTCTAAGGAAACCCTAATTAGAAATTTTTCAATATCCAGGGGTAGAAGAGTTGAACCTTAAGGAATGCTGAGAAGATAAAGCCAAAGAAGAAGAAAAAGCATGAGTGTGTTATCTCCCAGATTAAGAGTGATTAAGAAAAGAGAAATCAGGAATGCACAATGGTGCCCAAAGAGCAAGTAAAATGACTAGTAGAAGTGTTACCTGATATATCAACATAGACTCCAATGGTGACCTGGGTAAGAAGTATTCCAGTGGGAAGGTAGAACAGAAAATACACTAGTGTAGGGTAAGTAGGAAACAAGGGAATACAGCTCACAAATGTAAACAGTTATGTCAGGAAGTTTGGCTATTAACAAAAAATAGGGCAAAGCTAATTGCAAATGTGGTATTGATGGAGAGTGATTTTCTTTTTAAGTTGCATATGTTTAAATAAGGAAGTTTAAAGTATCCTGAAGAGTGGGAAGAGTTGAAGACCTAGGAAAGAATGAGGAAAACTAATGAAGTAAAGGGCCTGGATGTTAGAAGCATTGGAATCCTCAAGTTTATGAAGATATGCATCCTTGATAGTAAGAAGTATGCTTAATGAAATTGTAGGGAAAATAAGAAAAATAAGAATGTAGGAAGTTTGCAGATTTGCTGGCAGAAAAATGTAAAGATGTACTATCTATAATCCTTTCTTACCTTATGCACATATTTCAATATTGTAAACTTATCAATAATTGCTAATCCATGTCTTTGCATACATAATATATAACTATCTATATTTATCTCTCCCTATATATTTACCTATACCAAAGACCTTTACATCTTTAAAGTAAATAAGCAAAATGGTCAAATGTCAAGAACGCTCATGAACTATTCTTGCAATTAATAAGGTAAAACTCTCTTAATGATTTTATCCTTACATTGATCTCTCCATCCAGCTAATCTGGATTTCTGGGATTTAGTTTTCACCAGGGTTAGCAAACATTTTCAATCAAGAGTTATATAATAAATACTGTAGGCTTGTGAACCATATGGTGTCTGTTGCATCTACTCTACCACACAGTGTGCAAACAGCCATACACTACATGAAATGTAATGAATATGTGTTCCAAAATGTTGTTATTTACAAAAACAGGTCACAGGCTGAACTGACAGACAGCCCATTGGTCATAGGCCATTGACATTTATTTTTGTTTATGCCATCATTCTATCTAGACCATTTATCACCTCATCTACCTTATGAACTTGTATGAGTTTTGTTCAGTCATCACCTTTTTTAACAATTTTTTTATATCTATCCTGATAGTAAAAGTTGTGTACTACTTTAAGATCTGGAATATTATTCCTTCCTTCATGATAGTACTTTTATTTTTATTTCTTGTTTTTTAGTTTATTGATTTTATTTTTTAAATACATGACAGAAGAATGCATTACAGTTCTTATTATACATATAGAGTACAATTTTTCATATCTTTGTATATAGAGTAGGTTATGCCAATTCATGCCTTTATACATGTACTTTGCTTTTGTTTTTTTGCATTACAATTTTACACATATAATACCACAATTACACATATAATACCACAATTTTTCATATCTGTTTATATATAAAGTATGTTAACACCCAATTCAATTCTTCTTACATGTACTTTGGTTAATGATGTCCATCACATGCCACTGCCCTTGCTAATCTCCTGCCCCCTTCTATTTCCTCCCACCCTTCTTGTCTATCTAGAATTCATCTAATCCTCCCATGCTCCCCCTCCCTACCCACTATGAGTCAGCCTCCTTATATCAGAGAAAACATTTGGGCATTCCTTTTTTGGAGATTATCTAACTTCATTTAGTATTATCTTCTCCAACGCCATCCATTTACCTGCAAATGCCATGATTTTATTCGTTTGTTTGTAATGCTGAGTAAAATTCCATTGTGTATATAATCCACATTTTTTTTATCCATTCATCCACTGAAGGGCATCTAGGTTGGCTCCACAGTTTAGTTACTGTGAATTGTGCTGCTATAAATATTGATGTGGCTGTGTCCCTGTAGTATGCTGTTTTTAAGTCCTTCAGGTATAGTCTGAGGAGAGGGATAGCTGGGTCAAATGGTGGTTTCATCCCCAGATTTCCAAGGAATCTCCATACTGCTTTAAATATTTGTTGTACCAATTTTAAGTCCCACCAACAATATATGACTGTACTTTTTTCCCCACATCCTCGACAACACTTATTGTTGTATGTTTTCATCGTAGCTACCATTCTGACTGGAGTGAGATGAAATCTTAGAGTAGTTTTTGTTTGCATTTCTCTGGTTGCTACAGATGATGAGCATATCCTCTTCTGAGAAGTGTCTGATCAGGTCCTTGGCCCATTTGTTGATTGGGTCATTTAGTTTTATTGTTTTGTTTTGTTTTGGTTTGGTTTTTGTGCTTAGCTATTTGAGTTCTTTATATATTCTAGAGATTAGTGCTCTATCTGATGTGTTAGGGGTAAAAATTTGTTCCCAGGATGTAACCTCTCTGTTCACCTAACAACAGATTGTTTCTTTTGCTGAGAATTTTTTTAGTTTGATTCCATCCATTTATTAATTCTTGGTTTTAATTTTTGCACTATAGGATTTTTATTAAGGAAGTGAGGTCTAATTCCACATGATGAAGATTAGAAGTTTCTATTTCTTCTATTAGACACAGAGTCTCTGGTTTAACTCCTAGATCCTTGATCCATTTTGAGTTAAGTTTTGTGAATGGTGAGAGGGATTTAATTTCATTTTATTGCATATGGAATTTTCAGTTTTCCCAGCACCATTTGTTGAAGATGCTATCTTTTCTCCAGTGCACCTTTTTGGTTTTGGGCACCTTTGTCTAATATAAGATAATTGTAATTTTGTGGGTTAGTCTCTGTGTCCTCTACTCTGTACCATTGGTCTACCAGTCTGTTTTGGTGCCCACACCATGCTGTTTTTGTTATTATTGCTCTATAATATAGTTTAAGGTCTGGTATAGCAATGCCACCTGCTAAGGATTGCTTTAGCTATTCTGGTTCTCTTATTTTTACAGATGAATTTCTTGATTGCTTTTTCTATTTCTATGAGGAATACCATTGGGATTTTGATTGGAATTGCATTAAATCTGTATAGTGCTTTTGGTAGTATGGTCATTTTAATAATATTAATTCTTCCTATCAAATAGTAAGGTAGATCTTTCCATCTTCTAAGGTCTTCTTTGATTTCTCTCTTTAGGGTTCTGTAGTTTTCATTGTTTAGATCTTTCACCTCTTTCATTAAGTTGATTCCCAAGTATCTTATTTTTTTAAGGTTATTGTGAATGGGTAGTTTTCCTCATTTCCTTCTCAGAGGCTTTGACATTGATATACAGAAATGCCTTTGATTTATGGCTGTTGATTTTATATCCTGCTACTTTACTCAATTCATTTACTAGTTGTGGAAGTTTTCTGGTGGAATTTTTGGGGTCTTCTGGGTCTTTTAGGTATAGAATCATATCATCAGCAAATAGTGCTAACTTAAGTTCTTCTTTTCCTATCCATATTTTTTAGTGTCTTTCATCTGTCTAATTGCTCTAGCCAGTATTTCAAGAACTATGTTGAATAGAAGTGGCCATCCCTGTCTTGTTCCAGTTTTTAGAGGGAAAACCTTCAATTTTTCTCCATTTAGAATGATGTTGGCCTGAAGACTAGTGTAGATAGTCTTTACAATGTTGAGATACATTCCTGTTATTCCTAGTTTTCCTAGTGTTTTGAACATAAAGGGGTGCTGTATTTTGTCAAATGCTTTTTCTGAGTCTATTGAGATGATAATATGATTCTTATCTTTAAGTCTATTGATGTGGTGAATTACATTTATTGATTTCTGTATGTTGAACCAACCTTGCATCCCTGGGATTAATCCCACTTGATCATGGTGCACAATCTTTTGGATAAGTTTTTGTATTTGATTTGCCAGAATTTTATTGAGAATTTTTGCATCTATGTTCATTAGAGATATTGGTCTGAAGTTTTCTTTCTTTGATGTGTCTTTGCCTGGTTTTGGAATCAGGGTGATATTGGCCTCATAGAATGAGTTTGGAATTACTGCCTCTTTTTCTATTTCCTGAAATAAATTAAAAAGTATTGGTATTAGTTCTTATTTAAAGGTCTTGTAGAACTCAGCTGTGTCTCCATCCAGTCCTGGGCTTTTCTTGGTTAGTAAACTTTGGATGGCTTCTTCTGTTTGCTCACTTGATATTGGTTTGTTTAAATTGTGTATATCTTCCTGACTCAATCTGGGCAAATCATATAACTTAAAAAATTTGTCGATGCCTTCAATGTCTTCTATTTTATTGGGATATAAGATTTCAAAATAATTTCTAATTATCCTCTGTATTTCTGTAGTGTCTGTTGTGATATTACCTTTTTCATCATGTATGCTTATAATTTGAGTTATCTCTCTCCTTCTCTTCTTTAGCATGGCTAAGGGTCTATTTTATTAATTTTTCAAAGAACCAACTTTCTGTTTTGTCAATTATTTTCAATAGTTTCTTTTGTTTCGATTTCATTGATTTCAGCTCTAATTTTTATTATTTTTTGCCTTCTACTGATTTTGCTGCTGACATGTTCTTCTTTTTTTCTAGGGCTTTGAGATATACTGTGAGGTCATTTATTTGTTGACTTTTTCTTCTTTTAAGGAATGAACTCCATGCAATGAATTTTCCTCTTAGTCGTGCTTTCATATTATCTCAGAGATTTTGATTAGTTGTGTCTATGTCCTCATTTACCTCCAAGAATTTTTTAATCTCCTCCTTGGTGTCTTCTGGGACCTATTGTTCATTCAGTAGCATATTGTTTAGTCTCCAGGTGATGGAGAAATTTTTATTTTTTATTTTGTCATTGATTTCCAATTTCAATCCATTATGATCTGATAAAATGCATGGTAGTATCTCTACTTTTTTGTATTTGCTAAGAGTTGTTTTGTGGCATAATATGTGGTCTATTTTAGAGAAGGATCCATGTACTGCTGAGAATAAAGTGTATTCGCTTGATGCAGGTTGAAATATTCTATATATGTCAGTTAAGTCTAAGTTATTGATTGTGTTATTGAGTTCTATAGTTTCTTTGTTCAACTTTTGTTTGGAAGTGCTATCCAGTGGTGAAAGAGGTGTGTTAAAGTCACCCAAGATTATTGTGTTGTGATGAATTTTACTCTTGAATTTGAGAAGAGTTTGTTTGATGAACATAGTTATACCATCATTTGGGGCATATATATTTATGATTGTTATGTCTTGTTGGTGTATGGTTCCCTTGAGAAGTACGTAATATCCATCTTTATCCCTTTTTATTAACTTTGGCTTGAAGCCTATTTTATTTGATGTGAGTATGGAAACCCCTGCTTGCTTCCGCAGTCCATGTGAGTCGTATGATTTTTCTCAACATTTCACCTTCAGTCTGTATATGTCTTTTCCTATAAGATGAGTCTCCTGGAGGCAGCATATTGTTGAGTCTTTTTTTTTAATCCAATCTGCTAGCCTATGTCTTTTGATTGGTGAGTTTAAGCCATTAACATTTAGGGTTACTATTGAGACCTGGTTTATATTTCCAGCCACATTTGTTGATTTTTGTTATTTAACTTGAATTGGTTTTCCTCTTTGATTAGTTTTTCCTTTAGTGTACTACCACCCTCTGCTGATTTTCATTGTTGTTTTTCATTTCCTCTTTATGAAATATTTTGGCAATGATGTTTTATAATGCCAGTTTTCTATCTATACATTCTTTTAACTTTTGTTTATTGTGGAAGGTTTTTATTTCATCTTCAAATCTAAAGATTAGTTTTGCTGGATACAAGATTCTTGGTTGGCATCTATTATCTTTCAGAGCTTGATATATGTTGTTCCAGGATCTTCTAGTTTTCAGGTCTGTGTTGAAAAATCTGCCATTATCCTAATTTGATTTCCCCTACATGTAACCTGATTCTTTTCTCTTGTGGCTTTTAAAGTTCTCTCCTTATTCTGTATGTTGAGCATTTTCATTATAATGTGCCTTGTTGTGGATCTGTTGTGATTTTGCACATTTGGCATCCTGTAGACTTCTTGAATTTGGATTTCCAATTCATTCTTCATGCTTGAAAGTTTTCTGATATTATTTCATTGTATAAATTGCTCATTTCTTTGGTTTGGATCTCTATGCCTTCCTGTGTTCCAATAACTCTTAAATTTTGTCTTTTTATACTATCCCATATTTCTTGAGTGTTCTGCTCGTGATTTATTATCATTTTTGCTGTGTGGTCTATATGCTTTTCAAGATGATTTATTTTATCTTCATTGTATGACATCCTATCTTCTAAGTGGTCTACTCTGTTGGTGATGCTTTCATTTGTGTTTTTAATTTGGTTTATTATTTCAAGGATTTCTGTTTGTTTTTTGTTTGTTTGTTTGTTTGGTTTTTTTTTTTTTGAACCTCTATCTCCCTGTTGAAGTGATCTTTTGCTTCTTGGATTTGCTTATGTAGCTCATTGTCAAAGTGATCTTTTTCTGCCTCTGTAATATTATGTCTTCTTTGAGATCCCCAAATATTTTAACCATGTATATCCTGAAATCTTTCTCTGTAATTTTTTCTACTGTAGTTGCCAATGCTTCTAATGATGTGTTGTCTTGATTTGTTTGTGGTATTTTCTTCCGTTGTCTTTTCATGTTGCTCATGTGTCTTCCTTTCCATCTCTGTGGATCTGGTGTGTTATTGTTGTTATCCTATAGACTTGTAGTGCTCTTGTATGGTTCCAATATCTCCCCTTTGTGGGGAAAGATAATGTTAACAGATCCCAATATCAACAATACATCACCTATGAACAAATTGTTGTTATGAAGACATTTACAGTTTAGTCTCAATGTCCAGAAATATTGGATTCAATTACTATTTAAAATATAATGGTGGGAACAGATGTGAGAGTATAGAGTTAATATATCTTAGGAAATGTGAAGGAGAAATCTAATGAAGTGGGTTAGTAGCAGGGGAAGAGACAGGAAGTAATTTAGGATAGACAATGATATGGGAAGACAGTAGAGTACATAAAACAAACACAGATATGCATTAGGAAAATACAGGATGTAAAAATAGTAAAATTTGGAGGGTGAAGGAAAAAGAAAGAGAAAAAATGGAAAGAAAGAAAGAAAAAAGAGAGAAAAAGAGAAAAAAAGGGGGGGGCTTATGCAATTCCTCTATATTATATTACTCAGGTGACTCAGTCCTCAAAGTCCTATTTCATGCAAAGTTCTTGGTTTTACATAGTTGAAGGCCGGAAGATGGAGGGGTAGAAGAGGAAGAAGAAGAAGAAAAAATACTCTTGGAGATCTGTTTCTTTCTCTTCTCATCCAGTAAGTGGGTTGTCTGTTTTAACCTGGTGTCTCTGGCCTCAGGATGGTGTAGGTAACCAGGGTATGAAGACTGGACCTGGTGTAGAGTGTCTGGAAGTGAGAAGTGCCGCCCACCAGTCCCAGCCAGAAAATTGCACCTCACAGGTCTTTTTTTTAGGACCACTCATCTGACTTGAGTCCCCAGTATTGTCTCCCTCTCTTGCCTGGAGATTCACCAGATCCTTGTCTCTCTGTTATGCTCCAGACTTTAGTCCTCTCCCCTCTCTTACTTATCAGGTCCCAACTGCAGGACCTCTCACCCCCAGGCTCACTCTAGGTGGGCAGTGCTCTGTTCACTCTGCACTTCTGTCCACCTGAGAGCTGTTTTTGTGTTGGATGGTCACAGTGCCAAGTTACCACCACTGGGGGTGCGGGGATTGGAAATCAGGTACCTGCTCAAATGGTGATCTGATCTGATAGCCGCGCCCACCAAAAAGGTTTTCCAAGATGCAGTTGATCTGCTTCCAGCACAGTCTTGTGAGTTGGAAGGACCTGGGAGATGGCCTTGTGCTGTGGATATATAGCAGATGAGTGATCTGTGAGGGAGCAGAGCACAGTCTGGAGTTCTGCAGAGGTGCTAATAGGTAGTTCTGCTAAGCCACTTGTGAGCCATGGGTGAGTTAGACCTGCAAGCTTTGGGTCCGGAGTCTGGAGACTTACTCAAGCCCAGAGGCATTGATTTCTGTGAGGGTGTCGCAGTGCTAGTGATTTCTGTGAAAATCTGCTATATAGTGGTCCTCTCACACTCTCTGAGATGTTGTATTTCATCTAGGTGAGACCTTGTGGAGAAGCTGCCTGTCTACTTTCTTAGTTTCATGCCACAGAGCAGCCAGAACCGGAACCTCCTCTATTCTGCTATCTTGGATCTCCTCCATGATAGTACTTTTAGTATAGCAATAGTTTCCTTAAGGATTAGTCTCTGACAGAATAATCTGCCTTCACTGAGAAGGACAATTTTATCAATTTTTGAACAGTGCCAATAGAGAGTAAATGCCCTAAAAATACCAGTTTCTTGAATAACTGAACAATTAAATGAGAACCATCATTTTCCTACTTAAAGAGAATTTTTCTCGCTTAGGAAAGTTTGCCTAAAACATGCATTAGTCAAGGGTAGTGTCATATGCACAGGTGGCTAAATAGCCACTTGTGTGTTTATATACTGAGAGTTTTTACGAGCATGATCAATATTTTTATGTTCCAAATATTTCTGTATCTTAAAGGAATATGCTATATTTATTATTATATCATTTTATTAAATAGATATGAAACTATTAAGGGTTATGCAAAATGATTTTGAAAAAAATGATATGGGTAGCTTTAACTCTCACCTTTTTAAGACAGTAAACATGTTTAGTTAATGTGCTATATGAGAGCTTGTAAAATAACAATGAGAACTTATGCGTTATTCTGAAGGCTTTGATTTTATTCTTTAGAACATGTTGAATAAATGGCTATTATTTATATCTTAAAGAAGATAAAAGGCCAGGCATGTGGTACACACTTGTAATCCCAGTGGCTCAAGGAGGCTAGGCCAGGAGGATCACAAATTCAAAGCCAGTTTCACCAAATTAGCAAGGCCCTAAGCAACTCAGTGAGACCCTGTTCTAAATAAATTTTTTTTAAAGGCTGGGGATTCTAAATAAAATATTTTTTTTAAAGGCTGAGGTGAGGCAGAACATCAAATCCATCAGGATACAGCAGAGGGAAAATGCGTGGTTCACAACAAACAGAAAACAGAGTAGAGGCTTCACTCACCAGGGCAAAACATAAACCCACAAAGACACATCCTTTGTGAACTACTTCCTCTAGCCACAATCTAACTGCCTACAGTTCCCACCCAACTAACCCATTTGGTGGATTAATCTACTGATCATTTCTCCTCTAAACCTGCTTTCACTATCTTACATATAAGCTTTTGGGGAATGCCTCATTTTTAAACCATAACAGGTACTAAATCACATGCATATTACTCAGTGGTTAAGTGTCCCTGAGCCCCTACTGGGTTCAATTCCCAGTACAAGGGGGGAAAAAAACAATGATGATAAAAAGAGGCACAGAGAGATAAAATAACTTATATAACATCACAGAGCCAATGGTAAATGGAGTCAGAAATCAAATTCTTAGAATTTAAGTTACATTCTAGGAATATATCAAATTTTTAGTATTTGCTATATCTGTTGAAGTTCTTAAATATTTAATGCACTTGATATCACAGCTGGTTCATGTTACCTTCACATGATGAGCACTTATAACCTGGCCTATTACCTTTTTGATTTTGGGGGTCAGTAAGTTAGACAGAATAATATGCCCTCCACTATGGCCCTATTCCATGATACCTGTGAATATGTTAACTTACATGACAGAAGGTTCTTTTCATATATGACTTAAGTTAAGGACTTTGAGGTGGAATCTTCTGTATGATCAATTAGTCCCAAACTCATCACATAAAACCTTAAAAGCAGAGAGATAGTCTTCTTAATTTGCAGTCAGTTAGAGGGAGAATTTACTACAGAAGAAAGACCAGAATAGTATGACCAAGAGAGGCAATGAATACTTCCTCTGGGCTTCCATAAGGAACAGCCCTATTGTTCCCTTGATAGTAGGCAATGAGTGCTATATATGATTTCTGGTCTCCCAAACTATAAGATAATAAATTAGTATTTTTTTCAAGTCTCTGTCTTCATGGTAATGTGCTACAGCAAAAATGGCAAACAAGTACAGTCACTAATATAGTGCCATTTGACATCAGAGAAAGAAATATTTCAGTCTTATATTTTCTGTCATTTCTATTTCTCTCTCCAGACACATACACACCTGTGCACAAACACATCTATTCTTTATGATTATTCTTTGGTCTTATCTATCTAACATGCTTTTGGTACTGTGTCAGTGAGCTTTTGCAAGAGTGTTTTATAATGACATGATTTGAAGAAGATGGCTTAAATCCCACATAGTTTGTAGCACTTGTGCAAAAAGCAGAACAATATTCAAATTGCCTTGGGGCTTAGTATTCTGGGCTGTCCTGCCTCTCTACTTCTGTTACATGGTTTCTGCTTTCTCCAAATTGCTGATCCTGACTCTGCTTTGATTCATAGATATTTTGATTCTTGGTTCTTATACTTCCACCTGGGAATGACTAGCTTTGTTGCTTTTATTCCTATGTGATTCTGATGGTTTGAAACACTCATACCATTCTCCTTACCCAAGATGTATAAATTACTGAAAATAAATTTTGGGTACTATGTCAGTGAGCTTTTCATTGCTGTGACCAAAAGACCTAACAAAAAAAAAAAGTTACAGGAGGACAGTCTATTTTGGCTCATGGTCTCAGAGGTCATTCCATTGTTGGCTAACCACATAGCTCTGGGCCTGAGGTGAGGCAGAAAATGAAGGCTATCAAGATATGGCAGAGAGAAAATGCTTGGTTCACAACAATCAGGAAATAGCGTGGAGGCTTCACTCACCAGGAAAAAACATAAACCCACAAAGACACATCCTTTTTGAACTACTTCTTCCAGCCACAATCTAACTGCCTAAAGTTACCACCCAGCTAACCCATTTGAGTGGATTAATTCACTGATACGGTTACAACTCTCCCACTCATTTCCCCTCTAAACCTGCTTTCATTATCTCACATGTAAGCTTTTGGGGAACTCCTCATTTACAAACCATAACAGGTACTAAATCACATGCATATTATTTCTTATCTATCTAACATGATTTTGGTCTAAATTTTCTTCAAATTTCAGTAAAAGAAAAAGGTCACTAAATAGACATTATGATTTAGAAGATGAGTTCATGAGGGAAGCAGTAATTCAGGTGGCACTTACAGTATAGTTCTCAAAGAATTATAGGTCTCCTTTCTTCTCATATGTTCTTCCCCTTTTCATTTATTTCTTCATTTTTTTTGAGTTCTTATTTTTATATTCCTTCTCTTTTATTTTTAAACTTGTTTGACCCTTTCAAAATAACTATAGCATTTCCTTATATTTTGTTCTCTTTGACCATAGAACTTACTCCTGAAAACTAAGAGCCCTCAGGTGCTATATTCACTGAGATCTTAATTATAGCACTAAACATAACACAACAACCAGATAAACCCTGAGTATTCAGTAGAAAGAAATTTATGTGTCATAATATTTTTTCATAATTGAATAAAATTCAATAATTAAATTTGTAATTAAAAATCATCTCAGGAGAACTGAAATCAAACCCCAGTTAGGGACATGAAATAATGAACAAATTTGTAAATGTGAGCAAGGTTCTTTCTATATAAAGGTTTGGCACATTTAGAATACAACTACTTAATAAATTGTAACATCTTTGTTATTTATTTTTAAGCATATGAATTATAGTCATGATTATGATAGATATAAGAACTGGTAGATGAACATGAAGCCATAAGAATAACGTCTTACATTTCTACCAAGAATTCAAAAATTATAAGATAAAAATGAATGATTTGGACTATTAGTAAGGATTTTTAAAAAGAGAAATACTTAAATTGTTCCTACACAGTTTTAAATAGCTTAACAATTTGAAAGCCCTTAGGGTCTCAGTGGTTTCCATAGCCAATTTTTATTTTCATTACATTGTGGAAAATGGCAAATGCTTTAGAAAATAAGCAATACAAAGCTTATAAAAATATCCCTTTTAATATTTGCATTTTAGCCGCTTTCAGAAGGAGTCTAATCAGAGTGGGAGTGGAACTTTGTTCTACTGACATGCCCTCCAAAATAGCACAGGCTCACAATAGGTGGCCCTAATGAGGTCCTTTTTATGGTGACAAAACTATTGCCATAAATGAAAGCTCATACAAACATGGGAAAAGCTATTTAAGAACTTCCACCATCAATGCCAGTTGTCAGGCTGCTTGAGACACTGGTTGAAATGATTTGTACCCATCACATTTATTTTTCCAATGGAGAATTATATATTTGACTTGTTGGAAAGGTTGGATACTAAAAATATGCTTTTAAAACAAAACCCCAGGAAGAGAAAAAAAAAAAAAGAGTGGTAGCTGCTTATTTCTCTCTCTGTAACAAAATGTGACTTATAATGTAGCAATAAAAAAAATCAGTGCAGAAAATGAAGCAATTTATAAAAACTACACTAAAAAACCAAAATTATAGATTATAATGTTCACTAGAATTTAATTAAACTGTCAGATACTTTGAAATATCAGCCAGGTAATTTTGGTATCTCATTGAATAAACTATGGAATCAAAATGGTGGTGGTTTATCATAGATGTTAGTGTTGCACAAATAGATACCTTGAACCTCTAGAGATACAAAACAATATCCTACATTGAGGTGCTGTGGCAATGGAGGGAATTGCCTTGTGATAAAGAAAAAAATTAGCTTATACAGATTTCTGTCAGTAACAATGAAAATTTATTGGGTAAAATTTTATTTAAAATGCTTTGCAGAAATGATTTTTAAAATTTAATCCTGGACTAAAATTTTACCTTTAAATTAAACATAGATAATAAACCCACACAAAACTGTTTTGCAGTGTCCAAATGACTTTGGCCTCCCTTGAACCAAACTTATTCTTTTTCAGAAACTTCTACAGACCATCATATAACTTTCTTTCCTCAATCTTATTTTCTCTTTGATTTAATAGTCCCAATTCTCAACCAAATTGACTGCAGTCTTAAGATGCCATTTCTAAAGTTATGTTTTAAATCTTTTTTCAGCACCAAACTGATAAGATAGTCCCTAGCATTAAATTTCTCCTACAGACCTCAACTGTGTCAATGAGTGTGCTGCTGCCTATTCCTTGCTTGATTTTTCTCCACTAAATATCAGAATATGACAACAAATGAGAGTTAGAGAATGACTACTGTTCTATCAGTGAGTTCTATAACAAATAGTATTTTATGAGGTAAGTTCCAAAATGATTGTAATTTCTATTTATTTCAGATTTAAAGTAGCCAAAATCACCTCAGCAATATGTGCACTAGTATGATAGATATTGTAAGTTAAACTAGGAGTAATAAAATGTAATAGTTTAAAAATTATATAGTCTCAACTTTAGGTCAATTTTATATAGATAACGATATTTCCAAGAGTTCTGAAGGTCTGGCCATTTCATTTTCAAATGCATTCATAAACTATCAAAAAGCTGTGCTTCAGACCTTGTATAGATTTATACTTGTATGAATCCAACCTTGTGTGAATACTGATACTGTGGTTGAGAATTAGCACAAAGGCCATAAAAATGAGACCCTTTCAGATATGAAGAGGTCAGGTGTCAGACCCAGTAATGTTTCTGGGAGCCTGGATGAGGTTAATTCTTTTTAAAATATGACATCAAGGGATAGATAGAGCAAGAAGTGATCAGAGATGAGGCTGGACATGTAATGTAAGTAGTCATACACATTTGAAAATTCTAGACAGACAAGCACAAAAGTGGCCCCAAAGCACTGAAAAGACCAAGGGTACCAGGGGAGGAAAAATGACATGAGTTTGTTAGGAAGAGTGGGGAGCATTCTGGTGACACATGAAATGCTGTGGCAGAATATCAGGGACTTTTGATACAACAGTTTGACCTTGTTTTTGAGTAGAGCCCTGAGCCAATTTCAATAACTATTACTCTAGACATACTTAATTTTTCTCCATAGATTTCAGGTTGAATTAGCCTCCCAACCCTACATGTGAAGATTTCCAGGAGCAGCTCAGCTACTTTTTTTTTCCTCCAAGGATCCAAAATGAGATCCCCATAACTGCCACCCATTGACCTATTCTTTTAAGGTTCATATAACTATAAAACAAATGTAATATTAATTGAGATATTTTTAGTAATTCAGCAGGGATCAAAACTTAAATCTTGGGATTTTTTTGGACCTCCTAATTTAAAATGTTAATAACCAAGGAAAATGGATTTTTTTTCTTTTTGCTAGAAGTGCAGCCAGACAATAGACAGATAACTATTCTGAGTTTTCAAATGTTTTGTAGCATTTTCAATTTTCTCTAATAAAATAAAACTATTTTTAGAAGATAAAATAGCTGTTAGTATGCTTATTATTATCAATTCAAGATTTTTAATAGAGACAGGCACTTAGCCACATTTGTTCTAATGGCTGAGCCTTTGTTCTCAGTGACCTTCAAAAGTACATACAGTCAGTCTGTGACAGGAAAGAGCTAGCTGAAGATTGTTTACTGTTTGAAGTCTACACATATTTTTGGAGCAGGAATGTAAAATATAGGGAAATACCATGCTACCTGTGGGAATAAAAACGTATTTCTCAAATTCAAACGAGTCAATTGGTGTAAATTTGTTACAATTTTATTAAATTCAAAGAAAGAAGACAAAAAAGAAGCACATCTTTAAATAATCAGGAGGCAAAAATCAAAATTGTTGCAATTTTTTTTATAAGAGTAGTTTTATTCAGATACAAAGAACAATTACTTATTACCAAATTTTCTTTCCTTGAAGATACAGACTTGGGGAAAGCTATAAAAAGGGCTGACTGAAAACAGCAAGACAAGCACAGTTGTGTTCTACCTGGATGTGGGGGACACGCTTTGTGTTAGATTACAGCTCCAAGAATGGTCTTCACAGACAAATGTCAGGGTTTTCTGTATCCCAGGGAACCTGTGCCACACTCAGAGTGAGGTCAGACCTGTAGGTCTCATTGTGCTGCCCAAGCCTTTTATAAGTGGCTCTGATACAACAAGCTGTGGTAATCCTCCTTTTCCATGAGAAGCGGCTGCCTTTCCTCCGAAAGCTGCTTTCTCTTGGGATGGCACAGAAGACAGGTGAGCCCTGCTAGCATGGCAGTAAGGACAGATCCTACCAGAGCTGCTCCAAGGAGCCACGGCCAGATCTGCCTGGCTTGTTCCAAATAGGGCGCAATGTAGTTTTGAAAAAAGCCTGGATCTGAAATAGAAACACATCTTAATGTATAATATATTTGTTATTGCTATCATTATCATCATCATTATCCTTAGATAATACTTTGGAGTCAGACACTTGGGTTTGAGTGCCAGCTCTGTTACTAATTAGCTGGAAGAACTTAGAAAAGCTTCACCTAATACTCCTAAACCTCAATTTCTTCAACAGCAAAAAGGAAAAAAGGAAAAGGAAACTCTCTTATGTAAAGTTTATGGGTAATCTGTAAAATATTCAGTGCCTTCTACAGACTGTGTATTCAGTGTTAGTTATTATTTTTTCAGCTTTCTGCTGATCTTACAAGAATTCTGATAATCATTGAAACACTGTTGTATCATTAACCATTTAATAATCCATTAAGTTAGTAAATTAAAATTATTTTACAAACATTGATTGTAATGCTGGCAAATGCTCATTAATCTCAGAACTCTCCCAAGAATTCTAGGACATTTGTATAATCTCAGTATACATAGAGATCACAGTTTTAAATCTTAAAACAACAGATTGTAATCAAAGGTATTTGTCAACGATTCTGAGCAAGACAAATTCTCTACTAGTCTGATCATTTGTATTGCTTCAAACCACACAAGGAAAGGTCACAGGGGAGGGACAAAAGCCCTAGTAACTATTGCTCAAAAAAGCTTCCAAAATCTAAAATTATGTAGTTTAATAATCTAAAACACAAACTTCAGAAATAATGTACTCCCTGGGATCCCTTCCAGTTTTCTTGAATTGTTTCATAAAGTCAAAATCTAGCTCCTCAACTGCAATGAGTTTCTTAAAAGCGTTTTTATATTTAGTTTAACAAGCCTTAAGTATCTAAAATGTTATGGGATTAGCATTTCCTCTATTATTGTACCTACTACAATCTATTCCAATTACTATGTACATCTCTATTTTCTCTATTAAACCAACTCCTTGGGGACCAATAGAAGGCTTTAACTACTGATGTAATCCTGATATCTGGTATGATGCATGAAAGACTAAAAAATTTACTGAATGACTGACTGTGTTGGACCCAGATGAGAACTTGAAGGGATGTCCCAGGGTGGAAGCTGGGGAATGAGAAGAGATGAGCTACACAAAGAGTATTGCCCAAGGAAAAAATTATAAATTACCCATGGTTTATTATGTTAGGATGTTATATTTATAGTTGTTTTAAAATAATTTGGTACTAATGATGATATACATCCACAAAGCCAAAAAAAAAAAAAAAAGAGATGAAGTTTTAACTCTAAGTGAAAAGTAACCTAAGAAAGGAAATAATTACAGCATATTATTTGGTCAAAATCTGAACAATATTTAAGTAGTAAATATAATGATAATCCTACATACGGATTTGAACCAAAATCATGACAGTACTGTACTAAGAATATGGAGGAAATAAAAGTGGGTTTGGAGCTCTGAGTCCTGCATCCTGTGTGCTCATACCCAACAGAAACAGCAGATGTAGCACAGCATCCTCCAAACACACAGGCTCAGGCCCCTGGGTTGAAGAATAAGAACCAGCTGGCAAGAAATCCTTAGCAACCAGAAAAGGAGCTACTCTGCTTTAGAGTCTTTAGGAGGATCCACAGCTGTGAGGTGGCAGGTAACCCAATTCTCATTCAAATGCATGGACCCAGAGAAGGCAATTTTTGATTCTAACCCCAAGCCACCAGCATGGAAACTCATGAACACACGATGGCAGTTTATACCACAAAAGAGATTTAGATGAGCACCCCACAAACACCAGTCACCAAGTCTGCTCAGATACATGCCTACTGACCTGTTACCTGGGCACCCCAGAGAGGACAACAGCATTACCTGCTTCTGCCTCAGATCCTTTCTACCCATGGCTTTCTTCTTTTTAACCTTGGTTCTATCTTTTCTTTACTCTTTATTTTTTCCCTTATTTTTCTCTTCTCCCTGTTTCATTTATTCCCTGTATAATGTAATTTTGCTATCTTTAATGATTATTTTATCAACCTATTTGAGAACATTACAATTTTATGCCCAGATTAGAGGAACTATAGAGAACATTTTCAACAATTTTCCCCCACTAAGATTTATTAACCAATAGAGAAAAATGGTAGGTCATATTTAGATGTAAGTCAAGTAGAATTTCAACTAATTTCTCAGCCCAGACCTTAAAAAGACAGAAAGGCTTGAGATAACATACACCAAGCCCTTAAAACAAACAAACAAACAAACAAACAAACAAAAAAAACTCAGGTGTCAATCAAGGCTACTGGGTCCAGCAAACTATTCCTTAAAATTGAATGTAAGAAAAAAACCTTCCATGAGAAATTGAAGAATTCATGACACCAATCTAGCATGATAAAATACTCAGTTAAGTAAATATGCAGAAGAAATGAAAACTAAATATTAGAAACTAAGCATGTCAGCAGACACCTGTAATTCAAGGAGCTCAGGAGGCTGAGGCAGGAGGATTGCAAGTTCAAGGCCAGCATTAGCATCATATGAGACCCTTAGCAACTTACCAAGATCCTAGATCAAATATCTATCTATCTATCTATCCATCTCTCTCTCTCTCTCTCTCTCTCTCTCTCTCTCTCTATATATATATATATATATATATATATATATATATATATATATATATATAAAATAAAAAAGACTGGGATGTAGCTAAGTGGTAAAGTACCCCTGAGTTCAATCACTAGTAATAAATAAATAAATAAGTAAATATCAGAGTCAGCATATGAATGGATCTCGCCGGAAGAACAGTTAATTAAAGAAGAACCAAGTTTGAATTAAGCATAAGAATTAAACCAAAATAGCAGGAAATAAAAATTCTCTCTCTCCATTAACAGTAAAAAGACACTGCTTGGCAGAGAGGGTTAAAAACAAGATCCAACTATTTGTTGTTTACAAGAAAGAGAGATTTGTTTTGTATGTAACAATATTCACAGACTGGAGGTGAAAGTAGGGAGAATGATAGACCATGCAAATTGAGAATTAAAGCAAGCAAGGGTACCTACCCTCACATAAGACAAAGTAGAAGTCAAGCCAAAGTTAACCAGAAGACATGAAGAAAGTCACTTCTTACTGATTAAGCAAATCACCCAACAACAAAATGATATGCAATATTTATGTCTCTAATCCCCTAACACTAATGTACCTGCCCATGTAAAACAAATCCAATTCCTCATAAAGGATGAAATAGATCCCAAAACAATAATACTGGGTGATTTTAACATACTTTTCTCGCTATTCAATAGGTCATTCAGGTAAAGTAAGGACTCTACAGAACTAAAATTATTAATCAAATAGACCTAAAAGATATCTAGCTAATATTTTATCCATCAACAACCAAGTTCACTTTCTTCTCAGTGAGACATGAACTTTCTCTAAAATAGATCATATTTTAGGATACAAAGCAAGTATTGCCAAATACAAAAAAGTAGAGATAATTCCTTGCATTCTATCATGTCATAATGGAATAAAATCAATGAGTTAAAAAACAAAAATAATTTTAATATCTGAAGATTAAATAATGTATTTGCACGGGGAATGAATCAGAAAAAAAATCAGTGGATAAATTTAAAAAACTAGAAACAAATGAGAGTATAAATACAACATATCAAAATCTCTGGGACAATCTGAAGGCAGCTGAAAAAGGAATGTTTATAAAGAACAACAACAACACCCCCAAACCAGAAAGATGACAAATAAGTAATATAATGTTATTCCTCAAAGCCCTAGAAAAAGAAGAACAAATCAGTAGGAGACAGGAAATAATTATGATCAAAGTCAAAATTAATGAAATTGAAAGTTAAAAAAAAAATACAAAGTATCAATGCAACAAAGAGTTTGTTCTTGGAAAAAAGAAAGAAGATTAATAAACCCTTACCCAAACAAGAGAGAGAGAGAGAGAGAGAGAGAGAGAGAGAGAGAGAGAGAGAGAGAGAGAAACCCAAAACAACAAAATGAGAGATGATAAATTAGAAGTGTCATGACAAACACTTTTGAAATCTGGGATCATTAGAAACAATTTTAAAAATGTATACTCTAATAAACTAGAAAATCTATATGGTATCGGCAAATTTCTAGGCACATATGACCTACCCAAATTGAACCATGAGGACACAGAAAAATAAAACAGACAAATATCAAGCAATGAGATTGAAAAAGCAATTTAAAGACTTCCAACAAAGAAAAACTCAGAACTAGATGCAGTCTCAGTTAAGTTCTATCAGGCCTAAAAAGAATAACTAATGTGAACTTTCCTCAAATTATTTCATAAAATAGAAGTAGAGGGAACACTGCCAAATTTATTCAATGAAGCCAGTACCTCCCAATAACATAAAAAGACAAAGATACATCAAGGAAAGAAAACTTCATGCCAAAATACCCGATGAACATAGATGCAAAACTATTTGATAAAATATTGGAAAATTGTCAAAAACACATCAAGAAGATCAAGTGGGTTTCATCCCAAGGATTTAAGGATGGTTCAACTTATACAAATCAGTAAATGTAATTCACTACTTAAATGGAATTAAGTACAAGGATCATAAAATCATCTCAATAGATACAGAAAAGCTTTCAATAAAATCTAGCAACCATTCATTTTTTAAAAGAACTGAAGCAACTAGGGATAGAAGGAACTTACTTAGTATTATACAGGCTGCATATAAAAACCCCAAAGCCAACATCATACAGAATAGAGAAAAACTGAAAGCATTTCCTTTAAAATCAGGAACAAGACAAGGATGTCTACTCTTAGCACTCCTATTTAATACAGTTCTCAAAACTGTAGCCAGAGTACTTAGGCAAGGAAAAGAAATTAGAGGGTTACAAATAGAAAAAGAAGTTAAATTAGTATTGTTTAGACCCCTAAATCTCTATCAGAAGACTTCTACAGCTGATAAACAAATTCAACAAAATAGCAGGTACAAGAACCACATAAATAAATCAATCTCTTTCCTATGTTGCAACAATGGTTCTGCTAAGAAAGAAATCAGAAAACCTGTGTCATTTACAATACATTAATGGGAATGAATCCAACAACAACAACAACAACAAAATGAAAGGCCTATACAAACAAAAACTACAGAAAACTGAAAAAAAATAAATTAAAGAAGAACTTTGAAGATGGAAGTACCACTCATGGTCTTTGATAGGAAATATTAATATTGTGGTCATATTACCAAAAGCACCATACAGATTTAGTGCAATCCCTATCAAAATATCAATGACATTTTACACAACACTAGAAAAAAAAAAAACACAGTCCGCCAAATCATTTGGAAGGATATAAAAGACCAAGAATATTCAAAGCTGTTCTGAGTAAGAAGAGTGATGCTGGAAGCATCACAATATCTTATCTCAAATTACACTACAGTTATAAAAACAAAAACAGCATGGTATTTGCATCAAAGCAGATATAAAGATCAAAGGAACAGGACAGAAGACAGAGACAAATCCACAGAGATATGTCCATATGATATTAAAAGAAAAAAGTGCCAAAGCATATGTTGGAGAAAAGATAGCATTTTTGAATGAATGGTACTAGAAAATGGGATATTTATATGTAGTAGAATGAATCTAGATTCCCTATCTCCCACCCTGTGCAAAAGACAGTTCAAAGGTGACCAAAGACATAGGGATTAGTCTAGAAATTCTGCAACTGCTAGAAGATAATATAGGGGGAACACTTCAATATAGTGGAGTTAGTGCCTGTGCCAATAAAAGCTGAAGAAATTAACCCAAAAATCAATAAGTGCGATGACATCAAATCAATAGCTTCTGTACAGCAAAGAACACAATTAAGATTGTGAAGAGAGAGCCTACAGAATGAAAGAAGATCTTTGACAGTTACTCCTCTGATGAGTGATTACCATCCACAAAATATAAAGAACTCAAAAAACGAAACAAAACAAAACCCCAATGTTATGGTTTGGAAGTGAGATGTTCCCCAAAAGCTTATGTATGAGACAATGCAAGAAGTTTTGGAGGAGAAATTATTGGGTTATGATAGCCTTCACCCAAACAATGAATTAATCCCTGATGGGATTAACTGAGTGGTAACTGGAGGCAGGTGGGATGTGGCTGGAGGAAGTAATTTATTGAGGTTGTGGCTTTGGGGTATATATTTAGAGAGTGGATTCTCTCTCTCTGCTTCCTGATCACCATGTGAGCCACTTCCCTCTGCCACACTTTTCCACTATATTGTTCAGACTCACCTTGAGACCTTAGGCATGGACCTGGATGTCTATGGATTGAGACCTCTGAAACCATAAGCCTCCAAATAAACTTTTCCTCCTCTACCATTGTTCTGGTTAGATCTTTTAGTCAGAGCAGCAAAAAAGCTGACCAAAACACCCAAATAATTCATCCAATAAACAGGTAAAAGAACTAAACAGATATTTCTCAAAACAAGAAAAGCAAATAGCTAACAGTTATATGAAAAAATGTTCAACATCCCATCAGGGAAAGGCAAATCAAAATCTCACTGAAATTTCATCTCACTCCACTTAAAATGGCATAGGCTTATGTGTGAATTTTGTATAGCCTATTAACTATAACCATAATTCACTAATGAAACCACAAAAAAATTAAAAAGTAGTTTATAAGAGAGCTAAAATAGGCCTGGGGTTGTGGCTCAGTGGTATAGCACTTTCTTCACATGTGTGAAGCACTGGTTTAATCCTCAGCACCACATAAAAAGAAATAAATTAAATAAAGTTATTGTGTCCATCTACAACTAAAGTTTTTTTTTTAAAAAAGAGAGCTATTCATCTATCAATGAGCAAATATACTGTCTTCTCAGCAGCACATGGCTTCTTCTCTAAAATAGACCATATCTTACATCACAAAGCAACTCTTAGTAAATGCAAAAAAAGCAGAGATAATACTCTGCCTTCTACCAGACCACAATGAAATGAAATCAGAAATCAATGATAAAATAAAAAATAGAAGCTACTGTAACAAATGGAGATTAAATAATACACAATTGAATGATAAATGGAGAGTAGAAGAAATCAAGAATGAAATAAAAAATTCTTAGCAGTAAATGAGAATGCTGATAACACATATCAAAATCTCTGGGACACTATGAAGGCAGTACTAACAAGAAAGTTTATGGCATTGAGTGTATTCATTAAAAGACTAAAAAATCAAAAAATAAATGACTTATGATTAGATCTCAAAGTCCTAGGAAAAGAGGAACAAATCAACACCAAAAGCAGTAGAAGACAGGAAATAATTAAAAATCAAAGCTGAAATTAATGAAATTGAAACAAAAGAGACAATTGAAAAATTGACAAAACAAAAAATTGGTTCTTTGAAAAATTAAGTAAAATTGATAAGCCTCTGGCCATGCTAACAAAGATAAAAAGAGAGAAAATTCAAATTACTAAAATATAAGATGAAGAAGGAAATATCACAATAGACACATCTGAAATACAGAAGATAATTAGAAACTATTTTGGAAATGAATACTCTAATAAAATAGAAAATATCAAAACATTAACAAATTTCTAGAGACATATAACCTACCCAAACTAAATGAGGAGGTCATACATGATATAAATAGATCAATTCCAAGTAATAAAATAGAAAATGCCATCAAAAGCCTACCAACCAAGAAAAGCCCAGGACCAGATGGATTCTCAGCCAAGTTCTAAAAGACTTTCAAAGAAGAATTAACACCAATACTACTCAAAATATTCTATGAAATAGAAAAGGAAGGAACTCTTCCAAATGCATTCTATGAGGCTAATATCCTGATACCTAAACCAGACAAAGACCCATAAAGGAAAGAAAACTTCAGACCAGTATCTCTGATGAACATAGATGCAAAACTTCTCAATAAAATTCTGGCAAATCACATACAAAAACATTAAAAAGATAGTGCACTGTGATCAAGTGGGATTCATCCCAGAGATGCAGGGTTGGTTCAACATACGGAAATCAATAAATATAATACATATTATTAATAGACTTAAAAACAAGAATCCTATGATCATCTCAGTAGATGCATAAAAAGCATTTGACAAAATACAGCACACCATCATGTTCAAAATACTAGAAAAACTAGGGATAGTAAGAACATACTTCAACAAACGCTATATATGCTAAACCCAAGGTCAGTATAATTCTAAATGGAGAAAAAATGAAAGCATTCCCACTAAAAACTGGAACAGACAAAATGTCCTCTATTACCACTTCTATTCAACATCATCCTTGAAACTCTAGCCAGAGCAATTAGACAAAAGAAAGAAATTAAAGGATACAAATAGGTAAAGAAGAACTCAAACTATCACTATTTACTGATAACATGATTATATATCTAAAAGATCCAAAAAATTCTACCAGAAAACTTCTAGAACTAATAAATGATACAGCAAAGTAGCAGTATATAAAATCAACACCCATACAATCAAATGCATTCTTATACATCAGCAAAGAATCCACTGAAAGAGAAATTAGACTAACTACTCCATTCACAATGGCCTCAAAAAACAAACAAACAAACAAACAAACAAAACCCTGGAAATTAATCTAACAAAAGAGGTGAAAGACCTCTACGATGAAAACTAAAACACTAAAGAAAGAAATTGAAAAAAAACCTCAGAAGATGGAAAGATCTCCCATGCTCCTGGATAGGTAGAATTAATATTGTCAAAATGGCCATACTACTAAAAGCATTCTACAGATTTAATGCAATTCTTATTAAAATCTCAACGACATTCTTCATAGAATTAGAAAGAGCAATAATGAAATTTATTTGTGAAATAAGATACCCAGAATAGCTTAAAGCAATCCTTAGCAAGAAAAGTGAAGCAGGAGGCATCACCATAGTAGACCTTAAACTATACTACAGAGCTATACTAATAAAAACAACATGTATTGTCAACAAAATAGACTTGTAGACCAATGGTACAGAATAGAGGACTCAGAGACATAAATATGGTTATGTTAGATGAGACAAATGGCCAAAAACATTCACTGGAGAAAAGATAGTCTATTCAATAAATGGTGCTGGCAAAACTGGAAATCCATTTGTAGTAAAATGATATTAAACTTCTATCTCTCATTCTGCACAAAAATCAACTCAAAGTAGATCAAAGACTTAAGGCACTAGAACAGAGACCCTGCACCTAATAGAAGAAAAAATAGACCAAAATCTTCATGATGTTGGCCTAGGATCTGACTTCCTTAACAAGACTTCTAAAGTGCAAGAAGTAAAATCAAGAATTAATAAATGGGATGGATTCAAATTGAAAAGCTCTTTCTCAGCAAAGTAAATGATTAATAAAATGAGGAGAGTGCCTACAGATTGGGAGAAAATCTTTACCAAATCCACCTCCAATAAAACATTAATCTCTAGGATATATAAAGAACTCAAAAAACTTAACACACAAAAAAAATAATAACCCAATCAATAAATAGGCCAAGAAACTGAACAGATACTTCACAGAAGAAGAAATACATTTGATCAACAAATATATGAAAAAGTGTTCAACATCTGTAGCAATTAGAGAAATGCAAATCAAAACTACTCTAAGATTTTATCTCACTCCTGTCAGAATGGCAATCATCAAGAATACAGGCAACAATAAATGTTGATGAGGATGTGGTGAAAAGGGTATACTCATACATTGCTGATGGGACTGTAAATTGGTGCAATCACTTTGGAAAGCAGTATGGAGAGTCCTCAGAAAATTGAGAATGAAACCACCATTTAACCCAGCTATTCCACTCCTTGGTTTATACTGAAAGGACTTAAAATCAGCATACTATAGTGATGCAGCCACATCAATGTTTATAGCAGGTCAATTCACAATACCTAGACTATGGAACTAACCTAGGTGTCCCTCAATAGATGAATAAACAAAGAAAATATTTTATATATATTCAATGAAATATTACTCAATTTTAAAGAAGAATTAAATTATAGCATTTGCTAGTAAATGGTTAGAGTTGGAGAATATCATGCCAAGCGAAATAAGCCAATTCAACAAAACCAAAGGCCTAATGTTTTCTCTAATATGCATATGCTAACTCACAATAAGGTGGGGGGCACTAGGAAATAATAGTGTTACCTTAGATTAGGTAGACGGAAATGATGGGAGGGAAAGAGGGGGGATATGGGGATAGGAAAGATAGTAGAATGAAACAGACATTATTACTGTATGCATATATGGAATTACACATACATGTAAACTTAATATTATATCCACTAAATTAGGAAAAAGAAATATTTATAAATTATCATGGAAAGAATGGGTAGCAACAATAAGATTTAAAGTGAGAGTCTCACTGTTTGTCATAAAGGTGGTAATATTCAGAACTATTAAGGCAGGATTGTTCTCTAATCAGAAAATAATTGTGCAAATTTGGACAGTGCAGTTCCAGTACTTTTGGTATTTATAAATAATATTTTCATGTCTGTCCTTCTGTTCTTTTTATCTTCTCTTATTTTTTCTCTATGCCAATTCATTCTAAGTGGTCTCAGTTTTTACTCACAAAAGGAGTGACTTCAAAACAATCTCTTTACTTCTCAATGTCTTCAAACTAAATTCTGACTTTTGGCTCTTGGCTACCTGCTTTTGAACATCAACAGTGAACATTTTTGTTCTTTCTTTTCTTTTTATTTCCACATTTTTAGTTGGTACATTATATTTATATATAATAAGGCATTTGTTGTCACATTATTTATATATGCACACAATATAACAATATGATTTGGCCAATTTTATTCTTTCTTTTTTTTTAAAGAGAGAGTGAGAGGGGAGAGAGAGAGAGAGAGAATTTTTTTAATATTTATTTTTTAGTTCTCAGCGGGCACAACATCTTTGTTGGTATGTGGTGCTGAGGATCGAACCCGGGCCGCACGCAGGCCAGGCAAGTGCGCTACCACTTGAGCCACATCCCCAGCCCCAATTTTATTCTTTCTTAATGTCATATTTTTCTTTGATTTTTATCTACTTAAAGTTCCATTATTCCTGTCACACATACTCTTTGGAATAATTGTATAGTCCTGTCTAGTTTCTTTCTCTATTTAAAAAGTGCATTTTGATGCCCATTTGTTCACTCAACAAAGACCCAAGGGAGTTGAAGACCCATTACTCTAACAAATCAGGAGTCTGCAGCTTCAATGATTAAAATAAGCAACCTATATGCAGCCTTTGGTACAAGGCCTACCACATAAAAGCAATATGTAGCTGTTATTTTTTTCTTGCTATTCCCAAACTATTTCAACCATAGTTTAGCTGCACCAGCTTCCAACATGTTTTTCTCTCTCCAACCTGCTTCAATTGCTAACTTAGCTGAGATCTCTCTTCTAGATTCTCAGACTTTTCTTCCTGTGTCACTTGGAACATTTACCCATGCATTATAATTATTTATATGTATGTCTTACTTTTCAGGCTTGTCACAGGCTTTAGAGAACAAGAATTATGTCTTGCTTCATCTTTCATTCTCCTATCCATTCCTTCATTTATTCAAAATGCAAATATTCAGTGAGACACACTAGATGCCAGGTGGTGATCCAGGCACTTAGAGTGCCAAAGAAATAAGACAGAGCACGTAGCCTGAAGAGAATGATCAGTGGAAAAGCAAATTATTTCAGGAATAATGAAGTTATAAGCAAATTATGTACAAGATAGAGTGGGATCATGGGGCAGAGATCTCCTACATCTACCAAGTCAACTCCTCCCAGAAGACTGTCCCTCTGAATAGAAGCAGAAGTTGGAATTGAGTGTGTGGTGCTGATGGCAAAATAGAAGAGCAGACAGTAGTTGGGAACATAGCCTTGTTGGACTAATCCACGAATAATAGAGATTCAAATTCCTTTTGTAGAGTGAGACATTGCCATGAATGTGAACAAAGTCTACTCCTCTTGATTTTGAAATCAAATTTCCATGTCTTTTTTGATACAGTGGAAGAAGGAAGCTCTTAACAAATGGTACTAAATTGAGGACATAACCTTTCATTGCTGAAGCTTTTTGGTCTCATTTTTTAATCAATTATATAAGCAAGAAAATGACCTGCTAACAATTTTTAAAAGCATCACCAAATCTAATTATAAAAGAAAATGTTTGACAAATGCCATATATTAGCTGCCTTTTTAGAGAAAATACTTACATAATTATAAACATGAAGACCTAAATGATGAATAATGACCCAAACTCAATTATATCAAGACTTTTAAAGGAGTTTTTAAATAAGCTTAAACTTTAGGAAAGAATAGAGATACATTTTAAAGTCTTTGAAAGTACAACAGAAACAATAATATAGAATGGTTCATAAAATAGAAATAAACAATTGCTTTTACTTATTTTAAAGTCAAATTTTTTGAAAGGAATAACTGTAAATTCACAGCTATATGGAAAGCAAATAAATCATCTGAAATTAATTTTTTTCTTTTAATTTAATTAGAATAAATACCTTCCAGCCTCTAACGTGAGTCTTAGAGCTTCCTCCCTCCTCACTGACAAAATCCAATGATTTATTGCCTTTGCAATATAAGGTAACCATTTGGATGGTAGGGAAGAATGACTGAGGTCCATTATAGACAGACATAGAGGACAATTATAGGAGTTAAAGGGAACAGACTCCTCCACAGGCAATAGAGCATAAGTTTTAGATTTTACATTTGCCACTTACTATTTTCATAATTCAGAAACAGTAATTTCATATTTCTGATTCCAAAATTGCTTTTATATAAAATAGATTTAAAATAAGTACTACACAGCTTCTTAAAAATTAGCTGGAATGCACACAGTAGTACCCCAGGGCTATAATTCCAGCAACTGGAGAGACAGAAGAATAGGATCACCAGCTCAGCAATTTAGTGAGACTCTCCCTAAAAATAAAAATTAGAACAAAAGTAAAAAGATGTGGGGGAATGTTCTTCAGTGGTAGAACACCCCTGGTTTCCATTATCCAGTGGTGGGAGGGGATTAAGATTAGCTGAGATTACAAATTATATCCTGACATGTCTCTCATTAGGATCTGAGGACCAGTCATCTCTTTTGAGTGTCAGGGCAATATATCCCCTATACCCTGAGATATATTTATCCTTTCTTTATTCCACTGCTACAATTCAAATTACTGTTTCCTCCCCTATGGACTTTTACGATAACATTTTCATCAGCCACTCTGCCCATGCTTTTCCAATGGTTACAAAACTTTGTATATACTGCAACAATAAAACTCTTTTTTAAAACTCAATTTTGATCATGATGTGCCCGAATTCTTCAATGGTTTCTATTATCCTAACATTAAAGCAAAAATCAATAATTAAGGTCCCTTTTTGAATGAGTTAATTCTATGTATAATATTAATGTTTTCTGAAATATCACTTCATTGACACCTGAGGATAGGAACACCTTTAAATAAATGAGTCATTTAGGCAATAATTGTTTAAGATCTTTTTCTTCCATTATAAGCTGTGTGAAGACTGATACTATATTATTTACCACTGTATACATAAAACATAAGACAAAGTCTTATTCAAAGTAGCAATTCAATAAATGTATATAAAAAAATAAAGAAACTTTTAAGGTTACCTTAAAAAAAACTGGCATGATAGAATACTTGAAAGATGTTTTTGAATACATTTCTAGACCTGGACATTTAGAAGAGTGACATTTTTATAGCAAGCTTCACTTATAATTAAGGAATGAAATCATTCATGGTAACCATCACTTCCACTCAAATTGATTCATTGATTTTACTCCACATCACATTTTTTTTTTTACTTAGAAGAGAGAGTATTGCAAGGTAATTTTAATCTTGCAGGGTTTATACCTGAGGTGGAATGGGAACAGATTCACAGAGAAGCTACACAGGACTGTGTATAAAATGATTTCATATCTGTGAGTTTGACAAGTGGAGAAATATAATCAGAATTTAGATAGAGTCGACAGAATGTTCAAAAGGGTGAATCCATGAAAAGGTCTTCCATGTTCTGGAAATAGAAATGGGGATGAAATTGTAAAATATTAAATGGTGGTGAAACTTTGAAGAATAGTTACAATATAGTTCTTTTTAAATGTACTGTTTTAGCTGTTTTAGAATGAAAGGAAAACACGTGGCTTAAGGCCGCCATTTTTTTTTGATTCATAGGAGGCCCCTCCTTTTAGCTCACTATCACCATTTTGAAAATTCTTTTTTCTCAATAATCTCAAGGTTTTCAAAAAACTCACTGTCAGCTATTTTAATATCCTTTCTTTTGGCTATCTATGATCTTTGCAATCAAGTAAAAAAATGTTCAATCAAATCCATCCATTCAAATAATGGTCCAAAAGGGCAGGATAAGACTGATAAAATGTGTAATAAGAAATCCCATTAGTATGTACAACTATAATGCGCCAATAAAAAACTGTGGGGAAAATACGCTTTTTGCTAATTCTCCTAACAGTTTCTGCTATGTCACTGTTATAGTTTAAATATAAAATGACCCCCAAAATTTGATGTGTAAGAGAACAAAAGAAAGTTGAGAGATGAAATGATTGGGTTATGAGAACCTTAGCCCAAGCAGTACATTAATCCACTGTGGTATTAAATGAGTAGTAACTGGAGATAGGTAGGTAGTGACTGGAGGAGGTGGATCACTGAGGGCATGCCTTTGGGGTTTATATTTTGTCATTCTTGATTGCCAAGTTCTAAGCTGCTTTCCTCTGTCACACCCTTCTGCCATGATATTTGCTTTATCTTGGACCCACAGTTCCCAAGCCAGCAGTCTATGGCAAATGACCTCTGAAATTGTGAGCTCCCCAAATGCTTTTCCTCCTCTAATTGTTCTTGTCATGTCTTTTGTTCACAGAGACAAAAAAAAGCTGACTCAGACAGTCACATGGTATATAAATAGCAAAGGGGAAATTTATTCTTTAATCCCCTGTTTACTCACGGATGAAATGGAAAAAGAATCGTATCTACTCTTTAGAGTAGATGTGAAGACTAAAGGAAATGCGCCACACAGAGTAACTGGAAAAGTTCCCGGCATACAGAAAAGTAGTCAATATCTGTTTGATACCATCAAATGACTCAATTTACCTTCTCAACATCATTTTCTGTGGTTTATACCACTCAAGAGAACTCAGAATTCTAAAAATACACTGTACACTGTACACAGGGTCTAATCCGACATGATGAAGATTTCCTAGATGCCCATCAATAGATGAATGGATAAAGAAACTGTGGTATATTTTCTTGTTATTCTCTCAGCTTAGAATATTCCCTGCCCATTTCTATCTGCTATCTGCCTACTCATCCTTCAAGTATTGCCTTGTGGTTTTGATTATACTATTTACAAATCATTGCTTTTCTTCTCCCTGCTATTCTAGGATTTTACCTACTAGTCTTATTACCCAATGCTTTATACTTTTTTGCACAGTTACCTTACTTCCATTTTAGATTTGGGGTTTCTTGAGATCTGAAAGGAAGTCAGTCATTTTTGTGTCACTAGAGATGATCATAAGAGCTATGAAGTTGGTAAATTTCACTCATTTGCTCATTTCATTTTCCTTATGTCACATTGTTTCATAAATTATCCATGAATATAATTAAATATTAATGTCTCTTGAATGTCCCTTTCCCACTGGTTTTGCTGCTTCTCATTGCTGGCACTCATGTGTTGGAGTGAAAGCACAGTGTAGTGAGAGGAGGACTTCTTTTACCCCTTGTATTGGTGTTTATATTGGGCACTTAAATTCTCTTAGAATTTAAGTGTCCTCACGTCTTTCTAGATAAATAAATACTTCCCTAATAGCAGGTTGATTAGCAATATTCCATTGTGTATATATACCACAGTTCCTTTATCCATTCACTTATGGTAGACGTGTAGGTTGGCTCCACAGTTTAGCTATTGTGAATTCAGCTGTTGCAAACATTGGTGTGGCTATGTCTCTGTACTATGCTGTTTTTAAGTCCTTTGGGTATAGACCAAGGAGTGGGATAGCTGGTTCAAATGGTGGTTTCATGCCAAGTTTTCTGAGGAATGTCCACACTGCTTTCCAAAGAGGTCGCACCAATTTGCAGTTTCACCAGCAATGTATGAGTGTACCTTTTCCCCCACATCCTCTCCAACACTTATTGTTGCTTGTATTCTTGATAACTGCCATTCTGGCTGGGGTGAGATGAAAACTTAGAGCAGTTTTGATTTGCATTTCTCTAATTACTAAAGATGTTGAACATTTTATCATATATTTGTTGATTATTAGTATATCTTCTTCTGAGAAGTGTCTGTTAATAGGCTAAGTGTACCTTACCCATTTATTGATTGGGTTTTTTTTTTGTATTAAGTTTTTTGAGTTCTTTATATATCCTGGAGACTAGTGCTCTATCTGATGTATATGTGGTAAAAATTTGCTCCCATACTATAGGTTCTCTCTGTACCTCAATGATTGTCTTTTTTGCTTTTTTGAGAAGCTTTTTAGTTTGCATCCATCACATTTATTGATTCTTGATTTTGTTTCTTGGGCTTTAGGACTCTTTTTAAGGAAGTCAGGGTCTACTTCAACATGATGAAGATTTCCTAGGTGCCAATCAATAGATGAATGGACAAAGAAACTGTAAAATATATGTGTATGTATATATATATATATATATATATATATATATATATATATATATATATATATATAGTATTATTCAGCAATAAAAAAGAACAAAATGATAGCATTTGCTGATACATGGATGTAGTTGAAGAATATTATGCTAAGGGAAATAAGCCAATCCAAAATCTAAAGGCTGAATGTTTTCTCTGATTAATGGATGATGATGATGGTGGGGCATGGGAAGAATGTAGAAACTTTGGATTGGGCAAAGGGGAGAGTGAGGAGGGGTTATGAGGATATGAAAAATGGTGGAATGAGATGGACATCATTACTCTAAGTACATGTATCATTGCACAAATGGTGCATATCTACACTGTGTACAATAAGAGAATTGAAATGTTGTACTCCATTTATGTATGATGAGTTGAAATGCATTCTGCTGTCATGTACAACTAAGTAGAACAAATGAAAAATTCAAAAATAATAAAAGGTTTATTAGTAATGCATGTGAAGAATATGAATGTAGCAGGTTTCCTGTAGGGAGAAACATTGCCATCTATCCCTGATTTGCCCAAGAGACACTGGTATAGTCCTACTTAGGAAGATTATTTAAAACACAGATCTGACACCAAACTTAGGGTTTTATACAACTATCTTAATCGGAGACATAGCAATAAACATTGTAATCATCATTATAGTCATTATTATTGATTAGAATTAAAATCAAGATTTTCACAAATTCTCTACTAGTACGAAGCTCCCAAAGAAAATTACAAAACTGCCATTGCTTATCTTGTGCCATCCAGCACTAGTCTCTTTAATCTCACAATAATTCTTTGGTGTATTTTGATCATGATATTTCAGATTATTAATGAACCTAGGTTCAGGAAATTTAAGCAAACTTCCCAAACTAACACCACAGTTAAATGGCAGAGTCATGGCTGAAAAATGTCCCCATTCTAACTTTAGTGTTCTTTCATGGTTGCCAGGTGCAAAGTGTCCTATATTAAGCAAAATGGATATAAATTCAAAGGTCCTGTGATGACAAATTGGTGATAAGCTAAGAAGCATAATATACATGCCCAATTCAAAGTGTTTGAAGATAACATTGCAGGAAAAGAAGCTTCTGTACTACCATAAAAGAAACAGATCACACTACATTCAGTAATTTATCAAAAAAAAATTGCCCTTTACCTGAATCTTGGAGGTAGCTGTATTCATAGCCCAGCTCTTTGGATGAAATAAAAAAGTCACCATTTCTGTAGAGAGGAATGAAAGGAACCATGTAGGATCCACGGTTATGTCCAATGGGTGCATTGGCTTCTGGATAAACTTCTTGAAGAGGGCGATGCCTTCGGAGCCACTGTTCAAAAATACTGCAGAGGGAAGGATTATTTAGATTTATAAATGTATTGTTTATGACCAAATTATGGTACATGCATGTACAGGTATGCCACAATGAATCCTGCTATTATGTATAATTATAATGCACCAAAAAAGAGATAAAAATGTTTATAAAAATATACATACATATATTATATATGCAATATACATACAAATATATATACATAAATATGTATATATATATAGTTTCTCTATGTATGTACATATGTATATATACATATTTGCAGTTCTGTGGATTATACCAAGGAATTGAAGATAACATTGCAGGAAAAGAAGCTTCTGTACTACCATAAAAGAAATAGATCACACTACATTCTCAAAATAAAATAACAAGGTCTATATGAAAATCCCATGCTAATATTATTAATAGCTTCTAACTTGAAAATAGTTCATAAAGTACAAGTTTATGTTAGCAGGCCCTGAGAAAGTTCATTAGTTTGAAAGAAATTTGAGGGTAGCTTTTTAAAAAGTCTTAGAAGAATGAAACTGACACAACTAGTTTAGAACTTTCAGAATGTGGAAAAAAAATGTAATTATTGGTTGAATGAAAGAATACTAGATCTGGGGTTAAAGAACTCTCCTGAGGCCTACCTCCATATTTTAATAGCTGTATGCTTAAAATCACTGAACTTCTTGGGAAATTAGACTCCACATACTTAAAATGAGAGTAGTAATATCTTCCCTACTAGAGAATATTCTCCCTACCTGTGTTCAAAGCAATAACTAATATATTATTTTTTTAAGAAGGTGCTAAATAAGCAAGTTATTTTTACTTAGCTTAAAATTTTGGCTAGAAGACTAGTACATGGGAGGGAGAGTATTCTCTAAAAAAGAAAAGGATAATGCTTTAAACACAAAAATAAAATTTGAAAAAACATTTTCAAACATTTTGAAGAGAACAAGGAAATAGTTATCATTTTTTTTTCCACAATGGAAAATAATTTTATTTATTTAGAGAATCTGGACTTTTCTGATCTGAGTTGTTATTTAATTGTGGATTAATTAATGAATCAGCCCTGCAAATCCAGCTTATGAAAACAAAATATTTTCTAGTTAGCTCCAGTATTAAATTTGTGTTTACTGAGTACCTAGTGTAGACTCTCACACTCACATAAAAATCTGACACATGTTGGTTGTGACATGGGAGATTTGTAAAATATCTTAACCTGTTAGAAATTCATTTTCTTTATCTGAGTAATGAAAATAATACCATTGTCATGAGGATATTGGGAGGCTTAATTACAAGAACACAAGATGCATAGTTAGGAGTTTGACAGGTGATGAGCAGAAGTTGCCCCTCTCCTTGCAGGCCTTTTTCTTCCTCTACTTTCTCCTCATTATTATTGTTATGCTCTATGAAATTTATGACTTGTGAAGGACATGAGATGTGCTGTAATAAATGTCAAAGCCGTGTATATTTGAGCAAGGTCTTTGGTGATGGTGATGATTCTAATAAGCATAAATGGGAAATCGGATTTTAAACGTTTGTTTTTTTCTGTGTCTCAGTTGTCTCAATTGAAATTAGAAACTGGACTAACAAACTCCTAAATTTATGCAAATCCTATAATTTTATGAATTAATATTTTCATTCTTATTTTAATTTTATTTATGAAAGCCTTATTTTCTCATTATAAGTAATTTTGAGACTACAAAATAAGCATAGGAGAAAAATTTGCAAATATTTTTTTGTTATGGTTTTAAAAATATGCATGTATAATGACGTATGTCTTTTGCCAAAAAAGGGAAAATTATATGACTGATAATAATTCATAAGACACTTTATTTATATAAATACATGTGTTTTCAACTGGTATATTTACTTTTTAATGATAAAGAGTGTTAAAATTGAACTGATTTAAGAACATCCCAATATACAGTGAGTCACTAGATAAGTGCTTGAAGCAAAAAAAATTAAACCTTTTGTCAATTGAGAGAAATGACTACTATAGTTTAATTTATACTCTTGTTTCTGCCAAGAAATGAGAATTCTTTACCTAAGTAGGACAGGAACATCAATTCTTAGCACTAAGAGAGTTAATGGATGAGACCATTAAAGTGCTCACCCACCCCATCAACCTTTTAAAATGAAGGTTTAATCTTGATTAAACTCTTCATCAGTGGTTCTCATTTTCAGTTAATTTTGTCACACTGTCTAGAATGGCTCCCACTGGAGCACCACTATGTTACTTAGAAAAGCACACTGACATTTTGGAAAGAAAAGGTCTTCTTATCAAAGACTCATTTAAACTGTATCTAGACAGTTTTCTGGAAATCTGAACAAGCTTGAAATTCATAACAGAGGAATCAGGAAAAACTAAGAGATCACAGATGGAAACATGGAGGGATGTGTCTTGCGGATGAAACAACATGGGACCTCTGGATGCAGATCTGACATGTGAAGACTATAGTGACTTCCATCTCTACAGTAAGGAAAAGTTAGACAAACTGAAAATCAGGAACTTCTGTTGGACTCATGAGAAACTGAGGTTACATGGCAAACTGTCAACTCTAAAATTATAGAGGAAAGGAACAAGACCGAGATCTGCTTATCAGGAGCAAAAGCAGCCAGATCCACAAAATGATAGGGACACTTTCACTCTTGAAGAATAGCTGGAGTCTGGGTCTAGACTAGTGGTGAAAGAAACTCCTGCCTCGGGCTCAGTCTTAAAGGGCAGTAGAGGACATGTGAGAAATTTTTGTATATTTTCCTTAGAGCAGTAAGAAGTCACTGTTTGTATCTGGGTAAGTGGGTGATCACATGAAGAATTAACATTCTAAAAGATTACAAAGACTACACTGTTGAGGAAGCATTGAAGGTTAATCTATGGCCTCAATGAATCCCCCAAAGATCATGTGGTAAAATCAATCCCCAGTGCACCAGTGTTAGGAGATGGGCCCTAAAGAGAGAATAGAATCTCAAAGGCTCTGCTCTCACGATAGATAAATTTGGTTATCCCTGGAGTCAGTTAATTATTCCAAGAATAGGCTTGTCGTAAAGCGAGTTTGGCCCCCTCTTGCTTTCTTGTGCTCTGTTATGCTTCTGCCTTTCACCAAGGATGCCACAGCAAAAAGGCCCTTGGCAGATGGCAGCTCTTCATCCGTGGACTTCTAGCCTCCAGAACTGTAAAAAATAAATCTCTTTCTCATCAATTATCCAGTTTCAGGTATCTGAGGCAGAAAGTCAAAGTTGATGGATGTGCAAGGAACAAGGGAAAAAGATGAAGAAAGCAGGGAGAAAACTGTCCAGCCAAATAATGATGTGTGGAAACAAGCAGAGATGTCATTGAAGAGTCTGTTTTCTGCTTACCATACTGGGCAAGAGGCTTTTACTCCCACAGATGCAGATCACTGTGGGAGGAGTGGAGCATGAATTTATCCTCATTTATAGAATAGGGGTGGCATCAACAAATTTAATATGCTTATGAGAACAAAAATGAAAAAATGATCTGAAAACTTGAGCAATAATATTCAAGGGCAAAATGAGATACTATTGATAAAATAACTGATAGAGTCCTGGAAAAATAATAGTTTACTTTCTTCCCTCCCAAACCTCTTATTTTACAGAGAAAAAAAAGAATGCTAATCCAAGAGTCACCGCTAGTTAATATCATAATAGGATTGGCACCAACAAGTCTTGACTGCCACTCTGCAGCAGACCCTAGTAAAGATCCTGTTCTGTCTGTCTATGTGGCACAGGAGCATCTCTGCTGATGGGAATATGCGTGTGTTTCGGTCAAGGTCTGTTGGTAGGTATAGTCTCTCAGACCATGTGGAAGAGGTGGTGCTTGACCTTCACTTAGAAATGTAAACTGTTCATTCAGCAACTTCCTGCATTAAATACCCAGTGTCCCTTTGCTCAAATGATTCACAGGACTCACAACATTTATACTTAAGGAAGAGCAAGGAAGACCACACAAGATCAGGAAAGGACAAGTATCGGCACAACAAATGATAGCCACAACAAAGGACATCACGTAGCATTATGCTAGATCTAGAAAAGACAGAAAAAGAGGAAATAATGAACAACATTGCTAAGAAGCTGAATTAGATGAGAATATCAATGAAACACTGCTACTTCAGAAATTCAGGTCCACAACCACTGTTTCTTTTATGAATTCAACCTGAAGCAGAGATATTTATTGTTTTCAGAGCAGACACAAGGACGTTCAGGAACATCAGTGTGACCAAGTAAGAGCCACAGCTGTTCATTTATCTTGTTTCCTCAGTGCCTAGTACATAGTAGGTGTTCAATATTTACAAGATAACCAGTCTCTCTCTCTCTCTTTAGTTTATAATCTAACCTAGAGGACTAAATTAACAATCAAGCAATTTCTGTAAAACAAACTCCTAATGTGTCTTGTTTATTTAAGCCATAGTAAATCAAAGTGTAAATATTTTATTGATTTAATTTCACAAAGGAGAAAATTGAGTTCAAGTGTTTAGTCTTTCCTAATATTCATTCAACTGGAAAGCAATAGAAGGTCTGGGATTCCATTTCAGATTTCTATGGCTTTTACAACCATACCCAGCTGGCAGAGTAGGTTCAGAGCTCAGGTGTTCTATTCCAAGTTTAATACCTTTGCATTAACAAGCCAGAAATTAGTCAGTAATTAGAAATTAAAGCAGAAAAGTGGAAACAAAGCTTTCATGTTTTGCTCCAAATGGTAGCAAGCTTTCAGCATTGTACACAAGTGCAAACTGAGCATCTTTTGTCATTTCTCCTTATCTAAAAAATAGACACTTGATTATAAAAGTGCAAAGAAGAAGTGACTGCACAGTTGCCAAACACTGACAATGATAGTCTAAGGATGTGCGGTTTTTCTGGGTGGGATTAAAATTTCAATTTTTCTTCACAGGCCACAAGGACCCATAGAAAACCAGTACTTGCAAGGTGGCAACAGAGATGTGGGGCAAAAAGAATGATATTGATGTAGACATGAACCTTGAGCAAGCGTTGTTGACTAGCTTGGGACATTCTCTGAGGGGGGCTTCTTTCTTTGTACCTATGAAGTGACTCTGAACATACTGAGTGTTATGTAGTGTTATACTCACAGGAAGTGGTGGGGAGTAAAGGTGCTGAAGGAAGAGATATGATATATTAATGTTGTGAACAGAGGAAGTTCCTATGGGATGAAGAAACTAAAGGTCAAAACAGGGTGAAGTACAGCTTTATCATGTGCAAAGGTGAAGTTAAAGCAGGAGTTGCCACTTTGGCTCTGGGATTGGTGAGCAAGCCAAGAAGCCTCGTTTTAAAAATGAAGACCTCTTGTTAAGAAATCCAGTTAGAAATTTCTGGCATTGATTTTTTTTAGAAATGAGGGATAATCTGAAAATCTCAGTTTATTTATGTATAACATGTGGATTATAATAAACTTCAATGAACTGTGAGATATAATTGAGATTAGGTGTGCAGTACACTTAGGACAGTGCCTTACATGCAGTAAGCACCCAACAATAACTAGCTATGAATATTTTTTTTGCACCCAACAGAAATCATCAGTTCTACAGGTTAATACAATAGCCAATGTTAATTTTCTTACATTGGAGGTTTTACGACTCTGTTCTTTGGAAATTTGAGTGTACCATGAGCAGGATAGAGAATGTCCTAACAATGAAGTATGTCAGTGAATTTTATTTGTTATTTTTAAAAACTAAACAGATTGAATAAAGTCTTGCATCTAGCCCAACAGATTTTGGAGCTCTACTTAACCTCTTCATGCTCATTTCATTTTCAGTAAAACAGGGACTATAATGTTATGAGAAGAACTATGCCCCCACCAATTGAAGTCCTAACTCCTGGTACCTGACAAAGTCAGAGTTTGGAGATAAGATCTCTAAGGAAGAAATCAAGTTAAAGTGAGGTCATTTGGGTTGACCTAATCCAACCTGACTGGTGTTCTTAGAAGAGGATTTGAACACAGACAGAGGTAAGGCTGTGAAGGTACAGGAAGATTGCCACCTATAAAGTCAAGAAAAATGGCCTTACAAGAAACTAACCCTGCTGACAACTGTATTGCAGACTTCTAGACTTCAGAGTTATAAGAAAATAAATTTCCATTCATTAAAGCCATCTAATCTGTGGGACTAGCTTATGGCCTCAACAAACTGATAGGTAATAGCATTTACCTCAAAGGACTGTTGTAACTATTAACTGAATTAATACATGTAAAATCACTTAGAGTAATGTGTAGCATAGCATAAATATTCCTATTATTAATGTTGACATTAGACCTATAATTACCATTTGTGAGTTTTTCTTTTTCATAATTAAAAAAATGTTATCTACTATATCTTCTGTTCCTTCAAGGCTTATGTCAAATGTTACCTCCATGAAAACTAAAATAAAAATTAATCTTTTCCTCCTCAGAATATTATATTTGTGATATTGCATTGCAATTATTTCATTATATGTTACTTTCCAACTTTATAGAGAGCAGTGCTATTGCCTTAATGATCCTTATGCACCCTACATTCACCACAGGGTCTGCATTCAGATCATTTGCAGAAAGTTCAAATTTTCATCAATTCTTCAAAAGAATATGAATCAAACATTTTATGTGTTATTTACTTAGTAGACATCAGAACTGGGCAATGGAAGAATCTAAGAGATGCTGGTGATTTTGACTTGTCTTCTGTGGATTGGGCCATTTACAGATCCACAGCATTTTGTACAGTACATGCCATGTAATAGCACTGTGTCAGGTGCTGGAAATAAAAAGTGAAATGAAGTATTGTCCCTGATTTCCAAGAAGTTGAAATTTGGTCAGTAAGTCAGAACAAAAGAGCACCAATGCCATGAGAGAATTAGGAATGCTGGGGACTTTGACACCTTCAGAGAAAAGACAAGAGTGACAGCATCTGCTTGGATGTAGATGGGGATGTTAGGTAAGGCATCCCTTGCAGTGATGTTTAAAATTATGTTTTGAAAAATGAATAGCAGAAATCTGGGCAAAGTTTTAAAAAAGGAAAGGACTCTCTAGGAAGAGTAAAGCTCAAGAATAAAAGGAGGTGCATGTGGGAAAGAGGCTCTCTCCTCTTAATTAATTAATTTTATTAATTGTTTCCTTTGCTGAGAAGAAGCTTTTTAATTTGAATCCATCCCATTTATTAATTCTTGATTTTACTCCTTGTGCTTTAGGAGTCTTGTTAAGGAAGTCAGATCCTAGGCCAACATAGTGAAAATTTGGTCCTATATTTTCTTCTCTTAGGAACAGGGTCTCTTTTCTAGTGCCCAAGTCTTTTATCCACTGTGAGTTGATTTTTGTACAGGGTGAGAGATAGAAGTTTAATTTCATTTTGCTACATATGGATTTCCAGTTTTGCCAGCACCATTTATTGAATAGACCATCTTTTCTCTAGTAAATGTTTTTTGCCACCTTTGTCTCGTCTGACATAACCATATTTATGTGGGTTTGTCTCTGAGTCCTCTATTCTGTACCATTGGTCTACAAGTCTGTTTTGGTGCCAATATCATGCCATTTTTATTACTATAGCTCTGTAGTATTGTTTAAAGTTTGGTGTTGTGATGCCTCCTGCTTTACTTTTCTTGCTAAGGATTGCTTTAGCTATTCTGGGTCTCAACTTCCAAATAAATTTCATAATTGCTTTTTCTAATTCTATGAAGAATGTCATTGGGATTTTAATTGGAATTGCATTAAATATGTATAATGCTTTTGGTAGTGTGGCCATTTTGACAATATTAATTCTGCCTATCCAGGAGCTTGGGAAATATTTACATCTTCTGATGTTTTCTTCTATTTCTTTCTTTAATGCTAGGGCATATAAAGAACCCAAAAATCTTAAGACCAAAAAAAAAAGAACCAAAAAAAAATAATAACCCAACCAATAAATAAGGCTAAGGAAATGAACAGACACTTTAAAGAAGAAGAAATACACAATTAACAATAGCTAAACTGTGGAGCCAACCTAGATGCCCTTCAGTGGATGAATGGATTAAAAATGTGGCATTGGAATTTTACTCAGCAATAAAAGAGAATAAAATCATGGCTTTTGCAGGTAAATGGATGGTGTTGAAGAAGATAATGCTAAGTGAAGTTAGCCAATCCCCAAAAAACAAATACCGAATGTTTTCTCTGATATAAGGAGGCTGACTCATATGGGGGTAGGGAGGCAGAGCATGAGAGGATTAGATGAATTCTAGATAGGGCAGAGGAGTGGGAGGGAAAAGAAGGGGCCAGGGGATTAGCAAGGATGGTGGAATGTGATAGATAGTATCATCCAAAGTACAATATGAAGACATGAATTGATGTCACCATACCTTATATACAACCAGAGATATGAAAAATTGTGCTGTATACATGTAATAAGAATTGTAATGCTGTCATTTTTTTAAATCAATAAAGAAAAAAAATTTAAAAATACAAAATAGGGCTGGGGATGTGGCTCAGTGGTCAAGGGCCCCTGAGTTCAATTCCTGGTACAAGAAGAAAGAAAGAAAGAAAGAAAGAAAGGAAGGAAGGAAGGAAGGAAGGAAGGAAGGAAGGAAGGAAGGAAGGAAGGAAGGAAGGAAGGAAGGAAGGAAAGAAATATAGTTGATCAACAAATATCTGAAAAAGTGTATGGAAAAAATAAGTCCATCTCTAGCAATTAGAAAATGTAAATCAAAACTACTCTAAGATTTCATCTTACTCCTGTTATAATAGCAATAATCAAGAATACAGGCAACAATAAATGTTGGCAAGAATGTATTACAAAAGGTACACTCATACATTGCTGATGGGACTGCAAATTGGTGCAACCACTATGGAAAGCAGTATGAAGATTCCTCAGAAAATTGGGAATGAAACCATCATTTAACTCAGATATCCCACTCCTTGGTTTATTCCCAAAGAACTTAAACTCAGAATACTATAGTGACACAGCCACATCAATGTTTATTGCAGGTCAATTCACAATAGCTAGACTATGGAACCAACCTAGGTGTCCCTTAATAGATGAATGGATAAAGAATATGTGGTATACATACTCAATGGAATTTTACTTAGCTTTAAAGAAGAGTGAAATTATGGCATTTGTCAGTAAATGGTTGGAGTTGGAGCATATCATGGTAAGCAAAATAAGCCAATCCAACAAAACTAAAGGCTGAATGTTTTCTCTAATATGAGTATGCTAACTCACTATAAGGTGGTGGGCATTAGGGAAAATTAGTGTTACCAGAGATTAGGTAGAGGGAAATGAAGGCAGAGGAGGGGAGGGGATTTGGGGATAGGAAAAAATAGTAGAAAAAACAGATATTATCACTGTATGTATATATGTGACTATATGACCAATATGATTCTGCAATATGTACACTCAGTAAAATGAGAAATTATATCTCATCTATGTATGATATATCAAAGTGCATTAATGCATTCTACTGTCATGTATAACTAATTAAAACAAATTTAAAAAATAAAAATAGAATAAAAGATTTCAGGCATATTTGGGGGGCCTTGAAAGAAGTTCAGAAGAACTGAGAGGAAGGGCATCTGTGAGTATCTGTCAGAGAATGCATTTTAATTCAGAAAATTTAGGGCTTTGTATGGAAAAACTAAGTTCAAATATTACTCTGAAAACCATGAGAAGCCACTGAAGAATTTTAAGCAATGGAGTGAGAGAGTTATGTCTACATAACATTTCTAATTAATGCATAATTGAATGAACCAACAGCTATGTTTGGGGGCTTAAACTAGCAATCACATAATAAATGAAGGGTCAACTTGTACCAAGACCACTGGGGAAAATGTGGAGTCTTTATCTGAGTTTGAAATAATAGCATCCCAGTATCTCTATTTCCCAATGCTCTTGGCTAATCATGGAACACATTTGGGGATTATTTGAAAATTTTTACTGAATAACAACACTTTTAAAAGAAATGCAGATTTGAAGAGCCTTATTGTCAAGGATGAGTAGCCTCAAATGAAAAGCCTGCTAAGCAACTAAGAAATTCATCTGAAGCCAACCTTAACTGACTATAATTTCAAGTATATACTCTACAACTTCTTAACGTGGCTGAGGATCAGAAAACCAAATCCTAGAGGCATGGTTAGGAGTTAAAATCAGATTAAAATTTCTTAAACTAATGATTAAACTGGAAGGAACTTAGCATAAGAATGAAAAAAATAATTAATAAATTAAAAGTTAACTGAATAAAAGTGGTTTGAATTCTATTTGTCCTTTCACATAAATATTTAAGCATATCATAAATAAAGTGGCACACACCCTGCTAGCAAGTATTTTGAAGAGGTTCTGGTTATAATGTGTACCCAGGAATAAGATGCATCACACTAAGCAGACATTGTGCTCAAATCAAGTGGGTCAGGCCACACTTAGGAGGCATAGCTAGTCAGAGTGAATCTATGGGTTTCTTAAAAAGTCATCCCATCAGGACAAGGATGGGAATAAGTGGAAAGCTGGCTATTTATTTATCTATAAATGGAAATTTTTATTTGGCATTCAAAACATTAGTGCTCTTACCTGTGAAGTCATGAGAGAAAGCTTACTTTATTTATTTAGTCAATAAGTATTCTGTCATGTACCCAGTATATGTCAAGTTCCAAGAATGGATAAGAACTGATCTTGTCCTCATGGATCTCATTCCATGTTGTGATAAAGATGTGCATAAAATATTAAGGCTATGTAAATGATGTTTTTGGAGGCATGTACAGGAAGTTTATAAGATGCATATAAGATCTGTATATAAAGCCTATAGTAGGAACAACTAACTGAGGAAGACAAGAAAGGCTGCACAGCAGAAATGGGGAGGGATGAGTAAATTTTGGAGAAGGTGTGGTATCCTGGGCACTTCTATAATGGAAAAATAAAAATGGTTTGGTGTGGAATAGAGTAGTAAGGATCAATGGGAAGTGAGACCAGAAAAGTATGATGAGTCACACTGTGAAGAACCTTTATGTTTCAAGAAGAAGAGTTTGGACTGAGGGTCAAATTGCTAGCTAAGTACTTAGAAAAGGAGTAACAATATTTGGATTTGATTTTTAAAACTACAATTAAAGAGGATGTATATATTTTATTTTATAACAAATCAAGATTATTATTTCCAATTATTGAAGATTATGGGGCCAGTAATGAATAAAGCAACTTCTACATATGAAAAATAGTTTAACTAGAGTGGGCCCTGCATCTCTGCCAGTTCTCTTGAATCTGTGGATTCAATCACATGTAGATTGAAATAATAATAAGAAGAAATTACATGTGTACCAAACTTTTTCCTTGTTATTTTTCCTTGTTATTTTCTAAACAATGCAGTATAGACAATGTATTTAAATAGCATTTGCATTGTATTAATAGTATAAGTAATTACAGATTATTTAAAGTGTACAGGAGGATATGTGTAGGTTATATGAAAATAGAATGCCATTTTATATTAGGGACTTCAGATTCTATGGCTTTTGGTGTCCACAGGGGTTCTGAACCAAGGTTGAATGGATAACAAGGAGCAATTATTTCCTTTCTACAGATAGCTATGCTATCCCTCTTCCTTCCAAAAATTCTCATTTAACATAAAAAATTTCTAGTACTTCTTACTATATTTTTAAGTTTTAAATGTATTTTATTTAAACATATTTTAAAGTGATACATAAAAACTGGCATATTGATTGAAGACCATGTGATGTGTCAATACATGTATACATTGTATAATATTTAATCATAAAATATCATAAAATATCTATCATTTCAAACATTTAAAATTTCTTCTTGGTGAAATATTCAAACTCCTTTCTTTAAGCTTTTTGAAATACTTATTATTGTCATCTATAATTATTCTTCTATGCAACAGCAACTCATAACTTCTTATTTATGTCTAACTATAAATTCCTATTCATTAATCAACATTTCCCCCTCCCTCTCCGACTTCCGATTTCTACCAACCTCTGCTCATAGGAGATTAGCTTTTTGTATTCCACATATTAGTGAGCTCATGCATTACTTGTTTTTCTCTGCTTGTTTTATTTCAATAGATAATTTCAGTTTCATTCATGTCCTTGCAAATGGCAGGATTTCATTCTTTTTATGGCTGAACAATGTTTCATGGTATATTTGTACCATGTTTTCTCTATCCATTCATCAGTTGATGGATCCTTTGGCTGCTCTGTTTCTTGGCTAATGTGAACAATGTTGCAATGGATAAGGCAGTACGGATGTTTCTGTAATAAACTTATTTCATTTTATTTGGGCACATACCCAGTAGTGAGATCTCTGAATCATACTGTCCATCTATTTTTATTTTTTTTTGAAGAATCTCCATGTTATTTTCCATCATGACTATACCAATTTACATTTCTACCAACAGTATGCAAGTGTTTCCATTTCTCTGCATCTTTGTCAGTACTTGTTATGTTTAGTCTTTTTAAAATCTATTTTAATTTTTAAATTTTAAAAAGCATAAGAGTTTTACATATTAATGAGGTATCTAGATATGTCCCATGCATGTATACATTATGTAATTAAACATATTCATATTCATCTCCTCAAACATTTGTTAATTCCTTGTGATGACAGTTTCATAATCCTTTTTTCCTAGTTTTTAAAATGTCCAGTTTATAATTGTTATCTGGTCACTATATTGTGCAGTTGTATTCCAACACCTCTTGATCCTATATAACTTTAACTTAATAACCATTGATCACCCTCTCCATGTATTTTTCCTCATATTATATTTTGTCAGTATTGGGGAGACAGACATCATTACCATAACTACATGTATGTAGGTCTCAGGAGTGCTAGGGAAGCACTCTACCAGTACACTATATTCCAGCCCTTCCCATCCTGTTTTTATCAGCCCGTGGCAATTGCAATCCTGTTTTATCTATAAGATCAACTTTTATATTCCACACATGAGTGAGATCCTGTGGTACCTATATTTCTGTACCTGACATTTCATTTAACATTGTGGATTAAAAATGTGGATTTCTAGTTCCATACATGTTATCACAAATGACATGATTTCATTGTTTTTATGGCTAAATAGTATTCCATTGTTTATATGTGCCAAAGTTCCTTTATCCATTCATCAACTGATGGGACACTTAGGTTGTTTCCAGCAAACAATCTGGAAAGCAGTAAAAACAGCATACTATAGGTACACAGCCACATCAGTGTTTATAGCAACACAATTCACAATAGGTAAATTGTGGATCCAACCTAGATACTCTTCAGAAGATGAATGGATAAAAAAAATGTTGTACATATACACAATGGAATATTTCTCAGCGTTACAAGATAATAAAATCATGGCATTTGCAAGTAAATTAATGGAGTTGGAGAATATAATGCTAAGTGAAGTAAGCCAATCCCAGAAAACCAAATGGCGAATGTCTTCTCTGATTTTAGGATGCTGATTGATAATGGGAATGGGCTGGCAGAGGGAGCATGGGAAGAATAGATGAATTTTAGATAGGGCAAAGGGGAGGGAAGGGAAGAGGGGAATGGGGGTAGAAAAGATGGTGGGATGAGACAGACATCATTACCCTAACTACATGTATGAAAACACAAAGGTGTGACTCTACTTTGTGTTCAACCAGTGACATGAAAAATTGTACTCTATTTGTGTAATATGAACTGAATTGTATTCTGCTATCATATATAACTAATTAGAATAAATAAAGTAAAAAATAGTACTGTACTGAACATGTTCCTTCACATACTGATTTTTATTTCCTTTGGATGTATATCAGTTGTGGGATTGCTGGATCATGTGGTAGTTCCATAATTTTTGAAGAATCTCTACAGTCTCCCATAATGACCATATTAACTTACAATCCCACCAACAGTGTGCAAGGTTTTTGTTCCTCTGTGTCCTGGCTAGCACTTGTTAACTTTAGTAATTTTTTGTAGCCATTCATATTGCATACTACATATGAGGAGGTATACCATGGTCTTGATTTTCATATCTCTGATGTTTAATGATGTTGAACATTTTTCATATATCTGTGGGATATTCACATGCATATTTTCTTTTGAAACTTATCTATTCTGCTCATTAGCCTATCTTAAATTTGAACTTTTCGGTTATTGAGTTATGATTTTAATGTATTCAGGATATTAATCCCTTGTCAGATGTACAGTTTGTAAACATTTTCTCTCATTATCAGTGTTTTCTTTATGCTGTTGCTTCCTTTGCTGTGTAGAAGTTTTTAAATTTGATGGAATCCCATTTGACTGTTTTTGTTTCATGTGCTTTTTTGGTCTTATCCAAAAAGTACTTGCCCATTCAAAGAGCAAGTATTCTTCTTCATGGTGATGTCCCATTTTTCTAGCACCATGTATTGAAAAAAAATGTTCTTTCCACAATGTTCTTCCTACCATTCTTCATGAGAGTGATCATTTTGATACCCCTAGAATAATGATAAATGACTAGCTGATTCATTAATAATTTTCATTTATTTGCAAATGTCATGTATCTAGTACTAAACTAAGGATTTTTATATATATCACCAACTTTTTTTATTTCTCCAACAAAACCACAAGTAAGATGGTGGTAATAGTAGCACAAATAAGAGCTGGTTTATATAACACTATATGCCAGGTACTCATTTAATCCTCAAAATGAGGTGTATTTTATTTATCTGTATAAGGTGTGTGTAAGGTGTGTTTTATTTATCTATATTTTATACATTAGAAAACTGAATGGTTAGTAGATTAAGAAGCTTATCCATGTTTAAATGGCTAGGAAGTTCTAAGTATTACTAGCTCACACAAATATTCCTATTAAAATATACATAGAAAAATAATCAAGCAAACAAAAAAGTACTAGTTTAGTTGACTTTCTCAATTTTTAAATTAGTAAACAGACACCAAGTGCTTCCAATTATGTAATTTATAAATACATACATGTACACAAGCACTGCTTGTGTGCTTTGGACATTTTTTAATTTAATCAAGAAAAGAAAAAAAATGTTGTAAAAGAGATTCTGAGTAAACAAACAAAAAATCCTGTAATGATCTTTTGCATTAGAAATGAAAACTTTGTTTGCTGCCATGATCCCAGAACCTAGAATAAAGCATGTACACAGTTGACATTCAATAAATATTTGATAATTAGCTATCCCAAAAGCATTCCTGAATCTTTCTGAACGGAAGAGGAGACTTTAATAGGTATATTTTTGGAAACATATGTTCAGCAAATTGTTATTGAGCATCTACCCACAAGGCAAGCACAGGCAGCGTGTATGGCAAAATACGAGGTAAAAAGCTTCAAAAGGCAGAGTTCTGCCCTTAAGAAACTTTTAAAAAGAAAAACCACTTGGATAATTTATGTAGTTTCATATCTTTCATTATTTGTATTATTTCATATTTTTATTAAAATGTCTAGAGCCTGAATCTGATATGGAAATGTATCTTCAAGGGCTAAAGCATCAAGGTCACCGTTAGTGGTAATAAGAGTTAAATTAAGTTCCAGGTGGACACATGAAGTGTAGATACACTCATGTACCCAACCTTCCTATCAAAAACAACAAGCACTGCTCTCTGGTTTCCAACATATTCACTGAACTATCCCTAGAATTTTGAGTTTCTGTGTTCAATATGGCATTGATGTCCTCTTTGGTTCTCTCACCCATTGTGGTAGATTTCACCTGCTTCTGAGAATTATGGTGAGAGGCTCATCTAATATCTATGCAGATGGTAGATTCTTTTATTTGTAATAAAATCTCTACTCCTGACAAAAGAATATTGTTTTCCTTTGTGTACATGGGTCTTTAGACACACACTCTAATACTCCCAGTCTTGCAAGCAGTTTGCATATTTATGGGTATTTAGAGGAATTATGGAATTATTTCTTCACACAATAACCTACATGCCTGCATTCCCTGCATTCACAATTGCCTGAAGGTCACAATGCTATTATTCAATGTACACCATTTCCAGAGTTAGAATATTCTTTACTTCCTTTGTAGCTCTAAAAGTTCCTATGGATAAAAGTCATAAGATTCATTCATCATCCTAGATCACTAATATGACATTTGCCAACTCATTCATACCCATATCTGATCTGAACATCCTCTGTTTCTGCATTTACTCCAGAACATATAATAAGAAAAAAAAAAGTTTATTTTGGTGCATATGGATTTTTTTGAAATAGAGGGAAAAGTGAAAAGTGGGCAGATAAGAACAAAACAGCAAAATCCATGAATGTCAGCCAAATGAGTTTGAATTTGTTCTGTATACATTGGGAGACACTGTTGCCATTTGGTAAGGGGGATGATGTGCAAAAACAGAGCACAGAAAGATTTATATGGAAGTGTTGTGCCGCATAAAACTGTTTTTGGAGAGATTAGAAGTAGTGTCCCAGTGCAAATGGTATGGCTAACTACCTAGAGCTTACTCTAAATGTAAAAATAAGTTAGAATTAATTTCTGTAGATATGATAAGAAAGCAAATAAGGTCACAAATATTTCAACACTAGGAGTATGATCTGGAGGAGGAAAAATTTACCCTGAGCTAAAAGGTTTTTTTCCATTGAACAACAACTGTTCATGCATGCCTAAGAATATTTATGACATACAATATGGATGCATAGGAGCACAAATATACGAATAATTCATGCAGTAATAAGACTAAAATCACTAAAAATTTAGATGAGAAAAACATGAAGTGTTCAAGTGCAGTCCAATGAATAAAGAAGATGAAGTAAAATATCTTTCAGAAAGCAGATCCCACTGGACCTGACAACCTCACATTTTAATCACAACAAATGATTCTGATTACTATAAGGAAAGAGAACAGGAAAAGATGGAGCTCTGAAAAAAGATTAGTTTCTACATGTTTTGCCCAAAATAGCAGTTAGATACCCATCCAACTACTCATCATTTTATTTTCTAGTAGCTAACCTCTCCATTTATATATCTAAGTTCTTTTTTTCCTAACCCCTGTAATCTTCCATTTTAATTGGAAAAAGTTGACAAATTATTCCTTTCAAAATTTGTAATCTGGGTGTCACTCAATTTGGAGTGAAAGTGTGAATTCCCACTTTGGGGCAAAGAAAAAAATCTCTACCATTTTCTTTGGATTGAACTTCACTATGGGAGAGAAGATAACACAGGTGAAAGAAATATTTCTTGTGCTAAGAAAATACCTGTGAAAGATTACTGAATCCACTCCTGAAAATAAAGAATAAGAGAGGGTAGAATACAAAGAGTGTTGATCTACATCATTTCAAGAAGAACCAGGAGTTTTGTCCCAAATTTTTATCAACTATTACCTATGGAAAAAAAAAACATACATATACATATGAAGCTGGAGAGTGGAGTATCTCCATTTTTTGATCATCATGTGAGCCACTTCCCTCTGCCACACTGTTCCACCATGATGTTCTGCCTCACCTCAAGCCCGGAGGAGGAATGGAGCCAGCTTCTATGACACCTCTAAAACCGTGAGTCCTCAAATAAACTTTTCCTCCTCTATAGTAGTTCTGGTCTGATTCTTTAGTCATAGCAGTGAAAAATCTGACTAAAACAGAAATTGGTACCAGGGGTGGGGCTATTGCTGTGATTAACCTTTGGTTGGAAGACTTTTGAAAAGTTTAGAAGCACAAGCTGGAGATGCTTTAGTTAGAAGACCAGAATGCCAATAGGACCATGGACTGTGAAAAAAGGGGTCATGAGGCTTCAGAGGAGGACTCTTGGAATTTGGACTAGGAGCCATTCCTGTTATGTTTTGGATGAGAATTTTTCTGCATTGTGCCCTGTCCTGAGACTTTCTGTGAAGCTGATTTTAAAAGTGATAGATTTTTCAAATCTGGCATAAGAAATATCTAGGCAGCATAGCTTTTAGGCTTAGCATTCAGGTGGTGGCATGGATTTTGCTGGCAGCTTTTAGCCAAATGTATTATTGTAATCAGGAGCAGAAAGCAGAGCAGAAAGATTTGAAAAACTTGGACTGAAAAATTGGGAAAACTGGGGCTATGGAAGTTGCAATTATTAAAGACATTAAGGCTACTAAAGAAAAGACAAAGACTCTGGCCGGAGACAATGAGAAAGATGGCTTGAGGACATGTCAGAAGCTGGGAAAATCACACCCATCTCAGATTCAAGAGAGTAAAAGTGAAATTTCTCTTGAAAAGAGATACATGGGGTACCCTTCTTGCACAAGGGGGCCTAGGAAGTTTTTTCAACATACTCAACCACACAGGCACTCAGAGGCTCATGCAGCCATGGTTGCTGATGAAGATGTCAGCAGACATTGGCATCGACCATGTGTTCTGGTTGTACAGGAATGCAGGATGCTGGAGTTAGGGCGTCATGAAGGCTTTGAGATTTCAAACAAAGGCACAAGAGGCCAGGCAAAGTGCCTTAGGGTCAGAGTCCCTGTGGGCAGTCCCTGAGAGGGCAAGGTGTGGAGATGTGAAGGGGAAGCCAAAGGTGCAGTGGAGAACCCTGAGATTAAGAAATAGCAGTAACATGGGACTTGTCCTAGGAAAGCTGTAGGAATAGAGCAGAGACAAACTAAAAGAAAAGCCACTCCTACAGCCTACATCCTGGGAACAAATTTTTATTCCTCACACTTCAGATAGAGCCCTAATAACCAGAGTATACAAAGAACTCAAAAAATTAAACAATAAGAAAACAAATAACCCAATCAACAAATGGGCCAAAGACCTGAACAGACACTTCTCAGAGGAGGACATACAATCAACCAACAAGTACATGAAAAAATGCTCACCATCTCTAGCAGTCAGAGAAATGCAAATCAAAACCACCCTAAGATACCATCTCACTCCAGTAAGATTGGCAGCCATTATGAAGTCAAACAACAACAAGTGCTGGCGAGAATGTGGGGAAAAGGGTACTCTTGTACATTGCTGGTGGGACTGCAAACTGGTGAGGCCAATTTGGAAAGCAGTATGGAGATTCCTGGGAAAGCTGGGAATGGAACCACCATTTGACCCAGCTATTGCCCTTCTCGTACTATTCCCTGAAGACCTTAAAAGAGCTTACTACAGGGATACTGCCACATCGATGTTCGTAGCAGCACAATTCACAATTGCTAGACTGTGGAACCAACCCAGATGCCCTTCAATAGATGAATGGATAAAAAAAATGTGGCATTTATACACCATGGAATATTACACAGCACTAAAAAATGACAAAATCGTGGATTTTGCAGGGAAATGGATGGCACTATAGCAGATTATGTTTAGTGAAGCTAGCCAATCCCTAAAAACCAAATACCAAATGTCTTCTTTGATATAATGAGAACAACCAAGAACAGAGCAGGGAGGAAGAGCAGGAAGAAAAGATCAACATTAAACAGATACACTAGGTGGGAGGGAAAGGGAGAGAAAAGGGAAATTGCATGGTAATGGAGGGAGACCCTCATTGTTATACAAAATTACACATAAGAGGTTGTGAGGGGAACGGGAAAATAAACAAGGAGAGAAATGAAATACAGTAGATGGGGTAGAGAGAGAAGATGGGAGAGGAGGGGAGGGGGGATAGTAGAGGATAGGAAAGGTAGCAGAATACAACAGTTACTAATAGGGCATTATGTAAAAATGTGGATGTGTAACAGATGTGATTCTGCAATCTGTATTTGGGGTAAAATTGGGAGTTCATAACCAACTTAAATCTAATGTATGAAACATGATATGTCAAGAGCTTTGTAATGTTTTGAACAACCAATAAAAAAAAAAAAACGAAAAAAATAAATAAATAAAAGAAAGGCCACTTTGGCTGCAACAAACAAGTTCACAGGGTCAGATCTGCATAAGCTCTTTGGAGAGAACATCCCAACACCATTTGCTCAAGATGCTGACAGGAAACTACAAGACTTTTTTGCACAGCTGAATTTCATTCTTGCTTTGTTCTGATCCTTTCTCTCGGTGTCCCTTCTTTTGTATATGAAATATATTTACTCTGTACCATAATATATTTAATACTCATAAATTGCTTTTAATTTTTCAGGAGCTCACAATGAGAGATAGCCTTGAGCCTAAGAGAAGACTTCGGACTTGAACTTTGAACAATCTTGGAACTGTTGAGAATATGGGGACTCTTGAGAATGGACTAAATGTATGTTGCATTGTCAGATGGGTGTGAGCTTTGGGGGTAGATGTGAAATGCTATGGTTCAGATGTGAGGTGTCCCCCAAACTTTTAAGTGTGAGACAATGCAAGAGGTTTGGAGGAGAAATCATTGGGTTATAGCCTTAACCTAATCAGTGAATTAATCCTCTGATAGGGATTAACTGAGTGATAACTGGAGGCAGGTGGTATATGGCTAGAGGAAGGGTTCATTGGGGGGTGTGGCTATGAGGTAAGCATTTAAATCTGGCTAGTGGAATCTCTCTGTCTTCTGATCATTATGTGAGCTGCTTCCCTCCGCCACACTCTCTGCCATGATGTTCTTCCTCACCTCAAGCCCTGATGAGTAGAGCTGGCCTTCTATGGACTAAGACCTCTGAGACTGTAAGTCCTCTAACTTTTTCTCCTCTACAGTTATTCTGGTCATGTTCTTTAATCAGGGCAGTGAAAAAGCTGACTAAAACAAAGGGATTTCTTTCCATTTCTTTAGAGCTTAGCTAAAAATATTATAGTATTATTTTGTGGTTTTTAGTGTTTGAGGCTTGCAAATTTATTGGGTTAAATCATTCCTAAGTATATTATTTTTTTCTGATGCTAGTGAAAATTATTTTCTTAGTATTGTTTTCTGATTATCTATTGCCAGTGTATTGAAATACAACTGATCATTATGCACTGATTTTTTTTATTCTGCTAGTTTGCCAAGCTCATTCATTAGTTTGACTTTCTTCTGTAGTTTCTTTAAAAATTCTTAAATATAAAAATAATGCCATTTAGAAACATAGTTTTAGTTATTTCTTTTCAGTGTGAACAATTTTTTTTTTTGTTTTTATTTTACTTTATTGCCTAATGGCCCTGGATAGAACTTTAAATACATTGCTAAATAGAGGTGAAAGTCAGGTGCAGTGGCTCATGCCTGTAATCCCAGCAACTCCAGAAGCTGAGACAGGAGGATCACAAATTCAAAGCCAGTTTCAGCAACTTTGTGGGGCCATAAACAACTTAGCAAGACTCTTTGTCAAAATACACACACACACACACACACACACACACACACACACACACTTATATATTCATAAAGGGCTGGGGATGTGGCACAGTGGTAAAGTGTTCCAGGTTCAATACCTAATACCCACCTCCATAAAAAAATCTGTGAAAGAACAAGCATATTTGTTGTGTTCTTCCTAATATTAAAGGAAATAATTTGCATTTTAACCATTAAGTATATGGTGGTTGTGGCTATTATGTAGTCTTTATCCATTTGAGAAAGAATTCTTATGTTCCTAGTTTGAGTGCTTTTTTTTTTAAATCATGAAAAAGTACTGTTTTTATTACTTCTATGGAGATAAACAGTTGTGTTTCCCCATTTATTGTATTAATATGGCATACTGCATTGATTTGTCTTACTATGTTGAATCTGTCTTTCATCTCTTGACCGTGGCATAAACTGTTTTTATTTTTCCTTTTATGCTGCTGTGCTCTATTATCCACTACATTGGCCCCCTTATGTGAGGTTCTTCATTCATAAATTCAACTAAATATGGATTAAAATAAAATTTTCTGAATATGTACATTCTTATTCCCTAAACAATACATTAATAACTATTACAACATTTACATTGTATGAGATATCGTAAGTAATCTAGAGATGATTTAAAAGGTATGGGAGGATGTGCATAGGGTACATGCAATTACTATGCCATTTCATTCAAGGTACTTGACAGCCACAAATTTTGGCATCTGTAGGAATTTCTACAACCAATTCCCCACAGATAATAGATGATGACTTATTTTATTGGTAATGTTTTTCATCTGTGTTTGTAAGAGATATCATTCTGTGGTTTTCTCTTTGGGTGATTGTTAGCACTGCTTACCAGGGTAGTACTGGCCTCACAGAGTTAGTAAATATTCCCTCTGCTCTTGGGCATTCATTTCTATGTTTTTTTTTTTTAACAACTAGCTCCACATCTTAATGAGTAATAATGCTATTTGGATTGCCTATTTCTTCTTGAGTTTGTTTTGATGACTTGTGAGTTTGGGGGAATGCATCCATTTTATCTGGTTATTTAGTTTATTGACCCCAAATTGTTCATAGTATTACTAAGGGATAATTTTTCCTCTATAGGAAGTAGTAAAGTCCCTTTTAATTTTTGATTTTTAGTAATTTGAGTCTTTCTTTTTTTTCTTGCCCATTTAAAGTGTTGTCACTTTTATTGATCTTTACAAATAGTCAACTTTTGATGTCATTAATTTTCTCTGTTGTTTTTTAATATTCTCTATTGGGTTCATGTTCCTTCTAACTTTTATGATTTCTTCCTTCTTGTTTGGGTTTGATATTCTCTTCATATTTCTAAGGTTGGTGGTTAGGTTACAAATTTGAGATATATCTTCTTTTCAAATGCAACCATTTACAACCATAAGTTTTCTTCCTTAGGGCTAAATGTATATTTTAATTTCACCTCAAAGTATATTATAATTTCCCATATGTTGTCTTTCTTTGTCTTTATTAAGAATTTTTGTCATGAAGTCTGGTTTTTTTTCTGATTTTAGCATAGCTTTTCAGCTGCTTGAATACTATTTACATTAAATATTTTTTCGTTTCTTATATTTTCAACCTATTGCATCTCTGGGTCTAACTTACGTGGTACACCTCATATATTCCATTTAGCTGATTTATGTCCTTGTATTGTATAAATTAATCTACTTACATGAACTATAATTGCTAATAATGGAGCACTATTACTATTCCTGCCAGTGTGCTTTTTGTTTTCTATTTATTTTTTGTTTATTTGTTTCCTCAATTTTTCCGTTACTGCTTCCTTTTGTACTAAGTACATATTTTCTAGTTACCTCCTTATTTCCTTCCTTCTTTCATTCTTTTTTTGTGGTACTAGAATTGAATCCAGAGTCCCTCTGCCACTGAGTCACAGGCCCACAGGCCTTCATTTTTTTAAACTGAGTAGATTGCTACCTTTATTTTGTGTTAAGATTTCATATCAACATCGATATTTACAATATAAATTCTACTTTTGAGTATAAGAATTACCATCACACTTTTATGTAATAATTTAGGTTATAAATAATTCTCTATAGTTATCTCAATAGGATATTAAAAAATGTATTTCAAATAAATAATTTGTAAATTAGTCTTTTTGCCATTACTGAATACACAAGTTAATTCTCTTTGTGTCATTTTTTAATTGGGTTTTTTATTGTACATGAAAGTAGAATGTATTTTGACATATCAAACATATAGAGTATAACTTCCCTTTCTTGTGGTTGTATGTGATGTGGAGTTACACTGTTTGTGTATTCATATATGAACATAGTAAAGTTATGTCCAATTCATTCTACTGTCTTTTCTATTCCCTTCCCTTCTTCTTTCCTTTCATTCTCTTTTGTCTAATTAAAAGTACTTTTATTCTCCCCAAACCCTTTATTGTATATTAGCATCCACATATTAGAGAAAACATTTGGCCTTTGGTTTTTGGGGATTGGCTTATTTCACTTACATGACAGTCTCCAGGTCTATCCATTTACTGGCCACTGCCAAAATTTCATTATTCTTTAAGGCTGAGTAATATTATAATATATAATTATTATATATATGTAATATATATATATACATATACATATGACATTTTCTTTATTCATTCACTTGTTGAAGGGCACCTAGCTTGGTTCTGTAGTTTAGCTACTGTGAGTGGAGCTGCTAAAAAGATTGATGTGGCTTTGTAAATGTAGTTTGCTTATTTTAAGTCCTTTGAGTGTAAACCAAGGAGTGGGATAACTGGGTCAAATGGTGGTTCAATTTTAAGTTTTCTGAGAAATAGCCATACTGCTTTTCATAATGATTTCACCAATTTGAAGTCTCACCATCATTGTATGATTGTACCGCTCCCCATCCTTGCCAACATTTATTGTTGCTTGTATTCTTGATAATTGCCATTCTGACTGGAGTGAGATGAAATCTCACTCCCTGTATTTTGGTTTGCATTTCTCTAATTACTAGAGGTGTTAAAGATTTTTACATATAATTGCCAATCAATTATATTTCTTCCCTGAAATGTCTGTTCAGTTTCTTGACTGTTTATTGATTGGGTTATTTGTTTTTTGAGTGTTAAGTTTTTTGAGTTCTTTATATATCCTAGAGATTAGTGCTTTATCTAATGAGCATGTGGAAAAATTTTACTCCCATTCTGTAGGCTCTCTCTTCACATTATTGATTATTTCCTTTGCTGAGAAGAAGCCTTTTAGTTTGAGTCCATCTCATTTATTGATTCTTGATTTTACTTCTTGCACTTTACCAATCTTGTTATGGAAGTCAGTTCCTAAACCAACATGATGGAAAGTTTGACCTACATTTTCTGCTAGTAGTTGCAGGTTCTCTGGTCTAACATCCAGGTCCATGATTCACTTTGAGTTGAGTTTTGTGCAGGGTGAGATATAGGATTTCAATTTAATTCAGCTATGTATGAATTTCTAGTTGTCCTGGTACCCTTTGTTGAAGAAGCTATTTTTTCTCCAATGTATTTTTATGGAAACTTTGTCTAGCATTAGATAACTGTATTTATGTGTGTTTGTCTCTGTGTCTTTATTCTGTACCATTGGTCTTCATGTCTGTTTTGATGCTAATACCATGCTGTTTTTCTTACTATAGCTCTGTCTGTAGTATAATTTAAGATCTGGTATTGTGATGTCTTTTGCTTCAGTTTTCTCATTGAGGATTGCTTTGGTAATTCTAGAACTCTTATTTTTCCAAATTAATTTCATGATTGCTTTTTCTATTTCTGTGAAGATAATCAATGGAATTTTAATAGGAATTTCAGTAAATCTGTATAGTGCTTTTGGCAGTGTGGCCATTTTAACAATTTAATTTTGCCTATCCAAGAACATGGGGGATCTTTACATCTTCTAAGGTCTTCTTCAATTTATTTCTTTAGTGTTCTGTAGTTTTCATTGTAGACATTTTCACCTCTTTTGTTAGCTTTATTCCCACATGTTTTTTCAAGGCCAATGTGAATGAGGTAGCTTCTCTAATTTCTCTTTCAAGATACATCACTGATGTGTAGGAACACAATTGATTTATGGGTGCGAATTTTATATCCTTCTGTTTTGCTGAATTCATGTATGAGTTCTGAAAGTTTTCTGGTGGAATTTTCTGGGTCTTCTAACTACAGAATCCTGTCATCAAAAAATACAGATAGTTTGAGTTCTTCTTTTCGTATTCTTATCCCTTTAATTTCTTCCTTCTGTTTAATTGTTCTGGCTAGAGTTTCAAGGAAAATGTTCAATAGAAGTGGTGAAAGAAGGCATCCTTATCTTATTCCAGTTTTTAGAAGAAATTCTTTCAGTTTTTCTCCATTTTGAATGATGTTGGCCTTTGGTTTAACATATAGAACTCTTACAATATTGAGGTATTTTCCTACTATCTCTAATTTTTCAAACACAAATGGATGCTGTATTTTGTGAAATACTTTTTCTGCTTCTATTGAGATAATCACGTGATTCTTTTCTTTAAGTCTATTGATATGATGTATTATGTTTATTGATTTATATATGTTGAACCAACCTTGCATCCCTGGGATAAACCCTCCTTGATCCTGATGCATCATCTTTTAAATATGTTTTCATAGGTGATTTGCCAATATTTTATTAAGAATTTTTGCATCTCTGTTCATCAGGGATATTGTTCTGAAATTTTCTTTCCTCGATCCACAGCTATCTTCAAAATTTTTATTTTGAGACATGGTCTTGCTAAATTGCCATGGCTGGCCACAGACTAGACAATCTTCCTGCCTCAGCCTACCCGCTTGCTGAGATTACAGATGTGCACCTCCATGCACAGTTTGTCATTTATTTTTTCTAAATTATTTTGAGTTGTTTTCTCAGTAGCTGCCCTGGAAAACACAAACAATATCTCATTTTATAGCAATCTAGTTCAAAACAATACCAACTTACTTTTAATGTTATTCAAAATATTTGCCCCTGTAGAACACTCTCCCATCATTTTGCCCTTATTGTCACAGGTTGCACTTGTATACTTTTGTGTGCCATTGGTCTTCATGTCTGTTTTGGTGCTAATACCATGCTGTTTTTTCTTACTATAGCTCTGTCTATAATATAATTTAGTATATGATATTGTGATGTCTTTTGCTTCAATTTTCTCACTGAGAAATTTTCTCAACCTAGATTTATAATTATTAATTTTGCATTTTTCTTTTGAATCAGATAGAAAAAGAAGTTTGAAGTTGAAAGTGCATCTGAACTGGGTTTTATTGAACTGGTTGTTGTCTTTCCAAGTGCTCTTTATGTTTTCACATGGATATGAGTCACTGGTATCCTTTCTTTTCCGACTGAACCACTCCCTTAACATTGTTGAAGACAAGTGTACTCGCACTACAATCTCTTAGCTTTCCAATTATTCTGAAATGTTTATTTTTCTCTCATTTCTGATGGATAATTTTGCCAAAAATATAATTCTTGTTTCACAGTAATTTCTTACAGCACTTTAAATATGCCAGTCCTTTGTTTTCTGACTTTCTTTCTTTTTTCCCTGACTTTCATAGTTTCTGATGACAAGACAGTTCTCAACTCTTCTGAGAATTCCCCTGTTCAGCATGGTCTACTTTTCTCTAGTTTCTTTCAAGACATTCTTCTTTAGCATCAGTAGACCTACTGACATCCTAATTTGAAATTGCTAAACTTCTTATATGTGCACATTAGTGTTTTTCTACAAATTTGGAGTGTCTTTGGTTACATTTTTTATCAAATATTATGTTGTTTCTTTCTCTTTATCCTGTCTTTCTAGGATTACTATTATGTATCTATTGATGTACTTGAGGGTGTCCCCCAACCTCTTAGGTTCTGATAATTTTTTTCATTAGTTTTTTGGTTCCTTGAACTGGTTGATTACAATAGAATGATTTTGAAGTTAATGATTCTTTCTTTGGCTGATTCAAATCTGCTGTTGAATTCTTTTAATTAATATTTGAGTTTAGGTTCTTTGTTCTTTGTTGTTGTTGTTGTTGTTTTTTGCTTTGTTTTGGTAGTGGACATTGAACCCAGGGTACTTTGCCACTGAGCTCCAACCCAAGCCCATTTTTATTTTTATTTTGAGACATGATCTCACTAAGTTACTGAGTCTGGCCTCAAACTGCAATCCTACTGCCTCAGCCTCCTGAGTCACTGGGATTAAAGGTTTGTACCACCATGCCAAGATTTTTGTTGTTTTGTTAACTCTGAAATTTTTGTTTCCTCATAATAATCTCTATCTATTGATAATTTCTATTTAATGAGACTCATTCTCATACTTTTCTTTTGTTCTTTAGACAGTGTTTATTTGAGTTCACTACATATATTTAACATAGCTACTAACATCGCTCTAGAAAGTCTAACAGCTGAGCTCCGTTAGTGTTTATATTTGTTGTTTTTCCTCAACCTTTTATTTACAAGGATTATGAATGTACAGGTAAAAGTAGTCAAAAACTACTCAAAAATCACTATCAAAATGACTTCTAGCAACATATGATGTGCCATATGTTGTGCAAGACCTTTCATAATCCTTAAAGCCTCTACAAATAGATATAATTAGTTTTCTGTGATATAGAGAAAACATAGGTTGTGGAAAGTAATGTGTGAAAATTAACATCAACAGTCAATGGCAAGGCCAGGAGTTAAACAAAAGTCTATTGTGATTATTGTCCCACAATTTCCATAAATAAATAAATAATAGAGAAATATTTTGAATTAATATTAGGAGAGTTTCAGTGTACTAGTAAGGAAACATTTTTCCACATTTTTTATTGGTGCTTTATAGTTGTACATATGGTGGGATTTATTGTTACATATTAGTACAAGTATATAATATAATAATAGTACAAATACATAATATAATAATAGTACAAGTACATAATATAATTTGTCCAATATAGGGAAATATTTTTAAAGAAGTTTCAAGTGTTTCTAAAATTTTTGTTGAGGCTTGTGCAGCAGGTGTGGTAAGAAATTGGTAGAATATCAGTTTTAGAAGAAAGAATGGTGTCCCAGAGTAAGTCTAGAACATTGTCCTGGTTTCAGGTAAAGTAAGGCCCTGGATAAGGGAGTCAGGGATCTAAACATGGACATTCAAGGAGGTGATGAACTCTGGTTTAATTTTAATTTTTAAAATTTGTTCTAATTCATTATGCATGACAGTAAAATGCATCTTGACACATCATATATAAATAGAGTATAAGATCTCATTCTTCTGGTTGTACATGATATAGAATCACACTGGTAATGTAGTTGTATATTCATATAGGGTAATAATATCCAATTAATTCTGATATCTTTCCTAACTTCAAGCCCTCTTCCCTACTTTTATTCCCTATTGTCTAATCCAAAGTACCTCTATTCTTCCCTAGAACCCCTCTGACTTATTGTGAATTAGCATCTGCATAACAGAGAAAACATTTGGTCTTTGGTTCTTTGGGATTGGCTTATTTCACTTATAGCGAAATAATATGATAGTCTCCAGCTCCATCCATTTACTGGCAATTAATGTCTTCTTTAAGGCTGAGTAATATTCCATTGTGCATATATATAACTTTTTGTTTTTCATCCATTAACCTGTTGAAGGGCACCTAAGTTGGTTCCATAGTTTAGTTATTGTGAGTGGAGCTGCTATAAAGTTTGATGTAGCTGTAATATGCTGATTTTAACTCTGTTGGATATAAATTTAGGAGTGGAACAGTTGGGTCAGATGTTTAACTTTGGTTTGCTTAACTCACAGGCTTTGGATATTCATTCCTTGGTTCTTCTCAATTTTCATTTGAGTATCTAACTCTATTACACACTTCAGTGTAGTCACATTTGCTGTTATTTCCAAATGGTACCAAGGAGGCACTAATTTACCGTGAGATCTATTATTCAGGGACAACCAGGTGGCTATCATTATAGTTTGACTTAATCTACTTACTTGATATTCTCTTCTCCATAACAAGTTTAATGTTAATCCTCTTGGGATATATTGATATGGGCAAAATACTAGCAACATATTAAAATATTTCTATATTTTATATATATATATATAATATTAAAATATTTCTCACAAAATGGCAGAATTTGACAATAAGAGTGACAGATAGGCTTGTAAGAAATCTGGCTGCATAAAGGACAGGTTAGAAGTAGGGTCACAATGAGTATCTATTCTTACAATCTACTTTGAGCACATCTATAGTTATAAATTATTGTAAGCACAAATATAATGGTTCTCAAATACATTAAAATATGGATGTCTATGTAGCTGAGTGATAGAGAGCTGGTTTAGAATGTGTGAAGTCCTGGGTTCAAAAGTCAGTGCCCCCCAAAATATACCAATGCCCAGACTTTCATATATGTTAATTTAACATCTCTGTGTCTGGGGCTTACATATAGGTATTTTAAAAAATCTATTGGTTTATGCTACAAGTACTGACATATGTTTTAGCAATATAGAACCTATTCTGTTAGGTATGATTTAAAAATGAGATAGATATTGAGCACAATGAATTAACTATCTCGAACTAAGTAAGACTGGCAAAGCACTAGGAAATTGATGTAAAACATTAATGTTTCTCATAAAATTCAATAATTTAAAATTGTAGTATAAATTTCTATGCAAATAAATTCCATAGAAATTACTCTAATTGATACCACAACATGTATTTATATACCATTTAATTATTTTGAAGGTGTATCATTGTGGCAATCAGGTGCATACTGATCACTATTGTAAAAAGGGAAGAACCTTCTCACATGAAATCCATCTGAACAAAGATGAAAAAATCTTTCCCTAAACTACTTGCAATTTGAGGAGTTGTGACCCCTGAAACTTAAAAGCACTGAAGAGAGAAAATAATGCTTTCATATTCAAGCAAGCAAAGATGAAAATTCATTTCTTTGCTAAAAGTTTGATTCATATATTACTTTTCTTTGAGAAGAAAATAAGGAAAATTTCCCATCAGCTATATGTTAATATCTTGTCAAAGATAAATGTGCAAAACAAAAACAGTGACATAAATTGTAAATATTTATTAAGTGTGAATAAATGAAAAAATGAGGAATTTAAGTGTCACCTTTAATGATGTGTATCATAGAATATATGGGAGGAGAATTTCATGAAATTGTTATTAAAATAGCAAACAAATTAAAAAATAAATAAAAGAAAATTATTAAAAATGCATGGATATTGTGAATTTAAAAATATTTATATCATACACTTAAATGTAAACAGTAAATTAGCACTGATATGGTTTTTTATTTAGTGTCTGAATAGATTTTAATGATATAGTTTTTCTCTTAACAAAGGCTGACCTAGCTACCATCACTATGGAGTGCTAAATTTAATACTATAAATAACCATCAGTTTCTTACAATACATTATTCTCTGGGAGGAGAGCAGGAACCAGTCATCCATCTGGTACATTAATTATGCTGGATTACAATCACTTTAAAAAATTACAACAATTACTTTCACCAAAATAGATGCATTGTTTTTATATTTATTTATTTGTTTGACAGTAATGCTCTCTGACATCATCACCTATCACCCATGGGCCAATGGAATGCTTCATTTATTGTTATATCATTTCTTTCAATGTTGCTTCTGATAGCAAGACTGATTTCCTAGCAAAAAGCAATGCACAAATATTCTATTTAGTATGAAATTCACTGGTCTTATTATATACTACATCTTTTAAGAACAATTGGTCTAATAAAATAGTGGGGTGACTACTGCACTCTCATTGTTACACTGAGGGGGAGAAAACCCTGTGGAGAGTTGGAAATCTGTTCTTACAGAGGTAATATAAGCTTTGAATTACTAGCCAAAATTCCCCCATATGCTAGAAGCAAGGTGAATGTGGGAATAGATTCTTTCACAATTATTTCTTATAACATAATTTCATAATTTCACATAGTTTTGAAATCTAGTTTCTGAGTAGTATTTTTCCAAAGTAGAATAATTGTTTCCATCAAGATGCTTGAAATATTGTAATGAATTGGAAGTTAAATTGAAGAACATTTTAGGTATTTTATGCCACTGAGTGTGTGTGTGTATAAAATGTATGTGCACACATACACATGGAAGCAGGGTGCTGCACTGATGTGATTGATAGATTCTGAATATATATCTGGGAATATATACTAATTCATAGTAGTGCAAGAAGGACTATGCATGAAATTTAAAGTACCTTTTGGGGATTTCTTAGCATTTGTATTTTCAATTTAATGGAAGACCACAGTAACCAAAGAAAGACAAAATATCTTTAAATTTAAAGTTTCTAAGAAAGTCTGGGTCATTGACTAGGTAAAGAGTTTTAGCCAGCAGACATGCTCAGTGAGGGCAAACAGAATATCCTATGGGTAGAATTGGTAGAATTCTATGGGAAGAATTGTAAACCATGATTACTGCTTATAATTTGATAAGAAAGAAGATCTGCAGCAGCCATACATATTTATTCCCCTATCCTTTATTTGTATATTTGTACTATTACATAATTATTGTGTATATATAATTATATATATATAATTAGTGTATATATTATATTTAGTATACATGAATTTTATACATTAAATCAAATTTTTTTATACATTTTTATGTAGGAATGATTAGTGATATTTATTCTTACAATTTGCTTTTTAGCATGAAGAATAATCAGTATAGATTATGATAGAACCTGAGAGTTTATTTAACATTTCCTGGACAGGAATAGTATAGCTGTTTATCAGAAGTGAATACCATTGGTTTAGGTAATTTTCTTATTTCTATATTGGGAAGAAAATGAGAGATCTTTGTAAAATAAAAAAAAGGCTATTTATAGCTGCTATGTCAAACTTAACCATATATAGAAGGAGCCATGTGTATCAATGCTGTACAGCAAGGTGGGAACTGAGCCGGTTATCTCCCAGCCCTCCAACATCCCAGTGCATTCCTCATCCTGATGCTGATCTGGGACTCTGTAAACCACATTTCTCCTTCATTACTTGATCCCTGACAGACACTGCCCATAATCTAAAAGAGAATAAGATACTCTTTACCCTAAGGGCAGTAGAATCCAGCCTCTAGCTTTTTATCAGAACTCCCAGAATCAGCATTATTGGTCCCTCTCAGTTTCAACATGCGTTAGGATCTATGACCCCCTTAGAAATCTGTGATCTAGGTGTGTGGAGCATTGCTAAATGTTTGAGAGCATCAGTACTGGTTGACTAGAGCCACTGACTCAAAGGTCCCTGCCCTGTAAAGGTCCCTGTCCTTCTCTAATACCAACTGGTAGCATGAGGTATCACTACTAACTGAATAATGTCCTTTTCTCAAAAATTTGAGTCCAGGTGTGTGAAGCCATTCCCTAAGCTACTGGATTCTAATATCTCTTATTATTTTCTTTCAATCCCTAGCTCTAGGGGAAGTGCTTCTTCCTCTATTTCCTATCCCTATCTTCTTTCACATTCCCCTTAATTTTATAACATGGATTTAACCTATTGTTTATATTATATTGTTTCCATTGAAATAAATGGTATAGTTTCTCTCATTGAATCCCATTACAGAATATACATGAGCACACACATGTTTCATTTTTGGTAAAACCAATGAAAATAAAGAATTTCTTGACTTATAAAATATGAGACAATGTAACTTTTCTTTAGAATTAAAAAAAATTACTGAGTAATTAGAGTATACTTTCAAGACATATTTCAGTATCAGAAATAACTGATGCACATTTAATTTCATATATTTTCCAGATGAAATTATATAGTCACATATCCAAGTTGCTTAAACTTATTTGTAAGTTTTCCAATAATAGTCACATATCACATTTTAAATTAAAATAAAAAAGCATTTCCATGTGTCAGCATTTCAAGTATTCCATAGCCACTTATGAAGGCATAAGTCATTGTCTTTCTTACTTACATTGTACCTTGAAGATTATATATATATAATATATAATATATAATAATCTCCCAGCCCTCCAACATCCAAGTGCATTCCTCATCCTGATGCTGATCTAGGACTCTGCAAACCACATTTCTCCTTAGAGTATACTATATATATTTTATACATATATAAAATATTATATATATACATATATTTATATATATAATCCCTTGAAGAAAAAAATATATATATATGATTTGCTTGACTACTTCCATCTTGCCATAAAATCAAGGCAATTCTAGCATCATTCATTGTAACTAAGAAAGGGAAAATTAATATTTTTCAGGGATCAAATTTGCTTCTGCTTGGGAGATAAAAATGTAAGAGAATATCATTTCTAATTCAATAAGAAATATGATAATTTAAAAAAATTTTACTTCATCAGAGAATTAAAGTCACAACCAGGCAAACTCTATTCCAATAGGAGACAAGGCAAGATGAGGTGACATAGGACATTTTAACTGGTTCTAACTTGAATGAATTAATTAAGCTGTAGGGGCTTATGGAATAGTTTAGAACTCTGGAAAATCCAACACAGAGGGGAAGCACACACTTATTTACCAGCTCTTTTCCTCTGGCCTCTCCTGGATGCTTTCCTGGGAGGCAGAAGGAAGACATAAGAACAAAGCATCTGAGGAGCTCGGGGAAAAGTCAGACATTCTAACAGAAGTGGAATCTGAAATACAAGGGAAGGAGGAAAACAACAGAAGAGGAGGAAGAGAAGCAGAAAGAGAAAAAGAAATAGGAGAAGGAGAAGAAGCAAAAAGAAGAAGAAAAGAAAGGGACTAAAGGAAGGGAAGGATAGAGATGGAAATTCTATGAAAAAATAGTGGCTGGTAAAATTGCCAAATCAGTTGGTTGTGGTGGTGCATGACTATAGTCCCAGCTACTCTGGAAGCTGAAGTAGGAGGATCTCATGTTTGAGGACAGCTATGGCAATTTGGCAAAACCCTGTCTCAAAATAAAAAGTTATAAAAAGAGCTGGTGGTATTGGTAAAGCACCCCTGATTTTAACCCCAGTAACACTTAATAAAGATTTTTTGTCCCTCAAAAATTAATAAAAGAGAAAAATTATAGATATCAAAATTTCAGAGACAAGGAAGAAGAGAAGAATGAGAAGTAGAAGAAAGAAAAGCTTAAGCAATAGCAGAATAGCAGATAGGCCTATTGTGGAGATGAGCTCAAGTCACAACATAATATCTAATAAAAAAGAAGTATAGGCAAAAGCTGAGGAGGATTAACCAAGAGGAAATAAAACAATTAGTAAATAAATAACAATGTGTTCTATGTAATCCCAATAGTGTTGCTAATTACAAAATGTTCTTAACACCCCAACTAAAAAGCAGAGATGGTTTGATTGAATTAAAAAACAACAAGAACAACAAAGATCCAACTGCATGGATCCACATGAAAAGAAAACTAGAAAGATGTACCATGCCTAAAGATAACTGGTGTTGCTAAATTAATATTTATATAGACTTTAGAACCAGGAATAAAAAGGAACAACTTGATAAGAAACAGGTCTATTCATTAAGAAGGTGAAACTTTTTTTTTTTTGTAGAAAAACCCAACTGTTTTATTTGTATTTATTAATAGAGACTTTACTTCTGATACTAGATGTGTGAGTTTTCTTTCACACCAAAGAATTCTTCAATTCTCTGTGGACACCATCTGAAGAAGATGAAACTTTCTAAAGGGATATAGGTATAATAATAGAAACCTAAAATATATAAGGAAAAACTGCTGCAACTGATATGACAAAATAGATATATTTATAATTATCACTTGAAGTTTCATGCCAATATTCTCTCTTTACTAATAAAATTAGTAGACCAAAAATTTATAATTACATGTAAGATTAGATTAACACTATCAGGCAATTTGATATGATTGACATTGGTAGATAACTCCACATAGGGTGGTAGAATGTGTATATTTTTATATACACAGAGAATATTCAATAAGATAGGTCATTTTTAAGAATTACAAAATAAATTTAAAGGTATTAAAATAATAAAATGTTATTTGTCTACAACAGAATCAAACTGAAAATTAATAGCAGAAATATCACTATAATATTCCTAGATATTTAGAAATTAACACACTTCTAAAGAAGCCTTGAATGGAAAAGAAATAGAGATATTTATAAATATTGTAAACTGAATAATATTTTTGTTTACCAAAAACTTGACTGTTTACAGTGTATGAAATGCATTTATAATATTGAACAATCTTATTAGGAAAAAAGATATAAAATCTATATATAATCTTCTACTTAAGGAACTAGTAAAAGAGATAATTGGGGGCTGGGGATGTGGCTCAAGCGGTAGCGCGCTCGCCTGGCATGCGTGCGGCCCGGGTTCGATTCTCAGCACCACATACAAACAAAGATGTTGTGTCCGCCAATAACTAAAAAATAAATATTAAAATTCTCTCTCTCTCTTTCTCTCTCTCCCTCTCTCACTCTCTCTTTAAAAAAAAAAAGAGAGATAATTGTATGGTAAGTAGAAGATACAAAATAATAAAGTCGATATAATAAAAGAAAAAGAAGAAACAATAAGCCAAACGAGCAAACAACAAAAAGTAAAATCAATTAGATCTAAAGCTTTCCATTAGGAAAAGACCAATAATATTGATAAAGTTCTGGTTAGATTGGTTATAGAAAGTCAGAGAACACAGACGTTAACAATATCATGAAAGAAAAGAAAACATTGCCTCAGAACCTATTGAGATTAGGGATAAGATGTCAATAACATAATATCTTCTGCTAATAACTTGACAATTTATACAAAGTCAGAATAATTCCATGAAAATCACAAACCACTAAACTTAATTTAAGAAGAAATAGATACTTCAATAACCTAAATATATTAAAATAATTAAGTTTTACTTTAAAATCTTTCTGTAAGGAAAACTCCTTGATCAAGTAAAATATTACTTGATTAATGAATTCTATAAAACATTTACAAAAGAAATATTGTCAATTCAACAGAAACTCTCCCTCCAAATAAAAGAGGAAGGAATTGTCATTTTATGTGCTCAGAATTACCTTGAAACCAATACTTGGCGGGTCTTTGTGTGAAAAGGAAAATAAACATGCAAGAGTAGAACTTAAGTAAATAAAATAAATACCTTAATAAAAATGGAAATTTAGTAAATGATCTCCTTAAGAAATTACATTTGAAAGTAGAAAATTCTTGCTACCCACATATGATCATTATAGGCTAGGTTCATTTGACAATGGGTGACTTGTACTGATGTTACAACAAAGAAAGAGAAAGGATCTTTCATTGGTATGTAGATAAATAAACTATAAGAATTCAGGGAAATTCTAGTCCTGATGACTTGAGGTAAAATTGTGAAGTTTATAGGCAAAAGAATGAACAATCTGCTTGTCTCATGAGGAGAAATAAAGCCATATTATACAGAAATATCTCACCTCCGATTGAGGTCAAGAAAGTCCAGTTAAATTCCCCACTTAACCTTGTACTGGCTTTGAAACTCACAGTCACTTTCCCTCTAAGTTTTTTTTTTTTCATTACTGAGGATCAATTCCAGGGCCTTGTTTATGTAAGGCAAGTGATCTACCATGGAGCTATGTTCCCAATGCCTTTATATTTTATTTTGAAACAGAGTGTAAGATTTTCAGGTTACCCTTGAATTGGCAATCTTGTCTCAGCTTTGTTATCATATATGTTCACATCTTCCCTTGGCTTAATTTCTGCATTGTAAAAACAAATTATTGTATAAGATTATATAATATTAACTAGGAAAGCAAGGTATTTCTTAAATGCAGATTTTCTTCTCAATTTGAAGTTTGAAAGTCCTTACCACTAACTATATCTTCCTTCACAATACCCCTAGCTTACCATGATCCATTTACACAAACCTATCCATCCCTCCTTGAACTTCGTTGTTTCAATTTCAGAGGTTTTGTACTTGCTTTTTCTGCATCAATATTTGGTTTAATTTCAAACCACAAAATTTTGTGAAGTACAAATCCTAGGTTTCAAATTCTTCAGTAAATTATTTTTCTATCCACATCTTGGAAACTGAAAGTTTTGTAATTAATTTATCCTGGATTTTGTTTTTCTTCTACATTCATTCATCAATAGTGCAGACTTTCAGAGCCTTGAATTTATGTAAGCAAGTTGATCCTAGCCTTGTGTGGGCCCAAGTAATTCATTTCTTTTATGTCAAGGGCAGAAATTCTATATGTTAGGTTACTAAGTCTAAAATCCTAACAGCCAAGGTTAGGGACAAACCAGTTTCTGAGTTTGATGCTTCTGTTTTCCATTTCTTTTTCTTTCTGGAATCTGATTGGTCTTGATGTTATGAGAGAAAACTATGCATATAAAATAAAATTGACTATTTATCTGCATTTTCGTCTGTTTGTCTCAAGGGAAATTTCAGATTCTCCTAGTCTAGTATCTTGCTAGAACAGAAAACCATGCATCAACATTATCACTGCCCAAACAAAATAAAAGTCCATTTTAAAATAATGGGGAAGATGTTCTTACAAATAAATCAAATTTCTTCCTCAGAGCTCATGACAGAAAGAGAGGATGCTGAGGATGGCCTAACTGAGGGCACAAAGTGACTGCAACCCAGTGACAGCTTTCCTCTGTGCCTGCCTCCCTCATCCTGAGCTTTAAAACCAGTGCTGAGTGACCTACTGAAAGAAAAGGAAAAAGACAACCCCTAGGAAGAATGGAGGAGGAGGAGGAGGAGGAGGAAGGGAAGGAAGAGGAGGAGGAGATTCATCCCTTCCCAGTGACAATGGGCCCTAAAGGGAAAAAACAAATACTGCACACTAGGCTCTGGACTTTCACCCTTCCAGTGAGTCCTGGAAGGAGGAAAAAAATAAACAGTTCTGGGTAACAATGCATACAAGAGGCTCCAGCTGGTCTCTGTATTTTCATCCCTTCCCAGTCACAATGAATTTCAGAATTTTACGACTTTTTCCCTGACTTTCCAAACCAACAGTTCTGCTTAAGTCTTCAATGATTAATTCACCCTCTTTGTAACCTAAAAAATGCAGACCCCTGTCGCCATTTTCTACCCAGAAAATGCACCCTGCCAGTGCCTGATTGATTGACTCCCTGGCTTAATAAATAGCATCACTAAATCTGTTGAGGTCTGTTCCCAACTGTTATTTGTGCTTACATTTACATTTCTGTGGTTTCACTTGTATGGGCAAATGTCTGGTATTCTTGTATCAAAGACCTCACAGAACAGGGATCATTGTGGTTAAGGGATTTTGTAGGCGTTATTCCCATTCTCCAAAGCATTGTCTTCCTGGTTTTGTAAAAGGAAACTTGGTAACAGGAACCTTGAAGTTTGTTCTGATGCTGTTTTCTTCCTGAGATTAAAGGAACTTTCCTGCTTCTTTCTTTTGTGGGAAAAGCACTTTTTAATAGAAGAACATTGTTAGTTTTGATAAATACATGTATTTTTCTCCTGATGGATTACTCTGTATAAGGACACAGCTGTAGAAAGCTTCTTTTCTTACTGCCTCTTACCCCTTGGCTTCCTGAATTTATTTATATGTCTTTCTGAGTATCCAACAGATTCTTATCCTCATTGTTATTCTACATTATTGTGACAGTTTGTACTTGACAAGATTTATCTCATCTCGGGGCTGCTTTTTTGTAGGATAGAAATAACATTTGTGTGATGCATCCTTGGTTATGCATCTTCTGTTTCCTGATTTGCCAACAATATATAAAGCAAGTTTATTTTGATGCTTCCAGAAAGGCTCATGTCATCTAAATTAGATTAATAAAGTCAAACAAATTATGAATAATTCAACAAATGAGATTTACAATATAGCATTTCCTATGGATATTTTCTGTACTCATTAACATTCTTTAATTTTTTATTTAAAGAAATAATAGATTAATTCCCCCCTAGAAAATGATATCTGTTAGAATTGAAGCCACATTTTTTTCATAGTTTACTTTTTAAAGCATTTGAAATGCTTCTTTTTAATGTTTTTTTTCCTATCATTTTTGAGGGGAGAAAATTTTTCTTAAGTGATAGGTGATGTAGTTTATTATTTATTAGTAAAGGGAAAAAAAGCCATTCATGAAAATGCTATCTTTAAAGATTTTTTTATTCCTCTCAAATGATCTAATTGTTTTGTTTTTTTATCATCATCATCGTTCTAAAATAATGGGTGTAATTTAACATTTCAAATTCTTATTCTGTCTTCATTCTCAGTGTGAGTTTCATCCTCACCACTTGTTATGGAGTGAAATATGATATTGAATGTCTGCTCTCACAATAGTGAAAAAATATTTTTCTGCTGTTTAAATAATCAGTCTCTTGTACTATATTATACTAACTGTAGGAAATGAATATACCATCATGCAGATGTTTATTCTGTGGTTGTCCGTGAGCTCCTGAATTGATACAGTGACAGATGCAAAAACAATGACCTTTGGGTAAGACAGAAATAAATTAGATCCTATGTCCATCAATTAATAGTTCTGAAACATTGGATATATTCTTTAATCTTTCTCATCCTCAGTCTTTAGACTTTTTAAAAGGCAATGATTAAAATTTATTTTAAGGATGAAGAAAGTAGTGCATATGGAAATGGCCTTGGGTAGTATCAAGCAGATTGCATTGAAATACATGAAGTTATATTATTTTCCTGTTATCCAGGCCATAATGTTTCTCAAATTTAGCAGACCACTGCTATATTGAATGAAATAAAATCTTTATCTCATTTTTTTCCTCAAACCTTTCATAAACTCTTGCCCTATTCATATCCTTTCAATCAACATTCACCTGTTTAGAAGTGATGATCTCCACTCTATTAGGATGAGAAAATAAAAATATTTACATCAGAATATGAATTTTTTAACACTGAGTTTGGAAGTTATGTGGAATTATAATATATATATATATATATATTATATATATAAATAGTCTATCCTTTCCCTCTTTAAATCAGGAAAAAAAGGAAGACTCATCCCTTCTGATAGAAAAGGTCCTACCACTCTACTGGGCTTTGGAATTCAAATCTCAAGAACTCCATGAGGTTGTCTTTTGATTCTTCACTGTGTCCCTCTGAGTGTATGTTTTATTTCCAATAACATACAAATATTTTCTAATATCTCCATTTGAAAAAAAAACTGAGACCACATTTCTCTTTTCATTTCATATCCCTTTCCTGCTTCCCTTCTTGTCAAAATCTTTTGAAAGGGTTGTTCAGAACCTGCTCCAGTCTGACTCCTTCTGGTAGCTTCCACTCTGCTGAATCTGCTGTCATTGAGGTCACAACCAACCTCAGGTTTTCAGACACCACAAGTAATTTTCTATCTCCATTTTATTGGCTTCTTAAGAAAAATTTCTTTGTCCACTTCCTGCTTCTTGAGCTTTTCTCCTACTTGGCTTTTGTGAGTTATCATATCCTTGTTTCTGTCCCTACTCATTAGTCAGAGATTCTTATTCTTCTTTGCTAACTCATCAATATCTGCTCATCTTTTTAATAATGCATTGTGCCTTTGCAGTAAAGATGACCAAATACATGACTCCAAACCTATTCTTTCTTTGACTTCAACACTCCAAGATCCAACAGAATTCTTAGTATCTAATTGTAATATCCTAAAGAACTTCAATATTCCAGAAGAAAATTTAATTCACTTTCTTCACAAAATTTATTATTAGTTGTCTTATCTTTTCTGCTTCTATAAATAGACCTTCCATTCTCCCTAATGTGTCACACTCTAGAAATCATCATTGTTTTCACCATTTATAAGAAGTATTAATATTAGCTATATGTATATCATCACCAAGTCTGTTGATTAATCCCTTTTCTTTTACCACTCAAAGATCATGGGCTCAGTTTCTTTGTCTTCCAACAACTCCCTTGTCACTTGTCTGGTTGATATCACTATTACATTTCACCTAAATTAATGCAATAGAGTAAGTCACTTCCCCCATTGAAGTTCTTGTTCCAACAATTAATTTGCCACAGCAATTGGGGTAATTTTAAAAAATGTCAATCTTAAAATTATTTCAGTATCCAGATTCTATGGTTTGGATCGGTGTCTCCCAAAGGCCTAAAGGTTTGCTAAAGACTTGATTCCCAGCTAAGGCACTTATTTAGGTCATTGAGCACGTGCCCTTGAAGAGAACAATGAGACCCTGGTCCCTTTCTCTTTCTCTCTTTTGCTTCTCAGCCAGCAGGTGAATGCTTTTTCTCTACCATGTGCTCCCACCATGATGTACTACCTTACCATAGACCTAAAGGCAACAGGCAACTGATCATGGATTGGAACCTCTGAAACTGTGATCCAAAATTAGCCTTGGAAGTGGAAAGCTAGCCAACACACTTGATTAAGATCATTTAAAATCTTTCCACTGCACTTAGAGTTCTGCTGGTCTCCTCACCCTCATTTTGTAATAGATTTCCTTTGTTTATCATCTTTTGCTTTTCAGTCTCCTTTCTAACCTTGTGATAAGACAAGTTCATTTCTGCCATAGACCTCTTGACATTGTTCTTCCCACTTCCTGAAACACTTGCCCCACAGGCTGTCTCCTTTTGTGATCTCGGTGTTAAATTATAGTTCATTTCCTCAGAGATAGCAGCTATTGCAAGTCTATCTCAATTGAAACCTTCTCAAGTAATTATTTATAAGTATATATTTTCTACCACACCATAGTGCTAAATTGAATTCTGTGCTTCTTTCTTTCTTTCCTGGTTTCCTTGAATTTCCTAACCCCACCATTGAATGCAAGCATCTAAATGTTGAAAATTTTGTCTGTCTTATAATAGTGTGGTATACATTTATAAAAATATATCATATAATAATCAAAGATAAAACTTCAGGTAGCTGTTAACATAAGCAGCATTTTTCTGGCTGAGAAAAGGAATGCTTAGAGGAGAATAAATAACTTGTTTGGGATAATAAAATAAGATGTGGCAGCTTTGGAATTCAAAATGAGGCATGTCTGATTCTGAAATCTGTGATCTTAATCACATGATTTATTGCCTCCTAGCCTCCTAATTTCTGGTCTTTTGATGTATTTTCTAGGCCTCTTGGATCTGATGCTTAGTGCTATTTTAGCAGTTCTGACCTTTGGTTCTCTAAACAATTATGATGAGGACCTTTCCTATGATTATACTGCTTCTGCCTCCCTTGGCTGAACATCACACTATCGTGTTAAATATCCCATTCTACCTCCTGGGACCTCATATTCTGGGACTTCCTTCCACTTTGCAACAAACTGTGTCTTTGGGCAGATCATGCCTTCTCTACCCCAGTTTTCTTATTTGTAAAATAGGAGTTTTTATCATGCTCTTGAAATGTTCTTTCAAAGTTCAGCAAAAAATATTGAAAATTCATTCTTCTTTCCCCTTCTGCCTATGAGATTTTCAGGTTACCAATATTTTAATTTAAGCAATTTAATTTCACTAGTACCAAAATACATTAATCCTACTAAGAATTGGATGCAGTTGGAACATTCTTTAGGTTATTAGTTATAGCACAATTTTTTTATCCATTGATAGAATATAATTCAATTTCCTTTGATCAATATTTGACTCCACAACAAAATGTTATTGATAACCCAACAGATGTCTGCCTAATTCAGAGTTATCAATTCCACAACAGTTTAGTATTTAATGAATCACTTCTATGTGCCAGGGTTCTGTGTTAGGTGCCAGAGATGACTGATATATAAACCCAGCCTAAAAGGAGCTCATAATTTACTGGGAGACATAGATAAACCAATGAATCAATCTAACAAATGTAGACTGGTCCAAGAGCTAAATCTAACAACAACACAAAAACAACTGTAGAAACGTGGTCAAATATGAACATAATGCTATAACTGCCATTTATTCTAGGAAGTTAATGCTGTTTCAGAAAAAAAAAATCAGGGAGCCTTTTAAAATCTGGTGACAGTCCAACAGTGTGAAAAGAAACCCACAGACAGACAGATCTCCCTCTGCTATACCATTTGATTGCAAGAGCAGACTTTAAGATATTTCTATGGTTTCTGAGCTTACCTCCTTCCATAACGCTAGAATTGCTGCCTTTCTGAGCAAGCTTTAGTCTTGCAGTCACCAGGAGGGAAGCAATCTGCTGTTCATTCCTGAAGCCCCAGAGAACCACCCTTCTGCTTGGACTATTTCTATGCTGCAAAATTGGCAAGGAACCTGTTTTGAGGGCATGTGGGTCAGGGTAGCCTTCTTAGTAGGATAGCTCATGGGAGGCTTGGACAGGGGAACAGAATGGAAGGGAAGCCTCACTGACAAATACAGCCAAGAATTCACTCCAGGAGATGTAATTAATCTGTAGCTGAGAAGCAAGGCAGGTTAGCCATTCCTGGAATGTATTACTTTAGGTTTGCACCCAGCCAGAATTCCCATGCACTCAAAAGATAAGCTACGCAGAATTGCTGAGATCTTACCAATTGTAGACAGTGCTTAGAAAATAATAACTAAAGAAAAAAATATATTGTATATGCTTTTCTAAAACTCTCTTTATGAGAGCTAGTTTTTGCACAATGCTTTGTAGTTTGTAAAGTACAAACTCACATACCCCTGAGGAAGGTAGTATCACAGCCACAATTTAGTAAATAAAGAAAGTGAGACTCAGAATGGTTCAGCAATTTCCCCAAGATATTACAGAACCATGACACAGTACCAGGTCATGCTCAGTGGCCCTCTGACTCTAGAGCTCATGGTTCTTTCACTACAGAATTTATCTTCACACTTAGAATCCAGATTCTCTAATGTGAATTCTTTTGAGTTTTTTTTTTTTTTTAATAAACTTGTTCTGCTTGGACCACTTCCTACTGCAGTACCCATGCTACTTTACAAGTGTTCAAAATAACCACTTGTGTTGACTGCTCCTGCTTCCCCTTTGGAGGAAGAAGATCCTCTTTCTGTCATATACATAGCTCTACATTCCTTCAATCGAGTTTTTCAATTCTCTATGAAGCAGCACACAGTACATGTTACTTAACCTCTGTAGTTCATTGTATTCATCCATAATGTAATGAAAATGGCACTTACCAGATAGGATGGCGGGATTCCCATAGGTATTAAATGAATCAATTCACACATAGAATTTGGTTCCTAATAGGTTTTCAAATATATATTATTTGTGGTTTTAGGATTTTAAAAATGTTGTAACTGTTGGCTATTGTCTGTATCTTTCTTATGTTGTTTCCCCATTGATTGTTTTACTTTCAAAAGTCACGAATCAAAGTCCTATTCATTCTTCAAAAGGTTTCAGATCAAAACTGTATTCTAAACAATAGAATCGAATTGCTCATTGAATATTCACTGTGTGTGCGGCAAGGGGTTAGGTGCTATAGATACAGGGGCTGAAAAGATCAGCTCTGGTTTCTCTACTTCCTTGGTGTCCTTTTCTTCACTCCCAAATATCCTGGCCTATCGGTAACTATAACTAAGGAAGTTGCATTTTGCTTTTTGTTGCTTGTTTCTTTACATATCTAGTCTAGGGAATATTAGGTGGAGAAGAAAATATTTAACAATGGTTTGATCTTCATGTTTTAATATAGCATATGACACCTAGAGGTACTTAATACTTGTTGAAGGAACAGATGAATGGATGCAGGTATATGGAGGAGTGCTTGCTTTTCTCCATGGAAGGCTTTCTTAGACAGTGAAATGCAAAGCAAAGGAACATGTTTAGAAAGCTGCTTTCTGCTGCTCTGGCATTTATCTTACACACCGTCCAGTACTAACACTTTTTATTCCTTCCTGAGTTTGCTATCAACATAAAAACTAGTACTATTGGTAAAACTTGAAAATGGAAACATTGCTGCCCAATGTGTAACATAAGACCAAACAGATCATCTGAAATCGAGACAAAGATAAGCAAGAGTTAGTTCAATTCAGACTATTTCCATATAGGGAATTTGGAAGCCTGCAGAAATAAGAAGGTGTCTGGAGTCATTGAATGTAGCATCCTCACCATGAGCAGGTTGTGCTAAACTGCAAGCACTTTAGAAGCTGCTGCCAGACAGACAGTGACATAGCATCCTGAGCTCAACTGTCTAGTACAATTCTTCATTCAATCAATCTATGGAGAATAGGATTCAGAAAAAGAATCACCAGCAATTTCTTTAATAAAAAATAGATTAAAAGGATGTGGACAGAATGTGAAGCAGCTTTTAGAGCTCTAGGTAAATGATTGCACATTTCACCCTATTTCTGTGTTTGCTTGCTTGTCTCATTTGGGAATTGGCACTATTAGTATTATTGCAAAAGTGTCTATGCCCACTTCAAAAAATAATAAGTACAGAAAACATAAAGTTCATGCCTAAGTCTACCAACCAGAAATAAATTATCAATATGAATTAATATCCTTTCTTGGCTCTATTCATAAACATATGCACATATGAATACAAATGCATATGCTTGTGAAATAGGATATTATTAAGTATTCTATTCTAAAACATTCATTCCTTACTTATATACTAAACATTTAAAACACAACAATTTAAATATACATCATAATTTTAATGGATACTGAATTTTTCATTATATACAAGAGTTCACTAAATGTATTTGCAGTGTACTTTGTGAAAGGGCAGTAGATAATATACTTAAATCACTTCTCCTAGCTAGGTTTCTAGTTAGAACACCATAATTAGACATTGTAATCCTTCATTTATTCATTTAAATGATGATGTGTTTGGCATTATGCTAAGTACAAAGAATATAAACTAAAAAAAATATGTGTCAGATAAAATGAAAAGTGAAGTAACAATTCAAGATTTTGTTAGGTAAACTAGTAATTGGACAATTATAATATGTTTTAATCTATGGAAAGGGAAGCATAAAAGTTTGTTGTTGTGTTGTTTGTTTTTGGCGCTGGGAATTGAATCCAGCCACATCCCCAGCCCTCTTTTATATTTCATTTAGAGACAGGATCTCATTGAGTTACTTAAGGCTTCACTAAACTGCTGAGTCTGGCTTTGAACTCATGATCCTCCTGCCTCAGCCTCCTGAGCTGTTGAGATTATGGGCATGCACCACGGTATCTGGCTCACACAAAAATTTTTAAAGACCCAAAAGAATGGTGCAAGTGCCTTGGGTAGTGGAAGAAGCTATGAAAAAGTTATGTTTGAACTACATCTTCACTTATAAATATAGTGGAAACCTGGTTAGTCAGCTTTTCATCACTGTGACTAATGTAACTAACAAGAACAACTTAGAGAATGAAAGACTTATTTTGGCTTACAGTTTCATAGGTCTGAGTTGATGGGTGGCTGAATTTATTGCAGGAACATTATGGCAGAAGGGCATAGAGGGGGAAAGCTGCTCAGCTCATGGCAGCCAGAAAGCACTGAGAGAGTGCTCCCCCAACATTGGTCCACACTGTCACTAACCACTCCAACATATTGCTCTGTCTGAGAAAGTCCTGAAGAGCTAGAAGTCAGAAACTCTAGTTGGTTCTCTAAAGTCCAAATGACCACCTTCAAACCTCTACCACCAGTAGTTATATTTGCTTCAAACGCATTAAATAATTTTTTTTTTGGAAATCATAGTCTGAACACTCAAAATCCTGAAATAATCACTTTATCCTCTTCATGAATGCTACAATGATTACCTCATTAATCTTGTGTGTTAATGATTTTACTCTTCACTACATGCCTTAAGAAGGTCTGGGAACTAGAACCATATAGCCTAGCAGACAGCTAGCCTGTCCTTGGGAGTTCTATATCTCCTACCTCAGGGCAATCTGCAGTTAATGGCTATTTAGGAAGGGTTTACAAACTGAAATATACTCTATAAACTATCAAGACCTGGCTGAGTGTAGGACTCCAAATAAAACTGTACCCTTAAATGGCTTCTTCTCATTCATATTCAGCCTTACTCTTCCCTCCCTTAAAGTTCTCTCTTTACTAAACACTTCTTTTATAAAACATTGGCTTAGGATATCCTTCTGAAAAAAAACAAATGACAAAAATTTATTTGCTTTTATGTGATAACTAAAGTCACATTTGATAGATATTTATTATACTTAAATCTAACAAACACATAATTTATGAAAAAGTCTCAACCAACCTGTCAACAAAGGCATGATGAAGAAGAAAAATGGGATCATTGGCTGATCCCTGCACCTGTGACATCGTTCCATTCATATAGATGTGCAAAGCATTGTGCATGCTGCTTTGAGTGGCATCTGCTATCCCAGTAAGTGGACTAGCAAATCCTGTTGGTCAAAAGAAAATTGCACAAAAAATTAGTTTACCTAAATGATTAAAAATATAAGCAATTATCTCATTTGCTTTACAACTTCAATGGAAAGCCTAATCCAAAATCAAATCAATAAGAAAATTCATTCTGTATTGGGATTCCTTACATTCAGGATACCTGGTGAGTATTCAATAAATCTTGTGCAATTGAATGGTGTTAAATTGAGTATAATTGATGGATTAAGCAGATGGAATAGGCTGAGCCAATTTGTGCTTCCCTGGTTACTTCTATTATTCCTCCTTTCAATACTTCAAAGTGATAAGAGCATTTTATAATAATCAACATAGTCATTTTTTACTTCAATTTGCAATATCACTTAGAGTTCTTTTTAGTCCATTACATGTCCCCTTGCTTTCCAGATTTAGAGAACACTTTAATGTGGGTATCTGGAAGAAGTGAAAGCACAAAATTTGTGACCTCCCATATTATAATTCATCCTTGACAGTCTTATGGATACCAGGTCATAATGTGATTTTTGCAAAAACATTTATTTCAAAGTTAATTAGAACTCATTCTCAAAGACCATACCAATCACTGATCTCTGTAAAATCACCCTCATAACATACAGTTCTCTCTTCATGGGATTTTCTTGTCTAAAATAACTATTATGGAAAAAATATTACATATATATAGATTATATATAAAATATATATATATGCACATTTATAATGATTTAGATGTAAGGTGTCCCCCAGACGCTCACTGGTGAGACAATGTAAGCAGGTTCAGAGGAAAAATGATTGAGTTGGGAGAGTCTTAACCCAATCAGTGAATTAATCCCCTGATAGGGATTAACTGAGTGGTAACTGAAGTGGTAGGGTGTGGCTGGAGGAGGTGGGAATTGGGGTGTCTCTTTGGGGTATATATTTGTAACTAGCAAGTGAAAGTCTGTCTCTCTGCTTTGTGATCATCATGTGAGCTGTTTCTGTCTGTCACACTCTTCAGTCATAATGTTCTGCCTCACCTTGAACCCTGAGGAATGGAGCTGGGTTCTATGAACTAAGACCTCTGAAACCCTGAGACCTCTAATAAACTTTTCCTCCCCTGCAATTGTTCTGTTTGGGTCCTTTTAGTCACAGCAGTTAAAAACAAAACAAAACAAAAGCTGACTAAAACTATATACATGGCATTTACTATGTGTAAACATTTTTCCAAGAGTTTATCATGATTTTCATATAATGATTTCATATTAGGTTGAGAATGATCATACAAATTAGGCACTTACATTATTATGGATATGGAAGAAAAAGGCTTACAGAGGTAAAAAAATTTCTGTAAGATTAAAGAATAGAAGGTATAGGGTTTGGAACAGAACTCCATTTCACTGTGGTGCTTGAGTTCTTAAATGCACCGGTTTACTGCATTTCTTATGTAGCAATAAATCTTGTCATTGAGGACAACATTTCTGTCTTTGAATAACTCTAAATGCAAGTTTTATTCATGGAATTTTACACACTTTCTTTCATATTCTTAAGTAGGCTTCAAATTGTTTTATGCATAATTATAAATAGTTTCAAAGAATATAATTCAGGGCCATGACCAATAGTATGTATTTTTATAAAATATTCTAAAAGTGCTTTTACCTTAATGATTTGATAACATCATTCCTATCAAAAATACCTAAATGAGCTCATAGTTGGAACTTTATAGAGTTTCCTTTTTATTTCAGCTTAGCCTTTATAATCTAATTTCTCATAGGATTATTCCTAAATGTGACATATTTTATGATGAAAACATTTTTTAAAAATTGGATTGGGAAAATGTTGGTCAAAGTATACAAAATTTCAATTAGATAAGATGAGTACGTTTAGGAGATCTAGTATGTCACATGGTGGTAATAGTTGATACCAATTTTCCATTATATCATACGTTGTTAAGAAACTACCTATTACATTTTATTTTCTATTAATCAACTGTATTTTTACCATCTTTTAACTCTGGTCCTCGCCATTCATATTGCTGCAGTTATTAGTACTATAGATGGCATAGTTGACACTTGCTGTTTACTTTAATGTTAGATCCAGTTCCTGGCTATTATTGTTTTTGCTGTTGGAAATTTTTTACTTCACCTTTTCTATTTTTTATTAATTAGTATTGCAGATGTTATAGTAGACAAATAAAATGTAGCTGGGTCTTCAAAGGACTTAAAAACAGCATTCTATAGTGAAACAGCCACATCAATGCTTATAAAAGCTTAATTCACAATAGCAGAGCTATGGAAACAAAGTAGGTGCCCTTGAACATATGAGTAGATAAAGAAAATGTCACACACACACACATACACACACACGCACACACACTTACGCACAATGGAATATTACTCAGCCATAAAGAATAATGAAATTATGGCATTTGCTAGTAAATGGATAAAACTAGAGACTATCATGCTAAGTGAAATAAACCAATCCCCCCCCCAAAAAGGCTAGATATTCTCCCTGATATTCAGATGCTAACACACAATGAAGTGGGTAGGAAAGAATAGAAGTTCATTGGATTAGAGAAAAGAGAATGAAAGAAAGCCGGTAGAAGGGTGAGAATATGAAAGACAGTAGAATAAATCAGACATAAGTTCCTATGTTCATATATAAATACACAACCAGTGTAAATTCATATCATGTATAACCACAAGAATGGGAAGTTATACTCTTTGTATGAATCATATGTCAAAATATATTATACTCTTAGTATGAGTAAAAAGCACAAAAAATTCATAAAAATTTTTAATATATGGTTGTTTCTTGGTTTTCAATTCATTCCTCCAACCTATGTCTATTCATTGTAGAGTTGATATCATTTACATTCAATATTATTATAAAAGGTGTTTATTAATTTTGCGATTTGGATTTATTTCTAATATTTAATTTGGTCTTGCACTTGTTTGCTTAGCTAGTCTTCAAATGAGTTTTGTCCATTTGCAAGCTTGAGGTTTATTTTTTTTTATTTCTTCTGTGTAATGTATTTAAGTATTTTGTGTTGTGCCAGCTTAGTTATAAATTCTTTTAGTTTCTGCTTATCTTGGAAGGTTTTTATTTCTTAAATTCTGAAGAATAACTTGCTGAATATAGCACTCTAAGTTGACAGTTATTTTCCTTCAGGATTTAGAAAACATTAATCCAAGCCCGCCTAGATTTTAGAGTTTGTGCTCAGAAATCTGAAGTAATTTTGATTGGCTTGCTTCTAAATGTGACCTGATGTTTTTCTCCTGAAGCTTTTAAAATTCTGTGTTTGTGCTCTATGTTAGACATTTTAATTATAATGTGTCATGAAGAGATTCCTTTTCTGATCTTGTCTATTTGGAGCTCTGAATGCATCCTGTATATCCTTCTCAAGGTTTGGAAATTTTTCTGTTATTATTTCTCTATAGAGGTTATTGATGCCAGTAGCCTGCATCTCACACTCCTCTTTAATTCCCTTCATTCTTAAATATTTTTTAATATTTTTTATTAAGTGTTAGGTGGATATAACATCTTTATTTTACATTTATGTGGTGCTGAGGATTGAACCCAGTGCCTTGTGCATGCTAGGAGAGCACTCTACCACTGAGCCACAATCCCAGGCCCTCATTCTTAAATCTTAATGTTATCCTAGAATTATTGTATATTATGGTCATAATTACTTTTCTTTTAATACTGTCAAAATGTTCAAGGTTGGCCACATTGTCTTTCTGCTCTGGCATTCTGTCTCCAACATGGTCTACTCTAACAGAGAGATTTTCAACCAAGTATTTTGTTTGATTTGCTGTGTCTTCATTCAGTTGTTTTCTGTGTTATCTTGGATTTCATTAATCATCTTGGTGAACATTCTTTTAAATATTTTGTTTGATATTTCATCTACTTCAACAACTTTGGAGTTGGTTGCTGGTGAATTATGCACTTTAGGAAGTTTCAGTTACCTTTTTTTCTTAATATTTCTTGTAATCCTGTCGCGTTTTATGCATCTATTGGGATAGACTCCTCTTTCACTTTTATGTGTGGAACTTTTTAGGGAACAGCCTTCTTTTTCAATGAATTCTAGAGTTATCTAGTTTGAAACATCCTCATAGGTGATATTCATAACCTTTTTAAAAAAATTATCTGCTTTAGCTATAGAAATAGATGTCTATAGCTGGGTGTGGTGGCAGACATCTGTAATCCCAGGAGCTTAGGAGGCTGAGGCAGAAGGATTTCAAATTCAAAGCCAACCTCCGCAACTTAGCAAGTCCCTAAGTGATTTAACAATACCCTGTCTCTCAATAAAAAATAAAATAAAAAAGAGTGGTGAGTGATGTAGGGGTTAAACACTGCTGGGTTTAATTCACAGTATAAAAGTAAGAAATACAAATGTTCAACAATATATGAAAAATATTTCAAGATTAGTATTTCTTAGGAAAACACAAATCAAAATTACACTGAGATTTCATCTTAATCCAGTTAGAATGGCAGCCATCAAGAATACAAACAATATTAATAAATGTCATTTGGTGTGGCAAAAAGAAACACTTTTACATTGATGATGGCACTGTAAATTAGTACAACCACTATGGAAATCTCTATGGAGGTTCCTCAAAAGACTAGGTATGGAACTATGTTATGACCCAGAAATACCACCCTTCAGTATTTACTCTAAAGAATTAAAATCAAGCATGTTCTAACAATACATTCATACCCATATTTACAGCAGCAAATTCACAATAATCAAGCTGTGGAGCCAACCTAGGTGTTCATCAATAGATAAATGGATGAAGAAAATGTGCTATAAATACACAGTGGACTTTTATTCATCCATAAAGGAGAATGAAATCATATTATTGTCAGATAAATGGATGGAACTTGAAAACATATGTTAAGCAAAATTTAAGTCAAATGCAGATAGTTGAGGATCTTATGTTTTTTCTTATATGTAGAAGGAAAAGAATGTGGGGGAAGAAAAGCTGGCGAAGTGGCTTTCAAATGAAAATTGAAGGGAGATCAGTAGAGAAAAGGGACCAAGGAAATAAGAAGGGGAAGGAAAAAGGACATACTAGGGAATGATATTGGCCAAATTATATTGTCATATTATGTGCATATGTGCATGTATATAAATCTAACAAGTCCCATCATAATATACAGATATGATGCACCAATAAAAATATTAATTAAAAAGAAAAGTGGTAATAAAGTAGATTTAAAAAGTTCTCTAAACCAAGAAATGATAAATATGTAATACCTAAGTTAATTGCCTCCATTTGGTTCTTATGTATACATGTATCAAAACATACTTTACATACCATAAATTAAAAAATTTTATGTCCACTAAAAATAAAAATAATAACTAGCCCATTATACTTTTTTGTAATAAAGAGATATATTAATTAAAATAATTTTGAAAATTTTATGTTAATACTAGTCTAATTTTCTGGATAGAGCTTGCATTAAATTGATCAAAATCACATACATAAATATTTTACAAAACAGTTTTTAAATATTAAAGTAGAATTTTATTGAATATGTATTACCTATGAGATTTATAAAAGATTATATAAAAGTTAATTTAAATATTCAGGGATGAATAATATCTTAGTAAGGACAGAGTTCAGTATCAGAATTCTGTTCTGAATTTTTTTAAAAAATCTGTGAAAATGTTTTAATGAATAATAAACTGGAAATGTAAAAAATGTATAAGAATTTGACTTGAGCATTTGTACTTATTTTGAATTTTCTGTGCCAAAATTACATAACTCAGGATAAAGATAAGTTTTCATAATCTAACCCATCATCTAACAATTCAATCAGTAATATTTTGATAAAAGCAATATTATAAACTATAAATTTATTATAAACCACTCATATAATCGGTATTCTCTGACCATTAAAGTCATTCATTTGACAATATTGTTGTCAATATTTTGTATTCTCCAATTTTTGGTACACTGGAAATTTTTTCCCTTTCTGGGCAAACACTATCTTGTAATGCATGCATACATATAAGAAATAAGCTTTTCTCCTAATGTTCTGGAAAAGGACAAGGTGAGAGGAAATGGTAAAGGAGAAGCCTCAGGAACTCTCTTGGTCCTAAACTTTGAAGAGGACGTGAAAATAAATTTTCTTAAAATTCTCTGTGCTATGGATCCTTTAGAGTCTTTGTGAACCTACCGTATTGTATCTATTCCTGTTTGAAGGTACTGCTGTAGAGAAAGTATTTTTAGAGTTCTGAAGACCTGTTCCTTATTGAAAAGTGGGACTCTTATCAGACTCTTGTCAACTTGCTTCTCTTTTTTGAGCTTTAGGTCCTTCAATGACAAAAGAAACAGCAACTAATACTCATCTTTTTGGTTGTAGTGAATATTAAATTTTACAGCATATATGAGAACATCTAGTACAGATCTGGGACAAAGGGGTACTTCCTGAGTAGGAATTATTTTTTTTCTATTACATGGCTGTGTTTTTAAGTGTGTGTTGGTGATGGGAGCTGCAAGCCAAGAACACGGGCACTCCCACTACAGAAAAGTCTTTTGTTGTCACTCCACGCCATAAGGTCCCATTCTCACACCAGACATCCCCTCCTTCCTGGGCTCCACTGATTTACATAAACCTGCCTGCTTCTTGCCCACATCCAACATCACACATTCCTGAGGCAATCAGGAAATAGATTAGATTGTCATTTGGGGGCAGGGGCTGGGAGTGCCTTGTTACCATCATTCAAGAGTATGAGGTTGAAGCCAATCTCTTTGCAACAGGCATCTGATTGCTAATAGAACCAATCTGATTATATTAACAAATTTGAAATATGTACTTGTCTCTTCAAATAGACTGGATATGCCTCAGAAGTAGGGATCAAATAATTTGCTTTGATTTTTCCATAGTCAAAATCAGAGTCTTGCATGTCTCTGTATTTAAAAGAAAAACAACCATAAAATATTTATCAATTCTTCCTTTATACATCCAACAGAGGTTTGGAATAGGAAAGATACATTTTTCACCATAAAACCTATAAGGGATCATCAGAGAGCTCTCTCTGGTACTTGTCAAGTGATAAAATAGATAAAATATGATAGAAGCAAATAATATTAAAATATGAATAAATATTTTCTATTTTACTTAAAATTTTCTCTCTCTCTCTCTCTTTTTGACTGGTGAAATTACCTTTAAAAAATAGAAATGCTTATGCCACATCAGTAGCTTCTTTTGCTGAGATTTTATTATTTGCTGGAAGAATGAATCCAAAAGGAAATTTCAAGCACTGAATATTAATATTTACATACATCCAGCTTTTCAAAATCTTTCATGTACATAATCTCATTTGCATCTTAGTGTTATGTATGATAAATTTTTTTTATCACTATTCCAAATTTACAGATGAGAAAACTGCAGTTTATAAAATTTAAGTAGCATATTGAAATTCAAGCTAGTATTTGGAATCAATGAATTGAACATAGCTTTGATAGATTCCAAAATCTTTGCTCTTTTCTATTTACCAGATTTGAGCAGTGTCTGCACTATGTTACTGATACATCTTGGAAAACTCATCTTACTATGCTCCTGAAATGAATTTGTGGACTTGCCATTTTCAAAATGTATTGAAATATAGAAAGATGTGCCAGGAGCCATCCATGACCCATATGTGAACTATGCGTGAAGTAAAACAATGTTGAAGCCATTAAGCAGGAAAACCTGGTATCAGCATTGCCAGCAGCAACCTTGCCTGGTTCATGTGGCTTCCTACCTAGCTCCATCAAAAGTTCAGCACAGCATCGAAGATAGGGTGACCTGCTGGAACCACACAGCCTCTGGGAGGTGGGTGTGGCTTGCCAAAATGTCAATCAACCTGTTTACTGCAAGACTTCTGTCACAGCTAGAAGCAAGACTCCTCCTGCTAAAACTTTATCCCTGCTTTTTATGTACTGCCCCTTAAATAAAGAATAAGGGCCACTCTTCAGTTGTTCAATTCCAGCTCCTATCAGGACTAGAAGAGCTGTCAGGCACACCCCTTTTTTATCTAATATCCAGCTCTGTCTCTATTTCTTACTAAGTATTTCAGACTTTCTATTTTCCCAGGCAGTTCACACCTCCTAAGCAGGTCCCTGAGCTGGTGGGATGCTGAATACCCAGCAATAAAGGTGCAAACTATATTATTGACTTACTCGTATGCACAAAACGTCTATGAAGTCTGTTGGAAAACTTGTTAATAATCACAGATGCCAAAATGGCTCAAAGATCTTTACAAAAGGCAGTGACAGTACCCCAAATTTTCTAATGTTATGCCTTTAAGTTTGTATACTACATTCCTGTGGGAAATTTATAAACATAGTTTCATATGAATGATAACAGGAAACTTTAATTTGTCAACCCATCTCTCTCTTTCATTATTCCCCTGAAATTTCTGTGGAGGTTTTTTTGTTTGTTTTTAATATTGATGCTTATCTAATACCTGGAATTGGATATAATTTGTCTAGAATGGAATTCAAGCACTTAATGTTTTGAAATTTTTATTTTCTATAATTTGACAATCCAAAAACATTTCTGCCTTCAAAGACGTTCACATCAAGAACTTATGCTGAGAAATATTCTCTTATGAATAAGTGGTACAATGTGTTATCCTGAGAATGATGTTAAAAAACTGATCAACTACTAGATGGCAGGCAATGGCTTGGCATTTTCATACACTTGATCTTATTAGTTATACTTCTTTCTAGGAAGCTGAATGATAGATATTACACTTTATCATGCTTATTATAAAGTGTGAAAAGGCCCATGGTTAAATCTTTAGGAGAATGAAGTACATTTAATTTATTTGATTTGAAATCAACCTTTTAAACCTATTTTTAAATATTTTATAGTGATTCAGAAAGAGAATTGGAGAATAGGAACCATAAAGAAATTTGAAAGATACATATTAAAACATCTGAAGATTGAAGAGATTCTTAAATAGTTTGACTTACATTCCTTCTAATTTACTAGTTAACTAATATGCAAATTAGTTGAGCAACTATGAAGTGCACGGTTTCCAAATCACACAATGATTTCAGAAGATGTATTTAATTGCAAAGTACTTCATAATGTCTCATGATTTAAACTACTTACAGCAGATATGTAAAAGTGAAAGTCAAAAATATTTTGATTCTAAGCAAATCCCTAGCATACTGGAAGGATTAAGATTCAACCAGCTTCCAGGTTTCTCAAATAATGTTCTACAGCCCAAAATGTAATTTATTAGCATTTTTTTAAAATTAGAAAATACTTCTAATTTAACCCAGGAGAGTTCTTCACTTGTGGGAATCAAAGCAATTAAGCAAATGTAGTGGTAGAGGTGTCTACCACTACACCACTACAATGCTCCACAATTGGTGTGGTTTTCAAAAGTGCAGTCCCAGAGGCAGGAGAACCACTTATAAACTTCTTAGAAATTCAACTACTCTGTCACAGAAAAGGACTAAGTCAGAAAGTGGGATGGAGCTCATTGTGATCTAGAAGGCTTGTCCAAGGTCATTACAGCTACTAGGTGGCAGTCAGCAGAGTTTGTGCAAGTTTTCTGCCAGACCTCAGAGATTGGGTCTTACTTATTCCATTGCTTTATCTTAACTGGTACAAGCTATTAGTTGTGACTAAGAACTAAAATTAACAGTAAATGTTGTGTTCCAGTGATGTTTCCTTTAATTCTTCTCATGTTCATTGGGAGAAGAAGCTGAGACTTTGCTTTTTCAAAATATATTCTTTGAAGGTAAAGGAGGCCAAGTCCTGGTATTTCCCATTTTGGAAAAGAACTTCTCAAACTTCCTATCCCAGGACTGCAAGTAGCATACAATCAGACTGATCAGTAGGATTTCTGTCATAAGACACAGAGAAGGCTGGAGTTTGGGGTGGTGTTACCAAGACATGTGCTAGATGCCCACCTCCTATGGCCAGTTTTTCTTGTCATGTGTAATTCTTTTACCTGATTTCAAGAGGTTGTAGAAAGATCTAATTTCAATTCATGCAGCATTTAAAAGTCATTCTAAGTAGAAAGTACTATCATTTTGTTATACTTTGTCCTTGGTTATAAATTTGATTTAGGAATAATACACTATTAAATAATTCTTATTAATTTGATACCTCAAGTACTAGTCTACTACATTGTTTAAAATTTGATTTCTTAGTAGAGCAAGAAAATTATAGTGTGTGTATTAACATGTAAGACAATAATTTTATTTCGTGAAATTTGACATTATATAAAAAGGACTGTCTTAAGTAATTTATAAATATTATCACATGGGCTTGGAACATGGCTCAGTGATAGAATGCTTGCCTAGCATGTGTGAGGCTCTGGATTTGATGTCTAGAACCAAAAAATAACAACAACAACAACAAATTATTAACTCATGTAATCTTTATAACACATGGGATAGACACTATGATTTCCTTCTCTTTGTACATAAAGGACCTTCAGTAGACAAATGTTACATTTGCCAAAAGTCATCTGAGTAGTGAATTATACTAGAAGGATTTAAACCCAGGTAGTCAGACTCTTAAAAACTATTCTCTGATACCTCTAAAACTTGGCCTTTTTATTTGGAATCTTGAGGACATGATCTTGTTAATGATCCAGTTTTGTTACTTGCTGGCTGTGTGACCTTGTACAGTTATTTAAATTCTTAAATCTCAGTTCCCTCCTCTATTTAATATGCATAATAACAAATATGGTATGGGGCTTTTGAGAGGAGTAATTAAAATAATGGATGTGAAAGGTTTTTAGAAACTGAAAAGGCAAGGTTATATTGATGCTAGCCTTTGTTATTAAATACAGGAGCTCTTTTGAAATTTGTAATGCTGTTTTATACATTAATATATTTTAATATAGAGAAGATGATGGAAATAATTTATAAATTATCCTCTTTCTCTTCTTTGAATTTTATCTGAGCTACTCAAACTCATCCCAAGGATGTCATATCCTTAGTGAGATGTCCTCTGACAATAAATACTTGGTTAGGTCCCTTTACTTAATAATATTTATATGTGCCTCTTTTTAGTATGAATTCCCTTTGGATTATAATTTCTTATTCATGATCTGGTTCTTAACTAGACTGAAAATTCCAAGAGGACAGGATCTGTGTCATATTGAATGTGTTCTTACTGTGTTCCAAAGTGCCTATACACAGTGCATGCTCTACAAATATTTTTGAATTCATAAATATGAAATATATATTTCTTTTTCTAAAACATGCAATCCATGTTGCTAACAAAACTTTCAAATCAGTTAAGCTAACAGTTTTTAAAACATCCCCATAATGTTCTAAGTGTTATGCCTTTAAGCAAGTAGTATGAACCATAGCTCTGAGTCTGGCCCTTACATTTCTATGCTATAGGTTATTCTCTCAACAGTCTCCTGATGGGATAATTAATAAACCCAAGTATGGCATTATTCAGCATGGAGGAGATGAGAGCATATGTCAGGGGGCAGGAAGAGATACATGATTTTTTCAATAACAAAATTTATTTACTGTTAAAACATGGAATACATTTGTAGGAAGCTATCTTCAAAAAAAGAGTATTATAAAATGGCTAGGGAAATTAGAACTGCATGGCCTTTTCCCATTTGATGGAAAACAGGGTAACATGAAAGAATACTGCAAAAAGAAAGAAATTATGAGAGAGGGAAATAAATTATTTTTTTTTCAGAGTCAAGAATTGAGATTTCAATGTAAATGAGGTAGTCCAGCCCAGGCCAAAACTAAATGGCCCCAGCAATTCCTGTATAATGGAAACAAAGCAAACAATCAAAAATAATGAAGAGGCTCAAACAGAAAGACCCAGCAAACGTCAATCAAATACTTCACAAAACTTGTTTCCCCTATCTCTATGAAGAACAACCTTGAATTTAGAGGTGGGCTGTGAATGAATTGTGGTCAAGAGAGTATGGGCAGAAGGTTAAGAAGGTACTTCCAGGTTTGGTCCATGTATTTCTCCTGTGCAATTCTCCATACATTCCAATCTCCTGTCTCACAGGAAGCTACAGAAGATCCATCAGGGAATTGAAAAATTATAACATGGCCATGTGGAAGGTCACTCACCAACAGAACATCTAAATTGGCCTTTGGATTTTGACTGAACAAGAAATCAATTTTTATTGGGTTAGGCTACTAAGGTTTTAGAGTTTGTTACAGCTTGTAGCACTACTTAGTTTAATGCTTTCTACTTTCCTAAATGAGACAACAAATGCTTATAAGTGTAATAATTTGAAAGATTTGGGATAAAGGATTTTGACACTTCATTTACTAATACAGAGTTCATTTTTTTAAAAAATAAATTTAGTAGACAGATGCAGTAAAAGTGTGATTTTATTTTATAAAAACTGGGAAAGGAATTTCAGCAGAGACTGCTACTTTTTTCATCAATATGATTTTCATCAATATGATTTCTCCTCTTTTTCCTAATATGTATCCTAAATGTTTCTGAGTGCATGGCTACTCTATATAGAGAACGCATTTTTTGGTTTCCTTAAGGCTAAATGTACCATATCTGCTTGACCACTTGGTAGAACAGAAATGATGAGACATACTTCTAAATCATGCCTTTATGAAAGAATGGGAATGCACTCCTTTTTCTACTTGGCAGTCTTTCTGCTGATTCTGTTGAAAATATTAGGGTGAAGACAGAGATGTGGAAGCTGTGAGTTGAGGATGCAAGAATTGTACCACTAGCCCTTGATGATCTGCCTTCTCATTGTTTCATAAGTGTAAAGTCAACTTCTATTCTTTAAAAAATACACACAGTTTGAATTTTCTTTCTTATAACATTTTCAAGTGAGCCCTGATTAGAGGATAATAGGCTAATTCACTAAAATCCCATGAAACTGGAAAGTGACCCATGAATCTTAGAAAAAAATATGAGCCACAGTTGATTTTGGCATATACACAAGCAAGTCTTCTTATTCTGCTTACCTACTACTCTTCCGGTATTCCTGACCATAAAGCTGAACCTGGCAACAATTTAATTCTCTAGAGTATTAATGAAATAAACCTTGAATGGTGTTCCTGGAGTTCTACAATGCAGTGACCTTGATGAAGGTGATAATTTTAAGAGCTGGGTGACTTTTGTCATCAGAAGATGGTATCTTAACACATATTGGCGCTGAAGAGTTGTGTCTATTTCATGTATTTTCCTTTGGATCCAGCTAAAATTTTAATACAAACATCTACTGAAAATTCTTCCTAAAATAAATATTCATCTTGATTCTTTTAAACTTTAGTGTAAAGAAGAAAAGAAAAAATAATACTAATTGGCATGAAATTGATCCCAAAGTTTGGAAACTAGAATTAACCTTTACATTTGTTAGATTTGACAATTTTATTTTGTCCAGATTTTTCCAAGTAAGTTTCTTGAAATTTATGAGATTTTTAAAGAGTAGTTGAGGATATTAAAGACATAAAGTGATGACAGGAATAGGGTCTCTGGTCAAATTAACTGGAAGGCTGGGTTTATGGTTCAGCAGCAGAGCACTTGCCTCGCACGTGCAAGGTCCTGGGTTTGATCCCCAGCACCAAATATAAATAAATAATATAAAATTATTGTGTCCAACTACAACTACAAGAAATAAATATTTCAAAAAATTAACTGTAAGTAATTTGAGTTAATTAAACTGAAATCGATTTCTATATTGGATGACATCTCAAACCTTATGTTTTGGTAAGTTTTTAAGATCTAAACAGGTACATCCATTTGTCAAATAGATCAGTCCAAGGATCAAGTTTTCATTACAATTATACTGATTTCTTTGAAGGATAGTACAGTTTGTATTTCAATTGACCATTGAGACTATTTAGAAGGGATTTCCAAATCCCATGACATGTAGTTATTTGCATTATTTTTTCTTCATACCAAAGGTTTAAGCTCAACTTGGGAACCTAAAAACAGGAGCAAGGATCATTTTTAACTACAAAGCAAAACTAGCCATCTACTAGGCCATTATCATAATATAAAATTGTAGTTTTTACTTACCATAATATAAATAAGCTTTAAGAATTGATATGAATCTCATTCCTTCATTAAAACAACACACAAAAATAAGAAGCAATTGCTAAGACTGGTGTATAAATAAACACAGAACTAGAAGATTGAAGAAGAATGGTTATAAAGACAAATAAATGTGCTTTGGAGGTATTTTTTAAATTAGGGATTTGGAAAGTCTTGTCACTAGAACTATGGTGTATATTTTAAACCATTTCTCTATAAACAATCTATATGTTCAAGTAAATAATATGCTAGTTGTTGAGCAATTAGTTTATTATTTGGCATGGTAATTTTTCATTCTCTTTAACTTAGCAAAAATAAGATTCTTCATATTGTGATTCATTATATCTGTATATTTAAATGTAAATTTCAAACACTACCATAAAAAGGTTTGATGGTAACTTGTTTTTTAATTAAACTTTTTATTTTGAGATAATTTCAGACTCATATGTGCTTATAAGAAATTATATAAAGTGATCCCATGTGCCCTTTATTTTTCTCTAATTTTTTTAAAGAGAGAGAATTTTAATATTTATTTTTTATTTTTCAGTGGACACAACATCTTTGTTTGTATGTGGTGCTGAGGATCGAACCCGGGCCGCACACATGTCAGGCAAGCACGCTACCACTTGAGCCACATCCCCAGCCCCATAATTTTCTCTAATTTTAACTTTAAAAAATATGTTCAGTTGACACATGTGAGTTACTCAGACTTGGACATTTAATAGAGAGTTTCTTGAAATTAAAATAAATTTTTCATTTAAAATGATGCTATTTTTGCCAATAATAATTTTTTACCTTTCAAGCAAACATTAGAATTTATTAAAATTTGATTCCATCACTGTGTGACAGTCTTAGTACTATCGATGTTTCTGATATTGATGTATGTAATTTTTCAACATTGTATAATGAAATATTTCAACATTTGATGTACCTGCATAATTCAATGTTTTGCAAATTAACCATGCATAATGTTATAAGATCACTCATGAATAAAATATCCACTCAAGATGCAAAACAGATCCATGGAATTCAATGTATCAAGTATCAAAAGTTCAGATATGATTTCATATTTGACAGTGCAGTTAAACTTTTAAGAAGTCCCCACTTGTGAAGTTTTAGTGTCGAAAAAGAAGATGCACAATTATATGAAAATATACTTTTTTAAAATTTCTCTCTATGACAATTATATAGTTTAGTCTTCTTTTTCTCTAAGTTTTCCAGCCTAACAATACATCATAATATATTGAGTGTAGAAGCAGAGGTAAAAATTAAGATGTCTAAAATTTGCAAAGTTATAAGGTGCTGCCATTCTACTTACTACTTTTTGAAAATATTTTAAAAATTATAATTTATATAAGATTGAAGGGTCATTTAAAAGTGTCCAAATATATATGGACTAATATTCCATATTTTTACAGAGGGAGCCCAGGTTTTTCCATTATTGTTTAGAGTTTACTACTAAAACTTAGTACTGAGTGCAGGATGCCATCCTTGAAATAGGATAAGAGATGGTCCATGAGGACCTTCTCTTTGCATGGAAGCCAGGAAGGGATAGGCTTGGGGCTGGGAACTTCCTGTGGCTTTCCAGCGCAGACACACCACCCAGTGCAGACGACCTTCCCTTCTGCTCTGCTGGGAAAGTTCCTCATAGTAGCACCAGAGATGGACATAACCATTAGGACCTGAATAGCCTATCTTTAACCTTTTTTGGAAAAGAACATTCTATAGAGTCTCTCTTTTGTCTTCCAGGAAGCAGGCACGGGCTCTATTTTGTCAGAAGCCATCTGTCTGGTCAGTTTGCCCATCCTGCTCCTGCTTTTGCAACTACTTTCTGTGTTCTGTGTTTTTTTTTTTAACTGTTCTATTTTTCTTAGCTTTTATTTCTCAGCCTCCCCACTCCACCCAGGGGAACCCTATTCCCACATCCCTAGCAGGCAGGAGCTGAGTGTCAAACAATAATAATATTCACAAACTATGTTTTAGTAAGTGTTTTTGCTCCTGTGACTAAAGGATCTGACCAGAACAATTTTAAAGGAGGAAAAGTTTATTTGAGGGCTCACAGTTGGTTTTCAAGGTCTTAGTCCAAAAAAGGCTGGCTCTATTCCTTGGGGGCTCCAGGTGAGTCAGGACCTCATGGCAGGAGAGTGTGGTAGAGGGAAGCAGCTCACATCACAATCGGACAGCCCAGAAAGAGACTCCACTGGCCAGATACAAATATACACCCCCAAGCCACACCCTACCACTTCAGTTATCACTCAGTTAATCCACATCAGGGGATTATTTCAATGACTGGGTTAAGACTCTCACAATCCAATCATTTCTCCTCTGAATCTTTTTGCATTATCATACATATGTTCTTTTGAGGGACACCACATTTAAACCATAACAAACTACTTCAAGTTCTTTCTGAAGGAAATACACCACTGAGTTTCCATGACTCAAATGTCTCAACAATGTTACTGCTTCTACAGAAATTTGTCTGCAAAAATTAGAAGATTCCCTACTATTAAAACCATCCATTTCTAGCAGATCATTACTGCCTTTTGGTTCAAGTGATCCTCTTACATAAATATTAAGTCTCCCCCAAGAGCAGTTTTTGCCCTGGATAGCTTAAAATACACATAAATATCCAATCTTTATACATACTGTAGCAGATGTTTTGTTTCAGGATTTTTAAAAAGCTAATGTTCCCTTTTGAAGAAAGAACTACATTCAAAGAAAACATAGTTGTTAAGTGATACACTTGATTCTTGTTTGAATTCTCTATATGTGATAGGAAGGATCCTATTTACTCTGAGAACTTGAGAAAGAAGGAAAAGTTACCTTTCAAGTAAAGTAAATAGAGTCAGCTCTTAAAGGAAGGACATAGACTGTCTCCTAAGCTCACTGGAATAATCACTTTCCTGAGAGTGGTTCTTTACTTAATCACTTAACACTAAAATATCATAGAATTAATTAACCATTAAGGATTAAATAAGATAATAGTGAGAATTGAGAAAGTACTGGAACATTGTTATTGTTATGATCAGGATTTTTGCCTAATCAGAATACTGATTCACCTGCCAAGGTAATAGTGCTCAAAAAGATTTTCCTGGTGTGGATGAAATCCTTCTCAAAACCGCCTGCTTCTCTTCTGTGCCAGTCTGCCTCCAAATACTCAGCTTTCTGATTCCCTCAGGATTAGTGAAGAAGAAGGGAGCCTTCCAGTTACTAGAATACGTTACTCCACTTAAACAGCTTCCTTGGCGGTTTGGCTCATAGCTAGTTTCAAATGAACTTATTTTTAAATCTGTGTGACCATTTTTGTATCAATTAAAAAACTTCATTTCTCAGGCAGAGAAACTGAAAATTATGCCATTTTTTGAGATTTCCTTGTGACTATCCAGCTGGACTTTCTTGGAAAATATACATCCTGTTCATCTTAAAATTTATTCAAAATATCAAAACTTCCATATTACTCTTGAGATTGCTTTTTGGGAAATCCCAGTGCTTGAGTTGGTAAAGTACTTCTCAGTGAAGTGTTTAGCAGCCACACTGACATGGAAAGCATGAAGGACAGCTGGAAGGAGACTCCTGGACAATCAAAATGGCAGTTTATTAGAGGGGGTGTTATATGAAGATAAATTCAATTTTGAGTGTCATATAGCTTAAAAGAACAAAACAGGGACTAATGATCAGAAACCAATGGCTGGTGCTTCAGAAAAACCCTCAACTCTTTGTTAAACATAAGCTTTCACTCCATAACACAGTAAATGAATGAGTGAATGAATGAATGAATGAATGAATGACTCTTAATAACAGCAGAATCTTGAATTTTGGTTAATAACTGTCAAAGGAGTGCTGAAGTTGGAAAGTTATGAATTTAATTCACTGATAAATACCAGCTGTAAGAGAAAAGTGTGATGAGAGGTAGGATATTTACAAAGTCTTAAAAATTTCATCCATTGGATAGTTGATTAGTTTGAAAGAAAAAGCAATTACATAATGGGAAAATGGACCATGTCGCAAACCAGAACAGGTTATCAAAATTAGTATCACTAATGTGATAAAGATGGCTACCTTTTGCTTCCAGATGTGATGCCCTCTGAGTAAGACAGAAAATTGCCCATATAGAATTCTGGCTAATAATGCATTCCCTGAATCCAGTCATGAGAAACTACCAGAAATACTAAAGTGAAAAATATCAATTTCATAAAGATGCACACCAAAAAGCCTATATAATTATTTCAGATTAAAGAAGACTACCTAAATACTACCTGACACAACACTGAACCCAATTATATAAAGGGAAAATTTCTATAGAGGGTATTACTAGGTGTATTAAAAACTTGAATATAAAAAGTAGATTAAATTAAAATGTTAAATCAATGTAAAATGTACAGAAGATTAAAATTATCTTGTGGTGTATAATAGAATATTTTTATTTTCAGGAAAAACAAGCTGAAATTTTTATCAGTTGAAAACATATGATCTATAGTTGTATTCTCAAATAGTTCAGACTGGGAGAAAGAGAGGAGCAAATAGGATCAAATGTAAACAGTAAATAAATCTGGGTAAAGGATGTATATGCATTTTTTTGCACCTATTTTATATTTGCAAATTTTCTATAAGCTTAATGGTATTTGTGAATGCATTTTTAAAGGAAAAATATTAGTTCCTGGCCTGGAAAAGTGCTGGTGCATAGCTCAGATCAATGGTTTTCAACGTTTTCCCACCATTACACACACTTCATACAATAATTATCAATAAGATAGATGGTTGGATAGGTGTGATTTGAAGGACTCTAGCTATTATCTTTGTAATTCATGTATTCAGTCATCATATATTTTTTGAATATCTGCTATGTGCAGATGATGTATTGTGGTGTGCCTTTTCTCTACTTTTCAAGTAAGCACTATAGAGTGTATGTGAACAAGAATAAACTATTGGAAAAAAAATAAAAATAATTTACAACATACTTTATTAATAATTTTAAATTATTTGCTATAAATCTTTGTTCCCTGTTCACTGGAATATGTTAGAATCTCATTTGGAAAACACTGGCTGAGCTGGTACACCCTAAACTACTTTTGACTTAGGGTCTTCAAGAAGTAAGATTATCTGCCTTAATCTGTGATGAATCCATGTTCCTTAATAATAAAGTGCAGGCTTTGTCACTTATGATTGGAAAATCTGTGTGAAAAACTTAACAAAGTTACTTCAACTTTCTTAAAGGTAGATTTTTGTTTTGTAAAAACATTAATGGCAGCATTTGGAGAACTATCGTTGATCTCTGCAAAGTACAATGAGACGGGCAATCCTACCAGAGAGTGACTGTCAAATTGTGTTCCTTTGTCTCAGCTTATAGATTCTGAGATTCCCTGGCACTAAGAAGTGTCTTCTTAAGCTATACTGAAAAAAATTGCTCTCTTTCAATTTAGTCTGGGTCATCAGAATGCAATCGAAAGAACTTGAATTTTGGCATTTGACTAATTTAGTTTAATATTTAAATCTGCTATTCAATCAGTGACCAGTGTTAGCTAAACGAGTTAATATCTCTGATCCTGTTTGCTCTATCAACTGAGAATAAAAATAATAGTGATCTTTGTCGGAGGAAAATTGTAAGAATTAGGTGAGAAAATGTTATACAAAGTGTGTGGCACAGTTCCTTGCACATAGCAATCACTTAAAGTACTGTAGGAGTACCTTTTAACTGCCAGAACCAGAATTTCTCTTTAGAATGGGGGTCTCCTTGTTTGAATTATTTCAGAAACAGGAAAAAGAAGGAGATAGTAATCTACTCTGCAGAACTTGCCTAACAGAGGCTAAGTTATGGAATGATAACAAAATAAAAAAGAAACATGTAAGAGAGGAAGGTTTGTCTACCAGGGAAGATGACAAAGAACTTTTAAGAGGTAGCCTCTAATGTCAAGTTTTGACTTGTGTGCTTTGCCATGTTAGCCCCATATGTTTCCTTCTGTTAAATCCATAACTGGAGTATTTTGTTGTTTGTTCTTATGGTTGTTGGGTTCATTTCCCTAATGCAAATTGAGGTGAATGGGTCAGGTTTGTGACTGATCCAGCCTCTGCTTATAAAAGAATAAACTGATATTGGAGGGAAGGTGTAATCAACTTTGAGAAATATGCAGAAGTAAGTAGGAATTATAAAATGCAATAAGAAGGAATCTCTGAGGAGGCACAGAAAGTTTAAGGGACAGTGGATTTGGGCTTCCCATGAAATAAAGATCATGTCTTTATTATAGTTATGAGAATGAACTTACCTCAAATAACCCATTGTCTAGAATATTTCAAACCACAGGAAGAAAGCATTAAAACTTAAGAAAATATATCAACATTCTTATATCTATATTTCTATAATATAAAAAGTTCTAAAGTGGAACTATTTTGTTTTGCACCAGTACTGTTGTTGAAGTACCCTGATTTTCTTCACCATTAGGCTGCCTATTGTATCTGTCTATTCCCAGGGAATGTATATTCATACACTTTGCTGAGGCATCATTAGTGTGCTGGATTACGGATTACGGTGAGCTGCCCAGAGTCTGCTAGCTTCATTGTCAATACAGGTGTGGCAAATTCGGAATTCTCAAGCACCTCTGAGTGCAGGGTTTTGGATAAGAGTGAGGAAAAACGATAAAAGTGAGAGAAAATAAAGTTCTTACCTTCCAGTGTATTTCTAAAGCTGAAATTAGCAGCTTTATCCATGGAGTCAGATTCATACTGGGTCAGTCTCAGGCAAAATTCCACATCATCTGAGGAGGGGAGTCTCGGGGTCCTGGTTTTGTCATGGTTGCCGGGATTACGAAGTAAAGGTCCCTCAGGGGTTCCATTGCATAAAGTCTGTCGGCTGTTGTACTCCTCTAGGCGGCTACAGATAATCTGTACAAAACATTTTATATTGAAGGAATTACCATCACCTCTGAGTCAAGAGGAAAAGGGAAGAAGCTTCAAAATCCTGATTACCATTTTCGGATTTCTAACCATCAGATCAATATTTTAAAATAAGTTGTTAAAGGAAGCAGTTTACTGAAGTTTTCAGAAAGGACCATGGACTTTAAAATCCAGAGTAGGTCTATAGTCTTGCATCTACCACTGTAAAATATCTTAAATTTAACATTTTACATTTCCTAGGGTTCATCTATAAAATTATGGTGAAAATAACCACATCATATAAGTATTTGAAAAGAAAGCTAATTCAATGAATATTTGTTAAATATTTATCATGAGCTAAGCAGTGTACGGGGTCCTGAGATGGGCTGATAACAATAAAGGCAGTTACCTTTCTGTCTAGAAGGCCACAGTGTATGGCATAGACACCAGTAAAGAACTAAAAAGTGCTTTGTTAGTATCAATGCATATTACATTCAGAATGTCAAGGATTGGGCATAATTCTACTTTAAGCTTTTTCATCATAATTTTTTTAATTGTTAATGTCTAGTTTTTGATGTACAGAATAACAATTTTGGATAGCTTTTTTATGTATAGCAATTTCCCTGATTCTTTAATTTAGCCAGAACTAATGTAACATTTTTTGGAAAATTATCATCTTAAAAATTGATAATTCTTCACATTTTTATATGAAAAATGTAAAGAAACGATAGAACAAGAATTATTTTATTTAAATCACATGGAAATACTTTTCACCATAACAAATAAGGAATCTGAGGGTCAGCTAAGTGACATTTTCTAAGTTAAATGGCAGAATTACCACTATAACCCAAGTTTTTCAACTCCATCTTGAGTGTACTTTTCCTCTTCTACCTAGTTTGTGGTTGACTAAGATTTGAGATACCTATTATGTAACACAAATATTTTATACTCTGGTTAAACTAGCAAAGGAAGGGAGAATTAGTTTTATATATTGCCTTTTCAAATATAAACCATATTCTTCAGCTATTCTTGCATAGGAAGTATTTGTTCAAAATAATAGTAACTGATATTAAATCAGCATGTATTAAATAGCAAACCCTGGGATAAATGATTTAATTTGTGGCAGAACAGGGTGGTCTGCATTCTATATGAATTGGGTCCTTCCTTCGTATGGATGGATTTTCTAACCTAATGTACATAAAAGTGACTGTATAAAGAAAGCTATGTTAGTCAGATATGATTTTGTCTGTATCTTAGACACTCCATGGTAAAGAGTGCAAGAATTTGGAACAGATGGGTCCCTGAAATCTGCATGTGAACTTAGTAGTCAAGGTTTAAAAGTATAAAATGAAACTTGTGGAATTGATTATAGGAAGCGTTTTGCAAGATTAACTTTCACATTTGTTGGGAGAAAAGAAAGAAAATCAGGAAGGAAAACTAAACCAAATAATGACAAGAGTGCCCATGGGAAGCAGACTCCTCTCTGACAATAAGACCTGAAGTTCTAACATGAAAATATTGGTCTAATCTTTGAATTATGACTGTGACAACTAAAAGTAAAATTAGGTGCATTCTGGGCATGAATTAAAATAATAAATTCCAACCAGAATTACAGTCAAAGTCCTAAAATCATGTCAAGTCTTTCCTACATTTGACAAATTATTCCCACTAAAGCCTTATCTCAAAATATAAGTACATGGGGGCTAAGGAGTTAACATGAGAATTGGAAGGTACACAATCTGGTGGATAGCACTGAGTGGAAGGCCCCTTTGTTAACAAGTTGCCTATATGACACACTACGGTACTGCCACTGTGGGCAGGGTAAGTCTCCACTTTACCCTGTACCAACACACTATGGGCCTCGCACCCAACCCCAGCCCTCCTTTTGATTGCACAAGAGCTTGCCAGGAAAGGAAAGTGACAGTGGAATATGACCCTTTCTCTACCCACTCATGGCCCTTAGCAGATGTTGGGGATGGGGAGACCAGCTGGGGCTGTTTCCAGGGGATGCAGTAGCGGGCAAGGCTCATTCAGAGAAGGCAAAGAAGCTGTGACAAGAATATTGAGAAGATACAGAGTAGAATTATAGGTGGCTGACATCCCAGATCATGGTGGCTCTTTGTCCCTTTGATTTCACTTAAAACACAAACTCAAGGGTGAAATTATTAAGAATTTCAGGATTCCAGTCATAGATTAAGTGAAGTGGACTTCACTTCTGAGCCTAGGTCATCGTGCAAGTGCACCAGTTTCATTCTATAAAGCTATCCCTGGTCCAGAGCTTAGGCCAGTACCATGTTCTTTTCTGTTTTTGTGCTTCTGCTCTTTCAGCTGTATCAACCAGTTTCCTTGTTTACAATGATAACTACATTGATAAGGATTCTTCAATTCCCATCTCCAGTGATTGACAACTCCTTTGAGTTCTAAATGTATATATTCTTTTCTGAAATATTAATATTTCAATGTTATACTACATGCATATCAAATATAACACTTAAAATAAAACAACCTGTTCTTTCTGTGCTTCCCTTCACACCAGCCATCCTGTAGTTTGAGCCAGAAACCTCTGAATCATCACAGGCGAGCCGGAAACCAGCGAATTGTATTTTGTATGTTTTTCTCCTTTGTCTTTCACATTATCTATCAGCCAATATTATCAATTTTTCCTCCAAAACACATCTTGAATCTGGAAATCACTTTCCGTTTGTTTACATCCTGTGTGCTTCTGCTACTAAAGCCAGACTGCCCACTCTTCCCTGGATAATGCTTGTATTTCTCTGTTCCAGACTCTGCTTGTGGATAAGGATGCCTGTTCCTTGCCATGTGTCTCATATCTTACCTGTTCTTTGGGATCAAGGGAAAGAATTTGTAAAAACAAACTTTGACTAAAAAAGTAATTCAAAAAGATCTGGCTCAGAATATAAAGGAGTTTCAGGAATTTACCAAATTATTTACATTATAGAATGAGTCAAAACAGAAATGTGATGAGCATATTGTATAAAATTACATTCAGCTTATTGTAGAAGATGTGTGAAACAAATTGATTTAGTGTTTAGATTCAGGCCTCATTTTCAAGACATTTCATTATGTACGTGCAAATAATTCAAAATAAAAAATCTTGAGTTTGAAGCACTGGTCTCAAGCATTTTAGATAAGGGATACTCAATCTATAGTTTCCTTTATATGTAGGCAAAGGATATACTATAATAAAAATGCACCACTAAATAAACCAAAAGAGCTCATTTAACACGCACAAAATAAAATTCTAAGTAACTAAAATATCATAGCAAAATTTGTCAGATTTATATTAGTATCACATCAAGTAATGCTTCACCTTAAAATCATGAGTATCTTGGATTCAGTGAAATAGAATGATTAACCAATAATAAAATAAAATTTCTAAGTGAAAGATGAAGTGCAGTAAAATCTACCCTGCCAAGCTTGGTGGCTCACAATAGAGGCATACTCCCATAGGAAGCACGTGGTCCCTAGGTAGATGATACTGAAGTTTTATTCATTTTAGTTTCCCTTGATAAACAATAATTATCACCTCCTTTGCATAAAGGTAATCTTTCAAAGGACAGGTTTTAAAATGTTTGTGTTGCTGTTCACTCCTTTCTTAATAGAATGTAGAATTGTGTACAGCATTCTATAGAGGATAAATAAATATTTGTTGGATGAATGAACAAAATCAATGAATGAGCCAGTGAATCCCCAACAACTAGCATGTATGGAGCATCTATTTTTCCTGGTCCCATTTTGGCACTTACCTTTGCCTTAGAAAATACTTCCAAACCAACCCATCCCAGACCATGAAGACCATCTCTCAATACACTTTAAAGCTTACATTCACATAAATACACCACTATGTATTTCTATGATTTTGTTCCTATTTATTGTTAAGGAAACAGCCTGAGAATGAAAGACTACAATAGGTTAATAGGATTTACAGCTCTGTGTCATGATTAATAATTTTATGCATAACAGGCAACATTCATGGAATAATATTTTTAAATTAAAATTTAAAGTCTTCCTGGTCAACAGCATCATACTTGAAAATAATGAAGACAATCCTGAAGGTCTCCTGCTCCAGTGAATTTGCAATCTATGAGATTGTAAAAGCAAATTAAAACATCAACATGAGGAATTCAATGAATAGTCCAGGGATGACTGCTAGTCTGTCAGATGAGAGATTTTAGAGAATCTACTTTTAATTTTGGCTGCAAAGATGCAATTTATGAATTGAAGCACTGTGTTTAGAAAAATAATTGGGCTCCAGATTTAGGTAGATGCAGGATTCAGTATGGTTATTCACAGTATTGTGGCAATGAACATGTTTTTTAGCTGTCTTAATTTCCTCAATCATACTTTGATAAGATATATGAAAAGGAAATATTCAGCCAATAGTTCCTGCTTCATTAAATGTCAGTTTCCAGTTTTCCTCATGCTTTTTATCATTCAGAATTCTTTTTACCCTTATATAAATAGAAACTAGAATGGTTGACTGACTTGTCAACTGTCATAGATTTAGGGTCAGAGCCAGAGCACTATATCCACTACATTTATTTCTGCTGCTAATAATTTAGGAATACTTGAATATAACTAATATAACTTTGCACTGAATGTAAGGTGTTCAATGTCTTCATGATGTTGATTAACTAGATACCACAGCAAGCACATCATTATTATTTCTCTTTGAACAATAAACCTCAGGATATTTTCCAAAAGATTATTCTGCCTAAAAGATTCATACAGCAAACTCAGTTAAATTGGAGAGGTTGAATGGAACTATTTTTGCTAAAATGCCAATTGTTAAGTGACTAAGCATTCTGAGGAGTGGAGGTATTAGTAGCAAGGAGGAAATCTATCCTGGTTCCAGAAATAATTTGCAAATTTAATTTCAAATCATTGTCTTTATATCTGATACATTAGAAGATACAGAGGAGGTGAAATTGTCAGCATCATGCATGATTAGGATCGTGCAACTATAGTCAGAAAGAAATGGTTTCCAGTATTGACTCTATTAACTGCATAAGCTCAAAAAATTATTTAGATCTTCTATCAAGTTTTTTAATCTTTAAATAGGGATCATGACAACTTTTTATTAAAGATCAAATAATCTATAACACATGTAAAGCACATAGTGTAGTGCCAATTGTATACTTTTAATAATGATAACTATTAAAATTTTTATTAATATAAGACCATTGATAAGGTCACCAAATCATTTCTACCTCTGGGTTTTTAACATTGTTTGAATACCCATTATTAAATAACTAACTTAGATATACCATTTAAAATATATCACAATGTTTTGCACACATGGAACACAATATATCATTTACTAAAACTATTTTACATAGATTTCATGACTTACCTTATAGTAATGTTATATTAAGCTATATTATTCTAATTTTAGAGAAAAAATATTTCAGAATAATAAGCAAATTGTTTTATAAGCAGCTAAGTAAGTTACAAATATCTATTTGAGCTTATGTTTATCTAGGTCAAAAGTCTACTCTCTGTACTATTGCTTTCCCTTCCATTTAGTCTGTTAACAATACAGAAAACATATGTGATAACTGCACCTTATGTTTTCTTCTATTGCAAATAAAAGGTCAAATTTTGTAAATAACTTGTCTAATATTATCTGGCAAATGGCAGATTTTGAATTGAATCCCAGATCTTCTGACAAGGATTTTGTTATTTTCTCTGTTCACTTTAATATAAGTGATTTATAGCATATGCTGGGGGAGGGGGATCAAGTCTGCCAATTCAAAATAAAGAAAGTGGGGCAGAAAAAAAACATATTAATGAGGAAGGTAAATCTAGATAATGTTTTAAATTTCAAGAAATAGCAATACACTCTCAGCTATTAAAAGATTTCAGGAGCAAAGATTCTGTTATGGCATTAAAGGTTTATCTGAAAAAAATGTAAACCATATGACATTCCACAGAATCTTTTTCATAAAGAAAAAAGAGAAGCTGTTATTTCACTGTGCTGTTGTCATGGTTACCTAAAACCCATGACTCTCTGCTGAAATATGACTTTTTTTTCTCCCCACTGTTTGCTTCCATGTGATGTGCCTTTCACCTGATGAGTGAATTCCCTGACCGCTATTCACTCATGTCTATCATCCAGGAAATGTTGTTTCTCTTTATTTTAATTCTCATACTGATTATTGCTGGTATACATTTTCTTTTTATTGCTAGTTTATTTATTGGTTCCATAATATTGGATCCAATTGTGTGAATATAGACATTTAGCAGTTAAATGTTACTGAGAAGCCCTCTTTTTCCAAAAATAATGTATTATTCTAACTGATGACAAACATGCTTCTACACAAAAAGCTTCTGATATTAAACAAACATTTACAAGAATTATGAATATAAACTATCTAAGAAAAGTAACATTTGTTACCTGATGTTTCAATTTATGGTATTATTTCATAGTAGCTCTGCCAGATAAATACTACCAATTTTATTTAAATGACACTCAGATGTGATCTTCCTTATTTTGTTTTCCCTTTTGTTGCAAGTACACATATATACTTACATAAAAGACTAGAGAGAACTACACAAAATGTCTTACTCCTGACTTTGTGTGGCTGCTTATTGGCATTGATAGTTTCTCAGCATTGAGGATACTGCATTAAAAAGAACAGTGTAAAGTCCTACAAAATCTATCCATGCAGAATTTATTTTTTTAAATTTGTTTGCATTGGCACTAACATTTCTTTGTCTTTAAATTATATTCAATTCAGTAGGCATTTATAGAGTCCATTTCGTGTATAATTTACTGTCCCAAGCTCTCTGGATACAAAACTATTCATTTGTAAATGGTCTCTACTCCAGAAGGTCTGACAGTCTGGTAGGCACAGACAGGCTTGAAAAACATTACATGTACTGAAGAGATATAAGTGCAATGGTATAAATCTCTACAAAGTGTAATGATGGCATAAAGGGTAGGGTACAATGCTATCTGAGTAAGGGAGGTCCATCAGTAAAGGTATAATAGCATATTTTTTATTACAATATAAACAAAAAGAACTGCTTTCCCATGTTGTGGGATGCACAAGAATTTTAAAGGAGCCCAAGGGGACAATATGTCAAATTATATATTAACATAATTGTGGTTGATTCAATCCTCTCTGAGCCTAAAGAACAAAATAGCTGTCTCAAATAGCAAAGAAGTCAGTCTCTTTGTTGTTGTTGTTGTTCCTAGATGTGTGACCTTGGACAAATCATCCCACCATTTTAGGCCTTTCTATCTTTTATAAAATATGGGCACTATATTAGAGACCACTGAGAAGTCCTCAGCTCAGGGTTAATAAATGCAATCACATCTCTGAATGCTCTATTTGTGTGTCAAGTAAGAAGATATCTAAAACCCAACTCAAAACCAGAGGCTTTGTATCAGAGTATCTGTCAGCCTAGCTAATTCAGAAGGTATTCAGGAACTCATTTAGCTTGATCTCATCTTACACAAAATAGTTCAGTTCTTAATTTGAGTGTTTAATTTAAGAAGAAGCATTCAAATTAATGGTGTGTTTATTATAGAACTGTGTTTTTATAAAGTGAAAACAAAGAGATACCCAGACAATCTCCATATTAATTAAATCACTGGTTCTCAGTGTTGGCTGCACATTAGAATCACATGAAGAGGTTTTAAAAGCAAAGATTCCAATTTCACAGCAATCTGAATTTCTGGCAAGAAGTTAGATGAGTAAAGTTCATGCAACTATTCTTAAAATTTTAAGTTTCCTAGGTGATTTTGACACTGAGAGCTACAGAAATAAATCAACATAAAAAAAAACTTGATCCTAATTGTTGAAGGAATCTTTAACCAGAGAGGCTTTGTGATTAAATGGACACAGACATCACAAGTTGTGTTTGTCACTTCTGCAACATTATCCCTGACACCACACACAGTGACTGAACAGCAAATGTCCATTGGTTTAGCCTCTCTTATTTCAACTGCTATGTGCTTGTTTTTCTTCAATGGACATGGTTCACTCTGCTTCCACATTTTATCTGAAAAGCCTATTTCTATATAGCACTTTATTCATAGAACAAGACTGAAGTCAATATTGTAACCATTTCATTCTGACCAGTGTTCTCTAGAAAGTAATAAAATTGACCATAATCATAAAGACAAAAGAGGAATAATTCAATTAATAATCAGTAAATGATTTAGGAAAGCAAACTCAAATATAATTCTGGGTACTTTCCGGTGGTGTTCACCTCATGCATCTAAATATCTCTTTATATCTGTCCACCAAGCTTCAGGGTGTAAGTTGTAGGTTTTTTTTCTTTCTCTCTCTCTCTCTCTCTCTCTCTTTCTCTTTCTTTCTTTTCTGATATTTAGACAATCCTTCAGCCTTTCTAAGTCAAATGAAGCTACACAGTTAAGGAAAGCAAAAATGACAGAAAATGCCACATTCAAGCTTGACAGCAATTTAAGCAGTAAAATAGAAGGTGAGATAAAAGTGTTGTATTCTATAGATAAACCCATTTTATCCCATGGTCCCAGATGTGAGACTGCACCTTATGTTTTCTTCTATTGCAAATAAAAGATCAAAATAAAAGGTCAGGTATAAAAACTTACATATATTTTAATAAAATAATATATAATTAGTAATAAGAATATAATACTAATAACACATTAGCTCTGGATTATGATTTCCAATCTACTTTGTTGCATTTGTATGAATTTCTTGAAATAGTCTCAGAATTGAAAACTTGGGACTTAGTGGGTTAAGTTAGAAGGTCTGAAGATTTGCTGAAATTGTTCTTATGCATATTTCTCCAGTCCTTCCTATACAAATATACTCATTAATTTTAGTAAATAGCTAGAAATTAGTGGCCATTTTCCAGGGGCCTCCAATAGATTCCATTTCAAGTATATCATGGGAAAAACCCATCCACATGTCAGAACAGTGAATGCAAGATTCTTCTTATCTAACTCAAATATTAATTCCATAAAATATTGCTGGCCAGAAGTGCTGCATTAGGAATTTTTGAAAGTCAGGCAGAAAATCATTACTTCCACCTGTACATATTTTAAATGATATTAAGCACTATTTCTTTGCTCACCTTTGTCTCTAATCCAGAATGAAGAAAAAAAAAGAAAATCAAACAGAAATGGAATTTAATTTTAAAATTGCAATCTTACGCTGCAACTGAAGTCTGCAAGTTCTTAGGAAGAAAATTAATTTATTTTGCTGTTTAATGAAAATGTGAGAGTGGAACAATCCTTTGCCTCAAGACAAAATAGTAGTCATCCCTTGTAAATCATATATAGAGATCACATATCCAGACTATCCAAGAACAAATATTATCCTTGCTATTTACCAGCTGTGTGTTTTAAAACAAATTACATTATAACTTTATACCTTTGAAAGGGGGACATTGTGATATTAAGTATCAAATGAGCCAATACATAAAAACAGTGTCAACAGAACTTTATACATGCTAAATGCTCAATGAATATTAACAGTTTCCCTAATTTACCTAGTTGAGCTTCCTTATAAATAAAAAATCCAATCAGTATTTGTCAAACTTTCTTATAATAATAATTACCTACACATTTAGCAAACCATGCCATCCCAGGACCCTTCCATGAAGATTCTGATCAATGAGTCTGGATCAAGGCAAGGTATTTTTAATTTGCTCACCATATGAATTTATTATGATTAGTAATGCTGTTATTCAGAAGCACAAGCCTAAGTAATTTTGTCTCCTTCCTTCCTTCCTAAGTATTTTTTTAGTCATTGTGGTATGTCAGGTACATCCTAGGTTCTGGGAAATAAAATTGATGAATTAAGTACTTTTTGTTCATTGTAGTTTAGAAATGTAGTAGAGGATATCAATATTGAATTAAAAAAATCACATAAATATCTACTTAATTATGACCGTGATTATTCTCTAATGGGAAAATACAAGGCACACTGGTAGCTCCTAACAGGGAACCTTTTCTACATTAGTTTGGGAAGATAGGATGAAGATCCCCTGAAGAATTTATGGCTAACGTTCATTTCTTCTCTTATATTGTATGTCTAGCACAATTTACCTGCCAAGAGGAGAAGAAGGATCCTGGGCTGAGTAGGTTAGGGTTTGCAGGGTGACGCCCGCCCATGTACTCATCAGTGCAAATATCACAGTTTTCTGCATCTCGCCAATCCCAATATGGAACAGTGAAGTTCTCATCCCCTGTCAGCTCCCGGATATCTTGTTCCCACAATAACAAGAAAAGTCTATGCCAAGGCAGAAAACCTGGTGCTTCATGGGCAAAATCAATGTCTCTCCAGATTTCAGATCCTCCAAGCAGTGTGTCCCTTGACACATAGTAATGCATCCAGACAAAGAGGTCATAAATGTTGACATCATTAAACATGGGTGTTGATCCATTATTCATTTGACCATAGGTGCCTGTGGGGATGACATAGTCTTTGCTAATAGTATTCTTTGCTAACATGAGGTAGGCAAGAAATCTATCCTTCTCCGGGATACTCAAATCAAAGATGTTTCTTCTCACCAAGAGTCGCTTTTCTGTGCAATTTGGTCCCCCGAATCCAAACCTGCAATTTCCACAGTTGAATCCCATGAAATTGCCAGAGCATTGGCAAGTCCTATTGTAAAAGACAGAAGGCCAAGATTCCCGGTCATCCACACCTGTGAAGGGGAATTGAGGCCCCCGTGGTGCATTAGACAGAAGAACGTCCTGACAGGAGCCTCTGCCTGAAAGTTGGCCACAGGGACTTCCATCACCACTCCAGGGTGGGCAACATTCCTTCTGCATCAGGCTCTCAGAGGAGGCACAGGCTCTAGGGAAATGGCCTGCAGAGATCTGGAAACCCCACAGCAGGCAGCACAAAATAGCCAGTAGCATTGTTCTAGTGTTTACAGATCTGCTTAAGCAGGTTAACTGGAGCCACAGACTTCTTTTTCCAACTACCCTTATAGTGACTATCACATGTTTTGGCTAAGACCTATATAACTCCCCTCCCACCTCCAAATTGCGTACTGTCAGCTTTTATCTTAAGCTTTCATCTTCTGAAAAGCACATGATTGACTTTTTTTTTTTTTTTTTTGAGTTGGCACATATTCCACAGTGGGATTAGCCTGTGTTAAAGCAAGCAATACTATTTTTCATTAATAGTTTAATGCTGGTGGTTACTACGATAATAATGGTTAATAGTAATAATGCCTTATCTAAGCAAACACAGTTCATTGGTTATGAAATAAATGGTGATTTTTATTGACAAGTGAGGAGCTCTGTCAAGAATAGAGTTTTTCCTATTAAGAAAAGTCAGTCAGTATTCTGGATGTCAGGCACAAGCCTGATCTCCTTAGAGACCACATACGGACTACCAGAGAGAGACTTTCTTCAGGGACCACAGATTATTTCTTATATATGATGTATTTTAGCTTATTTATTTTATACCAAGTATCAGAAAGAAAAAGCCTGTCTGATACTTTTCCCTGATTATTGATGCATTTTCTAACAATTATTAAGGATAGTTCAGTCTGATAGCTAGGTTCTCTGCTTCATTGTGTGAACATTTCTAATAAAACTTTTATAAATTTCTCCCACCTCTGTGTGTGTGTGTGTGTGTGTGTGTGTGTGTGTGAGAGAGAGAGAGAGAGAGAGAGAGAGAGAGAGAGAGAGAGAGAGAGAGAGAGACACTGTAGCCACTTTGTCTTAACCATAAATTCTGAATGTCAGGAATTTATTTGAAATTTTTATTGTAATGTGATTCTTGCAAAGAAATTCTCAATTCAGTGAGTGAATGAATAAGGAATAATATATTTATTCCACATTGTTTTGATCATCTCAATTTTTCTTGGAGTTACTTCTCTGTACAGTGAATTTAGAAATTGAAATGAATGTCAAAAATAACATTTTAGCTACATATATTAGTTTTAAGTTAAGCAGTATAGATAATAAGTCCATCAAATTTTTAATAAAAGGGATATTTTGGTGCACTGAGGATACTGGACAATGTTACATGCTATTCAAGTGTTATTAAGGGAGCACCCATGAGTACAACCTCAAAGGGTGGGTATAAGTTGGAGTGATGAAGGACAATAGAAACAATACCTGAGCAAGGGAGACTTAGAGGTAGGAGCTGCATTTCATCTGCTGAGTTGGAGCATTAGATTCAGTCAGGTGCCTTATATGATAGATAATTAAACCTGGAATGAGATCATGGAAGTCTTGAAGACTAAGTGGTTTGAAATCGGGTGAGAACTTCAAGTTGAAGATTGACAAGATGAGAGTTGTCCAATCACATTCCCTCTCTGAGGCTTCCTTCTTTATCTAGCTTCACAGTGAAGCTGGGTAGTCCTCTAAACATAAAGAACCAAGTGAAAGTGAACATTTGAAGAAATCATCTGTGTCTGGACCTTGGCTGAGGTTTCTAGGAAAAGCCATGCTTTTCTAGCACCACTGGAATGTCAGTTTACTCTGCATTCTTCTCTTGCTGGAGTTTGTCTCATTATTCAGAAAAAATGTCAAGGCTCCTCCATATGACTCTCCTGAGTCTCAAGGCTGCCTTTGCAGGTGGATGGAGCAGTGTGTGGGAGCAGAAAAAGAGAAGAAAAGTTTCCATGGAAATGCTGCCTCTGGCTGGGATCAGGAAGTTATCACATGATCTCCTCCAGGAGGCTTAGTCCTTTATGTCTCTCCTTTCAGAGCCAAAAAGAGATTAACACAGGGCTTCTTGTCCCTGGGAGTCTTGGTTCTGTATTACTTGTTACCACATGTGACCTTTTGTAACTCTTTCCATCTAGTTGCACACAGAGTTCATCTGCTCTAGTTCCAAAGCTCCCTTGAAAAATAACTTAGAACCTCTCCACAGAGCTTTCTAAAGGCTTTTTTTTGCATCTATTCTCCCAAGTCTATTTCTCAGTATCTTCAGAAGCTGCTTAGAAAAATGATTAATATACACTTTGTCCTCATAATTTCCCTGAGTTTGATTTCTTTAAATTGACAGTTCTTCATATTTCTCCACAATGTAGTCTACCATCTCCTCTAGTCCACCTAGATAAAAGTGTCATTACTAGTAATGGGTTCCTAGATACCAAACCTGTTTAGAGGAGACTCTAAACTCTGTTTAGAGGAGTTTTTCCTGAGGGACAGCCTCCCAGTTGGGTTCAACATCTGCCTGGCCTGGGAGGTGCACCGATTTAAATGATGTATTAGAGAAGGTCACTTTCCTACTACCTCTGTGGAGTAAAAGCAAGAATTCAGACACACCATTTCTCAGCAAGGTGAGAGAGGGAAACTTTTCTCGGAATTAACTCAGGACATTCAAAGCAGATCAGGAACTCAGGAGGCTGGATATAACAAAATAAAGAAGAAATCCCCAGCACTGCTCCTACTGGTGGTGGCACTGGCAGGTGCAATCACCCCTGCACTAAACTAGTAGAGCAATACATCAATTAAAGGAACCCCCAGTTTTAGGAGACCTGAGGTACCTATGGATATGGAGAGATCAGAGTTCAAGACATTCCCCGACTAAGCTGAAATGTGTCTTGCACAACAATATTTTATGGGAAACAAAAAAGAAACCAAATCTCTCCCAGCTACCAGGTAAATCAGAGGACGGAACCAATTTACAGCTCCAGTACAGAGGAATAGCTCCTGGGATCCGAATCCTGAAAACTGTGCCTATCCCGAAAGCCAGTTTTGGCAAACTCACAACGCACAGTATAGTGTGTGTCTAAGTGTCCAGGAGAAAATCAAAAGTGGAGAGGGATTTACATAGAAGACAACCTGTCCAGGAAACACACCTGCTTCTTTTCTGCCCCTACTGAATGGCCACTTCAAAGATTGGCTGCTTGAAAATTCAATTGGGAAAGTCTCCCCTCATGGGTGACTCATACCAGACACAGAATTTGAAAGAACAGGGGAATAATTGATAGTTAAGTCTGAATTTGAGATTCCTAAAAACCTGAAGTTCATGCATATCTGAGGGGAACAAGAATTGGCCTCTCTAACACAGGAGTGAGATCCAGGAGTTTTTCCTGAGGGACAGCCTCCCAGTGGGATTCAACATCTGCCTGGCCTGGGAGGTGCACTGATTTAAAATCTTCAGGTTTACCCAAACCTAAACCACACCTCCAGGAATCTTGCTTATGGGATCTCTCATCACACTTCATCAACTCCACCTAACACATCTGAGAAGGGAAAACAAGAATCTTTGGAACTCTAATGGAAATAATTCTCTAACATTGCATTAAGATCATCTTTTTAATTTAATTAATTTATTATTTTTTAAGTATTTTATGTTTTTATTTTTAATTTTTCTATTCTGTTCAATTATGATTTGAATGTTCATGAACACACACACACACACACATATATACACAAACCTGTTTTTTTCTCTTCCTAGCATTTTATTAAATAAGTTATTTCTCATAAGTCAATATTTTGAGAACTAAGATATTTGATTACAGTATATAAGTTTTGTTCTTGTATTCTTTTACTTTTATTTTCATTTTTATTCTTAATTTATTATTTTTTTACTCTATACACTTTTTTCTCTTACATGCCTTTTTCCCTTGATTCTCTGTTTCACTTCTGTTCTAACAGCCAACATTTTATTGACCTAGCACTCTTCCTTTATTTTTCACTTATATTTTCTCTCTTCTTCCCTCATAAACATCACATTCTATGTCACTTTTTTCTTTTTATCAACATCCACAACTTAAAATTATAAATCCATACGTAAATTTATTGGTTTTACTGTGCACAATTGTTGATCATATGATCTCTGTTTATTGTGACAATTAACAAGTAGAGACCAAAGCAGGAACTATCTGGTTTGATGCTGTAAATCAATTGCATTGGTTCTTGTTTTTAACCGGTCTCCTCTCTAAACTGTGAGACACTAGAAAACTTCAGACACTGTAAGTCCACAGGGTAGAAACTCTACTACCTCAAAAACACACTGTAAAATGGGTAGACACACAAACAACATGAAAAATCAAGGGAAAAAGAAACCAATATAATTCAATAACAGAATTTATTGATACCACAGTGGATGAAAAGATAGAGAAAGAGTTTTAAAATGTTCATATTAAATTGATCTGTGAGGTAAAGATAATGGAAGGGAGAAAATACATGAATCAAAAGATACATCAATAAGTGATAAAGATTTGGGGAAAAAACAATAGCAGAAATCTGTGAAATGAAGGATTCAAAAAACTGGATGAAAGATTCATTGGAAGGCATCACCAGCAGACTAGACCACTTGGAAGACAGAGTTTCAGGCAATGAAGATAAAATATATAATCTAGAAAGTAAAGTTGATGATAGACAAAAGATGATAAAAAACCATGAACAAAACTTCTAAGAAATGTGGGATAACATGAAAAGACCAAACTTAAGATGTATCAGTAGAGATAAAGACTCAGAGTTTACAAACCAAAGAAATGCACAATCTTTTCAATGAAATAATGTCAGACCATTTCCCAAACCTTAAGAATGAAATGGAAAATGAAATATTGGAGGTGTGGGGCCCCAAATATACAAAATTACAACAGACCCATACCAAGGCACATTATTATGAAAATTTTCAATGATTACATTTAGAGGGAAACCAAGCCAGATCATAGCTAATTTCTCAATCAGACCCTTAAATCTAGGAGCACTTGGAATAAAATATACCAAGCTCTGAAAGAAAATGGATGCCAACTAATACCATACTTTGCAAAATTAAGCATCAGACTTGATGATGAAATGAAGCCTCTCATGATAAACAAAAGTTAAAAGATTCACAACTAAAATAATTTTACAACAAAACATTCTCAACAAAATATTTTATAAATAATAAAAATGAAAACCAGCAAATGGAGGAACTATACTGGAAAAATATTCAATCAAAAAGATACTATTTCAAATTAAAAAGCAGAAACAATTCAAAATAACAGGAAATAAGAATCATTTCTCAATAATAACATTGAATGTAAATGGCTTAAGCTCATGAATCAAAAGACATAGACTGGAAAATTGGATTAAAAAACAAGATCCAACTATATGCTGTCTCCAAGAGACTCACCTTATATACAAAGACTCACCTTATGTGCAAAGACATCCTCAGACTGAAGGTAAAAGAATGGGGGGGAAGCTTATCATTCACTTGGATCTCATAAACAAGCAGGGGTTCTTCTCTCCTCATGACAGATAAAGTGGACTTAATTGTTAAATAAATTAAAAGGGACAAAGAAGGTCATTTTATACTGCTTAAGGGAAGTATATATCAACAAAACATAACAATCTTAAATATTTATGCTCTAAAAAATAAAGCAGCGACATATATTAAACAACCCTCCACAATATCAAGAATTAGATAGGTAATAACACAATAATACTGGCTGACTTTAACATGGCTCTGTCACCACTTGATAGATCTTCCAAACAAAAACTAAATAAAAAATTATGGGACTAAAAAATACAATTAATAATTTAGACTTAACAGACATATGTAGACTATTTCATCCATCAATGACTGAATAAACTTTCTTCTCAGAAACATACAGATCTTTCTCAAAAATAGGACATATAATAGGCCAAAAAGCAACTCTTAACAAATACAAAAAAATGGAGATAATATCTTGAATTTTATCAGATCATAATGGAATAAAATTAGAAATTAATAATAAAATTTAAAATAGAAGCTACTGTATTATCTGGAGATACTATAATACACTATTGAATGACCAATGGATAGGTAAAGAAGTCAGGATGAAATAAAATAAAAATATTTCGAGGTAAATCAGAATAGAACACAACATATCAATTTCTCTGGGACACTGAAGGGAGTGTCACTAAGAAGAAAGGTCATTGCAATTAGCTCATTCATTAACAGAATAGAAAGTCACCAAATAAATAACTAACTTTACATCTCTAAGCCTCAAGAAAAAAAAAATCACCACCAAAAGCAGTAGAAGACAGGAGATAATTAGAATTAGACCTGAAAATAATGAAATTGAAACAAAAAAAAAGCAAAATTCAAAAAATAGATGACAAAAAGTTGGTTCCTTGAAAAAAATAAATAAAATTGACAAACCTTTAGCTATGCTAATAAAGAGAAAGAAAAAAACTCAAATTACTAAAATTTGTGATGAAAAAGGAAATATCAATTAAAGATACCACTGAAATACAGGTGATAATCAGAAACTATTTTGAAAATCTAGACTCCAAAAGATAGAAAATGATGAAGACATCAACAAATTTCTAGAGACATATGGTCTACCCAAATTGAATCAGGAGGACATAGAAAATTTAAACAAATCATTTTCAAGCAATAAAATTAAAGACACCATAAAAGCCTACCAACAAAGAAAAGCCCATACAGATTCTCACTCAATTTCTACTGGACCTTCAAAGAAGAATTGACACCAATACATCTCAAAATTTTCCATAAAATGGAAAAGGAGTGAGGCTTTCCAAACTCATTCTATGGAGCTAGTATCACCATGATACCAAAACCAGACAAAGACACATAAAAGAAAGAAAACTTTAGACCAATATGCCTGGTGAACATAGATAAAAAATTCTTAATAGACTACTGGAAAATCGCATACAAAAACATATTAAGAAGATAGTGCCTGTGACCCAATGTGGTTCGTTTCAGGGATGTGAGGCTGGTTCAACATACAGAAATAAAAAAAAAAATGTAATTTATCATATCAATAGACTTGAAGACAAGAATCATGAGATTATCTTAATCTATGCAGAAAAATCATTTGACAGAATTCAGTATCCATTCATGCTCAAAACACTAGAAAAACTTGGAATAGCAGGAACATAACTCAACATTGAAAAAGCTATATATGTTAAACCCAAAGCCAACATCATTCTAAATGGAGAAAAATTGAAAGCATTATCTCTGAAAACAGGAACAAAGGGCTGGGGTTATGGCTCAGCAGTAGAACAATCACCTAATATGTACTCATGTTTAATCCTTAGCACCACATAAAATAAATAAATAAAATAAAAGTATTAAAAAAAACTGGAACAGGACAAGGATATGTCTTTGACCACTCCTATTCAAAACAGTCCTTGAAACACTAGCAAAAGTGATTAGATAAAAGAAAGAAATGAAAGAGATACAAATAGGAAAAAAGATCTCAAATTATTCCTATTTGCTGATGACATAATTCTGTTTGAAAGACTGCAAAAAACTCCACCAGACAGCTTCTAGAGCTCATAAAAGAATTCAGCAAAGTAATAGGATATAAAATTAATACCCATAAATCAATTGCATTCCTACCCACCACTAATGAATAACCTAAAAGAGAAACCAGGAAAACTATCCTATTCACAATAGCCTTGGGGGAAAAAATGGGACAAATGAGGTAAAAGGCCTCTACAATGAAAAATAGAGTACACTAAAAAAATAAATTGAAGAAGATCTTAGAAGATGGTCTTGGGTATGCACAATTAATATTGTCAAAATGGCCACACTACTAAAAGTGCTATATAGACTTAATACATTTCCCTCTAAAATTCCAATAACATTCTTCATAGAAATAGAAAAAGCAGTCATGAGATTTATTTGGGAAAATAAGAGACCAAGAATAGACAAAGCAACCCTTAGCAAGTAGACTGATGCAGAAAGCATCACAATACTAGACCTAAATTATACTATAGAACTATAGTAAAAAAATTAGCATGATATTAGCACCAAAACAGAGATAAAGGCCAATGGAACAGAATAGAAGACACAGAGACATACACACATAAATAAAGTTATCTCATACTAGACAAAAGCACCATAAAGATACATTGGAGAAAAGATAGCGAATGGTGCTAGAGAAACTGAAAAATCCATATATTGTAGAATAAAATTGAACTCCTATCTCTTACTCTGCACAAAACTTAACTGTAAGTGGATCAAGGACCTAGGTCTTAGATCAGAGATCCTGCAACTACAAGAAGAAAAAGTAGGCCTAATTCTCTACCATGTTGGCTTAGGAACCAACTTGCTCAATAAGATTCCTAAAGTGCAAGAAATAAAATCAAGAATCAGTTAGTGGGGTGGTATCAAACTACTTCTTCCAAGCAAAGGAATCAATCAAGAACATGAACAGAGAGCCTACAGAATAGGAGAAAATCTTTACCACCTGGACGTCACATAGAGCATTAATCTCTAGGATACGTAAGAACTCAAAAAAAAAAAAAAAAACTTAACACACACACACACACACACACACAAATAACACTATCAATAAATGGGGAAAGGAGCTGAACAGGCACTTCACAGAAGAAATACAAATGGTCAAAATATATGAAAAAGTGTTCAACATCTCTAGCAATTAGAGAAATAAAAAACAAAAAGACACTGAGATTCCATCTCACTTCAGTCAGAATGACAATTATCAAGAATACAAGCAATAATAAATGTTGGCAAGGTTGGGGGAGAAAGGTACTTTCATATGTTGCTGGTGGGACTGTAAACTGGTGCTACCACTATGAAAAGCAGTAAGAGAATTCCTTGGAAAGTTTGGAATGGAGTTACCATTTGACTCAATAATCCCACTTCTTGGTTTATACACAAAGGACTTTAAATCAGCATACTTTACAGTGATACAGTCACAACAATGTTTACCTCAGCTAAATTCACAATAACCCAACTATGGAATCAACCTAGGTTCCCTACCACATATGAATGGGTAAAGAAAATATGGTATATATACATAACAGAATGTTACACAGGCATAAATAAGAATTAAGTTGTGGCATTTGCTGGTAATTGAATGAAACTAGAGACTATCATGCTAAGTATAATAAGTCAATTCCAAAAAAAAACAAAGTCTGAATGTCCTATCTGATCTGTGGATGCTAACCCATTAGAAAGGAGGGATGGGAGGGGGAAATTAGAAGTTCATTGTATTGCACAAGGGGGAATGAATGGAAGTGAGAGGGGATGGGGGATTGGAAAGACAGTAGAATGCATGGGGACTTAATTTTCCTATGCTTATGTATGAATACATGACTATCATAACTCCACATTATGTACAACCACAAGAATGGAATTCTAATTAGAATAAGTTATACTTCAGTTTTGTACAATATCTCAAAATACAGTTTAATGTATATATAAAAAGAACAAAACATAAATAAAAAAATAAAGAAAAAAACAACCTGTTTAGATTGGTTTCTCCTCCACTCTGGATATACATTCTTTTGGTCTCTTTAGATTACACAATTGGAAAGTGTCAGATCCTATCCTGAACAATTTTTATATTACCTAACACACAATTAATGTAAAATTCCATTAACTAGAACTAGGAGCACCAACTCTCAGGCACCAACTGAGAGATATGAATGCTAGAGTAAGCACAATAGTAAAAGTCTCTACCAACATGACGGATCTAGTCTTTTAAAATAGTATTTTAATATTAGTAAAAGAAAATTATAGAGAAGCTGGGCGTGGTTGGAACAGGTCTGTAATCTCAATGACTTGGGAGACTAAGGAGGGAGGATAGTAAATTCAAAGCCAGCCTCAGCAACTTAGTGAAGCACTAAGCAACTCAGCAAAGCCCTGTTTCTAAATGAAAAAAAAAAAAGAAGAGAGAGAGAGAGAGAGAGAGAGAGAGAGAAAGAAAGAGAAAGAAAGAAAGAAAGAAAGAAAAGAAGGAAGGAGAAAGAAGAGAAAAGAAAAGAAAAAGGGTGGGGTTGTGGTTTAGTGGTTAGGTGCCCTTGGGTTCAATCCCAGGTACCAAAAGAAAAAATTATGAAAATTATAGAAGACTATTAGAGTAGATGGCAGAGGGGCCCATCTAATCTCATGAGGGATAGTCAATGAAGGTTTCTGGAAGAAATGTTATTTCAATGACATTTCAAGGGACATCTGAGGGACTACTATATACAAAGGCTCACGGTGAAAGCTGCATTGCACATTCAAGGGTCCTGAGGACAGTTAAGGTGGGTGTAGCTCCATGTTTAGAACTATGGAGGTGTACACATGGACCAGATCTTAGTCTATAAATGATCAGAAACAAAGTTTTGAAGCAATCACATGTGGATTTAAAACAATTTGCTTAAGCTGCTGAGATGAGAACAAAGATCAAGATGGAAACTAGAGTAAATGTAGACATGCCTGTTAGGGGAGTATTGGAGTAAACCAAGCAAGAAATGACCTTGCTTGGACCAGAGAGTTGGTTGCTAAGATAGATGTGTCATTAACTGAAATAAAGAATAATAGAAGATACAATGTTGGTGGAAATTGAATATGGGTTCAATTTTAAATTTGTTGAGTTTGAGAGTATGATTCATTCTCTATTTCTGATGTTTAGAAACATAATTCACACATGCCTTGGTGTTGACCTGGTAAATCTTGATTATTTTTCCTCCTATATTTGATGCTAGTGTGAATACATTGCTTCAGCTTTGCTTATCAGAATTCCTCTTTCAATTGTAATAATAGTTGATATTTGTTGAGTACAAGTAAGATAATAATATCAGCATCAATGGCTACCATTTAAAAATAAATTTCACTACAGGAACAGTTAAATATGCTCAAATTAGAAAAAAAATTACTGCAATAAACTAGCAGGTACTTGTGAACAAACTTCAACAACCAGCATTTTGGGGTAGGTATTATTTCTTCTGTTCCCACCAACTCTGAAATTCTGGAGAATATTACAACAAATCATACAGAACATTCTTTGCTTATAATTTTTTCCACATTTTCTTTTAATTAAAAAGAGAAAAAACAATTTTTTTTATGGAAGAACTTTTTTTTTAATCCTATAGAATTTCTCACATTTCAGGTTTGACTAATTTTTCTTTGTGGGTTTAATATGTTGTTTATCTGAAATTTTCTACATCATATACATTTTGAATAATAATTACTTGAATTGTCTATAATTAGGGAGTTAAATCTAGAGATTTTGTTAAATTTTCTTATTGCTTTTGTTAACAATAATTACATCATACTTGTGTATTATTATTCCAACACACCACACTAATATATTGTTTGGTTTTCCCAATTTATGTTCTTTTTTTTTATTGATTGTTCAAAACATTACAAAGCTCAAGACATATCATCTTTCATACATTCGACTCAATTGGGTTTTGAACTCCCCAAATACATAATACAGACTCACTTCTGTTACATACTCACATTTTTACATAATGGCATATTAGTGACTGTTGTATTCTGCTACCTTTCCTATCCCCTACTATCCCCCCTCCCCTTCCCTCCCCTCCCATCTTCCCTCTCTACCTCCTCTGCTGTTGTTCAATTCTCTCCCCTTTTTTCCCCCCACCCCCTTGCCCCTCATAACCTCTTTGTTCTGAGTCTTGATATCATATCAGACTATCTGATTACACAATTCTCTAACAAAATTTTGTTTTCATTTTTTAATAATATTTTCTATTTATATTAGTTATGTTTTTAGCACTGTGACTAAAATACCTGATCTAAACAACTTAGAGTAAAAAAAGTTTATTCTGAGCTCTCAGTTTCAGATTCAGGGGGTGACTCCATTGCTCTGGGCCCAGTGTGAGACAACAGCATGCAAAAGGGTCTGTCAGAGAAAGGCTGCTCACCTCATGGTAACTGACAAGCAGAGAGAGAGATTGGGAGGAGCTAAGGACAAAATATATAATCCTCAAGGCAAGTTCCCAGTGACCCACTTTCCTAGTCACACCCCACCTGCTTACAGTTTCCACCCAGTAATCAATTTAAATTATTAATCCAGCAAATTCATTAATCCACTGTTTAATTTGTAACACTTATAATCTGACTACTTCACCCGTACATTAACACACAAGCTTTTGGTGGACAACTGATAATAACATACATTATTTTATTAAAGATTATGTGAATGAGTGTTCTTTTAATTCTATCATTCTGTTGCATTTGTTAAGTATGATTATTTTGTAAAGAATACATTTTTCTTATCACTGTTTTATTTACACTTAAATTCATTCTGCATTGAATAAGATGTGTATGGCAATGATAATTAAGATTGTATTTATGTGTGTGCATATACAGCATTGAAGGGAAGAATATGTAGTCATCAATCCTCCATAGTTGAACTTTGGATTCATTTATTTATCCAATTAACATTGAATACCCTTAATTCCTAAGACAATTTAATAAATAACTAGGAGACACAGAGTTGAACAAGTCACTTACCCTGAACTTGAAGTCAAAGAATTTGATGTCTCTGAATTTATATTTAAATCCAGCCAGTTATTAGTTCTTAGGTCCTATGGAAAGATATAAGTGAAAGAGAATTTACATGTATTCAGTATTTTTAAAAATTACATTCCTTATCATGACCTCAGTGTGTTCAGCTCTACCATGCAGGGCTTTTTGAGTTTAAAAGATATATGTTAAACACAGAAAGAGGTCTGACACTCATTAAACTACTCAAGATATGTTCACTTTTAAGACTACAAATTTGGTACTAGTGATATTAATCATTATAGAGTTTTCATTACTTTTAGTCCCTTTTCAGTGTAAAGGGCTAGAAAATAACTATTTTATTAGAAATAATTACATATCATTATTAAAAATTGGCCCTTTTGTTCTCTACCTAACATTCTCATTTTCCCTTTCTTCCAATTAAAGCCTTGTTCCTTGGCTATTGAACTTCTACAATTACACTGAAATGTCTTGCTTCCTTAGGACTCAAGAGATGAGTACTAATTCTTTCCCTTACTAAGAGTGGTTTCTCCTTTATTCACTTGCACAATTTCTATTCACCCTGAAATATTTTGTTTAATATTGTATCTTCTGGAAAACCTTGCTGATCTACAGACCTTCCTTGGGGTAGGTTCTGCTATGACCTTATTTCACCATAGTTAGACTCATGAGAATGCTCTGCAATAATCTGTTGATGTGTTTTGAGGTCCTTCCAGACCATTCATTCTCTGAGGATAAAAAATGTGGTTTCACCCTGAGTACCTTGCACACTGTTCAGCACTTGAAGAATACCTGTATTATATAGGGAATAGATGGATGGATGACCACATAGACCAATTTCTTTTATTTTCTTTGTTTTTTGATATAGATTGTGAAGTTTTAAAATATTCAAGCATACAGAAAAACATAAATAATAAAAAGAGGACCCATGTTCCACCACACTCATTTAATATATCTTTGTGTTTTAAACTGTGGGTAAACTTTTTATGATCTTAATATCATTGTGGACACAGGAAAGGGAGAGGTGGAGGAGTAAGGCAAGAAATATGAATGGGACTAGGTATTATTTGAATGTAATTTTTAGGAGGAAGGAACCTAACAATAAACGCAGCATAGAGGGGGGATGGCATAAAGTCACACTGTGAAACCAGATGGACATGAGAGAATGAGGGACATATTCTGTTAATGCTCTTCTAAAGGGTAGCTAGGAAAGAGAGTAGATTAAGATTTACCTAGATATTTATTTGACAATAATTTCCATACAGTATTATTTATTACATGGATGTTTACTTAAGACTAGGCATTTAACATACATTTTTAAAAAAATTAATCCTCAAAAGGAACCTGTACGGTATATATTATATCCAACTATAGTTAAGGAAACTAAAGTTGGTTCTTAATATCAAGCTACTAGTAAATTGTGGAGGTCATATCTTCATATGTGCATAATTCTAAACCTCATAGATATATAATTTTTATTGTGCTCTGTTATAAGTTTGACCTGTTGGTTGCATTTTACTCTATTAACCCTTCTTTTACTTGACTTTATACATTGCCTGTGACAAATTTTTTTTAACTGTTCTGAAGGTCAAGTTTGGGCACTTGGCTATGTACTGAATCAGATTTAAAAAAAAAAGAAAAGAAAATCTTAGACACATCTTACTTCAGTTTAAAGGTGGTTGTTGGATAATATGCCTCCATTATTCACTGACACTCCCTCAAATTCGATCATCATAGGCTATTGAAGTATTATGAAATTTGAGGCTACCACTATCCTGAATGACTCATATATATTCATTTTGTTTCACTTGAACTGTCTATAAATGATATTGGAGGCAGAGTATTAATTTTCTTGGATTCAATTTCCATGTATATAATTCTACAACATGCAGAACTAATTTCTGCTATTGCTTAATGCAAACACTATTATAATTAAATCTTTATTAGAAGTTGGTTAAATGTTAGTAACAAAGAACAAAATCTGCATTGCAGAAACAAAGGTATTCTTTAAGACACATTATACAACATGTAGGCTAGCAGGACAAAAATATAACTGTAGAATTGTAGAGTGGCTTCTGAGATATGGCATGACCTCTGCGGACATTAGAGCAAACCTAGATATTGAATCAAAATATAGAGCTAAAATATGCAACCTTTGAAATGTTTATAAATTGTAAAGATCTCCTAGTAAAAAACACACAATTTTCAGCATTTATTGAACATGATTGGTCTAGAAATTCTGGAATGTGGGCACCATATCAGGATACTCTATGGTACGATGAATGCAGATGTTTTCAGTTGATAGAGTTGGGGGGTGGCTGCAGAAGCAGGAAATTCTCTTTGACTTTTTGTACCCCATTTTTCTCACAAAGCAGTGTCATGGAAACTAGAATTCATCTTCTGCAGAACAAGTCATAAAACCTAAAGGTCATTCTCTAGCCTTCTCCCTTTTTCCCCACAGAAACCTATGTGCCACTTACTCACAGGCATAGAAGAATCTGGATAAAGTCTTCTAAAAAAGTCTTGGTTCCTCCCCTCAGTTTATAAAAATCAGGCCAGAACCCCTTTTATCTAAAGATAATTTTACATGACTGTCTCCAGCTTTGATTACCCATTCAGAAAAATAATATTAAGTTTTTCCAGAATTTGGGAGTCTTTGTGTCAAATAAAACTCATACCAAATAAATTTGCTATAGTTTTGTCTTGTAATATATCCTTTGTTATAGAGGTGTCAGCCATAAACTTTGCAACAGGTGATGAAATAATTTTCTTCTCTCCTATCTTACATAAATTTATATACATTTTTAGAGCAGTGTATATATACATTTGTAAATTATTAAGTGAATATGTTTAAATCATAGAAGTTACTGTCTACACATAGCACTGCTTATTTGAGAGTGTTCAGGATTCTATATAATAACTCCATATTCCCTAAAGGCTTTGAAGATAATGGATTAGGAACACTGCTATAGTCACCACCAGCCAACAGTTGGATGTGACTGTCAGACCACAGCTAGTTCTAAGGGAACAAAGACGTCAAGACTGAAACCAAAATGAAATTTACATGAGGAATTCTCAAATGTTTCATCATTAAGGACAATCACTTATTGTCACTGTCTTCATAAAAGTATTCAAATCAACATAAATAAATTCATCATATTGACAAAAAAATCACATATTATTCTAGGAAGGAAGAAAGACTTTAGAAAATGGGCCTAACAAAATTGGAAATCCCTACGTAGCAAACTGAAATTAACCTCTATCTCTCACCCTGCACAAAAATCAACTCAAAGTAGAACAAAGACTTTAAGACTAGAACAGAGATCCTGCACCTAATAGAAGACAAAGCAGGCCCAAATCTTCACCATGTTGAAGTAGGATCTGACTTCCTTAACAAGACCCCAAAAGCACAAGAAATAAAAACAGGAAACAATAAGTGGGATGTATTCAAACTAAAAAGCTTCTTCTCAGCAAAGGAAAAAGTTAATAATGTGTGGAGAGAGCCTACAGATTGGGAGAAGATCTTTACCACATGCATCTCAGATAAAGCATTAATCTCTAGAATACATAAAGAACTCAAAAACCTTAACATTAAAAAGACAAATAACTCAATAATAGGCAAAGGAACTGATTAGACACTTCACAGAAGAAATACACTTGATCAACAATATATGAAAAAACGTTCAACATCTCTAGAATTAAAGAAATACAAATCAAAAATAATCTTAGATTCTCATCTCACTCCAGTCAGAATGGCACTCATCAAGAATACAGGCAACAATAAATGTTGGCAAGGATGTAGGAGAAGAGGTACACTCATACATTGGTGATGGGACTGCAAATTGGTGCAACCACTGTAGGAAGCAGTATGGAGATTCCCTGAAATGGGAATCAACATTTGACTCAGCTATCCCACTCCTTGGTTTATACCCAAAGGACTTAAAATCAACATACTACAGTGATGCAGCCACATCAATGTTTATAGCAGCTCAATAGCTCAATTTACAGTAGCTAAACTACGGAACCAACCTAGGTGTCCTTCAATAGATGAATGGATAAAGAAAATGTGGTGTGTGTGTGTGTGTGTGTGTGTGTGTGTGTGTGTGTTTTCAATGGAATATTACTCAGCTTTAAAGAAGAATAAAATCATGGCATTTGCAGGTAAATGGATGGAATTGTAGACTATCATGCTAAGTGAAATAAACGAATCCCCCCAAACCAAAGGACAAATGTTTCTCTAATGTGTGGATGCTAATTCACAGTGGGGGGGGCACTAAGAAAGAATAGAGTTACCTTAGATTAGGTAGAGGAGAATGAAGGGAGGGGAGGGGATATTCTTATAGAAAAGATAGTAGAATGAAACAAGCATTATTACTTTATGTATATATATATATATATGACTTCATGAACAATGTGATTCTACAACATGTGTAATCATAAAAATGAGAAATTTTACCCCATCTATGAATGATATATCAAAGTTCATAAATGTATTCTACTGTCATATGTAACTAATTAAAACCAATAAAAATATTTTAAAAAAGAAAAGAAAATGGGCTTAAAATAAAATCAAGTAAAAAATTGGCCACTCTGGGTTATAATATTTATCTTAGTAACACTAGGTCACAAATTAGTTCAAATTAATTCTGGTGCACCATGTTCCATATGACTTTGGGCAAAACCCTTAATGTCTCTGGTTTTCACCTTCCACAACTACAGAAAGAAAACAATAATCCTTCCTGGTCTGGTTCTTTAGTTGTTAAAAAAACAATGTTAAAAATTTTCATAGATTATGAAAATGAAGTATTTTCAAACACTTCATTCTCCATGTCTCAAGTTTAAACTATTTCTTTACAAATCCAAGTCCTCATCACAGTATATAATTTCTGATTGCCACTTGAAATAAATTGTTTTTCCCAAATAACCTCTATTATCCCTGAATCCCCAGTGCCCTCTGTGATAGAGTACAGAATAATACCAAACATTCAATCCACCCATCAAATCACAGTAAGAAAAATATTTTAGGGAAATAAAAATTTAACTTCATTGATCAGGCTTCAAGTAAGATCTTTTCTAATGGATGAACCAGAATAATGTCTTATAGCAGGGAAAAAAAAAAGGTGAGTGGGAAAAAATAATAAATTATCTATAGAATGTCCTCTCTTCAATTCTCTTTTCTAAGTATGAAGTTCTGAACACATCCACTAAATTGGAACTTGTGTGGCCTTCCTAGACTTCCATCTGCCAGGCCTGTTCAGAGCCGGTTTTATTTGACACTGAACCTGATGGCTTGTTCCTAAGCTTAATTTGTCCTGACACATTTCTTTCAGTGCCTTTTATCTCCTCTTTCTGGAAAAATTCACATTCATTAGAGAAACCATTTATTTAGATTACCTAGTATGAAACACTATATTCATAGTTCAGGAAGAATAAGAAGTTGATCCTGCTTTTAAGGATTCAACATGATATGCATTCCTTCTTTCCTTCGTTAAACCAGAGACACATTTACTTAGTGCTCATGTTTTGCCAAGCAGAGTGCATGACAGCAGAGGATAAGAGTGACAAGCAAGCAGTTGCCCTATTGTAGATTGGTTTACAGTCTGGCAAGGGAGTTGGGAAAATAAAGAGACAACTTCAGGATGATTTATTAAGTGCATATTATTAATAATATTGACTGTGATATCAGTCAGGGCCCTGGCAGGAAACAGCTGACACACTCAAGCTGGTTTCTTTTAGGAGGGTTTAACAAAGAAATCATTTACAATTTGGAAAGTAGGGTTTAAGGGAATGAATAAGAGATTATGCAGTAGCCTGAGCATGAAGGGCAAAGCCAGAGAACAATTACAGGAACAAAGATCACTGTACGATGGAGCCAGCTGGCATTTCACATCCTTAGAAAAGGAGTCAGGCAACCACAGCTACAAGACAGAGGGGAGTTGGAGGGCTGAATACACTGACCTCTGACTTCACTTCCCCCCTGCCCTCTAACCTTCTAGCTGTGCACCTCAGTGGATGAGGCTATGCTCAAGTTACAGGATCAAGTAGCCTATTGATGTGGTTCTTTCGAATCATTCTTATGGGGCTCAGAAAATGGTGAAGGGCAGAGCTGGGTCTGGGGATCCAAAGAATGATATTTGACACAATTGCCTATAATATCACATGATTTTATTCATCTTTATAAATAACCTGCCCTTAAATAGTTATTTTAATCTTCCAAATAAATAAGATTCAGAGGGATTAAATAATTGAATCAAAGACACAAAACTAACAACTGATGGATTCAGAGTTTGAATTCAGTAGTGTGACAAGTCATCTCTTTTCTTCTTACCATGTCTATGTGCTGTTTATGTGCAAGGAAATGTGGGACCATAGTGGAGACAGAACTCACACCATCACTGAATGGCCTGGGAGACAAGGTTTCTAGGAAAGATGATGCCTTAGCTGAGCCTTGAAAGAAGAATGATATAAAATAAACTGGTGAGGGGGAAAGAAGGAAAGAAAGTATTGTCCAAGTGCAGGGAGCAGCGAAGTATGTGCAGAGATGGGAAGAAACTGTAAGGATTTCCAGTAATTGGTTATGTTGAAGTGGAGAGGACGGGAGTGATGAGAAAATATGACTTCTGTAGTAGCATTGTGAAAACTAACACAAATTCAGGGCATTTAGGTAGGCTGAAGATTATATGAGGTAGGTCTCATAGTGTATATGGAATTACAGTTCATACAAGCAGATTAATATGATTATCTTAGGTAAAAAAAGACAAAAGGGTTTAGAAAAAAATCATGAACAGAGACAGTATGGTTATTCATGTCTGAAAACTGACTCTCACTACTGGCCTAGTATTCATTACTTCTAAGGACAAGGCCAACATTTTCTAGTTTTATCATCATAAAATTTATGAGTCTTATTACTCCCCACAATATAATAATTTTTTTTGCTATTGATGTGACTCATGATCCTAAATTCATTATAAATTCTGCATGTATAAAACATCAAGACCATTAAATCTATAAGGATATTAGTAAGACTTCTGGCAAAGAAATTCTGTTAATAGTGGGTTTGTTACAGATTGTTCCCAAATCTGTTTAAATATAAAGTTTGTTTTTGTCAAAGATCTTCATTTTATTCAGTAGCCAATAACATAGTTTTTATGTAGAGGCAGTAATGATATGCAGAAAACATAAACACACATGCACGTACTAAATGGGCTTTGAAATGAAGTACTGTCCTAAAAAACAAAGGTTTGTCTGATAACAAGCCATAAACTTTGTTGTGACATCAATTTCCTTTTTAGTAAAACAGTAATAATAAGCTCACAGAATTACTCTAAGAATTAAATTAGATGATGTCTTTTAAACAGAAAGCTTCAAACCTTCAGTCCCCCAAATATTTCATACTCTTTCATTTTATTTAACACTTTTGCTTTCTGGAGGATATGCCTTTACTTGAATTAGGAAGAACAACTAGAATAAAAAGATATGGAATCCAACTACATCCAGTTTTATTTTTATATTGGCAATTCTAAAAAAAATGTTAGATAATGGACACGAAAAAAAATTATAAGAAATTTTGGATTATTAAATTCTATCCAATATTACATTCTATTAATCTATTAATAATCAAGGTTATAAATAAATATCATTGTCCTGTTAAGGTTCTCTGCACTGTTTCCATTTCATAAAATAGAAAGTCAGATGAGCTAAGGGATTGAGAAACTTTTTCTTGATCATATGAGTATTTCATAGCTACACCTAAATTCTCAGGCCTACAATTCCCCATTCCTTCTGATCATTTTACCCTAAAGGATTTGATATTTTTGAAGCCTTTTGATATAAACAAGTGATAATTGTTACTCTACAGAAAGGCATATTTATAGCATATGATCAAAGGCACTGAGGCAATGAGAAGATACATATTTCATGCCACAAGAAAGGAGCCCTAATGCAGTGTTAATTTTTGACTTTGTATCAGCATAGAAGAAGCTGGAGATGAAGCAAATGCCACCACATCCAATTTACTATATGATGTAGTTCTGGCAGAAGAGACTGGAAAAAATCTAGTCTTCAACTGCCACATTCACTGTCCACCCCTCCATAGAAGCTGAAACTTCCACCCACACCATGTTATACATATCATCTATTCCTTCTTATAACTTGATTATAAAACCACCTGCTTCTCTCCTTCACCCTGTCAAGATATGATACTTTATAATAAAATAGGAGATATACAGAACACTGACAGCTTTCAGATATACTTTCTGCTAACCATATGACTCCGTTTCATTTTAGTGAGGTAGAATGTTTAAATGAGAAGCTAAAAGAAGGCCATAATCTGCATAAAGTGAGCTAAGGACATCAGGCTCTGTCAGGATGGTAGAAGAAAGATAAGCTTTTCTTTGATTTGACAGCCTGGGCCCTACTTCAGAGTTAGGTTAAATTGTCTGCACTGCTATTTCATGTTTTGGGATTTTTTTCATCTAATAGCTGGTCTGGCAATTTATTGATTGATAAAAGCTACACTATCTTCCATTAGTAACTAAATTGAGAAGACATAAGAAAATACATCAACTGCATAACTATTAGGCTTCTAGAAATTAATGTCGGTAGGGACTGGAGTTGTAGCTTAGTGGTTGAGCACTTGCCTCTCATACATGAGGCACTAGGTTCGATCCTCAGCATCACATAAGATAAATGAATAGAACAAAGATATTGTGTCCACCCACAACTAAAAAAAAAATGTGATTATTTTCCATCGCCCCCTTCAGACTTAATTAATTAATTAATGACAACATCTTGCTGTGTTGCCCAGGCTGGCCTTGAACTCCTCTACTTACGCAATCTTTCTGTTTTAGTCAGCTTTTTCACTGCTGTGACTGAAAGAATTAACAAGAACAATTTTATCAGAAGACAAGTTTATTTGGTACTCCTTGTTTTAGAAGTCTCATTTTATAGAAAGCCAATTTCTTAGCTCTGGGATGAAGGTAAGGCAGAACACCATGGTAGAAAGGTGTGGTAGAGAAAAACATTTCACTACATGGCACCAGGAAGCAGAAGGCACTCTCCACTCTGGATCACCAAATATAAAGGCATACGCCCCATGAGCCCAATGACCCACTTCTCCCAGCCATACCCTGCCTGCCTACAGTTATCTTCCAGTTAATCCATTCAAATGGATTAATGTACTTGTTGGGTTAAGGATCTCATAAACCAATCATTTCACCTGTAAAGTTTCTTGCATATGAGCATTTGGGGGATACCACAAATCTAAATCATACACATCCTGACTTAGCCCCCACCAGGAGCTGGGACCAACGGACATGCACCACCATGACTGGTTGTTTTTATTTACTTTTAAAATTAAAAGAAGAAATTCTATTTATTTACTGTGTAAAACATGATGTTTTGAAATATATATACTTAGGGAATGACAAAACCTAGCTAATTAGCTTATGCTTTACCTCAAATAGTTACATATTTGTGGTTTGAAAAAAAACCTTCACATACACTATTTCAACATTTTTTCAAGAATACAGCATATGATTAATTAGTGTCACCATATTCTACAATATATTTTTTGAATTTATTCTTCCTATTGCACCATTATTTTGTCAACTTTGACTAACATTTCCTTAACAGCTGTTCACCCCTAGCCTCTAGTTGACACCATTCTACTATCTAAAAGATCTGTTTTAAGTTCCAAATGAGTGAGGTTTTTACAGTACTTATTTTTCTGTGCCTCACTTATTTCAGTTAATATCATGCTTTCCAGGTTCATTTGTATTGTTGCAAATGCCAGGATTTCCTCCCTTATTTTAATGGATGAATAGGAGTTTAGTGTGTGTGTGTGTGTGTGTGTGTGTGTGTGTGTGTGTATAGATATGTGTGTTTTATGTTTTATGGACATTTGGATTGACTTCATATTTTGGGTATTATGTATTGTGATCAATGCTCCCACAGAATTGAAGTACAGATACCTCTTCAACAAACTGATTTAATTTCCTTGAACATATGCCAGTGGTGGTATTGAAATTATATCAAACTAAAAGGCTTCTACATAGCAAAGGAAATTATCAACAGAGTCAAGTGTCAATATACAGAATGGAAGAAAATATTTATATATCTACAAAGAGTTAATATCCAAAATATATAAGGGATTTAAGAAACTCAACAATGCACAAACAAGAAAAAATGAGCAAGGGACCTCATTCTATGTTTCTCAAAAGAAGTCATGTGAATGGCCAATTGGTATATGAAAAAATTCTCCATAGCAATCATCATCAGGAAAATAAAAATGAAAAGCACAATGAGATATTATTTCACTCCTGTTAGACTGGCTATTGTCAAAAGACAAAAGATAACAGTTGTTGGTGAAGATGCAGACAAAAGCAAATACTTCCATTGGCACATTGTTAGTAGGAGTATAAATTTGTACAAACATTTCTCCCAAAGTTAAAAATAGACCTAAGGTAGAGTATATATTTATAGAAGTATGAATCTAATCCAGACTCTCACCCTGCTGTAATATAAAATTAGATTCTGAAAAAATATTTTAAAATAAATTAATTAACAGAAATTAGAAGAGAGAGGGAAGAAAGGAAAGAGGAAGGAAGGAAGGAAGGAAGGAAGGAAGGAAGGAAGGAAGGAAGGAAGGAAATGTGCTCTTGATTACAGAAATGATTAAAAAATTTAAAAACAGTGCACTAATCCTGCAATCAGAGTTGATTCATTGCCCATGAATATAATAATCTAGATATATACCCTGAATTCTCAGATATTGGGTTTTAGGACCAATGTAGGACAGGAAATTTGGCCTGGAGCCTGTGAAAGAATAAAAGTTAAAGTGAAAAGATTGGTATGGAGTTGACAATGTGAGAGGCTGCTCCTCTGGGAAATCATGGATGGGACCAACATATACCCACAAGCACAGAAAGTTATGTGGCTACAGCTCTGAACGACTTATACAGAATTAAAGAGACTTTGTGAGTTCTCAATTTAAGCACAATGACCTGCAAGCAGAGTAAATAAAATAGACTTCTAAAAAAATATTAGGTAGTCATGGTGGTGCATGCCTGTAATCCCAATAGCTTGGGAGGCTGAGGCAGGAGGATTTTGCAAGTCCAAAGCCAGCTTTAGCAAAAGTGAGGCACTTAGCAACTCAATGAGATTCTCTCTCTAAATAAAAAACAAAATAAAGCTGGGGATGTGGCTCAGTGGTAAAGTGCCCCTGAGTTCAATCCCCATCATCCCTGCCAAGAAAATATGAAATAAAAAACATAAAAAAATAAATATTATAGGAAAATGAAAGAAAACCAAAGCAAAGCATTAATCTTAGAAAAAGACAGCACAGAAAAGACAGATTGCTCCCCGTCAACACAAAATAATTAGATAATTAGACAAGGAAGGATGTATCCAAACTATGAACAAAAAGTAGTGTCAAAACATAGAATTTTCATAGTTTAGTGTATTATGATTTAACAATGAAATTAAACAAAAACTTTGGGGGAAAGGTGAGAGTATTTACCATCATGGTATATTTAATAAAGAATGACTAAGCCATGTGTGACATTTTGTAAAGGAAAAAAAACCAGAAAGATGGTGAGTAAAAGTAACTGGTAGAAAACACACATACACACATTTCCCCTTCTACCAGCTCCTGGAAAACATCACTCCATCCTTTACTTTTGTTACTTTGACAATTTTAGATACCTCACATAAGTGCAATTAGGCAGCATTGGTCCTTCTGTGACTGGCCTCCAGGATTTTTTTCTTTTTTTTTTTTTTACCTTATAATTATACATTATAGTGGGATTCATTATGCCATATTGTATATGTACATAGCATAATGTGATTCCTTTCTTTTTAAAGGTTTACTAATATTTCACTGACTGCATATATGGCGTTTTCTTTATCTATTCATCTGTTGATGGGTATTGTTCTATTTACATGCGGTGGTGTTTTAGTCAGCTGTCAATGACATGACCAAAAGACCTGAGAAGAACAATTTTAGGGGACAAAAGGTTTATTTGGGGCTCATGATTTTGGAGGTCTCAGTCCATAGACAGCTTTGGCTCCATTCTTTGGGGCTCTAAATGAGACAGAACATCCTGGTGGAAGAATGGTGAAGGGAAAAACACTCAGGACATGATTAGGAAGCAGAGAGAGAGAGAGAGATCTCTGCTCAACAAACAAATAATATAAACCCCAAAGGCATGCCCCCAAGACCTACACCTAGGTCAGCCACACCCTACCTGCCTACAGTTACTACTCAGTTAATTCTTATCAGGGGATTAATTCACAGATTGAGATCACCTCTAAACCTTCTTGCATTGTAAGCTTGGGGGGACAACACATATCTAAATCATCCCAAGTGAGTATTGCAATAATGATGATGCATTAAATGTGGAAATGCAGATACCTCTTCAAGTTACTGATTTCATTTCTATGTATGTCTACCAGTAGTGGGATTGCTGGATCAACTGACAGTTCCATTTTCAGTATTTCAAGGAAACTCCACATTGTTTTCCATTATGACTACACACACCATTTTATATCTCTAAAGTTTCAGTGATACAGAGTGAGAAAGATTTAGAAATCTGCTTATAATATAAAGATTATAGTTGACAATAAATGTAAAACAGTAAAGCTATGTGCAGCGAAACATGACTGTAATCCCAGTGACTGGGGAAGCTGAGGAAGAGGCTTATAAATTCAAGGCCAGCCTGGGAAAATTAGACCTCTCCTCTAAACAAAAAATTTTAAAAATGGGCTACTTTAAACAAGAAGCCTAATTTGCAGGCAATAGAATTGGTAATTCTGAATTAAGTATTCTTGTGTACTTCCTTACTAAAACTCTGTAACTCTCCAGGGGAAAAAATGATTTAGAGTATTAGTCCATATAATATATTTATTTTTTAATCATCATTTTCCAGATTCTGTGCTTGACCCTAGGGAAATTGTTATTAACATGATATTATTTCATTTCCCAAGGGATAACAATCTGATGTGAAGACAGCTATGAAATGGATAAATTCACTATCAGTGAAAAAAAGTTATATGCTCAGAGGAGCCTCTTGTATGCCAGCCTAAAGAATCAGGATAATTCCTGGAGTGAATAATCCTAGGTGTTTTTATTTTTTTAATTTAATGAGAATGTATTTTCTTATTAATTTTAACAACCTTATAAAGATGAATACACATACAATTTGCACAAAGTATCTGATTTGATTGTTTTCAGTATATATTTAATATAGAGAGAGCTATCACCATAGTCAACTTTAGAAACATTTTTTTAAATTTTTTTTTCAGTTGTTGATGGACCTTTATTTTATTTATTTATGTGTGGTGCTGAGGTTGGAACCCAGAGCCTCACACATGCTAGGCAAGTGTTCTACCCCTGAGCCACAATCCCAGCCCCAACTTTAGAACATTTTATCATTTCAATGACTAGTCTTTGGTTATCACCCACTCCCAGCTCTATGAAACCACTAATATCTTTACTTTTTCTACAGATTTCCGGACAATAAGTTTTCATATGAGTGAAATCATAGAGTATATAGTATTCTCTGACTGGCTTCTTTCACTTAACAAAATAAATTATTACGCATAGAGTTGCCATAAAGCCCAGCAATTTGACTCTTAAGTAAGTATCCAATAGAAAGGAAAACGTGTCCAAATGGAAACTTATATGTGAATGCTTACAGCATTGGTATTCATAATATCAAATGGTTGAAACAATCCCAGTGCCCATCTACAGGCCAATGAACAAACAAAATGTAGTATATTCAAATAATATAATAAAATATTATTCAACCGTGAAAATGAATGGCATGTGCCTCGATGCCACATGCTTCTTTCCCCTTGTTCTGTGGCAGTGTGGATGAAGGAGCTGAAACAGATTAAGATTGTAGCCAGCATCTACTCCTGTCATCCTGAACTTGCATTATTTAGGGAAACATTCTAACTCATTCTCTTTCTAAAACCTTCCCCTGAGTATTTTAAATCACAAGGCTATCATAAGAAACCTTACCAGATTGAAGAGATGCAAGAAAAAAGTAATGGGAAAAAATAGAATAAACATCTGGAGAGAATGTCCTACAGATCAACAGAGGAATTGAAGTCACTGCATTTAGAACTACAGATCACCAGTCCTCCCTGTTCCCACATTGTGAGGGGTACAGTGGGCAGGTAGAAGAGAAAGGAAGCAGTCCTCCTCCTTGTTCAGTTGTGTGTTGCCAGCATTTCTAACTTTTACTTAGAATATATTATATCTTTATTAGTGCCACAGTCCAGATTATCACCACTATGACACAATGTTTACCATGATATGATTTTTGTCATAGATGTAGCATCAAACATCATATCTACCTATTTGTTTCCCATTCTTAAGAATTTAGTATCACATTCATTTTTCACCCAAATTTCAGCTTCTTGTCACTCCGATGTTATCACCAACATTTAGATGCAGAGATTTTTTTTAACAGTAAAGAAACTTAAAAATAATTGATTTCCATCACTCATATTTTAGATCAGGGAAATATGGCCAAAATCGTATAATGAAATAGCGAAGCTCACAGTCAGATAGGAGCAGAATAAGAATCAAAGCCAGTTCTCTTATTTAATGCTCTTTAAACTCTTTATCACCCACTATTATGAGAAACTTCAAAGAACTTAAGATACAAATGCTTGAGAAATTGTCAGTCTCTCTCATCTATAAGCCAAATGCAATTTTTCAATTTTCTTATGCATGTAAAAGAGGCCATCCCAGTGTAGGAGTTTCTGCTTCTAAATTGCTAATGTTGATTAATTCAGGATGACTGTCATCCCTATGGTACTGTTTACCTTTTCATAGAGATTCCTGTTCACTGTTAGGTGCTTATCCTGGCAGCACCTATGTGCAGTGGCTATTTTATTGCCACACTCAACAAGTTTGTGACTCTAGACTGAAAATCTGAATATACTTTAAAGGGATGAAAGCATTGAGTACCAGGAGCCTCCAATTAGCCTCTTCCTCCTTATTCCTTACCCTTTCACTGGTGCTTACTGTGAAAACACTTCATTCAAGTCAACATTTATTTATTTGATAAAGGTATCTGCTAAGAGCTTGAAGAAATAAGAAACATGCTCAAGAGGTGCTTGATGGGGAGAAAGCATGCATGGAAGCCTGAAATAGGAAACAGGAAATAACAGAAAAATATAACCCTACTTCAGTGATGAGTAATACATATTGTCGGGTCAATGGCTGAGGAACAAAGCACCAATCAACTCGCTTGGGCTCCAGAAACACCAATCAGGTGCCGACAGAACCACCTGTCAATCAGCTGGGTCTCCTGGCCAATCCTGGACCCACCCTACCAACCCAAGTAGGCCAAGGGACTATAAAAAACCCTTTTCCTGTCCCAAGCCTGCTCTCCTTGCCCTAAGCCCAATATAAATTCTAGTCTGGTCCAGCCCCAGAGAATTTCTCCTCAGACCCATCCTGTTGGGCTGAGGGTTTTGCCTGGGAGCAAAATCTCAATAAAGCCTCATTCAGCAGCCTTTTAAAATCTGCCTCCTTTGGGTCGCTGCTCCCTGACCTTACACATATACTTGGATACAGAGATGACTGCATAAGAATCATTTGCAATCCATAGTAAAATTTAATTTCTCAGGCCTTATTTTCAGAGATTCCAAGGTAAAGGAGATTCAAAGTAAAGTCAGGGAACTTTGTTTTAGAAATTGCTCTCAAGCAATGATGATACGAAACCAGATTTCAAAAGCAGTTCCTGTTGGCACAACACTAGGGCTCAGGAATATAGGCTGCTGAAAAAGGGTTCACATAGCACTTCCAAAATATGTAAATGCATACATGGGTTACATTATGCTTATCCTAGTGGATCTCGGAAATGAATAGGAGGGAAACCTGTCCCAAAGGGACTTATGGAAAATGTGGACAGACATATAAAGAAACTATAATAATATACAATCATAATAGCTATTATTAATGCAACAATATTGTTCTGAATATACACACACTCACATGAATGCACATTAAATTATATTAACAATTATGGAAATATAAAAATGGTTTAATAGAGAAAATGAAAGTTGATTTAGTTTATTAACAGCATATAAAAATATTCTGGATGAAGGAATAAGCAAATTGTGGAGTGGAGAGAGCTCCCCTTAAGTAGGAGAATAAAAGAGCTAGAACTTAAAGTTAGATTTGTAGTTCTTATTTGGCGAAAAACAACCTACACTGAAACTTAAGTCAAACAAATTCCATTAAAATTGGGATAGTTGTGACATACAAAACAGAAATTTAGATGGCATGAAGAGTTTGACATAAAAATGACTTTACAAAAAGCTTAAAGCAAGTAAAGATGGATTTTATTGGTCCTAATTTAGTCAATAACTGTGCTCACATAAGCAATACATAAAAAGCAATCATAAAAAATCAACAGATATGCATATGCACAAGTTCAACATAGTTAGTAGAGCACTGCACTACAAATGAAAAATTTTAAAATTAATTAATTATTTCCAACAAAATTTTAAAATTGAATAAATGAATTTAATTAGTATAAAAACATAATTTCTAAAAAGCAGCATGATAGAAGAATATGACTAAATACATCCATGAGCAAGAAAAGATGTAATATGGGAGATATGAATAGTTGACTTACTAAAAAACAAAATTATATTTTCAAATTTATTAATAATCAAGCATGGAAAATTAGCATGTATCATCACTTTTAATTTTTTTATATGTCCTAAAGGAATCTTAAAAGATGATAATATATGTGAGAATGTTCTGAAACAGGCAGTCCTAAATTCTGCCTGAGAAAATATATAATTGGCATGAACTTTTCTGGAAAATAATTATTTAATATGTCATATGAATCTTTAATAGTATGAAGCATTTTTAGAAAATGTTCTAGGAAAGTAAAAGATGAATCTAAAGTTTCTTCACAAGAGTAGTTGATATGAGTGCCTTATAATAAAGAAAAATAGAAATTACTGAATGTTAATAATGAATACATTATTTAAATAAATAATACTAAAATTAATAATTAAGTTGTCAAAGAATATTTAATGGTATAAGGTAATACAGTGAAGGTTAAATGTAAAAATGAGGAAATACAGGCACATTTTTTAAAAAGTGGCATAGATGACTCAGCATACTCTTCAATTCTCAGCTGGAAATGCATCAGCATCACCCTGAAGCCTTGTTACAGGAAGATGCTGGGTCCCACCACAGTTCATGATTCAGAATTCATGCTTTGGAGGAAGTCTTTGCATCTGCACCCAAGCCACAAACAAATTTCTTCCTTACAATAAAATATGCTGTGGAAATAAAAATTGAAATTAAAACAAAAGATTGATAAATAAGGGGTCGGTACATAGACAAGGTATAATCATAAAATATTACTCAGCATTTAAGAAAAATGAATAAGGTCTATATATCAATAAAAAGGGATCTTGAAAGTTCTCTGTGGAATTAAAACTAATATTCAGAAGGATGCATACCATGTACTATAATATTATACAACATAAATATGTAAAATATTGCATATCATTCACAGATACATATGTGCAGATGTAAAAAAATAATTACTGTAAGATACAAATGAAATTTATATAATGCATATATAGAAGTGTACAAAGCCAAAGATTATGGTAGGTGAATTTTCAAAAAGGAAACACATTATTTTCCAATAAAACAATTGAAGTTAAGAAAGATAAAATGTTTTGCCCAAGTTAGACAATATATTAATTCATAAATATAGGACTACAGCTTTAATATAGGAATGTAAAATTTCTAGGTCCAAATCAATTTTCTCAACTCTCTTGCTAACTTCTTACAAACACTTTGACTTTCAGACTCCATCATGCATACTGGTATATGTGGGGTTTTTTTGTTTTTTTTTCATGCTCCTTTTTTTGTTGGGCATGGTGGTCCACACCCAAAATCCCAGTGGCTTGGGAGTCCTATCTATCTCCAGTCCTGAAACTGTAAATATTTAGATTCTGCATGAATTATTTTAAAAGACATCTAAATTTACCTGAGCATATCTCAGCCATGATAACAATTAGACATTTTTTTTATTTTATTTGCAGTATCATCAAAAACATTTATGAAAGCTAAGATACCATTGGCTTTCAAATGCACTAATTATAAGTTGATTATTAATTTATGTACTTTTAAGAGAGACAATTGAATTGAAAAGCAAAAACAAAAAAGAAAAAGAAAAGCAAAGCAAAGAATGATGCCTTCCTATTTCGTTTATTATAATTCTACTAGTAGAAATGCTAAAATATGAAGACTGGTTAGTTAGACATTGCTATGTAACAACACAGCCCAAAATTTAATGGCTTACTTTAGAAATTGAATAGTATTTTTCATGGTTTTGTGGGTTGATTATTCTTGATGGAGGTATCCTTTCCTGTTTTTTTTTTTTTTCCTCAAGTAATTTCAAGCAATTTCATTCACATGGTAGTTGTGACTATGGGAGTTCAAAGGCCACGCTGGAATGTGAAAATGGCCCCTTCACATGAATGACAGCTTAGGCTGGCTGTTGCATGAGAGCTTATCTGGAGCTGTAGAATAGATTGCCTACATATGAGCTTTCCTTGCGGCATATGATTCTTACAACATGAAAACTGAATTTAAACAGGAAGCTTTCAAAGTGTGTCCAAAAAAAAGTTAAGAAAAGCAAAAAGAAGCTCTCAGGGTAATTAAGGACTAGACCTGCCACAGGAACAATATTGCATCCTTTATTTATCTACAGATCAAAGAAGTCACAGCATCTTCCTGATTCAAGTGAATTGAGAAATAGACTCTCCATGTTGATGATGATGTGGTTAACCAAATATATTATTAATAGAAATATATCTCTGCCAATTCAAGAAATGTTTGAGTATGCACATCGTTTTGTTAATGGTATCTACCACTGGGTACAGACAGTTAAAAGAGCTTTGGGGGACTCAAATTCAAATGTTGCAATTATAACAAATACTTATTTTTTGTGCATTTCTCTCCATTTTAAAAACTAACTTTAAAGTGCTTTAAAGAAGCATGGTCTAAATTAGTGTTGACTAATATTCTCCCCTTACTTTCCCAAGACTCCCCAAAAAATAATAGAAGGAAATAATTACTAGTAGAGCTAGATTTTATCTGCATATTCATCAGTTCTTTCTTTTGTCAAAATTTATTTTTAAGAATTATACTACTAAATTTTTATCCTTCACTATTCCATTTGAAACAATGTTACCAATAGGAGATTAATCCTTTAAGGTACAGTACCCAAATTTTTGGTAAAAAGAATACATTTTAGAAAAATATGGGAAGATCATTGGGCAGGTTAGGATTAGAGATCTTTCCTAAATGCTTTGCCTGACATGAGATGTTGGGGAAAGGAAGAAATTTATTATTGTCCCATATTAGCATATATCATTATGTATTACTTTATCATAACATCATAAATTTTTTAAGCAATAAAATCTTCTTTTAAGGTAGACTTGTTCCAGGTTAAGACCATAAATCAAAGTTCCTTATATCAGCCAAGTAAATGACTTCCACTTCTTTCTATACTATTTTTTCATTTAAGAATTTCTTCTTCCCTTCAAAAAGGATACATCAACTAAAAAGAGAAGTGATGGCATGGTCAGTAGCACGTAAATACAAAGGAATCCTAGATAGTAGAAAACAGTGATGATTATTCTGTGGGAAATCTTTAGACAAATGGATACTAAGTTGCAGATAGCTAGTGTGATATTGCACAATAGGGTGACCATAGATTAACAATTATGTACTATATATCTTGCAAAGTTATAAGAAAATTTTTGAGTGATTTCAAGATAAAGAAATGATAGATGAGAAAATAAATGTGCTTAACTAGATTCAAACACTGCATAATCTATACATAGATTGAAACATCACAAGGTATAGCATTAATATGTACACTTTTGTTTTTTATGTATAGGTGAAAATTTTTTAAAATTTTAACCATATTTTTAGTAAAACTTTATAAGGTGAAATAATTATATATTGAAATAGAGGCTTTTTTAGACATCAAAATGAAATCTCTAAGAGTTTAAAGATTGACATGCTCCAAATTTGTTATTGAGGTCTTTGTAATTATCCTGTGCATAGTAATGATTTTGTCCACCAACATGCTCCCTCCTTGAGCCTCACTACCTTAAAAACTTCTGTTCAAGCATACTATAACAGTAGATAGTGGAGCAATGAGAAACAGATTGTGAAATATTTGCAGTTCAAATGACCCTATCCTGATTTTCTTCTTCCCTGTCCATGAAACTTCAGGAGTGCCTCTCATTTTTCTAAAGAACAGATTCATTTTGAGTAAGGTATATCCAGAGTTTGAGCCTGAATCTGTTATGACAAGTAATAAATCACCTGAAACTTCTTTTTATATTTGAGGAGGCGTCAAAATCACTCCTACAACAAGTTAATGACAGAAGTGAATTTTTTCCCTTTAGTTGGCAAGTTTTAACAGTCACACCAATTTCTGATGGTTACTAAACTAATGACATAGTTCTAATAAAATGCTTAAGTCTTGTCAGCTGTTTTTTTGAACATGAAGAGGATGAATTCTTAAAGATACTGAAATAATTTTTCATGTCTTTTAATATATAATCAAAGAAACTATTCTATACCTATCTTTTACATACCTGCTTCCTATTGGCATGTGACCTAGTATATTTGTTCAGTTTCTCCAGAGAAACAGAACCAAATAGAAAGAGAGATTGACTTAAAAAATATTGTATGACTCATGGGATTGCAGAGGCTTGATTGGTATAAAATACATATATATGTGTATATATATGTGTGTATGTGTGTGTATACATACATACATATATGTGTATATGTATATATATATGTCTACATATATAAACACATAGGTATATGTATATGAATGATGGGATTAGACCCACAGGCTGAAGACTGAAGAAAGAATTACATCTCAAATCCATCTACTGGTGCAACTCCTTCTTGCTCCTGGGAAGATCGGACTGATTTTCAGTTAGGACTTCTATTGAGTAGATGAGGTTTGGGAGAGTAAGCTGCTTACTTTAAATATAACAAGTTAGATGTTAATCTCATCCCCCAAACACCTGCACAATAACATTCAGAATAATATTTGACCAAATACCTGGGCACAGTAGCAGAGTCACATGAAATTAGCCATCACAGGTAGTTTCTTCATTTAGCTATAACTTTTCTCCTTTTTCAAAGAAAGGGGCCTTTCTACCCTTCCAAAGATAATGGTCTCTCTGCCCTTACCCTTGTTTTTGGATTTCTCTTGCAACTTGCTTCTTTATCTCTCTTCCCAAAACCTGCTTCTACCTTCAGATCACAGCCTACAGCAATCCCTGCTGTCTATGCTAAACTTAGCCATGGCGAGCCTTGGAAAAATGTTCTGTTGACATTTCAGTGTGTGGTTCTTGGCCTGCATTTCACAAATTACCCCATTTCCCATTCTCCAATCTGACCAGAATTTAGTCCTCTTCACCGTGGAAACTCATCTCACAGTCCAGCAGTAGGTTCCTCATGCTCTAACAATGAGCTTTCCTTAATTCTCATTCTTCAGTATCTCTCTATACATAGATTTGTTATTTTCTTCCTCAATATTGAAATTTTCCCCACTTTGGTTTTCTGTGGTTTCCTCCTCTCTGGTCATTCTGCTTATCTTTCATTTGCTTTTCTTTCTCTTGTCATCACTTATATAAAAGTGTTCTATTCTTAGCCCTTTCCTTCAGTCTATTTATTTTCTCTACCTAAAGGAATATTTAAACATTTATAGTTTCAATTATCTACCCTTTAAAAAATTGTGCTTCTGAATCTTTATCTACTAACTTATTTCTCCTTCTGTGTTCTAACTTCCCAAGCTAAAACTTTGGGAACTATTACTAGAATATCCCATGGTCTTATTTTCCTCATTTAGACCAATGCACAGGCCAGCAAGATTCTAACGCAGAAATACTTCTACTTCATTCGTTTTCTTCATCTTTAGTGTCCTGAATAATTTGCAGCTTCACAATCACTTGTCTGTGTATTTGAAAGAGTTCCCAACTGTTCTCCCTGCTTCCAGTTTCTCTTTCCTGCATTGAGTCCCTTAATTTGCAGGAGTATTCTTTCAACACATGTCTGAACATGTCTCTCGTTTGGTTATAGTGATTTTTGCAAAGCCTCTTCAAAATGTGCTCCATTCAACATAAGATCTATTTCTCTTTCAAATTATTATTATCATGTTATAAATCCATTCCTGCCTATTTTACGATTTCTAAAATGAGAAAATGAAACTTGAGAAATATAAGTTGCAGTTGCTCTGAAATCTGAAAATATTATTATAGTCCAGATTTCAAGTTTTTTTTTCATATTATGTTAGTAATTTATATTCATTGAAACTAGAAGCTTCTAGACAAACAAACTAATAAACACATGCTTTTGGCATCTGTCATGGTAAATGAGTGCTCGTTGAATAAAAGGCCGTAAACATTCAGAGCAAGTGTTATCAGCATTCTGGATATTAAAATCATTAGATAGCTAAAAATATATTGATGTATAGGCTTCACCAGAATCTCTAGAGATGGGACTCTGACATCAATTATAGGTAGTACTAAGAACCAGCAGTATCCCTTGTGCTCAAAGCATACATGTTTGAAAGTGGTCCATGAACTATTGTAGATAAATACATTTTTAAAACATTGGATTATACAAAGTTAAAGAGAATTGTTCAGTGTTTTAATATGCAAATGTATGAAATGACTTTTTAAGAAAAGACATAGCATTTAGAATTAGAAAACATACTTATCATAGGTATTTTAAATTGACATAGACAATCTGTAATTCCATGTGTTTAAGGTTTATAGCCTAATGTCCTGATTGACATATACACTGCGAAATGGTGACCACGATCAAGCCAGTGAACATATACATCACCTTCTCTATATACCATTTGATTTGAGTGTGGTAAAAATACTTGATATCTATTCTTTAGCAAAGTTCAAGTATGAGGTACAGTATTATTAACTGTAGTCATTATGCTGTGCAGTAGTTCCTCAGAAGTCATTTAACTTGTAAATGAAACTTTGTACCTTGGAGTTGGATCTCCCATTTTGTCACAGCATAATTTCCCTCTGGTAAACATCATTCTACTCTGTCTTACTATGGGTTTAATTTCTTAGATTCCACATGTAAATTGGAATATGTAGGATTTTTCTTTTGATTTCTGGGTTATTAAAGTGAGCACAATGCACTCCAGTTTCATCCACATTGTCACAAATTGTAGGACTTCTTTATTTTTAAGGCTAATAATATTCCATCAGATTATTTTCGATTTTTTAATCCATTCATCTGCTAATAGACATAGAGTTTATTTCCATATCTTGGCTATTGTGAAGAATGCTGCAGTGAACATGGGAGTGCAAATATCTCTTTTAAATACAGATTTTATTTTCATTGGCTATATTCCACAAGTGCGATTCCTGTACAAGTTTTGATTTTTTAGGAAACTCCATATTATATTTCTTAATGACTCTAACTAATTTTATTCCATAAACAGAGTACAAGGGTTCCTTTTCATTCATGTTTTTGCCAATATTTACCTTTCATCTTTTAGTAACAATTATCCTAATATGTTTGAGGTGATATTTTTTGTGTGGTTTTTATTTGGATTTTCCTGATGATTAGTGATGAACATATTTTCATGGTTTTTTTGGTCATTTGTATATCTTCTTTGGAAAAATTCTTGTTTAGGTCCTTCACACATTTTAAAATCAATTTATTTTATTTTATTTTTTCTACTGTATTGTATATGTTCTTTACATACTTTTAAAATTTCTCTATTATCAAAAAAGATAAATTCTGAGTATTTTCTTCCATTCTATGTTGCTTTTTTAAATTTTATTGATTAATTCCTTTCTGTGCAGAAACTATTTAGTTTGTTATAATCTACTTTTTTCATTTTTGCTTTTATAATCAATGTCATTGGTGAGAAATCCAAAGTATCATTATCAACACTAATGTTAAGATTTTTTTGTGTCTGATAAGTCCAATTTCATTATTTTTCAGGTAGATATCTAGTTTTCCGAATATCATTTATTGAATAGTCTTTTACCCATTATGTATTCTTGGTTTATTTGTCTAAAATTAGTTGACCATGTATGTGTATATGTGTAGGTTTATTTCAGGGTATTTGTTTTGCTTAGTATTTTCTGGGACTAAAATGTTCTGCAGAAAATACTTTAGTAAATGTTGATGTGATATTTTTTTCTTGCAGGAGCACCATTGGCATTTTGAGTGGCACAGTTACAATGGTAGCTATTATTAAGGCCTTGGCCTACAAATTTCAAGACATATAATATTCCTGAGCCCTATTCATTGAAATTCAGCAACACTTTGAAGTGATTTTGGTAACAAAAAATGACTCTGTAAATTACTAAGCATCTTGGTGGGGTGCTATTTAAGGCTGAGAACAATTTTTTAGCTGGTCATCGGGCACAAAGGATGGGGGTATTAAGTTCATCTGTTGGTAATGATATTCACAGCAAATTGGAGTCTAGATCTTGCCCATTTCTCTGTTTGGCCTGCTGTGCAACTCAGGCAAACCATATCTATATTTTCCAAGTCCTCATTCAGAGTATGAAAGGAGCTATTGTTCAAAGTTGTTAGAAGAGTTCTGTCTTATGCAATGAACACAAAACCCATACCCAGTGAGGACCACTGTGCTAGTGATGTGGATGTGATTGCAATTGCTGGGCCAGAAAGTCCTTGAAAGTACATTGACTTAGCCCTCCTTCCTTACTTTCCACACATGGTTACCAGTGATGTGTTTTCCTAAATACTAGTCAGATTATGTCATTCCTCAATTGAAAACTTCTTTATTGATTTTCCATTGTTAAGGATTAAAACATAGATCCTCAATGTGACATTCAAAAAGAATCATGATAACTGATAGCGTTTTACATCCAGCCAACCATATCTACACACATACACTATCTCTTCATTTCTCCATTTCTGTCAATTCTAGTAACATGACTCTTTTCTGACTGAATTTTATTATTTGTTAAACAAGTTGTATATTTTATATCTGTAGAGCTTTGCTTTTTATTTCCTAAAACGGTCTTTTCAGCCTTAACTGACTGATGAAAATCTTACCTGATTTTTACAATTTCTTACAAATGTCATTTCCTCTACAAAACATTATCCAACATTGGTGTCTATTAAGAACTTCCCTGTGCTTGTGGCTTCAGACTCTTATGTGGTAAGAGTTTGCCTTAAATTATGAGTGATGTGCATGGTGGGAGGAGTCGTTTTCCTTTTCCACCTTCCTTTATGGAATCCTGGAGAAAAGGACTTCCACAGACCTTGTGTCATCTGGAATCATGGTGAGAAGGCAACTTTCATCTTCTGTGAATCTTTTCCTGGATGCTTCTTCTAACAAAAAGAGTCATTAATATAGTTTTTAAGATGGAAGATGCAATGAGTAACATTGTTTCGGTAGCTGTTTGGGTTAGTCTGCCTTAATATTTGGAAATGTACTGTATGTTTTTTCCTTGCACTTCATACTTCATAGATGAGTAAGAATGTCAGAGGAAGAATTATCCTCTGGTTCCTGCTTCTAGTGGTGAGAACACTTTGGTAAAGATGTTAAAATTGCCTTCTGAAAGCAGGCCAAATATCCTTAATCTTTCTCTCCTTTCTCTTTTTTTCCTTCTCTCTCCTCTCTCTTCTCTTTTTTCCTTCATAGTTACTAACTGATCATGGGCATCTTAACAGGAAGGGCACTGGAGTGATTTTTGTTATTACTCTGTCTCTCCTACTACATGTTGAGTCTCACACATGATGTTTAGGCTATAATGGCAAATATAGCACAGTTAAACTTTCAAAGTCCTTAACAAACATAGAGATGATGATTACCCTCTCTCTCAATAAATCCAACAAAACCAGACCCTACCAAATATTAGAAGATGTTTATTTCTTTAGTGAATAGTACATAGTGTAGTTGGCTTGTATTTGGGGCCCTGTGGAACATTTAAATCTTGTTCTATTATTTCCTGTGTTGTTAACTTTACTATATGATCTTTTAAAAATGGCCCTCTTCAAGACACAACAACTTGAAACTAGCAGAGTCTTCAAAGTTTTATCCAAGATAAAGCTATCATCAATAGTTTTATATCTGTTTTACTCCCCCGCCCCCTCAAAATTCCCAACTGCCACTTTTGAATTTTGCTTCTGGTCCTGAATCTGTTCATCATCTTATTTATGTTTCCCCTCTGCTTTAACAACCTTTCCGGACTCCTCAATTATCTTTCTTCTTTCCCTTTATTTTGATGTTCCTAGTGGTTAACAGACAACTCCCATCCCTCCCCAAGCTTGGTTTCCAGGCAGGAAATTAGACAAGAATATACCAAGCAAAACTATCCTTTAGAAATAAAGAAGAAACATCAAAACTCTTTAGCACACAAGAAAAAACTAAAGAAATTAATCACTACTGACCAGGCTAACAAGAAATATTTAACTGAACAGATCAATTGGAAGCAGAAGAAAAATAGTATCATGAAAACAAATGAAAGTAAAAATCACTACAAATTTATACTCTAATTCAGAATATATCATTGATTTCATGGTGTGTGTAAGTCTTTCAAATGTCCAGTGTGAAGATGAAAAGTGAAAATGATCAAAAATAACATTAATTACTTTGTAAAGATATCAAATTGAGTTCTCATCTGCCAATGATTGTCTCAAGGGGACTCATGATCAAGACAGAAAACAACTTCTTCAACTTCCCTCACACTTATCTCTAGGAATTAGAATAGGAACTGTTTTGAACTGGATATAAACTAGCCAAACTTGAATAGTCATGCTGCTTAGTAGGGAAATTCAGAATAACTGATCTTTTTGGATAGATGTATGTATATAGCTGGCCTACCAATGATTAATTTGTAAGATATACTATAGGGTCTTATGGAAAAGAACTTAGTCCAAGAACAGAGAGACTATCTGAGAAGCTATGTGTTTGGACAAGGAGAAGAATAAATAATAGCCTGACAATATGAGCTGCTCTTAATCCTCCAAGACCACATGATTAACTCAAACACCAAATATGAACAGGCCAAATACAATATAAATGTGTTTGTTCTCAAAAGCATTTGTCAGTTGCAGCATTTTTCTTGTCTTTCCCTCCTCTCTCTTTTTTCCTCTTGTCTCTTATTTCTGTTCAATTCCAATGTAGGCCACTTTATCTATCTTCTTTTATCACTTTGCCATTTTCTGTCTACTCACGGCCTTCAGTGTTTCATTTTCTGGGCCCACTAACTTTTCAAAAATGGTTTTTCCTGAAAACAAGCATAGCAAATTCTTTAGGAGGAAAATATGTTGTGAGTTGCTAAGATCATAATTCTTTTCACCTTCTCAGGATAAGCAACCCCCTCAGGATTTTAATCCTGTAATTTTCATAATCCCGGTTGCCCTGACAGTCATTGCATGGCCTCATAAGTATCACTTCAGGCTGATGTAGTCTGTGAAATGGATTGCATAGTATTTTATGGCGACTGTTGATGGCTTGCTGTCTGTTTGTGCTCAGTGAAAGGATTATCTATGGTGATTGCTATTAAGATTAATGCTGGATGAAATAATTCACTTATAAGTCTAATAATTTTTCATGGCAACATTAGTTATAATATAATAATTCATTTTAACATTTGAATATTTCTAGCATTAATTGATTGATTTTGTATATTCCTATTGTGACATTTTCCTTAATTTTTGTTGCACATGTAGCTCGATAAAAACCATCATGTGTGTGTGTTTGTGTGTGTGTGTGTGTTTGTGTGTGTGTGTGTATAACCTCTAGCTCATATACAGAGACACATATACATGTTTCACATATATAATATGTAAATTAGTGTTAATTAGATCATCAGCTTATAATTTAGGAAATAATTTATAATAATTCATGCCCTTTTAATAATTTACTTAGCATTTTTGTGCATGATTCTCAACTCAAGCTTAATTGTGTATCTGTATTTATATTAATATGTGTGCATATAGGTGCATTGTAATTTCTTAAGATATTAGGTAATAAATAATGTAATATATTATGTTTCTTATGTTTAATTTATAGTATATGTAACATATACCTTATAAAATTCAATATCACCATCATAAGATAACTTTTAAAAGAAATACTTTAAAATAAGAAATTATTTTAAAGGTTTTTATTATTCCTATCAATTTTCACTTCTTATTTATCATCTTAATTTGAGTCTTAGTTCAGAGTTCTTCCAATTGGTTTGACTTAAACCTTTGGTTTTATAAAAGCATTGTAGAATTTCAGAATTGAAAGTCTTTACTGACCATCAAAAGACCAGAGCTACTTATCTTTGAAGCATTCAGATATTCTTGGATATGGCCACAGGCTCTCTCTGTTCACCCAGCCTGCATTGCCTAACTTACTCATAGGGAAGGCTTTAATTACTTTTCTGCCCCCACTGCCATCAGAATACTGTCACTTTCTGTTATGTTCTGAAGACAGAAAACAGAAAAGAAAGACAAATACAATGCACATGCCATATGTCTAAGCTGTGATGCCAAGGACTTGTATTTTCTCAACCAACTTGCCTTTTCTCTGATGATTTTTAGCATATCTTTCTCAGGCATAGCTCAGAATTCCTGTACAGCTTGGCCTTTGGAATAGCAATCTGGTGGAAGCTTGTGTCAAGTCAATCTTAAATCTGCATGTGCACAGAAGACACAGTGATCTTATTTAAGTTATATAATATAAATAAACAAAAAATTCAAGGAATTATTTTTAAATATGGTTTCTCAGTTTTATGTAAAGTTTAAATGTTAACTATCTATAAAATACAATAGTAATAATTTACAAAATTGTATTTAGTATGGTAGCTTGGATGTTTTAGATTATTGTGGCATGAGTGCTAAAACTATCCATAGAATATTTTGTTTCTAAGAAGCTTTCCATCAGGAAAATACCTGAGATAATTAAATCATAAATTACTTTGCTTATGGGTTTCAGAGGTTCCTGCCTATGACCAAGTGACCCATTGCTGAGCCTGTGGTGAGTCAGCACATTATGGGGGGAGAAAAAATTGCTCACATCACAACTGGGAAGCAGCAGAGAAGGAGGAAGAGGCAAGGTTCCACTGCCCCTTCAAGGATATGCATCCAATGACATGAAGACCACCCAATAGAACCCCCTTAAGGATTTAACCACTTCACAACAGTATCATCTTGGAGATCATGTCCTTAACACATCTTCCTTTGGGAGACACTTAAGATTCAAACTATAGCACTATTTCTTGACACTAGAATTAACTGAGCAATTTGGTTTATTATTTCATTTACTGAAAAAATTAGCTTTATATAAAACTGAAAAAAAATCTGCTTTACATAAAAGAAACATGTATATTTAAGGATGCATATATTCTCTTTATAAATAAATACATTTTAATATATATAATATTTTTATAATTTTTAATTTTTAGTTAGTATATAAATATATGCTATTTTTCTGTGAGTTGTTTTATGTGGTATCCACTCTCAAGGATTGAAAATTAAGGGTGGTCAGGATTAATTTTTGAAATAAAAATTGTATTATTGGAAAAGCCATCTATATGTCAATGATTTATTTATTTATATTTTAATTGAAAAAATTGTGCATATTTATGGGTTATAATGTGAAATTTTATCTATTTATACATTATAGAAGATTCATTCAAGCTAATTAGTATATTCATCATCTCACTAACATATTCTTTTGAGATGAAAATATTAAATGCATATTCTAACTTTGAAATATTTAATGCATTATTACTAACTGTGGTCCTCATGCAGTACAGTAGACCACTAAAACTTATTCCTAAATCTACCTGAAACTTGTACTCATTGATCAGACTGTCCTCTTTCATCATTTCCTCCTTTCCCTCCACCCTCATAACCATCATTATATTTCCTTTTTCTATAAGATATACTTTTTAATTCTACATCTCAGTGATATTACCTCACATTTATCTTTCTGTGCCTGTAATGAATTACTTCACTAAGTGAAATATTTCCAGTTTCATCCATATTGCCACAAATTACAGAATTTTCTTATTTTACAAAAATGTGTTGTACTCCATTATATGTGTATATGTATATATGTGTGTGTATGTATGTATATATACATGCACAATATTTTTTGTTTACCCATTCATCTGTTGATGTACACATAGTAGATTCTACAACTTAGCTATTGTGAATAATGCAATAAATATGGGAGTACATAAATATCATAACATATGATTTCATTTCTTTTGGATATATACCCAAAAGTGGAAATGCCAGATCATATTGTCATTATAAATTTAGCATTTTGAGAAACCTCCATGCTATTTTCCAAAATGATTATACAAACTTATGTTGCCAATAATAGTGAGAGTTCCATTTTCACCAGGCATGGTGGCACATGCCTGTAGTCCCAGCAGCTTTGGAAGCTGAGGCAGAAAAACCATGAGTTCAAAACCAGACTTAGCAACTTAGCAAGGCTATAAGCAATCTAGTGAGACCCTATCTCCAAATAAAAAGTAAAAGGGCTGGGATGTGGCTCAGTAATAAAATGCCCTTGGGTTTTATAAATGGTACCAAAAAAGAAAAAATGAAAGAAAAACAAACAAAAAACTTCTCTTTTTTCTACAATGTTGCAAACATTGTTATCATGTTTGTATTTTTTATAATATCAGTCTAGCAAATGTAAGCTAATATTGCATTGTGGCTTTAATTTTTTTCCTAATGATTAGAAATGAGTGTTTTTTAATGCTACTGTGTTGTTTGAATTTCTTATAAATGTTGGATGTTAGCCCCTATTAGATATATAGTATAAAAATACATTTTCTCAACCCATGCTTACATCTTTATTCAGTAAATTGGTTGCTTGGGCTGTGTAGAAGTTGTTCAGTGTGATTCAACCCATGTTTTTTACTTTTGCTTCCCACCCTTTCATTGTCAAACTTGAGAAATTATTGCCCAGATCAAGGTCATACAGATTTTCCTTGAGGTTCTCTTCTAGTAGCTTACAGTTCCAACTTTTATGTTAAATCTTTTTTTCCCTATATTCACCTGATTTTTATATATGATGTGAGATGAAGATTCAATTTCATTCTTCTGCATGTGGAAAGTCAGATTTCCACTAACATTGTTTGAAAATGCTGTCCATTCACCACTATTTGTTCTTGTCATTTTTTAAAAAGTCAAACCATCATAAATATTCTTTCTGGATTTTCTATTGTGTTCCATTGCTTGATGTGTCTCTCTTTATGTCAGTACCTTGCTCTTCTGATTACAATGAATTTTAAATACATTTTGAAATCAGGGAGTATGATGCCTCCAATTTTGTTCTTTCTACTTATGAGTGTTTTGGCTATTTAAGATCTTTTGTGGTTCTACATACATTTTAGGAAACTTTTTTATGTTTTCTTGAAAAATGACAGTGGAATTTTTTTTCTCTTGATAGTTTCTCATTTTTTTTAACTGATACATAAAACATATTAAATATGTTTTGGAGTTCTATGTAATGTTTTAATATATGTATATATGTTCAATGTTCAAATCAGGTTAAACATATATATCAACTAAAAAATTTACTATTTATGGTGAAAACATTTTCAAAAACTTTTGCTAGCCTTTTAAAAATATACAGAACATTATTATTATTTATAGTCACTCTGCTATATAAGAATACACCATAATTTCTTTCTTTTGTCTCTCCTTTTCTTTCTCTCTCCCATCTAATCTATCTCTCCACCATACTCTCCTCAGCCTCTGGTAACCACTATTCTATGTTCCAACTTGTTGAAATCAATCTTTTAAGCTTCCACATAAGAAGAAGATTATGTGGTACTTGCTTTTCTCTGCCTGGCTTAAGATAATACATGAAATTCTACGAATGCTCTCACAAATGATAGGATTTCTTCATTTTTTATAGATGAATAGTTTTCATTTTGTATGTGTTCTACATTTTTAGTCTATTCATTAGTTAATGGGCAATTAGTTTGTTTTAATTTTCTGATTATTGTGAATAATGTTGCTGTAACCTTGGGAGTGCAGATGTCTCTTCCAAACACTTCTTTGATTTCCTTTGGATATATACAAATAGTGCAATTGCTGGACTATTTAGTAGTTTATTTTTAATTATTTGATAAATCTCCATACTAGTTTCCATAGGTCTATATTAATTTACACTTTAATCAATTATTTGCAAGTGTTCCCTTTTCTCTACATTCTCCCCAATACTTGTTATTATTTGTCTTTTTGACAATAAAAAGTGGTCATATGTCATTGTATCTTTCATTTGAATTTTTGGATGATTAATGATGTTGAATATTTTTTTTCATATACCAACTGGTCATTTGTATGTCTTCCTTTGAAAAATATCTATTTAGATCTATAGATCATTTTAAAATTATATTCATTTACTTGTTTATTATTGAGTTTCTTGAGTTTCTTATATGTTCTGGATTTTTAATTTCTGTCAAACAGATGGTTTGCAAATATTTCTTCTTTCTACAGATTATATCCTCAATCAGTTGATTACTTCTTTTTCTGTTTTGAAGCTTTTTAGTTTGATATAATCCCATTGTCTATTTTTGCTTTACTTTGCTATGCTTTCAGGGTTTTATTCGAAAATATCCTTGCCCATTCTAATGTCCTGAAGCACTTCCCTCACATTTTTTTTTCAGTAATTTTATGTCTTACATTTAAGTCTTTAATCTGTTTTGAGTTGATTTTTGTAGCTGGTATGATATAGATGTTCATTCTTCTGCGTGTGGATGACCCATTTTAGCAGCACCACTTATAGAAAAGACTGGTTTTTTTTTTTTCCAAAGAGCATTGATAGGAACTTTCTGAAATATCATTTGGCTCTAGATGTATGGGTTTAATTCTAGGTTTCCTGTTTTGTTCCATTTTCTCTGTATCTGTTTTTATGGAAATATTATGTTGTTCTAACTAGTATATCCTTACTATAGCCTTGTGGTATATTTTGAAATTAAGTAGTCCTGTTTTTTTCTTCTCAAGATTACTTCAGTAATCAGCTATTCTGGGGTGTGTGTGTGTGTGTGTGTGTGTGTGTGTGTGTGTGTTATACTTTTATGCAAATTTTAAGATTGTTTTTTTCTAGTTATCGAAAAAAATACCATTGGTATTTTGATAAGAATTGCTGTCAGTTGGCATGTTGTTGGGTGTAGCATAGATATTTTAACACTCTCACCAGTGTTATTCAATGAAGTACTGAAATTCTAACCATATGACTTATGGAAGAAAAAGAAAGAAAAGACACCTATGGAGAAAAAGGAGATGAAATGGTGTCTGTTTTCTGATAACATGATCTTATATGTAGAAATTCTTAAAAATATCACCAGAAAACTTTTAGAACTGGCAAACAAATTTACTGAAGTAACAGGTTACATAATCCACATAGGAATTAGTAACTTTTGCATATACTAATAACAAACTGACTGAAAATAAAATTAAGAACACAATCAAGAGGCTAGGAGTGTTGCTCAGTGGTAGGGCACTTGTTTAGCTTATGCTCTGAGTTTAAAACCAGAACAACAAAAATGGTAGCATTTAAAAATAAAAAAAGACTTGGGAGTAAATTTAATTAAGGAGATGATGGATGTATACACTGAAAACTACAAAAAACTGATAAAAAATTGACAAAAACACAATGAGTGGGAAGATATCAACATGTTCATAGTTTGGAAGAAGTAATCTACAAGTTCATTATAGCAATGATAACCTCAGATCAAAGTGTGAATGGTAGAATTAGGTATGTAGGGGAAAGCTTTAAGATTTAAGGAAAATTCACATAAGTGTGCATTTTGAGGAGAGAAGGGCTGTAAGTCCACAGAACCATACTGGACCAGAGAAGATAAGTATATCTACACCTAAGAGAAGCTCAAAATTCTGACATCTCAACATGGATAGCAATTTATTCCTCACATGAAATTTCAAGCTACTATGATGTCCTCATTTTCAATAATGGCCATAAGTCCTTGTCGTTTTGATCTCTTGTTCCAACTTCCACATTTATTGCTAACTGGTACATAAATCCAACAGCACTTGAGCCAACACAAAGATGCCTCTCCTTTAAAGGCAAGCTTGAGAATTATACCGTGGTATCAATGAACACCTTATTAATTAGAATTTAGAAGTAAAATATTCATTCTGCAATGGCAAGGTATGAGTCAAACAAAAACCTGGGAATTCCATTACTGTATAGGAAACAAAATATAGGTTTTAGGGACAACCAACAGTCTCTGGCACAAACATACAGGTAAAGTACTTTGACATATGCCTGGTTCATAATAGCTACTTTAACCAGGGATGTATTTTAAAGATCTCTATCATAAAATAGCTGGGGGTAAAGGTCAATGATGGCTGTACCTGAGAAATCAAGGTATTATGAATTATTAACTACCCCAAGTATCATTGCCTTCTTTTTAATATATAATTTCTTTTAATTTTATCTGATTAAAATGATCTAATCTAATAAAGTGGTATTCGTACCTGCTTTTTCACATGTCTGGGTGTATGATAAAGGACTTGGTAGTTTACCCGGTTCCTGAAAGCTAACTTTGGCTTGTGTTCATTGAACCAACCACCCGTCTGGTGTGAGACTTCAGTCTTAGATATTATTTTTTCTACACAGGAATAGATATTCTAGATTTAGACTAAAAGAACAATTGTTCTATGGTGATTTATCTCGTGACACCCACACTGTTCTATTTAATACAAGAGGTAGGTTTCTGAACATTTTTAAAAAATTCTCAGACCAAAAGTTATATATCTTGGTACACCTGAAGACACAGGTCAGGAATATTTTATGTCAATATTGTTAATCCGTTCTAAGGAAATAATGTTATTATGTAAGTATTTTTTATCATCATAATTACTTATATTAATTATTATTCCTTTAGTAATTTGTCACCATCCAACTAAGAAGATGGGACATTGTTGAAGGTATTGATCTTAATAAAATCTATTTATAATCTTCATACAAAAACAGATTCATTACTTTATAGACACATCACATGTCTGTTGTCAAATAGTAATACTCTTTCTATAATTTGAAATTTTTAGAATTAAGCATTGTTTATTGTTAATGATGATGGGAAGAAATAATGTGAAGTAGACCTGACATATAGATTTGATATTTCTCAGAGATATCATCAGGAGAATCCAAGTGTTAGATTGCTCTTTTTAGCTTCAGTAGCTGATTTATCTGTTATCAGTGACAAGGCCTGGACTCTAATTCTGTTTCCTATCCTGTAAGATCCTGAATGTGTCATCCTGATTCCAAATTTGAAAGGATTAGATATTCTGGCTATAAAACCTATGATTATTAATTAGAGGTATTAATCTGAAGTCAGTTTTTCAAAGGGTGTATTGATCAAGACTTTATCATTTTAGTGACAAGTTACAGAAACACGATTTAAAATAAATTAATAAAATTGGGTGTGGTGGCATGTACCTGTAGTACCAGCTACTAAGGTTGAGGCAGAGAATCACTCGAGCCCAGTATCTACAGCCAGCCTGGGAAACAGAATGAGAGACCATCTCAAATAAATAAACAAAATTAATAAAATTTGTGGGGGAGAAGCTTCTTGGAAGGCAATAGAAACATATATCTTTGAAGATATTTCTTGAACAAATGAATCATGGTGCTAAGAGCAGGGAACAAGATAATTGGCCAACCTTGGGCATTTGTTCACCCTGCTGCTTGCAGTATAAGTACTGGTGTATAACCAGAGAAGCAGAAAGTTGATGCCAATAATAACTAAAATTAGATTCTAAAATGGTTTGATTGTGAATACATTATTGGTTTGAATGAGTTCTGTCCTCTTAGAAGAGGTTATTTAAGTGAACATTTGTACATATATGATTTAATATATTTATGGTATTATAAAATCCATTAATATTACTCAGAGTACTTATGAATTTATGTCTCCTTAGAGGTCTAGATAACTAACTTGCTTAAATAAAAATTCATGTATTAGTTTACTAGGGCTGTTGTAACAAAGCACAGAAAGTGAATGATTTATACCACAGATATTTATCATGTGGTTCCTGGATGCTAGAGGTCAGAAATGGAAGTGTTGGATTCCACCTCTTGGGTCCCCTTCTTCCTCCAGGAGAAGTTTTTCTGCTGTCCTTTAATAAACTTCTAATTTCTACTCTGAAAAAAAAAAAAAAAAGAAATGGAAGTGTTGGCCAGGTTCTTGTCTTATGAATTCTGTGAGTGAATTTGTTTCATATCTCTATCCGTGGCTTGTGATTGCTATCTTCATATTTACATGATATTATTTCTGTGTATGAGTCCGAGAACAGATTTTACCAAATCTTTAAAATAAAATTCACCCAAACCTCACTTTAATTTGATGAAATCTGTGAAGACCTTAACTCTAAATAAGGTAACAGGGGCAGGATTTTGACATTCTCAGGCACTAGGACTTAAATAGATTAATTTGGAGGAGAATTCTAATTAATCTGGTGGACAAAATTCTATCTATAACAATTATAATGAAGAATTACAATTTTAAACTTCAGTTAAAGATACATAAATTTCACACTTTTTTTCTGATAATATACCCTTTCCTTCACATACCTCAGATTAGCAGAAAATATTCTCTTTTGACATGGTTTCCTTTCTCCAAATATAAATCCTACAACTTATTTAGTCCATAGAGGCCAGTCTGCCTGAGAACAACCCAGGGCATGAAATTTTGGGAATTTGAGCTGTCTAGTGGTAGTCCTTCTTTCTTGCTGCTGCTGTTTCTATGACTGGTAACAATCTCACAGTCCTAAAGAGACTCCCCATAGTCTGGAGATCCTCATTGTCCCCTACTCTAGGATCTCCTCTAGAGTCACAGAGGAGACTCTTCGGTTTTGGAAGAAGGTGACCACATGGTTCTCCGTCTCCTTGCAATCTGAAGCAGTGCTAAGTTGGAGGACATCCAGAACTCTCACCCTCTGGTTTCCCAGGTGGCTGCTTTTATTTGATTTTGTATACACAGTGACTATTCCCAGAGAACTCCCTCCAGGCCAGATTACTTGGGAGAACAGATAGCTTTAGCCTTATCCAATATTATGTTGTTGTTGACCCTTCCTTTCTCCATAATTATTCAGCCCTGGAAGTGAGCCTGATTCATCTGCCCAGACTATTCCACTTGCATGACCTTGGTTTCACTTGGATGACCTTGATCTCCTTTCTGCCAGCATTTTGAAACCTGGCAGACTTTAAGCCATGGGATCAGAGACTTTATTAAAATACAAGTTCAGAGAGAAATTGAAATCTAGAACTTACAATTTACTTTTTAAGACTCCTTTGTCTCAATGTAGATATTGTGTCTTCCTCACCAGTGACATGAAGTGGACAGATATTGCCAGTTAACCCCTACAACTCACTAAAAGCAGTCAATTTTACTGTTTTGCTAGAATGTTTGGGTCCCCTTTCCTATTACATGCAGTCTTATACAGAGGAGAATATTCAAAGGATTCTTCTTAGAATAGAAATAACAACATAAAGTCCTACTCTGTCAAATTTTAAAATATTAAAAAGATGGATTTCATGCCAACAGTTATTAAGCACATTTCAAAATTCTAGTATTTTGAGGAAGTCAGAAAGATGGTAATGTTTGTTCAAAGAACATTGCTGCAGATTTATGCTGTCAGCCAAAAGAAAAATATGTAAATACATTTGCTGAGTTAAATTCAAAACATTATCCTACATGTCATTTATAATATAAATGGTGGAGTTATCTTTTCTCCTAAATAAAAAAAAATTTTATTTTTAAACTCCAAATATTTGCAATTTAACAAACTTGTAAATGTATAATAAATTTACAGCCTTATTTTACAGAATCAATGTACAGGGCCCTAATCAATACTGAGAAGCAAGTCAAATGTTCATCATCTATTAAGTAAGAAAACCCTTGGTTTTATGTCAAATTTAGCAAACATTTTCTCCCCTCCCACTCTCTTTATATACACACATATATACACATATATCTTTGAGATCTTTGATAGGTCTATTAGTGCCTGCATGTGACATAGATAAACATGAAATGGTAGCTTTGTACTATTTCCATATTTTGGGTAAATATTTATAATTACTCTTAAAATAATGCAGAAGCATAGCTTTAGTTGGGAAAGAAATCTTTAAAATGTCAAGCTTTCTGACGGAAAAACAATTTTTAAAAAATTTTATTACTAAACTTGTAGCTATATGCTAATTATTATAAACAGCTTTGAAAACTTATTATAATATACAACCATCTCCCCTATGAATAGGTCAGTGTACTACAAAAAAGTAGACTCAGACATTTTTTTGAACATCAAATATATAACTATTTATCATGGTAGAAGTTTACTACTCAAAACAACTTGCCAAGTTTGGCATTAAGGCCACTGATTCACCAATATGTTAAGTAACTGGTCCCAGATCACCTGGCCTATAAGTGATAGAGCTGGATAATAAGTTCTCTGCTATTTTGGCTCCTAATTCCACTATCTTTCCCTATGTCACCTCAGAAATATCTTCTCAATGATTTGTAGGGAAACTTGTTAAGAGACTAAACTTTAATAAGGTAATTATCGAGAGTTTAGTTTAAAAAGGTCTAATAGGATGAAAATAAGTCTGTTTGAAATGACTAAATAAGCATGAAAATATGTTAACTATTCTAATCCCCTATAACAGAAAGCCAATGTCTTTTTATTTTTGTCTTAAATTGCACATCAGATATAATGAATGTGAAAAATAAAAGAAAAAAGGAAATGTCATGAAGGTCAGGATTGAAGTCATTGACATTGATGTGAATTGATGTTCTCAAAATAATAGAAAAGCCAAAAAGAGACTGATAATGGAAGAAGTCAATATAAAAACACAGGATAAGTCTGGCGTCTTATATTCTAATCATACTATACCATAGGTCTGTATGCCTGGGCATGTTAATATGTCTCTCTGTACTCCTTCTCTTTATTATATAAATGAAAGTGGTTGAACTAAGTGGTTTCTAGGGTCCACTTGAGCTTCTGAATCCTTTAAGGAGTAAATGAGAGAGGACAAACTGTATTCTGAATTTTTAAAAATAATGCTATTATGAGCCTGAGTAGAATAAAACATCTAACAAGAGGGAAATATGCATCTTGGAAAATCTCTCATGGTGGAGAGATGAGTTTCATGTGAGGCAAAGAAAACATCAAGGAGGAGATGGAATTACAAAAGAAGATATTTCAACGTTCTGTAGCATTTCAACCACCAATTGTATTTGTTTGTTTGTTTTGTTTGTTGTTGTTGTTTTAAAGTGATGCTTTTCCAGGAATTGAAAATAGGGTAGACAAATTTTTATTTAGTACAAATGTCAAGGTTGAGTATAGAGACTCAGGATCTTTGGTTTGGCATGAAAAGTAGACATATAATGAAAAATGGAGGGTTATGATTTAGGAAAACAGATTGGCACCAACAAATGGAAAGTTATGTGTGGTATGAACTATTAAGGACATTGCTTGAAGGAAAGGAAATTATCCCATCAGAGTTGAACTTTAGGGAAATTACCAGAGGAATGGAACAAAATAGAATTTAAATAATGGAAAACAGACTGACACAGGTAAGAAAACTTGGACCTATTTCACAGGAAAATTTTATGAAAAAGCATGTTTAAAAGTAGATGACAACTTATCATTTTAAATTGTAGAGGCTTCAGGACTGAATGGATGAGGATGCCATTAACTAAATCAAGAAAAATGGAAGAGGGGGAATTGATGAATTCCCTTTTGGCTTGTTGGATTTTGAGAGGTTTTCTGCCTATATATTATAAACTACAAGAAGTTGGTGCTGATAGTTCAGGAAGTAGTTGCAAGCTAAACATAGAATGAAGGTAATTATTAAGTGGGTGAGCTTTCCTCCTAAATAGGGCATACAGAAAAGATTTGGAAGTAATTCCAGAATCTTGGAGCTTTGTTTCCAATTCTTGACAACTGAACAAAAAATTTCTTTCAATGTTTTCCCTCTTTGTTCTAAAGGTTTGACCCATAAGCTCATGTTTAAAATGTTAGTAGTGTGTAAATATTTACACATCATTAAACAAAATCTCTATGGCAAACACACCTGTCATTGTAAGACTCTCTGTACATGGAAAATCCACAGTTCTCAGAGCAATAATTTCATGACTCATGCCTATGAATCTTTCTGACTTCACTGACACTTTAATTATCAAGTGACAGGTGTAGTCCTAAAGCAGCGAGTGTGCAGAAATCACCTTTTACACTTTACCTGTTGTCACTAGTCTTGACGCTGTGCTTGACAACTTTAGAATTTGTCCTCTGCCATTGCAGAGAGCAACATAAGAACTTTGATATACTTTTATTGTTTAACAATTTGATTAAGTCTTTTCCAGTGAATTTAAATCTGAAAGAAAATATTTTTAATTTTTTAGAATTTTTCCCAAACAGGGATACATGCTTTTACATATTTTTGACTTTTTGTGTTAGAATAATCAGTTTACTTGATGTTATCTTTCAAGATCCATTTAATTTACTCTTAGAAGACTTTTATTTTTCTTCTCAAGCTTCCATTTCTTGCAATGGTTCTGTCATATGAGAGAATATGTGCCTATTTCTGGTTACCTTAAGAATACAAGATTATATATTTGTCTTGTTGTGTTATACACTCCATCCCAAGGTGTTTCGTGTAGTTTAAGTGATCATTTATGTAGATACAGTGTACTTGGTCTTGGAAACAGTAAATGCTTTTTTTTTTCCCCTGGAATTAAATTTCAAAGGGAATTTAATGCATGAGTTCTTAGCACTGAACAACAAAAGAGAAAATACCTAAGACCTTAATCTAAACAACTTGGATTTCTTCTCTGGCATTTGTTAAAGGACACCTGAAAACAAACTGTGTCTTTATTTGCAAAAATGAAACACAGGAATGGGAAACAGAGAGTCTGGTGAATTTTGATCTTTTCAAGTTTTGGGATACTGTAAATAAATTTGCTATGAACATTAATGCACAAATCTTTGGGCATATGCTTTTTTATTTTCTTTACTGAATCCTTGTGGCTGGGATGATGTGTGTGTGTGTGTGTGTGTGTGTGTGTGTGTGTGTGTGTGTGTGTATAATGTGTATAATTTAACTTTTTGGAAATTGTAAACTATTTTTTCTAAGTGGTTATACCATTTACATTCCTGTTAGCAATTTTATTAGTTGCTTGCCAACACTTAGCACTATTCAACTATAGGCACCATAGTAACTATGAAATACTAACTCATGGGTTTTTGATTTATTTGTTTATTAATGATAAATTTTTATTATCATTAAAATCTTTTACACATTTTTATTCCTTTTGGAATCAATACAATTAATTATGCAAATTTTTAAATCTTGGTGAGACTTTGGGATATAATCATTGTATGATCTAGTTATAAGTTTGCTTTGTTTTCTTAGTTGGTTTTAATTTCTATTATAGAGGAAGACAAGATTCTTCATAAATCAACTAAGAAGACACACTGTTACCCTCCTTTTAAAATTTATTTTGTTCTAATTGGTAATTTATGGTTTTAATTTGTATTTTCTAGAGATATTTTGAGTATCTTTTTATATACTTATTTGCCATCTGTAATTCTTCTTTCATGAAGTATCTATTCAAATCGTTTTCCTACTTGTTAAATGCCCTTATTTGTTTATATATTAGTGTGATGAAGTGTATTATATATATTTAAAATATATAATATATACCTTATTTATTTACTTTTATTTTTTTGCAGTGCTGGAAATAGAATTCGGGACCTGGTACATGCTAGGCAAGTACTCTAACACTGAGCTATGCCTCAGCCCCAGCTTCTTTATTAAATGCATGTTTTACCACTGTTTTCTTCTGGTCCATGACTTGCTCTTTCCTTCTGACTAATATCATTTTAAAGAGAAACTCTTTTAAATTTTATAAATTTTACCCTTTGTATCTCATGGTTTTAAAAATCCTATTAAAAGTCTTACTGAAATATCAATATTTTCTGTTTACTTCTACATGTTTGGTAGTTTTTACTTTTTATAATGAGGTCTCTAATTTATGTAATTGTATGCATGGTATGAGGACAGGTTTGAGAATTACTCTTTTTGTTTAAGAACATTTTATTAAAAACCTTATTTTTTCTACATTGAATCATTCTAGTACCTTTGAACCAAAATTAGTGTAATTAATATATATATATATATATAAATATAATATAATAAATATTATATATCAAACAAATATTTATTTATTTCTGGAGTGTATTTTATTTTCCATTAATCTATATATCTATATTTAAAATACTGCCACACAGTCTTAATTGGTGAAATTAAACTCTGAAATTAAGTAGTAGTAAAATTCATTCGAGTATTATCTATTTCAGATCCTTTGAATTATCACTGAAAATTGAGAATCAGTGAAGTGCAATGGTCTACAACTGTAATCATAGTAACTTTATTGTAAATGTAAGGTCAGCCTTGGCAAGTTAGCCAGACTCTCAGCAATTTAGATAGCTCCTGTCTCAAATTAGAAAGAAAGAAAGAGAGAAAAAAGGAAATAAAGGAAGGAAGAAAGGAAAGAAAGAAAGAGAAGGAGGGAGGGAGGGAGAGAGAGAAGGAAGGATGAATAAAAGAAAAAAAGAAAAGCCATCTCAGGAAGTGGTTCAAACTTAGTGGTAAAACACCCCTAGGTGCACCCTTTTGCCCTATATGCTCAATCCCCATTATTGCAAAAATAAGAAAAAGAAAATTTAGAATCAGTGAATTCATTTCTATATAGAGAGGAATCACAAGATGGTGGACTAGAAGGAAGCTATATTTTTTGTAGCTGGGTGACCTGGGACTCAATCAGCTGAAATACTGCTTCTTTGTGAGGTGGGTAAAAGAGAGATTACTCAATATTGGACATCCAGAATGCTTTAGAGACTTAGAAATTTGGGATACAGTAAATTAGGAAGAGGGACAACATGCTAGCAGCCGCAGTGGCATTAGCACAGAAGGAGTGGAAATGCTAATACAGTGGACAGTCTTAGTGTGGAAAATCCTGAGATTGGAGAGACAGCCTCCCCTAGGCTGATCCAGAGGCTGAACTGTACAATGTACTAGTGCATGGAAGACACCTTATATTTCCCAATTTGAGGTTACACAGCAGTAGTGGTTGCAGGAACTGAGAACCAGGAACTAGATTCTGAGAGATCCAAGCTGGATCCAATACATGGACCTGGCAGACATCTATAGCATGATCTAGACTGTCCCTAACAGACAGGAAAAGAAGCACCAGAAAGTATTTTACCCGGGAGAATTTACAAGTCAGAAAGGCAAAAGAAAGTCTGGCTCTCCCCCTGCTTTGAATGTGGCAGCTTGTAGGACCAGATAAAGCAGGCTGGAAATTTAAACTAGCAGCTATGCTCAGGAACTAAGCCTGGGAAGACTGGAAAGTTGGTATCGGCAAAAAATAGAAGTGGTGAAGGATTGGCTTCCCTTCCCTACAAGTAAACCTGGAGAGACTCCTGGAATGTAGTCTCCCAGCATAGATTGGCAACTGCTGGGGTTTAGATGTGCACTGATTTAATACCTCCATACTAGGCACCACTCTACTAAGCACCTGGGACAGGACTAGACCTAAGCTTGGCCTTTGGGAACTTCACCTTCTGAGAACTCCTCCCATAGAACTCTGGAGCATTACACCCTGGGAGTGAAGCTGAAAGTACTTCCCACCCCACCTTATCTCATACTGCCAGAAGGGAAGCTGAGAATTGTTGAGCTTCAACTGGCAACTTGGCGAGCAACATAAAAAGGTTATGAGTTTGATAGCCTGCAGCTCCTACATTTGTGCTAGGTACATAACTCAAGAACAACAGAAAGAAAGACAGGTGGGCCTACATGCTGAATATATATCCTCATTGACTGTTTTGACTACTCCAATGGAAACAATTCCTAACTTTTTCATCAAGAATCTCTCTCTTTTTCTTTTCCCCCTTTTTAAAGTGAATTAATTAATTATGTGTGCTGAATGTTTCATGGACATTTATATATATATATATATATTTTTTTTCTCATTTCTAGCATTTTTTGAAGGTAGTTATTTTGCCTTGCTCTGTCATTTCAGGGTTAGGGTTTTTGATTAGTGTATTTGGATTTGTTTGGTATTGTTTTTAGTTGTCTGTTTCTATTATTTCTGTGTCTCTCCTTTCTTTTCCTAATAGCTAAATTTTATTACCCTCTATTTCACTCTTCCTTTATTTTTTTACATCTATTTTTCTCCTCCTCCCTTATAAACTTCACACCTTATTTTTTTTCTGCATTCTCCTTTTAAAATAGCAAACTCTTTCTACCTATCTCTTCCTACTTTTCAATAAACTCTATTCTTAACATCCTTTAACACTAAGTGGCCCCCACCACTAATGTTATAGCAATTATTATTGCTGTGGAAGTTAAAGATGATATATATTGTTTGAATTTATGCCAGATAGAATACATGATTACTTACTGTTTTTACTGTTGGCAATTGATGATCCTACCATTTCTGTTTATTGTGAATGTTTCAGTAGAAACTAAGTATTTAATTTAATGCTGTATATTGTTTGCATTGGGTGTTGGTATTATTTTTCCCCCTAATCTGTGAGGTACTGGTAACCTATAGGGATACTACATGGTCAAAGGGTAAAAACTCTGCTGATTCAGATCCATAGTAATAGATGGATAGACACTGAAACAATATGAAAAAATTAAGGAAGAAATCATCCCAAACAACCCAAATGCCTCAATAACAGTCTCCATTGCTACCAGAGTGGAGGAAATGTCAGAGAAGGAATTTAAAAGTTCATAGTTAAACTGATCTACAAGGTAAAAGATAATAAAAGCAGTGAAATCAAAGAAAAAATATAAAAAGTGAAATATCACTTAGCAATGAGATAGGTATTCTGAAAAAGAATCAATCAGAAATCCTCGAAATGAAGGAGTCAGTAAATAAAATTAAAAATTCAATGGAAAACATCACCAATAGACTAGACTACTCAGAAGACAGAGTTTTAGGAAATGAAGTCAAAGTATAAAATCTTGAAAATAAAGTTGTTTGTGGAGAAAACATATTAAGAAGCCATGAAAAGAATTTTCAAGAAATATGAGATAACATTAAAAGGCAATATTTAAGATTCATCAGGATAGATGAAGGCTCTGAAATACAAACTAAAGGAATGAACAATCTTTTCAATAAAATAATATAAGAAAAAATTTCAAAACTTAAGAATGAAATGGCAAATCAAATACAGAGGCACACAGGCCTTCAAATATACAAACTTACAACAGCCCCACACCAAGGCGACAGTATCATGAGGATGCCTAATATAAATAATAAGAATAGAATTGTGAAAGCTGCTAGATAAAAACCTCACATTTAGAGGTAAACTAGTCTTGATCTCAGCTGATTTCTCAACCAAACCCAAAAAGCTAGGAGATTTTGGAATAATATATATCAAGCTCTGTAAGAAAATAGATACAAGGATACTATACCCAGAAAAATTAAACTTCAGAATTGAAGATGAAATACAAATCTTCCATGATAAACAAAAGTTAAAAGAATTCACAACTAGAAGGCCTGCACTACAAAACATCTCAATAAAATATCTCATAAAGAAGAAATAAAAAATAAAAATGAAAACCAGGAAAGGGCGAACTACACTAGAAGAATAGTCAATCAAAGTAGAATATTTTTCAACTTAAAAACTAGAAATAAATCAAAATGACAAAATAAAATCATCTCTCAATAATAACATTGAATGTAAATGGCCTAACCTCATCAACCAAAAGACATATAGTGGCAGATTGTATTAAAAAGCAACATCCAACAATATGCTATATCCAAGAGACTCACCTCATAGGCAAAGATATTCACAGCCTAAAAATGAAAGGATGAGAAAAAACATATAATTTATATAGATCTCATAAACAAGAAGAGTTTCTATTCTTATATCAGGCAGAGCGGACTTCAAGCCAAAGTTAATCAGACGAGACAAAAAAGTTCATTTCGTACTGTTTAAGGGAATCATATAACAATAAGCAATTACAATCACAAATATTTGTGCCCCAAACAATGGAGCATCTATGTACATCCAACAAGCCCTTCTCAATATCAAGAATCAAATAGACTGCAACACAGTAATACTGGGTGACATTTACATGCCTCACTCATCACAGGACAGATATTCCAAACAAAAATAAAGAAGCTACAGAGATTAAAAATGCAATTAATAATTTAGACTTAACAGAGATATATAGAATATTTCATCCATCAACAGCCAAATTCACATTCTTCTCAGAAGCAGATGAAACGTTTTCTAAAATAGACCATATTTTATGCCACAACACAACTTTTAGCAAATACAAGAAAACAGAGATGATGCCATGCATTCTGTCAGATCATAATGGAATGGAATTAATAATTGATGATAAGATAAAAAAATGCATACTAGTCTGATATCGGGAGACTAAATACACTATTAAATCAGGAATGTATAGCAGAAGAAATCAGGGGTGAAGCTAAAAGCTATGAAGAGGTAAATAAGAATAGTGTTACAACATATCAAAATCTCTGTGACACTATAAAGGTGGTTATAAGAGGAAAATTCACAACATTAAACTTTTACATTAAAAAAATAGAAATATACCAAATAAATAATCTAATATTACATATCAATCCCTAGAAAAAGAATAAAAAATCAACACCAAAATCAAGAGAATATAGAAAATAATTAAAACCAGAGCTACAATCAAGGTTAAAAAATGATTCAAAATCAACAAAACAAAAAGGTAATTCTTTGAAAGAACAAAGAAAATTGATAAATGTTAGTGAAGCTAACCAAAAGAAAAGGGAAAAAAATCAAGTTGTTAAAATTCATGAAGAAAAAGAAAATATTAACACAGACACCACTTAAATACAGAGGATTATCACAAACTATTTTGAAAATTTACACTCTAATACACTAGAAAACTCTGAAAACAGTAACAAATTTCTAGAGATATGTGACCTACAAAAATTGAGGATATCTAGGAGGATATAGAAAATGTAAAGAGATCAATATCAAGTAATTTACATACTATCAAATAATTACCAACAAAGAAAAACACAGGACCAGATGGATTGTCAGTAGAGTTTTATAAGAACTTTAAAGAAGAATAAATGCAATTCATGAAATAAAATGGAAACTCATTCAAACTCCTTCTATATAGCTAGATGTAAAAATTCTCAGTAAAATACTGGAAAATCACACAGAAAAACACATTAAAAAGATAGTGCACCATGAGCAAATGAGTTTCACCCAGGGATGCAATGTTGGTTCAGCATACAGAAATCAATAAATGTAATTCACCACATAAGTAGACTTAGAAACAAGAAGCACATGATCATCACAACAGATGCAAAAAAATAGTTTGACAAAATACATCATCATGTTTAAAACACAGAAAATCTAGGGATAGAAGAAATATACCTCAACATTTTAAAAGCTATATAAGATAAATGCAAGGCCATGATCATTCAAAATATAGAAGTACTGAAAGCATTTCCTCTAAAATCAGAAATGGTATGCCCACTTTCATCATTTCTGTTCAAACATAGTCCTTGAAACTCTAGTCAGAATAATTAAGCAAAAGAAAAAAAAATCAAGAGATACAAAAAGGAAAAGAAAAACTCAAACTTTCTCTGCTGACAACAATGATTCTGTATCTAGAACACCAGAAACTCATAATTAATGGGCAAAAGAATTAAACAGACACTTCTCAAAAGAAGAAAAAAATATATGAAATATATGAAAAAATGTTTCAACATCACTAGCAATCAGAGAAATGCAAATTAAAATTACCCTGAGATTTGATTTCACTTCTGCCAAAATGGCAATTATCAAGCATACAAGTAACAACAAACATTGGTGAGGATATGGGGAAAGAATATTCTCATGCATTTTTGGTGGGACTGCAAATTACTGCAACCATAATGGAAAACACTATGGAGAGTCCTCAACAAACTAGGAATAAAAAAACCATTTGACTCTCTTATATTTAGTGACACAGCCACACAAATGTTTATAGAAGCACAATTCAGAATAGCTAAGCTATGGAGCATATCTAGGTGCCTTTCAACAGATAAATGGATAAAGAAAATGTGGTATATATACACATGATGGAGTATTATTCATCCATAAAGAATAATAATTTATGGAAGTTACAAGAAAATGGATGGAATGGATACTAGCATGCTAAGTGAAATAAGCCAATCCCCACAAAATGCAAAGGTTGAATATCTTTCTCTGATATGGTAAAGCTGATTCACAATAAATGTGGAGGAGGGAGAAAAGTTCAGGTGATTATACAAAGTGGAATGAAGGGAAGGTGTGACAATAGTAAAAGAAAAGACAGTGGAAAGAATCTGACATAACTTTCCTATGCAAATATATAAATACACCACAGCAAATCTCACCATTGTCTACATCTACAAGATTGGGGTTCTAATTAGAGTAAATATATTCCATGTTTGTATAGTTATATCAAAATGGATTCTACTGTCATGTATAAGAAGAATCAATAAAAACAAATTCTACACAGAAGCCTGATAAGATTTAAATTCAGTTGATTGGGTCAAATCTATAGATCAGTTTGGGGAGAACGGACATCTTAATAATGCTATCTTCTGATTCATAGTCACAAACATATATATATATATATATATATGTATGTATATGTATATAAATACATATGCTTAAACAAATATATACAATTATATAAGTACAAATTTTATTGATTTTCTTGATTTCCTATATATGTGTATGTATATTTTATTGATTTCCTATATATGTGCATGTATATATAAATATGTGTGTGTGTATATATATATATACATTTGTGTGTGTGTGTGTGTGTGTGTGTGGTGGGTTTTTTGCTTGTTTGTTTGTTTGTTTGTTTTTTGGTACTGGTGATTGAACCAGAGATGCTTAACCATTCAATGAGCCATATTCCCAGCCCCTTTTTATATTTTTTATATATTGACAGGGCTTGACTAAGTTGTTAAAGCTGGTTTGAAATTACAATTCTCTTGCCTCATCCTCCTGAGTAGCTGGGATTACAGGCAAGTGCAACTGTGTGTGTATGTATGTATGTGTGTGTGTGTGTGTGTGTGTGTGTGTGTATGTGTGTATATATATATATATTTTTTTTTTACATAAATCTTTTAAATTTTTTTCAGAAATGTTTTGTAATTTTCATATAGGTGTTAAACACCTCTTGTATCAAAATTTCCCCCAGTTAATTTATATTTTGATGTTGTTATAAATGACTTAGTTTTTTTTACTTTCAATTTCTTATTTTTCTTTCCTGGTGTTATTAAATTGAATTAAATTTTGCATATTGACTTTTATTCTGCAAAGTTATTCATAGCTTAATTCACTTATTAGTTTAGAAGATTATTTCCAGATTTAAAAAAAAATGTTCACAAGGCAATAATGCTGCTGTCTACTATTAGAAGTGGTTTTGCTCTTTTCTTGCAGTTTGGATGACACTTGCCTAGCTAGACTTCCAGGGCAATAATGAATGGACAGCTGAGAGTGGACATTTTTTTCTCATTCCTGGTTTTATAGAACAACATCTAGTCTTTTACTGTGAAATATGTGATTAAAGGGTTTTTACAGATCTCTTTAAAAGTTTGGGGAAATATCTTCTATACCTAGTTTTCTGAGAGTTTTGTTATTAGATAATTGTATCTTGTCATGATTTTTTCTTCATTTTTTGAGATGATCATTCAATTTTAAAATTCTGTTTGCATGGTGGTTTGCATTAGCTTTTAAATATTAAATAAGCTATTGTACTCTAGATCAAATCCCCTTAAACAAGATGTATTTTCCTTTTTATATTTTGGTGAAAAAATATGTAAATTATGATATTGGATGAATATTATATAAATATTTCATAGGTCACCTTAGTTGGTAGGAGCCAAAGACTTCCATATCTTTAATGGTCTTCTTGGTTTGTAAATAATGAAAGGCATACCATTTCATATTTGTGGATTTATTTATCCTTTTCTTTTTGTAAGATTGTGCTTTATGTATTTTGAAGCTCTTTTATTGGGTGCATTAACATTTTTTAATTTTAAAATTTATTAATGAATAAACTCATTTATCAATATGAAATAGTCCTTTTATTCTTGGTAATATCTTTATGCTGAAAAGTACCTTGATACTGAATTTATTATACTACCTTCCTTCTGATGGTGTTAACATAGCATATCATTTCCTATTCTTTCATTTAATTTCTCTCTGCTATTAAAATGTTTGTTTTAAATGCATAGAGAAGGGTCTCTTCATAACATTTGACTTGTTCTTTATGTATTTTGATTGCTAGTTACAACATTTACATTCAGTATGACTGATATGGTTTGGATTAAATTTCCCATCTTGCTATTTGTTCCTATTTGTCCCATTTGTACTGTATCATCATTTTCCTTACCATCTGCCTTACTTTGGATTAATTCAGTACTGTATTGATTTAAGCTGATAAGTTTTGGAGAGCTATAGTTTTTACAAGACTAAAGACACTTTAGTTGCTTGAAATATATATATTATGATTTATATATATTTCAATATATATTATATATTATTTACCTGTTTTATTTGGCTTTTGCATCACGGTGGTCAAAATACCCAACAAGGGCAGAAATTCATTTGGGGCTCACTGCTTCAGAGGTCTCAGTCTATAGACAATCAACTCTGTTTCTGTGGGTCTAAGATAAGCCAGTATGTCATGGGAGAAGGACTCAGTGGAGGAAAGTTACTCAGTTCATGGCAGGGTCAGGAAACAAGAGGGAAAGACCACAGTGAAGATGCACCCTTCCAAGGCACGCCCTTAGTGACTCACCTCTTTCTGCCATACTCTTGTCTGCCTACATTTAAAACCAAGTCTGTCCATTCAAACTGGGATGGACTGAGTAGGTTGCAGCTGCCACAGTACAATCACTTTACCTGGATATTCCTGCATTAAAAGAATAGCTTTGAACTGCAGACTAGGTATTATTAGCTTTGAGGGGATACCACCGTATATCCAAACTGTAACATCACCTAATGTGTCAACTTACTTTCCTCACTTCTATATGGCAACCTGCATTTCACAAAATGCAAGTACTTATATTTTCTTGAAGTGCCATATTTTTTTTGACATCTTTATCTTTGATCCTTCCTTTCTCCTATTATATTTTCCCAGTGAATAGACTCCTCATTCTTCATGATGTTGTTCAAATATTTCCTCTTCTGCAATGCCTTCTATATAGTGGTCTGATTTTGACTCCTAACTTTCATTGTTATTATGCCTTGAAAAACTTTGTCTCAGTAGTTACACAAAAATAACTCTCTATTAACAGTGTCTTTTGTAGTGACATGTCAGACTAGGTATTATTAGTAAAGTATTTTCCGTGTTAAGAAAATAATGAACAAATGAAAAAACACACTGAAGATATTTGATGTGTAGAAAATACACATTAAAACTTTAGTAATCTGACTATCTGGAATAAAAATATACTGTAACTGGATAGTGATAAATATCATTATACTTCTGAAAATTTCAATACCTTAAAAGAGATGTTTTTGAACCCGGGAGTGCATTGCCACTATTCCCACATCCTCAGTCTTATTTTATTTTATTTTTTTACTTTGAGACAGAGTTTTGCTAAGTTTCTAAGAATGACCTTGAGCTTACAATCTTCCTATCTCAACATCTGCAGTCACTGATATTGTAGGGGTACACCGTACACCACCATGCCTGGTCATATCTTAAATTTTTATTTCATTTTTTATTGGTTCTTTTTAGATATACATGATAATAGGGTTCATTTTGACAAAATTATAAAAGCATGGTTTGTTCTAATTAAGTCCCCAGCACTTCTCCCTTTCCCTTCTCTCCTCCGTTTCCTGTTCCTTTCCCTTTACTGACATTTACTTATAGTTTTTTTTATTAAATTAGTGTCTTATGCATGTACATGAGAGTGACATTCACATACCTTGAAATATGTAAATATTTAATATATCACACGAACAGATCACTTGATGCTTTACAGAATTGAGCTTTTATTTCAGCAGCAGGGAGCTATTTTCTATTTGGAGATTATTAGTGGGACAAGTTGAGTAAAATAGTAGAGTATGAGAGTCATTAAGCTGCTTTGTTCTTATTTATGTTTCTAGAAATTATATATATATGCAAAAAATGAAAAAGATAAAAGAGAAGCTAAGCAATTGGACTTAGCTAAAATGAATCCCAGCTTCCATCATGTTTTTATAGAATGGCTTCATGAGGTGGCAATGAGCATGTCCAAGGGAGAATCGGGTCAGCTGACTTCCCAGCACACATTTACCGAACACCAGTGACATGTGTGAGCTTCATAATGCACATAGATCTTGTCTACTAGATTATTACAGCTAAACCTAAGAAATAATGACATTTGGCAGACGTTTAATAGATTCAAGTATATGATGCCCTAAGAGATGTCACAAATGCATAGAAAATGAGAAGAGAGTGAAGCATACCTCTTTTGACCAGAGGAAGTAATTCTACATTTGGTCTAAATGATGTATTACAAAGGCTCTCTGGATTCCAGATTGGTGTTTCAGAGGAAGTGAATAGCTTCATGGACCCAGTCCACAGGCCAGCAATCCCTTCCATTCTCAGTATTTCCTTTCCTATATGGGAGCCTCTTTTCTCATTGGTAAAATGCAAATGAAGAATAAATACTTTATAGAATTGTTGTGAGGATTAAACATAATAGTGTATGAAAATTTTCTTTTGCAGTGCTTGAACTGTAGAAATCACTCATTCACTGAAAACTATGTTATCATAACCATGTTATCATTTTCTAGTGAATTTTCTTGGAAATTTCCAGTTATTTAATATACAATCAACTAGTCTTTTAAAGTATAAATTCATTCCAGTTGAGACCCATATTTTCTGTGGGTTTTTTTTTTGTTGTTGTTGTTTTTAGTTTTAGATGGACATAATACCTTTACTTTATTTGTTTATTTTTATGTGGTTCATGGGATTGAACCCAGTGTCTCACACATGCTAGGGAAGCACTCTACCACTGAGCCACAACTCTGTCCCATATTTCCTGTTTTTGACTCTTCTCCCTTATCCCAGTACTGCCTCTCATCCAATCAGCCCACTCAGGTACCTACTAAAGGGAACATTTACAAACTAGCATTAGGTACACAATCATAATTATCCCTTCTCAAATTGAGCCTTCTTCATACTTGCAAAAACCGCACTTTGTGTTAGATTATTCTATTCTTATACTTAGAAGTTCAAGTACCTAGAAGTTAAATAGGAAACCTCACCTAGGGGTTTGCTTGACATCTATATTTATTTCCTGGGTGTAATGAAGAGAAGCTTGCAAATTGGGAGAGGGTTTCATAGGAATAGTTCCCTTTGATTGTATTTTAAGTGATGTTAATAAAGAAACATCCTAATTCATGGCTTTATTAGCATATTCCTTGGAAGTCTGTTAACTTTGTGACACAGCTGAATCTAAATTAATGAATAACTTAGGGGTAAGTTTCTGCTATATATAAATTATATTTTCAGGTTATTATAGTTATAAAGAAAAATAATTGTAAGGTCACAGGCACTTGAATCAGACCAATCAAATCCTATCCTGATTCTATTTCCTGTGAGATTTTGACAAAATTACATAACATCTCTAAGCCTCATTGCACATTAGTAAACGCTGATGATCCTTTAAATTCACTTAATAGAATTATGTGAGTTAAATAAAATCTTCAAAATTCATTAAGCAAAGTTGAAATATAGTAATTACACAATAAACATTGTCTAGTAAAATTGTGATTAATAAGTACAATCCAGACATCAGCTACTCTTTTCTTGCTTCTTAATTTTCTGATTGCACTAGGTTGAGTCTTTCTATTCATCTTTATTTTTTCTCCAATATTGCTGAAATTCTGAAGTTAATTTTTTATATTCATAGTTCAATATGGAGTTGAGGTCTGTTGAATTATTGCTCTTTGCTATTAATTTCAGGGTTTTCCTTTCATTGTTACCTTGTATTGATTTAAGCAAAGTAAAATATATTCTCCTGATTGGCTTATGTAAAAAACCTTATTTATTTTTTATTATATTCCACTTTCAAATCCAGTCCTAGGTTTTACTCTTTTAAAACCAAATAATTAAAAGCTTATTAATTCCCTCTGGAAACATCTAGGTAACTCCACGTGGTCTCTGTTCCTTTGCTCCTTATCAGGATAACAATTGTGCCATTGCTATGTACATTCCTCCTCAACACACACAGCTTAGAAAGCAGCCAGGTCTGTGATTTTCTCCTATGGTTCATTAAAGTGAGAAGGTTTACTTTTGCTTTTGTTTCAGCATTTTGAACAAAAGAAAAGCAATTTTGGGTAAGTTTTTATCATCTTATGTATACAGAAGTTTGAGTTGCAGCAACCACTCAAGTGATATTAAAGGGACAAATATTACCCTGAAAAGACCGGTTTTAAGTCTTTTCTTAGATTATACTTTAAGCAGACTGAACCAATTTGCACAGGCAAGTCATTTGTTCATGGAGGATTGGATTTACAGTCAAAATTCATATGACCTCGGATCCTTATCTATCCAAGATAAATTAATATTTTATCTTTACAATATGGTTCTAATTATATATAAATTAAAAAATAAAAATTGACATGTATTATAAATCATAAAACATGACATATGAGTTACATCAAATTGAATCAGGGAAGCATGGCAGCATACAAAAATTAACATGGGTTTTGAAATCAAAAGACCTCAGTTGGAGTCCTGAATGAGACTTTTTATCTCCCTTTACATCCTCCCAGAATGAGGAAAATAATAATAATTAAAATAATAATACCTTTTCACCGATCTGTTAGAAAGGTTAAAAGAGAAAACTACTTTTAAATTTGCTTGTTTTTACAGCTTTGTTGAAAAGAAAAAAAAAAAAACTGGGTTCTAATTCCTTTTCCCTTGTCATAAATTTGGCTCTAAGAGTCAAGAATATTGTCTGGCTTCTTTCCCAGAATTTCTGTTAGTTCTTGTCCAGAGAGGGTTGCTGGCAAGTCTGTTGCAGTTGACAGGTGGCAGAGTCCTGGCCATGAGGAGCACAGGGGCAGTACTGACCTTTGCTTTGGTTTGTATCAAGGGTCGTGGTGGTGATGATTTTAAGGACATGTTACATCCTCCACTGAATTTTCAACTTCATCTGTTTGATATCACTGTCAGGGCACTGTCCAGAGTTCAGTAGGTGGGAGGATTCCTGCAAAGTACTCCTGGGAAGGGATGCGATACAGCTGGTTTCTGCAGGATATAAGATAAAAATGAAATTTGCCATACTCTGTCCTTTTAAAGACTGTAAAATTTACCATCTGGGCTAAATGCTTTGTATGGTCACCTGGTGAATTCTTGCAGTAACAATGATCGAGTATCTATAAAGCACCAGGTACCATGGTAGTTGCTGGGAATGCAGAGATGAAACCCTCAGGTAATCTTGGATCTCATCTTCTTTTTTATCAAATAAAGGAGTGCTAGAAGACTTCAGTTTTAATACTTCATATGCTCAAGCTTAAACCAGGAACTCATGATGAATAAATACTTACCATGGAGAGAAGAAAGACAACTTGAATCTTGAGATTTTCCGCCATGTTTAGGGGCCATTGGTTCCTAAGACAGTAGGACTTAATAGGCGTAGGGTGGGTAGGAGTGGCAACAGAGGAAGTCAAAGACATACACAGGGGTCATTGTGGCAGTAGACATTCATGTCATGGGATATATTCATGCATGAATATTTTATCTATTTTATCTAGCAAGAAATCAAAGATCTGTTATTAACTAAGAGAAATGATAAGACCAGGGCTCTAGAATTCAAAATATTCTGATACAAAAATCTCTGATACTCTATGAACCGATTTCTTCCAGGGAATGTGAAGTTACAGATTATTTTCAGCTCTTATAAACTATGTTCTTCTCAGGACAATGTTTTGCCCAATGAGTTTGCCTCTTGACTGACTATACTAATGCTTTGTTTGAACATAACCTCGGCAGAGGGAGACCTATGATAGCTTTAGCTCTTACTCTGCAACCCTCTGCTACCCTCTTCTGGTAGTAATCTATCACTGCAATTAACCCTTCAGATTAGGTGAAAATATCATCTCCAGGTGTGGTTGATAATGGCCAAGTTAGGAAAAGTTATATGGGGCATACCTAATAGCCAAGTTCAGCTCTGGACTCTGGGAAAATTAGGTCCTGTCACATAATTTTTCATCCAAATGTTATGGAGGTGATGGCCCAGACAGTTCCTATCAGGCTGGTGATACACAATTGTTGGGCTCCCAACAAGAGGGTGGACATAGCAGTAACAATGAGAAAGTTACATTTAATTATGCTATATTTGGAGTTACAGGAAGTATAAGGTAGATAAACTCCCTTTCCCCTAATTATACTATTTTAGAATGATAAATTTTATACTTCTATCCCCTTCCTTATTTCATTGTTACCATAATACATTTATTTTTGTTGTCTAACTTGCTTCATTTGATTAATTTTGTTAACTTTGATTAATTTTGAATATGTCATTATAAAATGAGCTTCAGAGAAATCGTTTTTATTTGTTGTTAGTTTGTTTTTGTTGTTGTTGCTTCTATATCCTGAACACTTAGATTAGGGCTTGATACCTATTAGCTACAAATGGACACTTTTAGAATAAAGAAATACCAGTGAAAATTAGTTTATATTCACTGGACTGCAGGTCGGAGATAGAATCAGACCATTAAAAATATACTGCATTTTCCATTCCTGCTGCTTAAAGAGTGAGGATATGAAACAGGAGAGTGAATATGAACTGAGATTAAAAAAAATTTCTCAGACTTTAGGAAAATGAGATTTATGGGTTTTGCCTAGAGGTCTCAAATGTTACAGCTTTTGTGAATTGTGTATAGATATCTTGCTTAAATTAAGACTTTTAAAAGATAATAATAGTAAAGAAGATTCATAGATGTTCATCCCCAATAAAGGCATAAGGCTAAGAAACTTGGATTTTGAATAAGCATATCCAAAATATTCTGATACAAAAGTCATCTGATGACACTTTGAGAGGAAAAAAAGGATCCTTCATAGTAAAAGAATAAAATTGTTCTTAGACATTCAGTGAGATCATTCAGGAGGAGATTTCACCTCTGAAGAAGGTAGGTAGACATTGGAAACAGCTGGAGCTGGTAGGCAACAGAGCATCAGGGCATGCCCAGTTTAGTACTTGTTAAAATGTACTTTCTGCAATTTCCTTCTTAAGGATTGTATTTTAATATGTAGCAGGTGATTCTGATGCCAGAAACTCTAAGTTTTGCTCTGGAAATAATTGGCATAAATGGAAGGAAAGAGGATTTTTTTTTTTAAGGCATATGCCCGATACTGTGTCAAGAGAGCTTTACCCAGAGGTAAGTATTGTTACCATTATTTTACAGGTGAGGAAAATTAGAATCGCACAACATACAATTACTTGAGGTCACACTGATGGGAAAGAGGTCAGTTGTTACTTGGATAAAAGGTGTCCTGAATCCACCCTTGAGGTTTTTTTATAATGCACAATGGTTGCCCACTAGTAGAAGCATAAGGGAGATTTGTTGGATGGATAAACAGGTGAGTGAGTTATTAGTCAAGTGAGTGATAAATAAATAAATGACAGCAGTGTGAGTGACTGTGAAAATAGTTGAAGGTGAGTAAACTGCTAGTTCTGAACTATAGTGTTAATGAGAATCACCAATAGAGACATCCATTATAACAAGGCAATCCCAGGTTTAATGGAATCCACATTCCTCCAATGACACATTTTTTTTAAGAAGTCAGATTTACTAATGCTCAATGTTCACAATATGTACTCTTTTAAAGAAATAGTTTACAAATTGGCCAAATATACAAATTGTATAACTTGGATGCCAAACTAATAAAGAATATCATCAACATCCAAAAATGTTCCCTAGTTCCATTTTGCAAATATTATTTATTTCCCTCAAAACTAGCTCTTGCCTAAACTAAAATCCAATTCTATTCTTCTAAGTTTTTCTCTTTCCAGATTTTCATAAATGCAATCAGTATATGTTGTATTCTTTGTTTTCATTATTGAAGCTTTAGAATGAATATTGAAATCAAATAATATGATCCATTTTTATTGTTTTATTTTAAAAGTGTTTTTGCTTCTTCTAGTTTTTTACTTTCAGAAGTAAATTTGTAAATTTCTATCATAAAAAAGTGCACTTGAGAAATTAATGAAGTCGAATGTAATCTTTATATCAATTTGAGAGAATTTAGGTCTTTTAATTAATGAAAAGTATATCTGTTCATGAACTTAAATTGTCATTAATTTCTATTAGCAACTTTTGATGATTTCAGCATAAAGATCTTAAACACATTTTATTAGATTTGTCACTAAGGATTTTAGGATTTTTTATGCTATTGTAAACATTTTCTACTTTAATTTCACACTTTTAAAATGAGTGTTTTCTTAAATTTTGCACCCTAGGAGCCTCTATTACCTTACTTTAATCTCACTATGAACAGTATATAGAAATGCAACCACATTTTGCATATTGATTTTATGATGCATAATTTTGTTAAGCTCGCTTATTAATTCTAACAGGTTTTGGGTGACTTACTTTGGAGAAATTTATGCATAGGTTGTCTTCCATCTATTAATGAGGACTCATGGCTTTTTTTTCCATTTCATTTGCATGGTTTATCTTGTCATATTGCTCTAACTAGGATCTACCTCCAGTAAAATATTTAATAGAAAAGAATTTTAACTCTTCCTTAATTTTAAAGGAGAAAGAATTTAATCTTTCACTCAGGGGACAATTTTCTCATAGATACTGCTTATCAGGTTGAGACTATTTCCTTCAAATTGTGCTTAGAGTTTTTATTATGAGTAAATGTTGAATTTTTGTCAAATATTTTTATGCATTTATTTATGATTATAAAATATCTATGCTAATATTTTGCTCATATGCTGAATTATATTATCATACTATAATACAAATATAATGCTACATATACAACATAAACTACATAATTATGTGCTATATATACATATATATTTATAGATTATTTTTATTGGTACTGAGAATTGAACTCAGTGGCAAAGCCACATCCCAGCCCTTTTTAATTTTTTTTTTTTTTTAAGACAGGGCCTTGCTAAGTTCTGAAACTGGATTGGAACTCACGATTCTCTTGCCTCTGCTTACTGTACTTTTTAAATATATCGCTGGATTCAATGTTATATGACATATGGGGAAGATGGGCCTTATATATATTTTAAAGCAGTCAATTCAATAAGAATATGTAATGAGGGGCTGGGGATGTGGCTCAAGCAGTAGTGCTCTTGCCTGGCATGCGTGGGGCGCTGAGTTCCATCCTCAGCACCACATAAAAATAAAATAAAGATGTTATGTCCACTGAAAACTAAAAAATAAATATTAAAAAATTCTCTCTCTCTTAAAAAAAGAATATATAATGATCCAAAATGAAAATGCATGTAACAATAGAGATTTTTGTAAAAATTTTAAATTTGTTTTTTTAGGTATACATGACAGTAGAACATATTTTGACATATTATACATACATGGAGTATGACTCATTCTACTTAGGAATCTATTCTTGAGGTTGTACATGAGGTAGAGTTTCACTGGTGGTATACTCATAGACAAACATAGGAAAGCTATGTCTAATTAATTTGTCTTTCCTCTTCCCATCATCACTCCCTTTTCTTCATTCCCCCTTGTCTAATCCAATGAATTTCTACTCTTCCCTCTCCACCCTTATTGTGTTTTAGCATCTGAATATCAGAGAGAACATTCTACCTTTAGATTTTGGGGATTGGTTCATTTCACTTATCATGATAGTCTCCAGATCCATCCATTATCAGCAAAAATCATAAATGAGATGGTATCAAACTAAAATGCTTCTTTACTTCGAAGAAAATCAAGAACATTAATAGGGAGCCTACAGAAAGGGAGAAAATCTTTACCACCTGCATCTCAGAGCATTAATCTCCAGGATATATAAATAACTTGAAAAATTAATACCAAAAAATAACAGATATTTAAATCACATGACACAAAAGCTTATAAAGAGAAAAAATAGACAAAAATTGTATTTGTAGGGTTATATATTCTTGTCAAAATAATTAAATTAACATGTGGATAAAATATATATAAGGATACAACAGATACACATTAAGTATCAGCCACTTGACCTAGTTGTTATTTCTAGCAAACTATAAAAACAACAAAAAATTCTAGATTATTTTATTTTTAAAAAAACTTTTGTTTTTATTTGAATACTTATCCATTCTGTTAGAGTATGTTGAGAACGGAATTAATTTAAAGGAAAACTAATATTGGCAGCAATAAAATTAAAATGAAAAAAAAATCTTACATAACACAAGTGATAAATGAATACTTTTGTATTCTGTGATGTTCACTTAGGGGATTCCTTTATTGGATAAGTTGTAGTTTAATTTAAATTTACTTGAGTCATAAGTATTTGAAAATGTCAAAAACAATGCTACAGAGGTAAAGATAGACAAAGCAAATAAAAGAGTATATTGGAATTCATTAAACACCTTTATTGAAAACAGTACTTGACAATTAGAAACAGTTCAAATAATATTTTTGCAGTTAAATAAAAAAACTACCTCAAATTATTGTTCATACTAGAGGGGATAGCGTTACTTTTGTTTCTGACATAAAATAAGAGAATTGACATTCTATATGGAAATTTATCTTTTAAATACAAAGAATATACTCTGCCTGTTACAGTGGAATGACAGGAAATGAGTTTTCAGCCCTTCTGGAAGTTCACAGCAACAGTAAGATCAGTAAGTCTCAGGATCATCCTGAGGCTTAAACCTGCAAACAGCTCCACAGGCATATTTTTTGAAAGTTTAAATCTCACACCCATTATGGTAGCCATGAGGAAAGCTGCAAGTAGCAATAGTTCAAAATCTCATTTGTCCATGGAGACATGGTAAGCTCCATAGCCTGCCAAAAATTCAACAATGACCAACAATCAAAGAGGAAACACTACTTCTCTGCTTATATCCTAAAATGCATCCAAATGTCACAAGGGCTGCATAACCAAAACCAACCAGGTCCATTGGTGAATTTTCAATTCTGGTGTAGTATTCCTTTTGTTGGGATCCTTTCTCTTCAAAGCCAGTCAAGCTCCTTCATGGTAAACCCAGTTTCACTTCTTTATCCCCATTGCACCAAGTACATTGTACAAGGTAGGTGCTAAAGTCTGGAAACATTCTTCCTCTACATTATTTTAACTGTGCGCAGAACACATCAAGGTGGATCAGGTTCTACACCTATAAGTATCAACAAACATAAAATGATTAAAATCACACAAAGTTTGTATGTCAACCACAATGATTTAAACTGAAATAAATAACAAAATATATGGAAAGCTCCTAAATTTTTGGAAATTAAGTAACACACATGTAAATAGCACAAAAAATAGAAAAGTTATATCAAAATAAATTAGAAAATACTTTTAAACTAGTTAAAAGGAAAGTAAAATATATCAATATTTTCAGTATATCACAGGATTTCCCCTTCTTAGGGATGAATAATATTCCATTTTGTGTATATACCACTTTTTAAAAACCTATTTATCCATTGATAATCATTTGAAGGACTTCCCCCTGTTAGCTAATGTGAATGTAGCTGCAAAGAACATGCAGAGGGTATATATCTTTGGAACCCAAGTTTCATTTCTTTTAGATACATGGTCAGAATTGAGATTGCTGAATTGTATGGTAATTTTATCTTACTTTTTAGGGGGTCTGTTGGAATGGGAGAAATTCAGTATTGTTTTTAAAAGTGCTGCACCATTTTACATTTTTATTTAAATTTCTTTTTTGTAGTTGTGACAGTATGCCTTTATTTTATTCATTTATTTTTATGTGGTGCTGAGGATCAAACCCAGTGCCTTAAGCATGCTGGGCAAGTGCTCTGTCACTGAGCTACAGCCTCAGCCATTTAAAATTTTTAACAGTAATTCACAAGGGTTCATTTCTCCACATCTTTGTCAATTCATATTATTTTGTGTGCCTTATTTACATATTTATTTGATAGTTGCCATTCTAATTGTTATGAGGTGATATCTCAATGTGGTTTCTGGTTTCATTTTCCGTAATGATTAGCAATGCAAATCGTCTTTTTATACTTATTGGCTATTTGTATTTATTCTTTGCAGAAATGTCTATTTTAGTCATTTTCCCATTTTTAATCAAATTATTTAACGTTGCTGACATTGAGTTGTGGGTGTATTATATTTTAGACATCAAACCTTTATCAAATAGATATTTCTCAAGCACTTTTCAATATTTCATAAGTTACTTTTTCAGGCTGTTAATTGTTTAGTTTTTGTAGAAGTCTTTAAATTTAATGTGATCACACTTTTCTATTCCCCCCCTTGTTTTGCGTTTTTGCTGTCATATCTAAGATATGACAAACTCCAATGTAATTGTTTTCCCCTAAGTTCCCCCCCCCCCCCGCCCCAGAGGTTTTATACTTTCAGGTCATGTGTTATTATCTAACAAATTTCGAGTAAATTTTTATATTTTTTTCAATTTTATTCTTCTATATGTGGATATCCAGTTTTCCTGATACAATTTGTGCAAGAAACTATTCCTTTACCATTTCATAACTTTGGCACTCTTGTCAAAGACCAGTTAGTTGACTTTATTTATGGAATTTTATTTCTGGCCTCTCCTTTATGTTTCATTGTTCCATATATCTCTCTTCATTGAAGTACCTTAATGTTTTAATTGCTATGTTATAAGGGAGTGTGAAACCACTTTGTTTCTTCTTTCTCAAGATTATTTTGGCTATTTGGGGCCCATGAAATTTTATATAAATTTTAAGACTTTTTCTATTTCTAAGGAAGAGTGCCATGGAAATTTTGATAGGGATTGCATTGAAATTGTGGATCACTTTGGGTAGTGTGGATATTTTAGCAGTAACACTTTTTTTTTCCAATATATTAATTGGCAGACCTTTCCATTTATTTGTGATTTCTTTGAGCAGTGTTTTGTAGTTTGTGGTATAAGTTCAATTTCTTGGTAAGATTTATTTCTATTTTATTCTTTCTAATGCTATTATAAGTGAGATTGTTTTCTCACTTTTCTGTGAATTGTTCATTGTGAATCTATAGGAAAAAACTGAATATTTGGGTTGATTTGGTAACCTTCAACTATTCTGAATTCATTTAGTAGTTTTCATAATTCTTTTAAAAATAATTTGTGAACAGAGATAATCTATCTTACTGCTTTCCAATTTGGATGACTCTTTTTTCTTTCTCTCATATAATTGTTTTGGCTAGAATTTCCAGTAGTATGTTCAATAGAAATCAAAAGAGAAGTTGTTTGTGCTTTTTTTCTGGTCTTAAAGAAAAAAACTTTCAAATTTTTTTCACCAATGAGAATAATATTGAAAACAATTTTCATCTATTACTAATTTTTAAGTTTTTAAAAAACTTAAAAATGTGAAAATGTTAAATTTTTTCAAAAGCTTTTTTTACATATCAATTGAGATGATCTTTTGTTTTTTGTTTCTCATCCTAGTAATGTTGCATATTACATCAGTCAATTTTTATATGTTGAACAATTCTTGTATTCCAGGATTAAATCCCATTTGGCCCTTCATAATGTATTGATGAATTTGGTTGTGCCATTTTAAAGCAAAAAAGCTCTTAGCTTCAGTTTCATGCAAAATTCTACCCTTTACATTGCCCTTCCTCACATTGTGTTATCAATATAATGAATTTATAAATTAATATTTTGATAGTTATTTTATGCTATTGTTTTTTTATATTGTAGATCAGAAGTAAAAGTGATTTATGCAACATAATTATGGTATTTCAGGATTCTGTATTTGTGCATAAGTATTTTCATGTTGTTTTCTGACTGCCCTCAATTCAAACTGAAGCATACCCTTTATCACTTCCTGTAAGGGAAGACTATTGATAATGAACCTTCTCAAATTTGATTATATAGGAAGGACTTTGTTTTTTCTTCACTTTTAAGATACAGTTTTCTAGATATAGCATTTTGCTTAGCAGCTTTCTTAGATTTAACACTTTAAATTTAAATGTACCATTCATTTTTCTTCTCATCTGTGAAGGTTTTGTCTAGAAATCCATGGATAATTACATGGAAACTCCTCTGTATATGAGTAGGTTTTTTTTTCTCTTGCTCCTTTCAGTTTTCTCACTATGTCTTTAATTTTTGACAGTCTGATCATGTGTCTTTTGTTTCTCATAACAAGCTTAAGATGAGAAAAGAAAACATAACCCAGTTAAAGGAAAAATAAATTCCATCTCTAGAAACCAACTTTAAATAAATGGAAATCTATGAATTACCTGAAAAAGAATTTTCAACATTTTTCTTAAAGAATCTCAGTGGGGTATAAGAGAACATAAAAAGACACTAGAAAAAAATCATAAAATGGATGATGAGCAGCATGGCAATATTAACAATGAGGTAAAACTGAGTAGGCCCAACTCTCCATTCTATTGGCTCAGGAAAAGATGTCTTCAATAGGACTCCTAAAGTACAAGAAGTAAAATCAAGAATCAATAAATGGGATTGCATCAAACTAAAAAGCTTCTTCACAGCAGAGGAAACAATCAAGAACATGAACAGAAGCTTATAAAATGGGAGAAAATTTTTACCACCTGCACCTCAAACACAGCATTAATCTCCAGGGTATACAAAGAATTCAAAAAACATCAAAACAACATATAACTCAATCAATAAATGGGCAAAGGAACTGACCAGGCACTTCACAGAAGAATAAATTCAAATGGTCAAAAAAATATGAAAAAGTGTTCAACATCTCTAGCAATTAAAAAGCAATGCAAATTAAAACTACACTGAGATTCTACCTCATTTCAGTCAGAATGGCAATCATCAAGAACAGAAGTAACAATATATGTTGGTGAGGATGTGGATAAAAAGGTTCACTCACACATTGCTGGTCGGATGGTAAATTGGTGCAACCAATCTAGAAAGCAGTATAGAGATCTCTCAGAAAACTTGGAATGGAACCACCATTTGACCCACCTATCCCACTCCTTTGTTTATACATAAAGGACTTAAAATTAACATATTCAGTGACAAAGCCACACCAATGTTTATTGAAGCACAATTCACAATAGCTGAGCTATGGAACCAATCTAGCTTCCCTTCAACAGATGAATGGATGAAGAAATGTGGTATATTACTCAATGGAATATTACTCAGCCATTAATAATATTATGGTATTTGCCAGTAAATGGATGGAAATGGAGAATATCATTCAAAATAAAATAAGCCAGTGCCGCCAAACCAAAGGTTGCATGTTCTCTCTGATATGTGAATGCTAACCTATAACAAGGGTTGTGGGGACAAGTGCATGGAGTACGGCATACATGGCATACATTAAAGGTATCTGAGTAGCAAGCCACTCCCCTCATGCTAGGAATGTGAACAGCACTTAGCATACCCCATAGGCACAGCCCTGGGTGTGAGGCCATGTGTTGCAGTCCCTGTGCCTGCTCCACAGCCACTCCTCCATTGGTTGCTGCAAGGGCAGTTAGCAAAAATTGCATTGGTGGCTGCCTGTAATTTGCTTAGCTACTGCTTGAGTATAATACATGGTGATTGTGTAATAAAGTCAGACCTGCTTCCTGTTTGGTCTCTGGAGGTCTTGATTAGCGACTCAGCAGCCACACTCTCCTTTATCTTGTTCCATGGACCTCCTGGCTGGAGGAGAGAGAGCTCATGCAAAAGGAGGGTAGGAAAATGAATTATACAAACTCATTGGATTAGACAAAGGGGAAGGAAGGGAAGGAAAAAAAGGATGGGAATAGGAATGTTAGTAGAAAAACCAGACATAATTTTTCTATGCTCACATATGAATACATGACCAGTGTAATCCCACATTGTGTGCAACCACAAGAATGGTATCACACCTCTAATGGGTTTTACCCCATGTACATAAAATATGTCAAAACACACCCTAATATCATGTATATTAAAAACAACAACAATATAACAAAAATTATGGAGATCAAAATACAATAACCATATTAAAATTATGTAGAGATATTTCACAGAAGTTTTTTGTCAAGCAGAAGAATCAGTGAGTTCAAAAATAAAGTCATTTGAAATTATTGTGTCAGAAAAACAAACAAACAAAAAACAATGAAGGAAATGGAGAGCCTAGGGTAATTGTAGAATGCTGTAGTGTTTAATAATATTTTCATTATGTGAATCCCAGAGGAGACACAGAAGTGGCCTGTTTGAATCAATAATACCTGAGAACTTACCAAATCTGTAGAAGTAAATAGATATCTATATTCCAAATGTTCAAAAACTCTGACAATTATTAACCAAGTGTTTCTCTCCCATGTGACATTCTCATGTTCCTTATGGATTTCTTTCCTAAACTCTCTTTTACCTCACTGAGTTTCTCTAAGAAAAATATTGAAAATTTTTGTTAGATTTCCATTTCCTGAAAGTTGGTTTCTGGAGTTGTATTTTGTTTTCTTGTCTTTTCTCAAATCTTGTTATTTCTTGCTGGGATTTGGGCATTTGATAAAATAGCCTCTCTCCTTATCTTTGTGAAGTAACTTTTAGGGAAGAAGTTAAACAATTAGGATGAATAGTGATTCTAGAAGCCTCCCAAACATTTGGAGAAGAATGCACTTTTTCTAGTCTTTTGCCTGTTGTTTCCTAACTGGAAGAATTTTCTAGTTTATTTTTAGGAGAAAGTAATGACTTTCCTACAATGTCTTTCTGTGGTAACACATGTTTTTTGGTGCTTTAACAAGGTATTATGGTCTTAGTGGCTCCCAGATATGCCATCAGCACTCTGAGTCAAGTGATACAAACAAAACAGTTCCTCTTTTCTTTTTCTTTCAAGAGAGAAGTGACAAATTGGGCATATTTCTTCCCCAATTGTAGTACATTTTGCTGGACATGAGGAAGGGCTTTTAATAACTTTTCTTAGCTATTTCAAAGTGGCTATTTTGACTTTGCACTTGCTTGCATTACCGAAGTTTCATGACTGGATTTTGGAGTTCTTCTAAAGACTTTTTGGATCATGTTGTTCACAGCCTCTCTATGAAGAAAAGAGGTCTGGGTCTTCCTACTCCTCTATCTTGCTGACATCATTCTCCCTAAATATTTTTAAAGGAGAAACAAATTGGAAAAATTCACAATACCATATTTCAGGAGTTATTTTGAAGCTATAGTAATCTAGAGAATCTGGTGAAAGTATAGACATATAAATCAATTGAATTGAATAGAAATCCCAGAAATAGACCTTTACACAAAAGCACATCTCCTTTCCATTCATAAAAACAAGCCAATCACTATGTTATATACAATGAGTAAGAAGATAGAACACATTTTTAGGGCTCATAATTTTTGTTTTTGCTAATAACCTATTCCTTTGCCATGGATAGAAATCCTCCATCAAGTCCCACATAGAGTATCCAAAGAGAGTCTATAATAAGAATGTATTTGCTTTTGAGAAGAGCATACCTGTATCCTTTTCCATTCGACTGGATAGTTGAGAAGTAAGCATCATACTTTTAAAACTGATATATATGGCATTGTTTATATATATATATATATATCTCCTCTTTTGGTGTAGAAAGTTCTGAAAAGTAAAACCCTCTGGAGTGGCTTGAGCTAGCATGACTTGAAGAGGAAGTGATACCAGGAAACATGATGGCTGTAACACCCAAACCTTTCAATTCTCTTAACAATCTTAGAAATAGACAGATTCCAGCATCTCAATGATTTCACATACAAGACTGACCACAAAAGTTAACAGAGAAGCATAAAGTAGGAGGCAACACTGCCAGTTGACTGGCCAGGCAACGGAATGTCCAACAAGGAAGTGATTGACTGTTTATACCCTTGGAGGAATTAATAGCTACTCATCCCATGGGTAGGTCCATAGAAACAGAGGGCACTGAATGAGGCTGATTCCACCATGAAAAAACTGGACTTCAACACATCTCTAGAGGATCTGAGAATTACATGGAAAAAAGTCACAGTTACCTCCTCAGCACCAGCAAAAGAAGATTCATGCCTCTTAAATTCTTCTTCCCTAAATTAATGGTGTAGGAACTGGAAGCTAAGATGGAACAGATGCCATGAATGATATTTAAAGGAAAAGTACACCAGTAGGCAAGGAGGTTGTGTGTGGAAAAAATGTCCAAAGAATAGATCCCTTCCTATCATTAGATTTAATGTCTTTTCTGAACTGAATAGTGTGCTGATTTAGACATAACTATGTTTTAAACAAAACAATTATTTAAGAAGTGAATTTAATTTCCTTTTAATAAGTGAAAAATAATTGTTAACTTAGCATAAGTCTCCCTGAAGGATTCCATGATCTTACCATGAAGAAAGGTTAACCATAGTACATTGGAAATTGATGTACTTTAAAAAGTTTATTTATATTCCAAATATTAGAGGCTTCTCAGAACACTAGTTGCTTTGTTTTAATTCTGGTACTGCACTCTGAAAAAAATAATGGACTTAAAACTACACTTTTGGACAATGGGCACTGAGAAATTGGGAGAGAATTAATCTATATTAACTGGACTAAGTAGTTAAACATTAAAAAAAATTCACCATAGTTCATTTAAACCTTTAAGTCATAAAAAAGACATAGAATTTTAATTTACTTCTCAACTTTCAGTATTGCATCAGCAAATTATATCTGCATCTTATTTGTTATGAAAGTACAAAAATTATTAAGTCACCTCGGTTGGGTTGATAAACCCAGATTATCATTTTTACTTCATAGAGTTGATTTTTCAGCAAAGTCTGAATATGTCACTTCAAGAGTGGAATTCTTACTTAGAAATTTTTGTATTTTACTTGAATAGACTGGATCTCTTTTTTCACTCCTTGCATCCATACATCTTATCTAGAAGAAGAAGAGAATGTTTAAAGAAATATGTTTGGCTTCCAAATTCTGCTCTTCTAGTCCCATGACCCAGCTTTTCATTTTCTCCAGTTATTTGGAAGGGTATACATGTATCTATGATCTACCCGATAATTCAGAGAAAAGACCACACTTCATCACTGTAGACCACAAGATAGAAGCTCCTTGCTATCTTGTTAGTTTCATAAATATTGATATCATGCTAGGTGTGGGCTGATTCAGAGCTTTCATACACTACTATGCCAGTGTAAGATGAAATAATTTGTTTTCTGAATAACAATTTTATGAACACATATAGTTTTCTTTCAAAGGTTTTCTAAAATTAAAATTGAAATATTTACTATTTAACACATGCACTTTTTGGAAACAACAATCTAAAATATACTTTTGCATGCATAGATTAAGTTAGACAACTAAACTGAATGAGTTCTAACTTGTACATAAAAAGGGTTAGATGTTCTTTGAGAACTCTACGTGGTCTATAGAAAAGGGGATAGTGCGTAAGGACAGAAAATGAAGAGAAGACAAGAAGGAGGGAAGGGAAGAAGGAAGGCAGTTAGGCAGGCAGGGAGAGAGGAAGAAAGACAGGGAAGAGAACGGAGAGAAGAAGAATCAACTAATGAGTATCTAATCCATGGGATCATAATGCAAATTAAAGAAAAATCCTTAGCATGATTCTTCTTATAGATTAATTAAACAGTGACATTTTAAATTTTTATTATGCTAAAAACATTGGTTTTTAAAATTTTTTTAAATTTATTTATTTGTTCTAATCAGCTATACATGACAGCAGAATGCTCTTTGATTCATTGTATACAAATGGTCTTTCCTATTCCTTGCCCCCACACTCTCTCCATTTGCCTCATCCAAAGTTCCTCAACTGATCACAAATTTAATAATTTGAGTTTTCTCTTCCCATCTTTTCATTAAGGTGGCAAAGGGTTTGCCAATTTTATTTATTTTTTCAAAGAACCAGCTGATTTTTTTGTCAGTGTTTTGAATTTTTTTGTTTCAATTTGATTGATTTTAGCCCTGATTTTAATTTAAATTATTTAATTAAAATAATAGAATTATTTAATAATCAAATTAATTATTTTAATTAAAATGATTAAAATCCAGGGTTATGATTTCCTGTCTCCTTTTACTTTTGGTGTTTTTTTCTTCTTCTTTTTTCTAGGGCATTGATTTCTAGGTCATTTATTTGTTGACTTTTTCTTCTTTTTAATGAATGAGCTCAATGCAATGAACTTTCCTCTTAGCACTGACTTCATAGTATCCCAAAGATTTTGATATGTTGTGTCAGGTTCTCATTTATGTCTAATATTTTTTTTATCTCCTATCTGATGTCTTCTGTTATCCATGCATCATTCAGTAGTGTATTATTTAGTCTTTAGGTGTTGGAGTAGCTTCTATTTTTTATTTTATCATTGATACCTAATTTTATTCTGTTATGGTCAGATAGAGTGCAGGGTAGTATCTCTATTATTATTATGTTTTTGCATTTTCATTTACTAATACTTGCTTTGTGGCATAACATATGGTCTATTTTGGAGAAGGATCCATGTACTGCTGAGAAGAAAGTATATTCACTTGTTGATAGATGGAATATTCTATATATTAAGTCTAAATTATTGATTGTTTTATTGAGTTCTGTAGTTTTTTTGTTTAGTTTTTGTGTCAAAGGTCTATCCAGTGGTGAGAGAGGTATATTAAAGTCACCCAGTATTATTGTTTTGTGGTCTATTTCATTCTTGAAGTTGAGAAGGGTTTGTTTGACATACACAGATGCCCCATTGTTTGGGGAATAGATATTTATGACTGTTATGTCATATTGATATATAATTCCCTTAAGTAGTATTAAATGTCCTTCTTTATCCATTTTCACTAACTTGGTTTGAAGTCCACTCTATCTGATGTGTGGATGGAAACCCTTGCTTGTTTACTTGGTCTATGTGAGTGATACATTTTTTTCCCCATCTTTCAGTCTGTGAATGTCTTTTCTGGTGAGATGAATGGCTTGAAGGCAGCATACTGTTAGCTCTTTTTTTTTTAATACAATCTTCCAGTTTATGTCTTTCAATTGATGAGTTTAAGCCATTCACATTCAAGGTTATTGTTAAAATATATTTTGTATTCCCAGTAATTTTTGTTTAATTTTGGTTTTTAACTTGACTTGGTTTCTCTTTGATTGGACTTTCCTTTAGTGTAGTTCCTCCCTTTGCAAATTTTTATTGTTCTTTTTTATTTCCTTCTCATGAAATATTTTGTGAAGAATGTTCCGTAGTGCAGGCTTTCTTGCTTTAAATTCTTTTAACTTTTGTTTATTTAGAAGGTTTTTATTTTTTCATCAAATCTGAAGCTTAATTTTACTTGATATAAGATTTTTGGTTGGCATCCATTTTCTTTCAGAGCTTGGTATATATTCTTCCAGGATCCCCTGGCCTTGAGGGTCTGGGCTGAAAAAACACTAAGATACAAATTTGTCTCCCCTATATGTTATCTGATTCCTCTCTCTTGCAGCCTTTAAGATTCTATCCTTATTCTATATGCTAGGCATTTTCATTATAATGTGCCTTGTTGTAGATCAGTTGTAATTTTGTACATTTGGTGTCCTGAAATCTTCTTGTATTTGATTTTCCAATTCATTCTTCATATTTGGGGAATCTTCTGATATTATTTCATTGAAGAAATTGTGCATTTCTTTGGTTTGAAACTCTGTGCCTTCCTTTATCCTGATAAATCTTAGATTTGGTCTTTTATGTTATTCCATAATTCTTGGATGCTCTGTTCATGGTTTCTTACCATCTTCACTGTGTGGTCAACTTTGTTTTATGGATTGTATATTTTATCTTCATTGTCTGAGTTTCTGTATTCCATGTGATCTAGTCTGTTGGTTATGATTTCTATTGAGATTTTTATTTGGTTTATTGTTTCCTTCATTTCAAGGATTTTTTTTCAAAATTTCTCTTTCTTGAAGTAATCTTTTTTAAAATTTTTAATTTTTTTAGAGAGAGAGATTTTTTAATATTTATTTTTTTTTAGTTTTCGGTGGACACAACATCTTTGTTTGTATGTGGTGCTGAGGATCGAACCCGGACCGCATGCATGCCAGGCGAGCGCGCTACCGCTTGAGCCACATCCCCAGCCCCTTGAAGTAATCTTTTGTAACCTGTATTTGCTCTCTTATCTCTTTATTGGAGTGATAAATGTTTGCATATATTTGCTCACTTAGGTCATTTTTTAAATTTGCAGATCATTTTAATTATGTACATTCTTAACTCCTTCTCTGTCATTTTATCTACTGCATTGTCAATGGATTTTGTTGTTATAGTATCTTGGTTTGTTTGAGACATTTTTCTCCCTTGTTTCTTCCTGTCTACACCTCATCTCCTGCTCTCTTTCTCTCTGCTTTCTGCTCTCTTCCTCTCTGCTCCCTTTCTATCTGATGTTCTCTTCCTCTCCTAAAAAAAAACAAAGGAATACGTCACCTTTAGTGGGGAGATGAATGTTTACAGCACCCAATGCAACTAATATGCAGCCATAAATCAATTAGCTTTTATTTCCACACAGTTTTACTGCTATATACAGAAATGACAAGTATGGCTATGTCCTACCATATATCCAGTAGGTTTGCATGAGGGTTTACAGTTTCTAGTGGTAGACAGAGAGAGAAGGGGGTGTAGGATGTGATGTTTATGAGGTAGGACGTGAGAATATAGAGGTATTAGATTATAGGATGAGTGAAAAGAGGAATCGACAGAAATTGGCTCTTAGGAGAAAAAAAGAGAGAGAGGTGACCCTATTTGATGCTCCCTGTTGCCTCTGTAACAGGATGGTGACTGTTAACACACCTAGTAGGTTACCTCTGGGGCAACTGGGTCCATGGGGACCTTGGTGGTGGTTTTCCAGGTCCTGGTTATTGTCCAAAGATGGAAACGGCAATGTCCCTAGTTGGGGGCACCAGTAGTGTCAAGCCAATAGGTACCTTGCTATTAGGCTTCCAGGCCTCAGTCCGCGTCCCAAGATGGAATCTGCTTCAAATATAGGTAGCAGAGGTGGCAGTGGAGGTAACCCCAGATGGCAGTAGAGAAGATAAAGGCAACCACTTTCAGAAATGTAGCTGGAAGGATGGGTGCCTTGTTTGGTTATGGCACAACTGTGGCATGTTATGCTGCAAAGGACGCTGTCTCTTGACCCTATCCATTAAACCACAGTGGAGATTACCATGTAGGATGGGCCTTGGAGGTGGCTATAGTGTCCCAAGATGGAGGTGGTTTGGGTGTAGACACACACTGGTGGATAAGGAACCCCAATGGGTGTTGATCTCTGCATGCTCATGCTGGTGCCTGGCTCTAGGTGAGGCTGAGAGTGATAGGTTCTTTCCTGGCTCCCTAAAAACATTTTATTTTTGTGTAAAATACTTAGACAAGCTCCCAAGTGTTAAAAATGTCTTAAAATAAGGCTGCGTTTTATGTTATATTTTGGCCTAAGGCATCAATGAAAGTAGGACATTGACAGACCAAGAAAAGACAAAGTTTTCCTTTATTGACTTAAATTGACATATGTACTTAGAGATACACGATCTGGTATATTCCACCTACTTCTGCCAACTATCTAGCACTTCTTATGATCAGTTCAAATTAGCAGACTTTATAAGTCTAGGATCTAGAAATCCAGCTCAGGTCAGTTCTCAGTGTTCAACTGAACAATAATAGAGAGGTTTGTATTTGTTTTTGTTTCTCTCTCTTTTTTTTAAAGGAACTTGATTTAGCATTTCCATAAATACAAAAAGTAGTTAAATAGAATTTGAGTGAAAACGTTTTAAAGTTTTAGACGAATTAAGCTATGGCTTATCAGTATAGAAAGGAATCAATAATACATGATACCCCAAGCAATAAAGACACAAATCAAAAATCTAAATTATTTTGGGACTGCTTTCAACCAGAGAATTTTAGAGCTAGGTTAATAATTCAATTTGATAAGTACATTTCACAGTGATTCATGGTGTTATTATTTCAAAACTGAAAACATTCTGGATTCATTTACATGCCTCAAAAATACAGCTGCAACCAGAGTAAGTTCTTTGATGACTCCTGGAAAGAATCATATCCTGTTTCTTTCTTTTTTTCCACTGTAAATATCTTTGGAAAAAAAAAAAAACACCTCAAAAAGATAAAATGAAAGAACACATTAAAAAAGCCCTTAAACTGATTTTAAATATTAATCTAGTTCTACATAACTGTAAAATTATGTTTAAATTAGTTTGGTTTTCTTATTTTGATATATTTGCATGTTTTAGATGCAATAACCTTACAATAAACCTTAATTTTATCTTCTTGATTTTTTTTGAACCATCAAAACTGAATTTTTCTCGTTAATTGAAAGTGCATTTTCCTTTATCTTTTCTAGTCTTATGTGAAATTCTCCTTTAGGCCAGTGACTTTGCATATGTTTTCATCTAAAGGATGGTTGGAGCAGGGACATTCAACTGGCTCAATGTTTCTAGCTTTCTCCCATAGATAACAGAAGTAAATGCTTCGGTTTGGACCCAGATTATTAGGTTTATATTTACAAATAAGATGAGGTTACAGTTGATTAGGTTCTGAAACTGAATATGTATTTCCTGAAAATAGATTGAGCATTTATATATCCTTTGAACAATACCTTGCACCATGTGCAAGGTATGGTGAGGCCAGACATAGATCAATATAAACTGAAAGAATTTAACAGAATTTTTTTACTCACATTCCCTTGTGAGAACACATCATACCATCAAGGAACATTCAGGAAAATACCAGAATTAGTGTCAGATAATGCATATTCATATATTTGGAGGAGGGAAAGGGAACATATACTTGTACGTATCAATTTGCTTGTATGTAAGTCTGGGGCTCTGTCTCCATTCTATTGAAAAATAACTCATACTTTACTATTAAAGGAAAAAATGACTAACCCTTTTCTTCATTTTTTTCTTCTACATTTATTGGACACATAACCCAATATTGTTGTTATCCCCCAGAAATAATTTGTTATTTTCTCCTCTGTGAACATATCATTAGCTCTCTCTGCCCTTTACACACATTTTGCTGCTCTTTTAGAGGATAAGAAAGAATTTTTCTGAAACATTTCATGTCACTTTGATATATTAATTTGGTCTGGAATTTATTCATTTATATAATTTTGATATTTCTACATGTTTTACAATTCTCATAATGAAATTTTGTTCAGAATAAGTGTGTAATGAATGTTTGTGAAATGATTTCAAATCTATATCACAAAAATGTCTTATGCTTTTGATCACAATTATTTTGAAAGTAAAAATTGTACCAGTGTAGTTTATAGTATGCCTCAGTGAGTTTGAGATTAGCAGTAGAAACAAACATAAATACATAATAAGATAAATGCTAAATTTTATGTCAAGTGTAAGAGGAGTTTCAAAAGTAATGACTAGAGTTAATTAGTGTATATTAACAGGGAAACCTCACCTGGTCTGAATTGGTATGTTTTTCCTGGTAAAATGATAGATTAAGTTGAGACCTGAAGGATGACTAGGAATAAGTTGTTTAGTTTTTTCCTTAACTTCAATATTAGTCATGAAATTCCTAAATGTCACTTCATTTACCTGTTGACATTCACATTATTATTTATTAATAAGCATACATAGGGCATCAGATGACTTTATTTATTTATTTATTTATTTATATGTGGTACTAAAGATTAAACCTGGGCATGTTTTACTACTGAGCTATATCCACAGTCCTTTTTATTTTTCATTTTGAGACAGTATCTTGCTAAGATTCTCAGGCTGACCTTAAACTTCTGATCCTCCTCCCTAAACCTCCTGAGTTACTGGGATTATAGATGTGCATCACCATGCCCAATGAGATGATTTTTAATTAAAAAGTTAGTCTAAGATGAAAACTAGAATTCCACGCAGGAGCACAATATAAAAATTCTAACTTTCTTATTATTTCCAAAGATTTTTCAACCAAAATTTACACATAATTATACATTTACCTTGCTTTATAACAAAAAGAAGTAAAAAACTAGCAACATCCATATAAGTGCTGAATTGAAGTCTGTGATTTGCTAGTCCTAGAGTTGTTAAGTATATAAATTCACACCTGTTTTTTAAGCAAATAATTAAGAAACCGTTTATTTAATTGTACATTGTTCAAATATAAAAATAGTTACGGTGTGTAAATTAGTGGTAGAGTGCTTGCCTAATATGGTGAGGTCCTGGTTTGATTTCCACACTGAAAAAAATAAAGTGGTAATAAAAAGTGTCCATGTTTCCTTTCTAGTTTTAGTGAGAATATTGTTTGCCAGTACACTCATCTCTAAATATTTTTTTTGAGAGAGAGAGAGAGAGAGAGAGAGAGAGAGAGAGAGAGAATCTTTTTTTTTTTTTTTTGGTAGATGGATACAACACAATGCCTTTTATTTTCATGAAGTGCTGAGAATCGAACCTGGGTCCCGCCCATGCTAGGCGAGCACTCTACTGCTGAGCCACAATCCCAGCCCATCTAAATATTGGTATTTCCTTAAAAGTATTAAATTCTGATAATTTTTACAATATGTGTAGAAATTATTGCAGTTTGCTAGTCTTTGTGATATTTGATAACAGGTTACCCAATAATAGAACAGGAAGAGCAGTCGCAGTCAGTCTCATCCTATGTCCTAATATGGACAACTGTGTATAATAGCTATCCTACAAGTCTATTGAGGTTCACTAAGAAAATGAATATAAAAGAGTGATGAAAAAGAAAAAGTACTATACAAATAACTTGTTATGTTTGTAGCATTTCTTTCCAATTCTCATTATTTTAATGTAAAGATTGATACCTCAACACTCAACAAGCAATGGATTACTTCAAAGATTCTATTAAAGACTAGAAACTGAAGTGACTATATGGCACAAAACTCAGATATGCTCAGTGCAAGTACTCTGCCACTGAGCAACACTCAAGCCCTATTCATATTATTTGAAATATTGTTTGTTGGTTATCAGACAATGCAATTTACAAAGGAAAGAACAGAATTTATAAAAACTAGAAAAGATACGAATTATCATTCACTGATCAAATAGTAATTATAGTTAAATATTATATATTGTAATCATTATATATAATTATGTCCTATAAAACAAAATTAATTCTTTCAAATCTTCTTAGAGTCAAAATATTTATAAAGGATAAGAAAATTTTTAAGCTGGTAATTCATTTACAGAAACAAATTCATTTTAAACAGCCAAAGAACACTATGGAAATATATTGATACTAAAACCCTCATGTGAAAAAGACAAAAAAAAAAAAAGCAGTACACTTAAAGAGAAATGCAGAAAGACTCAATAAGGAAATCTTTAGAAGACAACTGAGAGACCAAAAGAAATTTTGAGAAATGCACACAATGCTTTGAAATAGGAAATCTTAATATATACAGACTCCAATTCTGCCCAAGTTGCTTAAAATCTAACATAGTAGTAATAAAAATGCCTTAGGATTTAATTAGTGGTGAGGAGGTGGAGAATTAGGTACATTTTTTACAGTTTATTTTTTTATATAAAGTAAATAATCAGGTATCAGTATAAAAATTCTGTAAAAAGAGTATATCCTAAAAACAGATTAATCTTTTGAGCTATTTTATCAGAAAATTATAATAGCTAATATGAATAGTTATCTGCATGACATGAACAAATATATTAATGGACTAGAATATAAAGTCAGGAACACTAATGAACTCAAGTAAATTTCAGTACTAGTGATCTTTTTTAGGATAGATAATTCTTTTTTTTTCCTCAGGAGCTGTACAGTACATTGTGGGATGTTTGACCAAATTTATGTCCCTTAATCAGAAATACCAGTACCTCCCCCAGGTTATGACAATCAAAAATATCTCCATACATTTCAATTGTTCCCTTGGGGGAAAACCTCGCTTAGCTAAGAACTATTGATATAAAAAAGATTGAAATATAATTGGCTATTTAGTTTATAAATGAAGGTAGCCTTTGAATTAGTAGAGAAAGAAAGATTAATTTTATGGGTAGTACAACTGCATGTGGTTTTCTGGAACAAAATAAAGAAAAAAATTCTGATAAATCAAAAACTAAAATTAAAATGAAAACAGATTAGAAACCATGAAAGCAAAAGAAGAAAATGAAAAATGTCATTTAAATATGTTTAGGAATAAACACATGCAAAATATTTTATTTAACTCATTCATGAGGAAATTAATGAAGTATTGCAATCAGGTCAAAGAAGAATTCTAAGAACAATCAGGATTTATGAAAGAATGTACAAATAGTGCCAAAACGTTTTTTTAGTTTTTTTTCCTTGTTTCTCCATGGGACAGAACTTATTTGCATGTCTATGGACAAAAATTATTTATCATTGCTGTCAGTGCTCCACAATTTTCAGAGTTGTAAAGAAGCTTCTACAGAAACAGAATCAGACAAGCCAAATGAACTCTGAAATGACATTATATCATTTTCTGTTTAAGATTTAGAAATTTGTATATTTAAATATAATCCTTCTAAATTTAAGTAAAAACAGAAAACTCTCAGGGCTGGGGATGTGGCTCAAGTGGTAGCGCGCTCGCCTGGCATGTGTGAGGCCCAGGTTCGATCCTCAGCACCACGTACAAACAAAGATGTTGTGACCGCCGAAAACTAAAAAATAAATATTAAAAAATTCTCTCTCTCTCTCTCTCTCTCTCTCTCTCCCTCTTTCTTAAAAAAACAGAAAAAAACCTCAGAAGACACATAAGAAAATGTTGATAATTTTGATTTTGTAAAAAATTTTAAAAGTTCTTATTTAATGAACATTATAAACAAATTCAAGAAGTAAATGAAAACTTGGAAAAATAAGTATAACTCACATTATGAATAACTACTTTCCCTGTTACAAAGATAATTCTTACAAATCAATCAAGAAAACAGAAAAAAAACCCTCAAAAGTAGCAAAGGATAATGATGGGTGACAGGAAAAATTATAGCTGGGTCTCAAGCACATGAGATATTTTAAATTATTCATAATAAGAGACATGCAAGTTGTAACCATACTAATATAACATTTTACTCCTATCATATTTGCCAAGATCACAGGTGTGATGACATGGTGTGCTAGTGAATGTTAGGGGAGACAAGTTTATCTTGAAGAATGAGGACTCACTCATTAGAGAAAAAAGGGATGAAATTAAGGAGGAGGGAAGGGTAGGGAAAGACAGTGGAATGAATCTGACCTGACTTTCCTATGTACATATATAAACATACACAGTGAATCTCACCATAATGTACATACACAGACACTAGTTTAAAAAACTGTAAATAAATAGCAGAAAGATCAGTAGAGTAGAGGAAAGGAATAGGGGAAGAGGAAAGTAGGGGAAGTGGAAGTACTTGGGATTGAATTAGAAAAATCACATTCCATACTTTTAAAATTATGTCAAAATGAATCCTATTGTCATGTATAACTAAAAATAAAAAATAAGAAAAAATATATGAGTCTTAAAAAGATAGGTATTCCTGGTGAAGTATCAATCTACTGTAGTAGGAATCTGGGGCATAGCTGTGAAAATACTCTTGAGGTATTCTAGTTACACATTCACAGTATAAAGTAATGTGTCAATAAAGTATTTGTATTGCTTATGCTATTGATAAAACAAAAAATTTAAGAATCAACTTGTTAATTTATAGGTACTGTTTAAAAGTTATAGTACATTTATACAAAAATTACTATTCAGCAATGAATAAATGAAATACTCACTGTAATCATAAAGCAAATATTAAGAGCAGAGCACTGGTTATCATGCTTTCATTTATATAAGATAAACACCTACACATTTCATTTGCATCTGAAAGGGCATAAGAAAATAGAAGGGATACTTTCACTCATCAGTCTATTATTCTTTTTATACACAAGGTATTTAAAATAAGTAAATATAATTTTACAATGCAATAAAGGTGCAGTGAGTGAAAGCATCCAGAGTCAGCCCTCTGGAGATACATATTTATTTATTTTCTGATGCATATGTTTGTTCCTTCAGTGAAGTTACTTGTTTCACAACCATGCCTTATGTTTTTAGATAGATCAACCCTAGTTTCATCAGTAGGAAGAAATGGACTACAATTAGTTTTGATATTCTAGACCCACTGAAGTCACTAAATTGGCAAACTAATTACAAGTGTTGTAGGAGCACGAGCATGGAAAACAGCAACATTTAAAACATGATTTCCTATTTTATATGTGCTATTTGAAAATAAATATTAAGGTAGCATATATGGTAATAAATAAAAGCACTGGACGAATTTTGTGTGTGTGTGTGTGTTTTTAAAGTAGTCATTAATTTTCTTTTCAATATCTATGCAAGTGCATCTTAACCTTTTTTTTTCCTTTCTGGAGATTTAGGATCTTAATTCAACCTCATATTTGGTGGATCTCATTCACTTCATGATATTCTTTCTTTACAACCTTTATGTTACAACTTTATGTCACAGTAGCCACATAATATATGCAATGCAGTTTCTTGCTAGCATTGAATCTTATGAACCTCTACACACCTGTGTCATAACAAAAATTGCTTAACTGGCATAATGATTTACAATGGGAGGACACAAAAAGTTTGCTCTTCTTCAGGGCTCCAGTAGAGTACGCATGATGATACTGTCTCTATGTAATTGACATCTAGAGTCACCAGCCACCTCAGAGTCATTGTCAAGTATCCAGCAGACTGCTTTCCCTGGATGATCAGATCCTCAAAAACCCAACATAAAATTTTCTGTGTCTTTTTGTATTCTATACTCAGAGATTCCAATTGGATTTTATCCTTGACACAAGCTCTACAACTTAATCATTTTGCATTGTCCCTGTAAGTTTCCCTGTTGGCTGAGAGACTCCCAGTTATGATAAAGAAGAAAGTGGGCCAATAACCGACAAAGTGAAATTAAAGTGGAGAGGACAAGCAGAATAACTAGGGGATTAAGGAGGCATTCATTTATTCTAAAAATATTTTTTATATGCTCAGTGCTATGTATGGGGTAATTGTTAGAAATACTGAGATAAGTAACATTGAGATTCTGTTCTCAGATACTCCAATATTATTTGAGGTAATTAAATAAAAAAAATATTTTCAAACTTTCTTTGAAACTGCCAGAGGCTTCATCTACTGATGGTTTCAGGCAATTAAAAAATGTATTAATGTCTATATTGTATTAGATTATGTGTTGCGTTGTGAAGATCTCTCTTTAATGTTTATTATAAGTAAGTACTGCAGGTTGGAGGCCCTTTAATATCATCAACTATGGACCCATGAGGCAGCTTAAAGGAGACAAAGGTTTTTGCAAAATACCTGAAGGGGTTTTGCCATGATCTTCCATTGTGATCCTGCTTTTGGTTCTGGTTATACATTTTTGAGCTTTAGTATGTAACTGTGTACTGTAATTTTCTAACATTTGATCTCAGAATCTTAATTTTTAAAAATATACTTTTAGTTGTAGATGGACATGATATCTTTATTTTGTATATTGAGTTTGTTTATTGTCTATTTATTTGTTTGTTTGTTTATTATGTGGTGCTGGGGATCGAACCCAGTGCATCATGCATGCTAGGCAAGCATTCTACCACTGAGCCTCAATCCCAGCCCCTTAATTTGGTTTTTATGGGTGTTTGCAAAATACTTTTAACTTGTCCTCACATAGGAAGCCATGCTTCATCCTGGAACACTCAACAGAAAATACTGTCATTGTTTTCTCCACTATGAACTTCGCAGAAAATGGGGAAGTTTGAGTAGATGGCTTAAATATAGGGTTGCCAGATTCAACAAATAAAAATATAGGATATTCAGTTAAATTTGAATTTCAGAAGAAGAAATAACTTTTTAAAAAAGTTATAAGTATGTCTAATGAAATATTTGTTATGTACTTTAACAATTAACTGAATCGAAAGTCTAACTTAACTGAGCTTCCTATATTTTATCTTGAAACCCCATCTTCAATATCTTATAGCCTGAAGAGTCTATATTTCTATATTTTAGTAATATTTAAAAATAAAGAATAAGATATAATAACTAGAAATGAGAATTTTAAGAATTATATTATCAAAGCCTATAGTAGTCTGTATTATATTTTATATTTTACATCTATATTTATAAACTATATATACTTTATGTATTTGAATATAGATACATAAGTTGTTATTCAGTTGTTTTTACTTATATGTCTTAATTTTAGCCTCTGTTTCTCATGAATTTATACTTGTCAAAGTAAATAAAAGGCAATTTTAGGGTAATCAAATCATGTATCCATTCTCTAAAGATTTATTATGCTGCAAAAATGTGACATTCATGTTCTAAGCAGCAATGGTGATATGATAATGATGAAAAATGGCATTATAAAGGCCTATTTGTATCCATATTGCAAAATATACCAAAGCTTCATAGAAATAACATTAAATCATTAAAATAATAAATAATAAATATAGTGTAAAATTCCACAATTATTAAAATTTGTGGAACTCTGCAACAAAACAGGTCTTATACAGACTTCAGGAATACAGATATGTGCGTGAGATAGAGATACTGAGATAGTGTAAGGAAACTTCTAGTGTTTCTATTATGCATATATGCATGCAGAATATTATTTACTTGTTTCCAATTAAAATTGATGATTTATTGTTAAGACATTGAATGATCAAATAAAATTAATTGGATTAAAATTTTGAACTGATAATCAAGGATCTGACAAAATCTAGAATTCAAATTTACACAGAACCATGTTTCTAACTGAAAATATCAGTGTTTATAAGGAATTTTGTTAGTTGCATAGTTGATGCAGGATAATTGAATATTTGAATAGAAAAATCAGAATCAGCTAAAGGTTATTAACTAATTCCTCATATATCACATCTTATGCTCCCAATACATTTGATTTGTTATGAATTCTCTATTGGTGTTCAGATCCCATGACTCCATGGAAGAAGAGAATCTGTTAATATCCATTTCATCAGAGGAAGGAGCACAAGGCTGTTTTTCTATTCTATCTAACGATCTATCTATCTCTATATTTACCTGTATCTAAATATTCATTTGCTCAATACCTCTTACGTGTTTCTCCTACTCCCACTATTCTATTGGGTGGTAATTTATTGCTATCTAATTTAAAGTCACTTAAGTTAAAGGTAATCTTCCCTGAGATGCTGCAGGAAAGAAGTAAAGATTCTAATTCCAAGATTCTGAAAATAAGTCATGTGAGAGATATCAATTTTTCTTATTATTTAAAAGACTCATGAAAACAGTCACTATGGAAACCAGACATGAGTCCATGGAACATCAAGAGATCAGAAGAGAGGTCTTGAGCTGAGAATATGAGTCTTAAATTAGGAATGCTGACATTGATTTTTAACACTCACTTGAGGATAGATTCTTCATAAATTATGATATTTATTTTATTACACTGTCATGGGATGTGAGGATTTTGCAACATTCTATATTCTGTGGTGGCTTTTCTCTCCTTCTTTTTTCTACCTGTCTTCTTTTCTTCACACTCTCATTCTTACTTTCCCTCTCTTTTTTTCTCTTCCTCCCTCCCTTTTTATTTTTATAATTTTTTTCATGTTTATTTTTCATTATTTATTTAATTATTTTTCTTTTTTATTAGTTGCTCATGATAATACAATGATCTTGACATATCATACATTTGAATCAAACAGGGTATAATTTTTCATTTATTTATTTATTTTTACATGATCTCTCTTATTATTATTATTCTTTTTTGCATTACAATTCTTAATACACCTTTATACCACAATTTATCATATCCATGTATACAAGATAGGTTGACAGCAAATTCACATCTTCATACCTGTATTTTGTATGATAAGGGTCTCCTTCTACCATCCATGCAATTTTTAAAATTAACTTTATTGTTCTTCTTCATCATTCTCTATTTTCCTGTTGATCTTGATTTTCTTAACGGGGGGTTGTGAGAGTCTATTATGGCATTTGTGAGAAAAAAAAGGAAATGAATGAAAATTCACTTGGATTTTCTATACTTAGACTATTACTAAACAATGAGGGGGAAATAATACAATATATTAATATCTAAGATGAGAATAATTAGAAAATAGATCATTTAAATATTCTGACTAAATAATATAGCTAGTTCACATATATGTAAAAATATATCTTATAAGATATCTTTTTATTTTATTATTTTAAAAAATTTATATATGACAGGATAATACATTACAATTCATATTACACATGTAGAGCACAATTTTTTATATCTCTGGTTGTGTACAAAGTATATTCACACCAATTCGTGTCTTCATACCTGTACTTTGGATAATGATGACCATCACATTCCACCATCATTTCTTACCCCATGGCTACTCCCTTCCCCTCCCACCCCTCTGCCCTATATAAAGTTCATCTATTCCTCCCATGCTCCCCTCCCTACCACACTATGAATTGGACTCCTGATATCAGAGAAAACATTAGGCATTTGTTTTTTGGGGATTGGCTAACTTCACTTAGCATTATCTCCTCCAACTCCCATCTATTTACCTGAAAATGCCATAATTTGGTTCTCTTTTGTTGCTGAATAATATTCCATTGGTACAAGATATCTTTTGTATATAACATATATCTTTAATTTTGACCATTGCTTGAGGATATTCTTAGGTAATTATGTATGAATAAGGTAGAAAGATATATAGTTAAAAATAATCATTAGCTAGGGTATGTACAAACCCAGCAAATTATTTATAAAACAATTTCAAATAATAAAATTCAAATGCAATATTCTGTGTACAATATCAATGCTGCTAAACTTTTAGAAACTTGTATCACTATAGGATTTGACATGTAACAACTTCACAATTAACATTTGCTTAATAAGTATATAGATGCATAAGAATATACATATTATTTTAAGGAGTAAAGATAAAATACAAAAACGTAAAGCTACTTAATTTTGAAATTGACATATGGTAAAAGTAAATGTTTGTCATGTTGGTTTTTCATTGAATATAAAATTAATATTCTTATAATATTTTGAGCACTATAATTTTCACTGTATTTTTATGTAATTACTGGTTAATTTGACTTTATTTTGCTTTTTTCAAAATCTAGTGATATCTACATGAGATTTTATGATAAAATATTGTATTCTAGAATATAAAATTCAAGCATGTCAATATTCAATATATACATAATTTTTGAGTTGAAGTTTAAAAGTGTTTTAGGGTTAAGATTAAGCATAAGACAACTGGAAATAGCATAAATTTTGAACTTTAGAATGGTGCTATTTCTTTATTTCTTCCCCTCACCCACCCCCCAGTACTGATTCAGTGATCCAGTGCCTTGTGCTTGCATAAGCAAGTGTTCTACCTCTGATCCATATCTACCCCTAATATGGTAATACTTTAAAACGGTTTGATAAGGACTAACAATTTCACCTCTGTAGATATCATTTATTTCCCATGATTGATATGGGGAATACTTCAAAATATATGTGAGTTTCTGAGAAATGAATGCTTTTATATATTTACAGATGTAAAATATGGGTGTTCACTTTTTAAAGGGGTTATCACATTCAGAGGGGGCTAATAGGGCAAAATCTTTTAGGAGGTTCTTTATTCTCCTGTTGTCAAATTGTGCGTTGTTTAATTAATTTGCACCTATATTCACATTTAGTATATCTTTCATGTCATTTTAACTTAAACACAAAGGGGTTAAAAAGACTAGAAATTCATTTGTGTGTTGAAGGTAAATTAGAACGACCTGTGAATCCATCAAGAAAAAATTAATCTGCCTGATATCAAATAACTTTGTCATTCAATGCTTCCCTGAATGATTCTAATTACTCAGCATTCATAATTATGAAACTAAAAAGTCTATCTATATGAACTACTTTAGGCTCCTTTAGAATCTAGTTTATGAGAATTTTGATTGATTGCTATAAAGCATTCATTAATTTATTCATTGACTATGTGCTTGGTAACCATCACTTTCTAGGCACAATAATAGGTATGGAGAATGCATAAAATATCATACCTACTCAAGAAGGATAAGCATCATAAATTTGATAAAATGTATATACATACACAGATACATATGTATTGTATCAGGGATGGCAGGAACCTAAATGTGTGGTTTTATTTAAGATTGTACATCTTATGCTAGGGCTTTTAGCAATATTCTATAGAAATAGAAAGAAATGGTGATTAAAATCATGGTGATTAAAATCTCTTAAAGGGGTAGAGCAGTAATGCTGATCTTAAAATATAAATACATATTCTTTATGAAAAGACATATGTAATGTTAGGTGCCTTTCAAAAAGACAAAGCTAAGAGTCATGAGATACATACATACTGTGTTAGTAAAAGGTAAGCTAGTTATGAAAAGATTAGGAAAAAAAAAAGGTAGAACCAGACAATCAAGGAACCCAGGTATCTAACCCAGGTAATAGGGTTAGAATTCGTTTCAATGAGCACAGCAGCAACAGATACCAATATGAGATTGGTGAGGCCTTCAACTTTTTCTGAGTATCCTGAAGATATGAATTCATATATAACATTTAGAAAGTCAAATATTTCATAGTTTCTTGGATTGTCAGGTTCAGTTTGAATACAGGAAGCATTTAGGTTGAATGATTAATGGGTCTAATTTTATTATTAAGTTATTATATGCTAACAATAACTAACATTGCTTGATTATTATTGGCAATACATTGTTGTAATGACATCATTAGATTGCTAAAAATGACTTTATGAAGTAGTTGTCATTTATCTCTCTTTAATAATTTAAAGAAATTAATACACAGAAAGATTAACAAATGTGTCCATATATAGCTAGTAAGCAAACACATGTAGACTGGCCTCAGAGATAATGCTTTTATTGATATGCTGAAGACTTTCTCCTCCATAGTAATTATAAGTAATAACGTGGTCAATGCTTACAATGTACCATGCTATGTGCTTTGCAAATATAACTCACTTAATTTCTACTGTTAACTATGAAACATGTGATTCCTCCACTTTAGAGAGAAAGAAGCTGAGAGACAAAGTTGCATGTTTTGCTACTTCCACTGTGGCACATGGCTTTTATTCTACTAGTCAATGTTTTTGATAGATCCATGTGATTAGCCTCATTCAAATCCCTACTAAATCTTCAAAAGATTATAAACAAATATTTAGTAACATAACAGATGATATTCCTTTACAATTTTCAAAAGTCTGGATTTTACTTCTTAATATATTTAACTTTGAATAATCATTGACTTTAACTCAATAAATTGTTTCTAAGAAAAAATAACATTGAAAAATAATAGAAATCCCTGAAATCTGTATTTACAAAATGTTGGATATAATGTTCGATTTCAGGTAGTTAATACTCCTGAGGACTGAATGTAATATGGAATGCTGCAACAGCTCTATCTAAACCATTCAGTGCATAATTGTCTCTTATGTACCTAATGCAGAATTCCCAGGGATTTTATTAAACAATGGTTCTGAGACTTATTAGAAAGATAAAATCCTCTGTATAATCTCAGTCATTCAAATGTAAAATAAAATGCTTCTGTCATTATATTTAATCTATTTTTCATATTAGATGAAAATATCACTACTTTTGCCAAAAGTATTGACTAAGAATTGACACAAGACCTGACCATGTAACAACTTAAGTACATTTACAAAGAGATAAGCTCTACTAGACTAAAAGGTGGTTCTCAAAATCCCAGTGTCTAAAACAGAAGACCTCATGCCTAGTGTCTTGTCTATCCTAATGTAATTTTTCATCATTTTAGTCACCAAATGCCACATACCTGCCACATTTCAGGTAGTGTACAATTTCTTCACAACCATTATTGCTTATCCCAGTGGCAACCTAACTAGAGAGGTGCCATTATCTATGTTTTAAAAAGAAGCAAAAACAAGAAGTTTCTAGTCAATATAAAAACAGAATTCATGAAAGAATTTTCTTGTGTTATTTATGATCCTAATAATTTCACACCATTATCCAAATTCTTGCCTACACCTAGTATTATTTTGGAACAAAAGAGCCAGATTGTGAGGGAATATGAGAAAAAAATTATTATGATTTGCTGAGACTTCTATAACACTCTGAGTTTACAAACTCACTTTACATGTAATCAAGAGAATCAGATATATTTAAAATTATATTTATCATTTTCTCATTTCCAGATAAGGAAATGAGGTTTCAATGTTCATGAGTTTATCCAAGTTCCCTCGGCAAATAAGAATCAGAGTCAGTTTCTAATGGCAGTTTATTAATCCTAAAATCCAGTAGGTATTCTGCTATACCCTTTGGTAGTCTCAGAGAATGATTGGATAAAGTTATTCACGTGGGCTATCAGACAAATGCTTTGCCTCTTAAGATGAGTGGTAAGCATGGCTGAGGGTCAAAGAGTAAAGAAGACAATCTCTGCTATATGTGTGCCATATAAGCCTGCTTAGGTTGAGTTCTATCCTGGAAAACATTTACCCAAGTAGTTGTACTCCCTGAGCATGGAATTATTGTGTGTTTTTACTATGTATCATGAGAAAATTAAAAATTTACAGGGCCATATGCTAGTTTTGTTCTGCCTGGAGTATAGACATAAGTTAACCTAGACTTGTAAGTAATGACTTCTTCGAGTAAAATTTCCATGTGATGCCTGGATTTTATATTGAAGTTTCATATAAGACAGTATGATGAGGTTTATACTTTTACTGTGAAATTCTTGTTGAAGATATTTACTTTTTAAGTTAATAAAAAAAAATCTCAGAAAATTTTAAAAGCCACTTACCTCTCATTGAATGGATTCAAATAAACATATAGTTGTAAAACATTCAGCATTGCAGTTGCCCTTTTGGAGTCCAGACGATGAATTAGCTATTTCCAAAAAGCACAGTTCAAGAAGCAGGGGTAAATGTGTCCAGACTAGAAAAAAGTACTGTCACTTACAGTTTTTCAGACTTCGTGTAAATAGTAATATCATCGGCATTGCCAAGTTGGACAATAAAAGGCTGTATGTAATTGGTTACTTCTATTTCCATAAGCACTCACTTAAATTTTTATTCAAATTTTTATTGAGTAGCTTCTATGTGCCATATTTTTTCTGGTTTGAATTTATCAGTGAAACAAAGATTCCTTTCCTTGAGAAGACTGCATTCTAATAAGAGGAGGGGACAGGCAATAAACAACAAATATACCAAGTGAATAAGGATACAGTATTTTGAACTGCTTTGGGAACTGTAAGAGGAAAATGGCATTGAAAAAGAGTATCAGGAGCACTGGGAATGAAAGGGAGAATAGTTTACTGGATTAAACAGGGTAGGCTGGTAAGTCCTCATCTAAGAATTAAAATTTTTGCAAAGATTTGAAGCAAAGGAAAGAATTAGCCTGCTGATTACTTTGAAACAGAGCCTTTCATTTAAAAGAAACACCTAGTGCAAAGGACAGTAGATAAGAAGATGTCAGGTACCTTTGAAAAATGCAAAGTCAGCCTGGTGGTTACAATAGAAAAATCAAAAAGAAAGAATACTACAAAGAGTAGTCAAAAAAGGTCACAAATGGAATAGACACAGATTATTTAGGGCAATGATATGTACTTGGGATTGTATTTTGAGTGAAAAGAAAAATTACTGGAAGGTTTTGATTTAAATAACTTCTTTGAAAGACCATTGTAGCAGTTTAGAAGTTTTGCTGTAAGTCAGGTAAAAAATGGTGGTAGTTTGATTCAACATTGCATCTGTGAAGGTAGTTAGAAGTACTAGGATTCTAGAATAATTGTCAAAGAGCTAATAGGATATCCTGACCAACTGTCATATGTGAAAGAAAGAAAGGAGTCAATGAAGCTTCCAAGTTTTAAGTCTGATCCATTATAAGTAAAATTATTTTTTTCATGTTTTTACTGTTCTACATTAGAATTACATTTTTATTTTATTAATAACTCATCCTAAGGCAAAAGTATTACCATTGAGATATTATAATCACAACTTATTTGGGGGAGTGAAGACATTGTTCCTATACTCTTTTAATTTTAATTTTGAATAATTCACCACTTTATAATTATGAGACAAAGCTATATTTTAAAATGTCAGAAAACTTAAAATTATATAATTATATTTTCCTTCTCATCTGAAAATATCACAATTGTTCAACATGGGGAATGCCCTTTTCATTTTAGCTTTTAGAACATGTGAATATATCTTGGTAAATCATGCAGTACATTTCTGCTGTCTTTTATTTTACTATTTCTAATATGCTTGGGAATGACATATTTCAAGCAATACTCTGTATAACTCTGGGAGACAGTAGGGATGGAAAGATTTTAAGAATCTGGAATTTCAGTGACTGTGGTTAACAGGAGAACCCCTTGCCTAGGAGTACAGCAAGGAGTTTGTATGCTTAGATTCAGCACCAACTGAAAAAGAAGAATGGGGAACTTGTAATGCCCTATGTTCACTCAAAATCAGAAAGTGTTCTATGCAAAGACCAAATCTATGACCTTGTCCTCATTGCCAATGCCTCAGACAATTGGGTTGTAAAATCACATTTTTGTTCATTAGGCTTCATTTCTTTACTAGAATCATCTACTCATAAGTTATCCTCTATTTTCTTCAGAACTCTCATTTTTGTATTTTCTCATCTATGTCATTCTCCTCATTTTTGATATTCAGGAAGATTTATCACATCTTTCTTGGACTTCCTAGAAAGTATTAAAATTTGCTTGGATAAGAAACCTCAAAAATTAAATGCCACCATCATTGGTAAACATGGAAATGCAAAAATAAACACACCACTATAAAACTCAACAAGGTGTGGTAGATACTTTTTTTTTTCTTTTGAATACCTGAAGATCTCAAAGAATGACTTTCCTTATTGTCAAGGGTCTAGTGGAAAATTTAACACCAGGTGTTAATAATGTATGTATGAGAACCAGTACCCTTGACTTTGGTGTTATCTTTTAATCTTTAATCCAGCTGCTGCAAAGATCTGGTTCCCAAAAGTCACCTAGGGAAATATAAAGGCAATAATAACGTTACTGCAATATTTGCAGGAAAGTAATTTATAACAATTTTTTAACAGAGATAGAAATAAAGTCTTTTTTAAATTGTTTCTGTTTTGTTTTGTTTTTGTAATCTTAAGATAACTTCAGCATTTTTGACAATATTGGACAGTTATGGGGATGGCAGGGGAAGGAAAGCAAAGTCATTTGAGGAAGTAAAAAGCATTTATCTGCTACGGAGGAAGAAATTTTAATGGATGTACAGAATCGTTTTTAAGAAGTGCAGACAAATGCAAAATGTCATTATTAAGTAATATTAAAGAGACCGTTCTTTCTCACCACTGACTCCTCTGAATCATCTTAGGGTTCCCGGACTTCCTATGTCTGCCCTCCAGCAATGACACCCCTTCTCCCAATCATTGTCAGGAGTTTTAAGTGGCATCTTCAAAAAGAAGCTTATTATCTACCTGCTCCCCCAGCTTCTCTCTGAGTGACACACCACCCACGCCTCCCTGAACAGCTCTCCTCCTTCCACAGCTCCGGAGGAAATCTGAAGACCTAGAAAGGGAACCCAAAGCTACCTTTGTCTGAACCCTGAGACCAAGAAGAGGATTCTAGTTCACCCACTAAATCGAGCCCAGGCGAGTCTGCCGCCCCCCGCGGCGCGCTGCAGGAGTAGGAGCCAGCCCTGCGCTGCGCTTCCAGCTGCGTCTGCCCGAGCGCGGCACGTGCTCCCAGCGCTGGCGCGAGAGAGCGAGCGCCACCACCGCGGGTCCCGCATCCCTTCTGCCGGCTGCCACCACTGCCTCCATCGCTGCCACTAGCGCTCCAGCAGCAGCCAAGGCCGCTATGAAAGCGCAGGAAGCTTGCAAGGAGCTGTTGGCCGGGGGCGCAAGGCTCCGGGAGCGCACCTGGTAAGCACAGCGCGATTTTTCTTTCTCTCAGCTGTAGAGTTACCAGGGATGTAGGATGCCGCCAGAGCCCCTCCCCCAGTGCAGAGATGGAGAGCAATCAGGAAAGGGGCGGGAGCTTGGGCTAAAGGGACCCAGAAGGGCAGGTGGTGGGCAGGTGGAGGACTGGCGGAGCTAGGGACGCTGTGAGGTCCTGTAAGTTTAGTAAAGTCATCCTACAAGGACATGTGCCCTGTGAACCAGAAATGAATTTTGACTCAGGAGCCCAGGCTACCGCGGTGTCCCTCCAATGGGAGGTTTATGAAAATAATTTTGTTTTTATTTGCATAAGAGAGATTCAAGTAGGCTCGTTTCCATAGAAAATGAACTAAAAAAAAAAATCAGAGAAGGGGGGAACTGAGCCAAAGGAGGCGTTTGCACATTTTCTCCTCTCTCTCTCTCTCTCTCTCTCTCTCTCTCTCTCTCTCTCTCTCTCTCTCTCTCTCATGCCGATACATGTGCACAGAAGGCATGCATTTACCAAGGGAGGGGGCTTCTCTCTCTTTGAAGCCATTAGATGTTTGAAGGCTAATCGAAGCACTTGCTGATGCTTCACCCCAAAAAGAGGCAGCAAAGGAGGGACATGGTTGGATGTGAATACCAGTGTTACATTTCTAATGTAATGACACTTCCATGACTACAATAGCAGGAGGGAGAGGTTTTCTAGAACTATGGGCCATTTTAAGGGATACACCTGCAACTCTGGACCTCTAAACTCAAGTTCATATCACCTCTATGGGGTTAGGAAGACATCTTTACTCTCAGTTCCCTTATAGAACTTTAGCAAAGGATAATGACAGAGAGGGACATGAAAGAAAGAGGGAAGAGAAGGAAGCTGAATATGACTGAATGGGCTGCTGGGGTGGTAGAAGGAGAAAAAGCCTGCCAGTAAGGTTTGGCATCATGGTGTTCATTCAGACCCCAGTCCCCCAGCAGTCCCAGAGATGTTCTATAGGGAAATGTGTGACCTTGAGCAAATCTTTTAACCTTCGTATAGTCAGTTTCTCTATCTACAAAATGTAGAGGTTATTCCACATTTCTGGACACTGAGGTCTCATGTAATAATGGCTTTGATTGTATGGGTTTGAAGACCTGCATACAAAACAGGGAGACTATCCAGAAAACATGGATAAAGGAAAGCTTCAAGGTGTTATTCCTCAAATTAGTAAAGGCATTTGCAAGATACTGGCTGTATTGTTGCATGTTGAGAGATCTGCAGAAATGAGCGAGGACAATCAGACACTTAGCTTGCTGCTAAAGGAACCTGAAGTTTTGAGATTTGTTTGAGGAGATTCAGATCCACAGAGCCTAGTCACATGCTTTTTAAAAGTGGCAGTTGAAGAAGACACTTTGGTGACAAGCTGTAAGAAATTTTAAATTTGAGTATTTGGGAAATTATCTAAAATTAATTCTGACACAAGGAAAATGACATCCCAGTTTAAAGGTTAGGTATTTGGGGTGGCAAGAAGAAGGGTTCGAAGTGGGATGCGAGTATATTTTGGTCTGGGAAGAGGGTTTAAGGAGGGAGAGGGCCATGGAAATTCCTCCTAGGACATGGGTTTCTATACTCCTTGGACATATCTCGCACCTACAGTGTCCTTGACACTTCTTGCACTTGACTGAAGAGGTTACAAGTATCTTTATTCCTTTAATAAGGGCTTATTCTTAGAATTTAGGAATTTGCATGCCAGTTTCTGAAAAGGAGAACATGTGAAAATTCAACTCCTGGTGGGGAGGGGGGTTGCCTTCGGCTCCCCCACCATGTGAGCATCTGGCTGCAGAGCTAGTCTACCCATCCAGATTCGCCCAGGAGGCTGTGTTCCTAAAGGAACTCACTGTGCCACTTGGTGGCACCAAAAAGTTGCGCAGAGAACTCTGTTCTCTATAAATACAAACTACCACCCCTCCCTCCTCCGCTCTCTCCCCTTCCCCCCGTTTCTTGGTAGCGGGAAGATTGCTGCACACAACGCCCTCAGCTTGGCTGTTCTGCGAGCGCTGAGCACAAGGGATGAGCCTGAGATCATCTTGGGGTGGGGTGGGGGGGAGCCCAGCACTGGAAAAACCGGCTCTACCCCGCTGACCCCCACCGCCCAACTTTACATGGGGCTAGATATACCGCGTCTCACTGTCCACTGCCTGGCCGACAGGGGGTAAGCTTGCTAAGTGTCTGTGTTCCCGAGAAGGATTTAGGAGCTATTAGCTTGCTAAATAGCTCACAGTTTGGTTTGGGGGAGGGGGACATGGATGGAGTGGGAACGGCCAGAGCCCATAAGGTTCATGTCTGCTCCATTTGCGGACAGTCTGAGTAAACCTGTTGGTGGAAAGGGAGCAAGCAATGGGATAAAGGAGGGAAGAGCTGCAAACATTGAGACAGGGATTCTGCATGCCTTCGGACCAGAATCCCAGCTCTCAAGGAAAGGGGCGCATGGTTTCAAAATGCAGATGGACTCCCCCAACCGCCTAAGGGCTAGAAATCCAGAAAAGCAAAGGTAGAGAGGGAAAGGAAGGAGAATCCTTTCTTTATAAATCCAGTCACAGCCGCTCTGTGGCGCTTGCTGCAGAAAGAAGGGGGACAGCGGGTGGTGCTGAAAGCACATCTCTTTCACTCTGGCTAGAGTGCCTTGCTCTGAATACCATTCTGAACCCTCCCGCTCTTTCTACTCCCAGGGATGCATCTTTCTCTTCCCTTTAGACACAAAGCTTACTAATTCCTCAGCATCATAAGCGGCATGTGGTGAAGAGAGCCTAGACTACAGCGACCTGTAAAGAGAACCCTGGGCAGGCCCAGGAATGCAAAGGCTAGCTGGTTGGCCTGAGCCTAACCTACTCTTGGGACCTCTCAGAAGAAAGTGATAGGTTCCTCTGGAGGGTACTTCCACCTGCTGCTGGAGTTCCAGTTGTTCAGGTTTCTATCCTGAGTGGCTATGGGTTCAAGGGGAATTTGAGAAGAGTATAACCAGTGTTGGACTTATTTAGACACAATCTTGGTACCACCTCAGCTGATCTGTAAGCTTGAGTAGCCAGGCAGATTTGCTGTCACTTTACTTTTTGAAAAGAAATTGACACAGGCCAGTGGAATGCAGCTTCTCATTTCTGCCTATTTCTATATTCTTTGCATTGGATTTTATGGTTTGGAGTTCCTCAAGATTGACATAGAGATTATCTATATTCCTACAATGGGCTGCTGTGGGATTATAACAGCCTAGGGAGCATTGCTTTGGTCTAAATGCATCCCCTTTTCTCTAGTGAGGTATAAAAATGTTTTCTGCAGAAGTTCTGGATTATCTGATATTTTATTGGGAATTTTGAAGTGTTCAGGCATACTTCCTGTTAGTTGTGCCTTGTGCTATTTTCTTCAAAGTGCAGGCAACTTTCTCCTTTAATTTCTATGTTATTTCTGTGTAATTACACATTTAAGGATCATTTGTGTCTATGTTAGAGATGTCGGTATACATTTTAAAGGGCCATTGGTTTAGGCATTTTAAATACTGCTTCCTGAACTCATCAGGTTAGTAAGGTACACTTCAACAAATCTGCAGCCTTCTCTGGCAGAAACATTTTCAGTACTCTGGACAGAGCTTTTAAAGTTTCTTAGGCAAAGAATGCGCCTTAATCACTTTCTAAATAACCACCTCTCTTAAGGAAAAAAAAAATCCTTGGTTATTTACATTCTGCATGAGAATGTATACAATCTAGATGTTTTAATTGCATCCCCTAGAGTTTTGTGTTGTCAAAAGGCCATGTTTTGCCTGTGGCTTATATACTCAAGAAGAAACCAAACTCTTAAATGTTCATTTATGAAAAGACATGCTGAAATTGTTTTGGGAAGGAAGAGTATTTGAATAATCCAATAACTCACTTCCTTCCATAGATAGATACAAAATTCTTCCATTATTTTGTAACACACATTCTGGACAGTATGGCAAACACCCATGGGGAAGCTGAGAAGTTCACTTGTAGATAACATGTCCACACAGACTGTCCATACTTTGAAAATACTTGTATAACCAGATACCATTTTCTGTTTTTCTCTGATTGGAAAACATTGAAATGTTTTACATTTTTTAAGACATTTTCTAATACAATCATTGGTCTCACTGTTGTGACTAAATGATTTTTATAATTCTTATTTTGCTTTTCTTCAAAACATATTGAATATTTTATAGGATTGCTTCTATATCATCTCTAAAAGAATGGTCAGAAAATTTAGATAAGAAAGCTTAATTAAATGACAATAAACAATAAACCTATTTTATCCCAGACTTTGTATCCTCATGGGCTAAATATACATACCTAAATATACTCCCTCATATATTTTGCTGTGGGATTAATATATATTATAATGTAAAGTACCATGTTTATCTGTATTATTTAAATTCACATGTAGATAGGTCAAATAATTTTATAAAACAGGAACTTTCTTTTGATATATGTGAATATATGTAGCATATGCTAAATTAATTTAACTTGAAGTTTGTGTATTCTGAAGATATAAAGGAGAAACATTCCAGTTTAGAAATTCATGATACTATTCCTATTCAGAAATTAGTTCCCAAATACCATTTAGTTGCCATTTCAGTCAGCAAGTGGAGTTTAGGAGACATAATAAAATATGAGCATCCAAAGAAATATTTTTATTTCATATTTTTATACCCCAAGAAAAGAAAGTTTGAGTTTTTATTATGCATTTTCCACTATATATAAATAAAATAATATATTTTTTCATGTTTGATTATCTCAGTTGTTTAAAAGTATTTTAATATAATATTATGTCTCAGGCTTATTCTTATTTCATTTCACAGAGAGGAGGAAAAAAAATCCACATTTTAGCAGTCCTAATTTTGTTTGAATTATATTTACCTTTGGCCAGAAGGAACACTGAGCAAAATCTTGGTGTAAATTCATACTTTCTGTAATAACTACCATTTATTAAGCACATTAGGCACCAGGCTCAGTACTAGATATATTATTTTATTTAATCCACATATGGCAATACATGGCATTATTTATTATTATTTTCCTGTTGTGAAAACTGACTTCTTTTCTCCATCATCACAGAAACAAGAAAATGAGAAAAACCAATAATATAATTAAACACATATATAAATAAATATGCTATGCATAATAAATCTGGATATTATAAATTTTATACAGATAAGTAAATAGTTAGCTATCATTTGTTTGGAACTTGAACTCATGCTGTTTTCATAATACCAGACAATTGTAATCTGTGATATAACTAAACATTACAGAATTCTTTCACTGTGGTTTTCAGTGAGTGTGGTATAAATGCAGGGGCAGACTGCAAACTCTCACACCAGAATGCCTGAATGTGAATCTCAGCCTTGTGGCTATCTGTGTGACCTTGACAAGGTGCTTTAGTGGCTATAACTCAGTTTCCTTATTTTTAAATGAGGAAAAGATTATAATTATATTAGTACTATTGATTAATTAATTACACAAATTAAGTAAAGTGCCTGACCTGAAGTGGACAGTATATAAATACTAATTATGACTATTAAACCTATACAGTCCTATGGATACAATGTTTCATGGGTAACTATATTACCAAATTTAATCCTCACAACAACCCTAGGAATTGCATTTTGTTTTCATTGTGTGAACTTCACACCAAAAAGTGAGGATAAGAGAGATGAAATAGCTTGTCCAATGTCCCGCAGTTGTAACATGACAAGGCAGTTATTAAAATCCAGGATCATCTGATTCCCAAACTCAAACTCGTAACTGTAATATTGACCTGCAACTTGGACATGTATCTCATTTTTAAAAAATTCTATCAATTTCTAGTCAGCAGCACCTTCTTCTTCCATAAAGGGAATGTGTGAACATTTATTTTTCTCATAAATCTAAGCATATTTAAAAATAAGCATGCAGAGATTTGGAGACAACCAGAAATCAAAATGGTATATAGCTGATCTTAGTATGTATTTTTTGTATATGTGATTCAGTTGGTCTTGTAAGATATCAGAATTAAGAAGAATACTTTGATAATTAATTGTCACAATAACTCTGATTTTAAACTTTTGAGCAAAAGTGTTCTGAGGAAAGAAAAGCTTTTAATCCCAATGACACAGTGGGTACTATAGTAATAATATTCATTTAAATTTATTTTGCAGGAATAATGAAAATATTTTAATGATATGAATTTGCTTTAAAAATACTCCAATGTTGCCTTAAATTTACCATAATGTAGTAGAATTCCTTAAAGACACAGAAGTACATAACTTAATATTAATACTCATTTAAACCAAAAATGAAATTCAATAATAAACAAATGTGCAAATTAGTATATAAGGTTATTTTGTTATTATCTTGTGAAAAGTTAATAAAGCTTTGCATTTCATATTAAAAGCAGCCTTTAAAATTGGGAAGTACATAATAGGATACTCTTATCACATTCATTTATTGTAACTTATGGATACTTAGAACTATGTTTATTTAATGGAAGGCAATATCATCCTGTACTGTTAACTTAGTTTGTGTTTCTCAAACTGAAACTGCAACAAGATAATATAGAAATAACAAAATAAAGAAGGCAAGCCTATTCCAACTTATCTTCTTTAGTATTATTTTGAAGATTCAGGTAAAATCTATATAGAACGAATGTATCCCAATGATTTTCTCTTTTTTCTTCTGTGTATTTATTTTTTATTTTTCTTTGTTCTTTTTAGTTATACATAACATTAGAGTGTATTTTGACACATTTATACAAACAGAGTACATCTTATTCTAATTAGGATACAATTTGCTTTTAGTTGAACTCCTTGATGATTATGTGGACCTTTCTAGAATAATTTTCATGTGAATCACTGACTTTCATCTGAGAGTGATTTTGAAACTGCACAGGATATTTGGCAATATATCAGGGCATATTTCATTTATTATAAATAAGAGGTGGTGCTACTAGTCCATTGGTCCAGTAGACAGAGACCAAGGATGTGGCTAAAAATCATACAAGGGACAGAACAACAGCCCTTCACACACACACACACACACACACACACACACACACACACACACACACACACAAGCTATTTATCTAGTTCTAAATGTCATTAGTGCTGTGGTTGAGAAACCTTGATTCAGTGATACCAGAAAATAGAGTTATCTGTATTAACTTGATTTGTTTGTATGGTTTGACTTTAATTGTTGGCATTACATAAAAATTTAATGGAAAGTAAAATCTCCAGAATATTGTGCAATCAATACATAAAGTTCAAATAACCAATCCATTTGGTCCTTTGGAAGGCATTATCTCTAACTGTGTGAAGTTTGGGCCTGAGAGTCAGAGACAGTTGGAATAATATCTACATCCTTTCATTTACTATAGGTGTGAGACTTTTGATAAGATTTTCACCTCTGAACCCTAATTTCTAGAGTTACTAATATAGGTAGAAATCATGGCTGCTTTACAAGGTTGCAAGGCTTATGTTAAATAGCACAAAGCCAGCACTTTATAAATATTAACTATAATAATTAAATAGATATCAAGTCATAGAAATGTAAAACCACCTGGCAATTGGTAATCTAATAGGAGCAATAATGTTTTGCAGTCTTTAGAGGTATGCCATAAATAATAAGAGCAGCTGAAACTGCAAAATGGATAGAACTCTAAAATCCCTGCTTGATAATTAAATTGGACTAGTTAAAAATATTGGATGGTATTATTTTTATTGCTTTTCTACAGAAGGCTGTTTCAGGTCTTCACGGACTACTAAACCTCCTATTTAAATGATTTATGGTGATTTAGTGAGCTTTATTCTACTGCTAGCACTTTTTAACTAATGCATAAAATTATAGATTTCATCTTTGCACAATACCATGTGTCCTATTCTTTGTTTACAAGATCACAGATGTGTGCTTGACATAGTGATGACAATGAAGCTTTCCTTACACTATAAGGGCTGCAGTATCCTTGCATCTCAGAGTGCCTCTTATCTGTGGTATGCACTTGTTTTCTGAAAAATATATCATAGGCATCCATGGCATGTGCAGTGTTGACACCTCTGATTGTTTGGGATGAGGCTATTCCTCAGGCAGAAGGAATCATGTTCCTGTTGATGGCCTGAGCTGTGTGATTTGCTTGTGTGAGGATTAAGTTATATAAGAGGCATCTGTGCTAGAAAGATGGCTAGTGTTTCAGAAGACTGTTGAAAATGAAAGACAATGTGAGCTATGATTCTGATACAATGTAGTTTGCACTGTAAGTAAAAGTCTACCCACCAATATCTTTTTTTTATATTCATTTAGGATATACTTTCATACATTACCTGAGGAAAAGTACTTTTATTGCATATTAAATACATGCCTATTTATTTCTCTGTTGTTATTAATGATAATATACTATGAACCCATTTATAATATTGAATGAAGAATACTTGTGCTTCTAAAAATACTCCTTGAACTAACATACCCTGTAAGTTAAATTTTCCATACAGATATTAATTTCAAGTGAATTAAAAGTCTCTATATTATTAGACTGTAAGTCCAATACAAAATTGAAGGCTTTCTTCGAGTAATTATATGAGTTATTGCTTCCCATTATCTATAGCACAAACCTACAATTTTTCTACCAACCTATCACCTTGCCAATAAGAGCTATAACCTAAAGAAACTACTTATTCTTTTTCAAACTTATTTTACTTCCTGATGTATAAAAAATTTCTCACAGTGTCTTCTTTTTCCCAAAGGGGTTAGGGAGGGACTGAGAGTGAGATCAACAATGAAAAAAGGGTCTGTATCTGAAAATTAAGTATTATTTTTCATTTTCTTTTCTTTTCCCTGAGCCCTTTTAAAAGAATAAGTGAATCTTGTGATGAAAGGAGAAACGATAACACACATAAATTTGTATAGAAGCAAGGAAAAGCAGGTTCTCATGGAAAGAACATTTGGTAGTGCCTAGAAATGGTGGGGTTAAAGAGAAAGGTCTTTGAATGTTGTGGACACTATCTTTTAAAATCTAAATGGACAAATTATACAATGGAAAAGCATTTGTACACCCCCCAAAATAAATGTGTGGATATTTGGGCTATGGAAACACTTTCAAAAGCAAGTACAACATTGTTTATGATAGTAAGAAAATCTGCAAACAACCTTAATATCTAACAATAATGGTTATTTAAGTGCATTTTGGTACACTCATATAATTGAATAGTATGCAACTTTTAAAAAGAAATGTGAACCTTGATTTTGCTGCTTACTTGTTTGAGAATCTTGGCTAAACCACTGTCTCTCTCTGAGCCTTAGATCCATCATCTGTAAAATGTGCATAAAATATTTACTATGTAGTTTGTATGAAAATTATATAACATTTTGTGTGAAGCAAAGTGCCTATCACATGGCAATATCTCTCTCTCTCTCTCCTATTATATATATATATATATATATATATATATATATATATGTGTGTGTGTGTGTGTGTGTGTGTGTGTGTGTGTGTGTGTGTGTGTGTAGATAGACATATCAAACCTAGGACCTAGTATCTACTGGGAAAGTGCTCTACCACTGAGATACATACACTTCAGACCTATCTGTATAGTTTAATTATTGTTATCATTAACTCTATTGTCAAATGAACTTATAGGAAAGATCTTTATATTACATAGGGAATAATCAAAATTGATTGTTAGAGAACCTTGATATTAGTATTACATTTAAATAAAAATATATAAAATATTGTAAGCTTAGAATATTATATAAGACAGGATATCAAGTTGTACAATATGATTACAAATGGATTTTGAGAATTTTTTTAGATTCTAATATCAGTTCTGCTACAAATAATTTAATCTCTATGGGTCTCAGTTAAATTGAATCAACTCCAGGGCCTTTTATAGTTAAATGATGTTACTTTCCTAATATCTTGGAAAGCTGTGGGGAATATGCAGTTATTCTCTATGATTTTATCAGTCTCTACTTCTCTTTTAGAGGTCTGCTGTCATCTAAACCCATTGGATAGAGGAAGTTACATTATATAAACTTTTCGTCTTTCTAGGTAGGGAAGGGGTACTATCCTGGAGCCTCAGGCAGATAGTTTAAGAGAAAGCCAATTGGAGGCAATTAATTTACTATTTTGCGCATTCAGCAGGATTTATTGAACATTTAATTTTGTGAGAGGATCATAGCAAGTGCTGCGTATGGCACACATTTAACATTTGAAAGTCTTAAAATCAATTGTAGGAGAAAATAAATGTATAAGTAACCATAATATTAACTTAGTAATAACTACTGTGTGAAAGTATGGGTCAAGAACGCTGTATGAGCACAGAGAATGTAGCAAATTCTGCAAGGTAAGAAATCAGGGAAGATTTCAGAATAGAAGTATTTTAAAATATTATCTCATTCATTTCTCATTAAAACTCTTTGAGGTTGTTATCAGTCTCATTCCAATTACTAACAAAGTCATGAGACTCAGAGATGTGGAGTACCCAATGTCACAAAGCCAACCATAGCAGTGCCAGAATTCAAACTTCAAACTCAGACCAGCTAGACTCTAAGCCTTCACTCTCAACAATTCTGACATTAATAAAAGGGATTATCAAGGGTCAGGACAAGCAAGAACAAAGCCATTGAAATAATGCAGTATATACTTTGTATAGGAGACTAATTTAACTTCACTAGTAGACTCCTAAACAGGAGCAGATGGAGGGTAGGTAGCATCACCAGAAAGATTGGGGCAGACATTTGGAAGGCAGATCCTTAAGTCTCAAACTTAAAAAACAAACAAACAAACAAAACCCCAAAAAATAAAATTTGGAAAACACAGATTAAGTGAAAGGAAACAATAAAAATAAATGTTAGTATACAGACTTAGGTCTATGTATGCCAATATACTCATTCATGATATTTCTTGTGAACACTGAACTATTCTTTTACTTCTGTTTAACATAATGAGAACAATTCTTATTTTATTGCCCACTCCACTCACACACTTCACAAGACAAAGTTTCTGTTTCAAAACTTATTCAGTCTCCTTTGCTAGTTTCTCCTTATCTCTGGCAATTTAGAAGTTGAAATTCTTTGGAATGCAGTCTATCAGACTAGTTTCTTTTCTCTTTTCACTTCCCACGTGATTTCAACAACTTTTATAATAAAAAAAAATCTATCTATATACTTATGTCTCCTGCATTTTTCATCTCCAGTTTCAACTTCTCCAGAATTTCACCACTTATTCCATATTTCTTCTTGAATTTCCACTCAGTATTTAAAGCTTAATTTATAAAAACTGAATGTCTTTGTCTCCATCCAAATCTTTTCCACCGTGCTGTTCACTTCAGAGTGACACAATTCTTCATTTCCTGCCTCCATAGCTGAAAATGTCAGCATTTTTATTGACACTTTTCTTGCTCTCACATTACAAGTCAGATCTGACAGCAAACCTTTGTACTTTGCCTTCCAAATACAGTCAGAATCCTATTAGTGACCCCTCCACTTGTACCACCATCTCCCCAATCCAACCATTGTCATCTCTCTCACCTGACAATGCCATTGATTCCTAATTGCTCCCTCAGTGTCTGCTTTTGTGTTCTTGTTCTTGTTAAAATGTTAGGCAGAGTGTAACACTCCTCTGTTGAAAACCCTTCACAAAAACCATTCTCATGCAATGTTAAATGCCAACGTCTTTTAAAGTCAAAGCAGTCTCAGGATCATCACTCTATGTCACAGACTGCACGACTGCTTCTCCCCACAATTACAGTCACTGCCAGCACACGAGCCTCTTTGCTATTTTAACACACTAGGCATAAACCTTACAGACTTTGTCTTTGCTTTTACTATTACCTGGAATGTTCTTTCCTAGATATTTGCATGATTTGCTTCTTTTTTTCCTTTTAGGTCTTTATTCAAATGTTACTTTTTCAGTTTATAATTTAGCCACACTATTTAAGGTTTTTCTATATCTCTACCACTTTCTATCTTGTTTCACAGTCTAACTTTTCCCTCTTTCATGATTAATATTTTTTAGTATAGAGTAGTTTATTTGCTTACCTTGTTATTCTCCAGTCACGCCCCTTAGATTTTTGTGCACTCCTTGAGAGCATGAACTTATGTCTACCTTGTCCATAAGTGAATCCTAAGTCAAAAATTAAAAAAAAAATAGTCACCCAGTAAGCATTTATTGAACAAATGAATGATGCTGATAGATCTCATGTATCCTCTACTTGTCTATTTTAAATTTATCCTGTATTAATTTTTAGTACTTTGACAGCACACGGAATGATTTGCTAATAGCTTTATAATAATCCGAGTTGTAGCATACTTCTGTCATATTTTTATATTATAATTTATTCTAAAATATCCCTTTCTAGGTGTCTGGATTTCATAATATGGTAGTGAATGAGAGGACAATATAAATAAGCTTTTAGTAAATACCTATGCAAATTTCTATCTTCTGTTTTCTTTTTTTGGCATACTCTTCACTCTCTAGATTCCAAGGCAACACCTATAATCTTCTATATGGAAGTTCAAATTGGTTGGCCCTGCTCTTCATTTTTATTTATATATTTATTTATTTTTGGTACTATAGATTGGGGATAGAACCCAGGGAAGCTTTATCACTGAGGTACAATCTTAGCTCTTTTTATTTTTTATTTTGAGAGAGGGCCTTATGAAGTTGCCCAGGGTTACCTTGAACTTGCAATTGTTCCAGCTCAGCTTCCCGAGTCTCTGGGATTACAGGTGTGTCTCACAATGCTGGACACATTTGCATAAGTTTTTGTTAATATCTGTATTATAGGAAGGAGTGGTGAAAAAACAAAAGATAGTGAAAATAGTATCGTTTTGTTCAATAGGCCTAGACAATTCTAGCCTTATTTCTTGCTAAGTAATTGGCAAGTTTTTAACTTATTAAAACCGATTGCATCATTTACAAAATAGACATAATAAAACGATACCTACATCTTGGGGGATCTTTGACATCTGTATGACACAAATGGACATAGGGACATACTGTTGTGTTCAGTTGTCCTGATATACAGTGCACTTAGAATATATCTGGCAAGTAATCCAGATGCATTTCTTGTGCAATATAGAAGCCTCCTGTATGTCTATGAATGTGAAGTGCTTAGAACATCCTCTCCTGGCTTCCCAGATATGATATGCTTTTTCACACCTTACTTTTTGGGTTGCCATTTTCCTGAGCTGGTTTTTCCAAAACTATCTGCCCACCCCCATCCTTTTTCTCCAGATGATTGTAAGCATTCCTAAGATTTTACATATTGGTTGCCTTTGATTTAATCTCAAACCAAACACTCTCCCCCTTAAAACCTTACCTCTCTAAACCTTACTACCCATATCTAGTTCATCAGCAAGTACAGTCTCCTCCTTAATAATACTTTCCTTTTGGGGATGCAAATCAAGTCAAGATGGCGCCTGGCACTTTGCCAGGAGGAGTGGTTTTTGAAGTAACGCCAAGGAGCCATTAAGATAATGAGGATTCCTTAATGACTGACTGCTGTATCTAGATAATGTTAATTAAGTTAAGCTGTGTGTAATTAGTTGGGTATATTCACCTCTGCTGTCCAACAGAGAAGCGGCTCCTGCTACCTTGGGTGCCAGTTACTTTGAGTTCTCACTCAGTTCCCGCTGAGTTCACTCGCAATAAAGTAGTTCCCGCTTCATCCTTCAAGTTGCTTGTCACCTCTCGGTTATTTTGCCCAGACGGACTACGGAACTTTCCTATTTGATTTCTGTACCTGTATAGCTCAAAATTATGCCAAGTTTAACATGTTAAAAAGAAAACAGTTAATTTTCTTCTTTCTTACAAGTTCATATGCCAGTCTATCACATCTCTTTTAATGGACTCAAATGCTCTAGTTTTGTAGACTAGAAGCCTAGGTGTTACCCTAGTTCCTCGCTAAACCTTACTACCCATATCTAGTTCATCAGCAAGTACAGTGAATTTTACTTGGAACAATATATTTAACTCTAACCAGGTCCCTCAGTTTGTACTGTCATCAATCATAGTCATTTCACTTTCATTCCTTACTAGATTATTATAAATGTCTCCTAATCAGATTTCTTCAATTCATTATCCAGAATAACAGAAAGCTAGAATAATTTTAAAATTGAATTGTGTTTATCATTTGCTTACATATCTTCAATAGCTTTTTGTTGCAAAGGACATTAAAACTCTTTATAAGAGCCTAGAAGATCCTATGCAGTCTAGTTCTTTCTTGTCTTTCTAACTTCATTTTATACCACAATCCCTCCAATTCTTTGTGTTTTATCTACTTTTTTCATAGGCCTAGCTCCTTTTTCTCATCAGTTTTCAGCTGAATTTATCCCTTTGAATACCTTCATAAGGCCCATAATTATAGAGAGCATGCATAACTTGTTCACTTTTGATATTCAATTCCCAGGAGGGATTCACAACATAAGTGTGCCAAGAATACTTGTTAAAAGAGTTAATAAATAAATGGCTGGAGCATGAAAGCCAATGACCGTCACGATCCAGGCAATGATCATTACTATCTATACCCGGTAGATCTTTGCTGAATGAGTTAAATAATTTAGCATATATAAGCAAGGCAGTCTTTCAGTTACTATACATATATATAATGTATATAATATATATGTATATAATATATATTATATATATTTTTTGAAAGACATACATATATATATACACACACATACATAGTCACTGAAAGACATACACACACACACACACACACACACACATATATATATATTATACAAACACACACACTCACACACACATATACAGTTTCTCAATGTATACGGTTTTCCTAAAACAACTGTACCTAATAAGATGCTTGGGATTCCTATTTCAGCTTCATAAGTTTAATGGGTTGCTTCTGGTCTCATATCATTGTGATACTCTTGCTTAAGAAGTGCGTGTTATTTTGTTATTTTGTCCACTAATTCTTAATATAATGAGAGACTGTGCTTTCGTTCTCTTTAATTATTTATTTTTTTGTATTCAATGTAGTTCACATGACCACAAGAATTAGCAATGATCTTCAGGTTTTTGGTCCAAGGAGAGTGAAAGGGAAATTTGAAAATATTCAGATAACTTCCCAGTGAGAACATTAACATCATTCTTTGTTTCTTTTCCTCTTGTCTAAAATGCCAACTTTTATACCAAAAATTAATTTTTCTATATATTGCCAAGCACCTCATTATTCAGGAACATCTAGTTATTAATGAGATTTTTTATTTTAGCATTTGGCACGATACTCAGGGAGCGCTTCTCTGTTGCCATAGGATACAGTTGAAGGAAACAGTGAAAATGAGGGTAGGAGTAATTAGAAACATGATTCAAGTTACATTCATCTTGTGTCTGGCTAAAATTTCTTAGGTTTTGATGAATTTTGAAACCGTTAGTACTCTTGTAGAGGCATGAAGATTAAAAAAAATTCCTGAAAAATCATTATTACCTGTTTTAAGAGATACTGCTTAGGGAGTTAGTCATTTTAAAACAACTTAAGATCCTTGACTAACATAGATGACAACATACCGAACTAAGTCTCTTACCCAAACCCATTAACTAAATAAAATCATTAATCTGTCAGTTCTCTTTTACAAATTATGCTAGACTTTGCTGTAGGAAGCGTGAGGCAAAATCTCCTTCTTTTCAAGAATTTAAACTGAAATAGATGGCTGTGTTCATAGATATACTGTCTACCCTTGAAGGATAGTTACAAATGTGCACACTTCCAACCTTTTGAGCCTTAGAAATGTGGAAATTTTTTTCTGGATCAGAGCTGGAGGACTGATTACTGTGAATTTTATTACAAGACTCTGTAATTACTTTGAAGATTCTCTAGAGGACCAGTTGGGTTGCCAGAGAATTTTCTGTCCTTAACACCTAGCCACAGAATGCCCTTGGAAATTTAATAGCAAAAAGATTATGTCTTGAATATATATAGTCCTATTTAATTTACAAAGTATTTGCATAGTTGATGTCTCATGTGAATCCCCATAAGGGCAGTCTAGCACATATTATCCCCATTTTTCAGATAAGGAAATTCTGGTACTGGGAAGTTGAACAATTTTCTTATTATTTTTAAATAGCAGAACTGGGATTTGAACCTATATATGCTTTTCTCCAAAAATTCATTCTCATGCCACCATTATTTGCTGCCTATTTGGAGGGCATTTTGATTTTTAATATAACAACCTTCTTTTTCTCCCCCACAGTTCATGTAACTTGAATTATCTGCCTCTCTTTACTCATCTTTGTTATATCTTACATGTGAATTAGACAAATAACTCATTTTTTCCTGGAAAGATCAGTCCATTATTTTCCATTGAATTTAGACAAGGAATAATCAGGTTTTTATCTTAATTGGTTTATTTCATTTATTTATCAATTTCCATGGTTCTAGGAATGGAACTCAGGACCTTCATATGGTAGGGAAGTGCTCTACCAGTGAGGTATATCTCCAGCTCTTTAAATATAACTTTTAATAATATAATTACAATAATATAGATAATTAATTTATGCTCAGTGCTGAAAATTTGTAAAGAAATATGAAGCTTAATAAGCATTAAAATAAAAAGAAATAACCATGATTCTATCACCCAGAGATCACCAATGTTTAATACTTCGGGATGCATTCTTCCTAGAATTTTCTGTTCAAAACAGTTTTTCTACTAGGTTGCTCTACCTTTCTCACCTCTGCATGAGAGTAATATTTTTGTGCCAGATGAACAAAGAAAAATTTTAATCTAAGCAAGGCAGAACCAAGAAGCTATGTCATCTATTTCATGGAATCGCAAAGGAAACAGACAAGTCAGAAATAGTTTGTAATTATCCACTAGCATCATTAGAACTTCCCTAAACTAGTTGTGCTTATGTTGTTAAAAACCCATGTTCTTTTCTTTCAGGTTTTGAAGACCATGATCACATGGATGCACCTAACTAAATGCTTCCTGGGGACATGGTGGTTCTTTAGCGAACACATCTAAATTGCTAACTAATTCCTTGGTGTACCACTCAACATAGGACATCATTTGATTTTCACTATCAGAAATCTCCAAATTTTCTCCACCATGCTATCTTTATTAGCTTGAACTCCTTCCCTAAAATGGTCCTTCTGTTGATCCTGTCAGTCCTGCTTTTGAAAGAAGATGTCCGTGGGAGCGCACAGTCCAGTGAGAGGAGGGTGGTGGCTCACATGCCAGGTGACATCATTATTGGAGCTCTTTTTTCTGTCCACCACCAGCCGACTGTGGACAAAGTTCATGAGAGGAAGTGTGGGGCAGTCCGTGAGCAGTACGGCATCCAGAGAGTGGAGGCCATGCTACATACCTTGGAAAGAATCAATTCAGACCCCACACTCTTGCCCAACATCACTCTTGGCTGTGAAATAAGGGATTCCTGCTGGCATTCAGCTGTGGCCCTAGAGCAGAGCATTGAGTTTATAAGAGATTCCCTCATTTCTTCAGAAGAGGAGGAGGGCTTGGTACGCTGTGTGGATGGCTCTTCCTCTTCTTTCCGCTCCAAGAAGCCTATAGTAGGGGTCATTGGGCCTGGCTCTAGTTCTGTGGCCATTCAAGTCCAGAACTTGCTCCAGCTTTTCAACATACCTCAGATTGCTTACTCAGCAACCAGCATGGATCTGAGTGATAAGACTTTGTTCAAGTACTTCATGAGGGTTGTGCCTTCTGATGCCCAGCAGGCACGAGCCATGGTGGACATAGTGAAGAGATACAACTGGACATATGTGTCAGCAGTACACACAGAAGGTAAGTTCTTTTACATGCATGAAATATGTCTTCTGATGCATTCATCAACTTCTCTATTAAAATTTTAGGTTTTGGAAGGCTCACTATTCCTTATTATTTTGGACATTGTGAGTTTGCTTCAATTATACTAATATGATTCAAAGGGACTGAATGGAAGATATCTAGAGAAACATAGATATTAGTTAATGTAATTAAGTAAATTACATGGTTATGTGGCCATAAATTATTTGAATTTGCATTATATCATTTCTACTTTTGCTATAGATAATATTTGCTATAAAAATATAAAAATATTTGATATTATTAGATGTTTTTAAGTTTTATAGATTTTCATTGAACATCTCACATATTTAATATAGAGTTGCTCCAATTGTCAATTTTATCTCATATAGAGAGGTAGATATGAATGTATATAGGAATGAATGTAGCCAGTTCCAGTCTAAGCATATTATAGAAATTACCAAACAGTTTAGTCTTACATCTATATTTTTCAATAGATTCATGGTCAAACTACAATGAAGATAAGAATGAATTAATTTCATCCTTGTATAGAACATACTTGGGAAGTATGATTCTTAACAATTCAACACAAGTTTGCTTTGAAAATTATTACTTCTTTATATTGAAAGGAGTGTGAGTTAGGAAAATATCTAATAATATTTATAATATATTAATACATTATTAATGTATTATTACATTTATAATAACAAGTAGCTTGTTGTTGCTTATAGTAATTTAAAAATGCTTTGGAATACTATTAGTCCTTCAGTAAGGCTGTTTTGGATAGGTTTGCTTTAACTTATTGGGGTTAAGTGACTGAAATGGTGAGATTCACTTGTTATTTCACACACTTTCCTGGACAAAAGAGGCATATATTAAGCAATATAATATCTTGAAGAGTGTACAGCACATTTTTATAAATAGTTAAATGATTGTGAAGATTAGTTAAGATTTTAAAAATTCCTGTGATCACATATTATTGTGGCCCAAACAATCCAATCCTATAGAATTTTATGTTACATTATTAACAAATTAGTGAAATGATCTCAGTCAGTTTAACTTTAGAGGTTAGAGAAAATGATCAATCAGATATAGCAGATTTTCATTATCAAGTGGCATATTATCATGAATTAACTTAATTCATGATATACAACTGCATAAATATACAGTGGAATTCTATACAGATTGAAACTTTACCTCTGGAAATTTTCATATAAATAGAGAATTAATTCGAGGTTGATATAGAGAGATTTTGAGGTTGATATAGAGAGATTTTGAGCAAGGAGAAAATATTTGGACTAGGTCAATTTGGATTATTTCTCCTTTGCTGGGAAAATTTTCTCATTTTATTCTGATCATATTACTTTAGAAAATCAAACCCAGACCGTAGGAAAGTACACTACCTCTTACTCATTCCTTGGCCCCTCCTTTTTTTCCTAATGCTAAGATTTTTCTTATAAACTATTCTTTTATTTGATTTTCACAACCATCTGGTGATATAGAGAGTCCAGAAATTTTATAACCATTTTATTTATTTTTATTGCTCTACTTAGTTATACATGACATTATAATATATTTTGACATATTCATACAAGCATAGAATATATTTACAAATATAAGCATTCTAGGAGTTTAAAAATTTATCCAATATATAACTAATAGTAATATTGGAGATAGGGACAGAGGTCATAGCTGCAGACTTCTCAATCAGTGTACTATCATAATTTAATAGAATTCTATAGAGTCATACTCTAAGGATACATTTGTGTAACACAAATTTGTTAAACACAAATATATGCAAGTCGGGCTGATAGTTTTGTAAAGGACAGCTCCATGTTTTATATATCACAGTCTTCAATGGGCTTGCAATCTGGCAAAGGGTATGAAACACGCATGAATACTTATATGAGCATAATTCAAGGTGACAATTGCAAATAAGTCTCTAAAGTAAATTGACAGGGAAAAATTACCTTCTATCTGTGGTGATGGGGGTCATGGTTATCTTAGAAGAACTTGATAGTTAAATCTTAACTGGAAGAATACTGACAATTGTTGAAAATTAAGAAGGATTGCATTTAAGCTAAGGACATGAGGAAATATGAGAAGGTGAGAACTTCCTTCTAGCTTCAGAAGAGAAAGTTTGGTCACCATGTGGGAGAAGCCAATCTGAGATTGTGCTCCAAGTGAGACTCAGAGCTCCCAGTAAAACTCAAAATCAGGGTCATTGACTTTTACTTATTTAAACTGGTATCTTGATCTTAATGTGCATCAATAGTAATTGAATTGTAATTGAATAGTAATAAATTATGATTCATTAACATATTATTATGTAGCAATTGAAATGAATGGGGAGCTCTATAGAAAATTAAATAATACTAGTGATTTCCAAGATTATTTTGTGAAAACAACTAGATGTGGTTCTGTGTATATGGTATTTCTACTTGCTTAAAAATGTTTTTACACAAAGCATACAATGGCATATTCATAGAATTGCTCATAGAAATAAGTAAAACAACTATTTGTCTTTCTGAGAGGAAATATAAGTAGTTAGGGAACATGAAAGAATGGGAGGGATTTACTTTTCATCTATAACTTTTACATACATGTGTTCAAAGTTGTGTGTTACATGCATAATTTTTACCGACCATCTTTTGATGTGGTGTGTTACTTGCATAAATTTCCTATTGTAATATATCACTTATAAGAAAATACTCTGAGGGTAAAATTAAGACAAATGAAACTGCATTGCCAAAATTCAAGAAAATTACTATGGTGACACCATACCAGCAGGATTCAGGAGAGAATAAAATTTAGAACTGAACATTCAAAAATAAGAAGAAACACTCTGGATTATTGCTTTATGTGATTATGTTAAGACATATTTGTTTTGTTTTGATTCTAAGCAAATGTGTGATAATGGAGTTATATGGTCTTAGGACTTGTAGTTTATCAATATGAATGGCATGGTAGAAATTTTCACAAGGCAAAATTCACCTCCAGGATCTGAAAAGTCCTTGAGTCAAATGAGATACAGCCCTGTTGGATTCTGTGGAAGCTCTCCAAGGATATGCCTGGTTTTCTGTTGCTTGGCCCTTCAAAAATCCTCGGTGTGATCTTATATAAACTGAAAATGCCAGTTCTTACTTTAGCTTCTCTCTCTGGCTTGCTTAGGTTAATTCTCCGTAGTCACAGAACAATCAGTCCTGTACCTTGTACTTTATTTTTATGTTCTTATAATTATGCTCTTTTGCTTTTTCTTTTTGAAAAGTATAAACATTTCCAAACACTTTCACATGAGCCATCAAGTTGTATGAAAAGATACGGTCCTATTTTCAAAAACATCTACCCCAAATTACTTCAACCTGACAGTACTATGTCACTCAATCATGACAGCTACCACAGATATTTCTTCAAGAAAGTGTATGCTAGCCCAGAAATCCAGAGGAGAACACTGGAGACCTGAGTTTGAGCTTTAATATTAATCCACTAAACTTGGACTTCCGTGGTTTATGAATTTTATAGTCTGAGGGAATGACTATTTATTGTGGCTTATTGTATGAAACAGAAATTATGCTTAGAACTTCCAGGCAAAGAGATTCATAATACAAAACAAAACAAAGAAAATAGGTTTTTTTTTTTTCAGGGCAGAATAAACTAGAACTTTGACCCTGTAGACAAAGGGAAGATGTAGTGACTCAGGAGAAATATTTCACCTTTTTAAGGGAGTTAGTCTAGTCAGCACCCTCTCTGCTCTAAGACTATTTAAAGGGACACTTCCCTCAGTACTTTTCCAAACCTAGACCTATATGTCCATTATAGTACAGGATCAATAATGTTTATCTGTTTGGGGCTGGGGCAGATCTACTTAATTGGTGACTTCAGTTAACTGGTCCCTAAATCCACATTATTCACTTTGTAATTGGATAGTTCTTTTCCACTTTTATGCACATTTGGTCTGGTTACTCATTGCTTTAGTAAATATAATTTGGTTGAAGTGGGGACTTCCTTGCTAGTCTGTCTTGAAACTTGATCATTACCAGGTGAGGCAGGAGTATCCCCAAGTTTTCCATATGAGATCATTGTGAACCTGTTGACATTAACCATGTGAGATCTCACAATAGATCAACACAATTACATTGCAGACCCACAGCCTATTGCAATCACATAAATGACCCAGCTGAAACCATAAACGTTTCCCGGTTGACTGCAGACCCATTTGTGAGCAATGATAAATGCTTTCAGGATGGAGGTCAAAAGAACCATACTCATCCCAGTGACTTTAGATTCCAGCTCCTCTCCACACAAGTGGGTACCATTTTTATGCCTAAACTTTGAAATCAAAACAAAATAAGTTTATTTAAATTAAATGTATTTAAATTAAATTTATCTAAATTAAAGAGAACTAATGTGCAGGCAAGAAATGCTTCATTGTATAAGTAACGCTTCAACCCCATATTCATGGGGATCAGTGCAGCATTTCTATACATGAACAAAGCTTATACTGATCAAATACATAGTCTTGTAATTGGATATTTAGTTGTTCCTTGAAACCTAAATACTATTAATCACTTTTGTGTATTTCATTATTTTTTCTTTTATTGTATTTCATTATTCTATTATTCTGCTGGATCTACCTTAGTTTCATTGAGAAAAGTAATTACTGGGCTTGGTTTACTATTCAAAACCAAACCTACTGTACTCTCTGTATGATTCACAGGATTTTCACACTTTATAATTTTTGCTGACTTTAGTTAGAACTCTACTGTATATTCCCCAGGGTCTACTGGAATATCCAGCACATTATAGGTACTCAAAGATGGTTTGCTGAATGGATTAATTTCTATTAGAATAATATATAACCCATTGTTTATGACTATATAGTATGTGGATAAATAGCAAGCACTTGTAATTTTTCACAGTTTTGCTTTTTTATGAAATGAGGTGCCAAAATGCCTCCCTTGATTAATTGTAAAATGTGGTTCACACTTCACTCCCTTTTTTGTTTTCACTGGTACTTGAAATTCTTATTTTTGTCTAATGAAACAAGAATACCGCTCTTTTTTTTCCCTAGGGAAAAATGTTTCAATGATACTATGGTGGAGGGAATATACTAGTAAATTGTACTGGTAACATAACATCATGAAAAATATTGTCTTTAGATCAGCCTATAGATTGCAATATTCTACTTGTTTCTGATTATATGGTTTTCCATCAAGTATTTACTTATATATATGATCACAACCAAGCTTTGGCTGAAAGTGCTTTATTTTGCTTTATAGTATATATGCTAAAGTTCAACTTTTAAAATGTGCACATATTAATTGTACATGTTAATGGGGGCTCAGGATATTACTTCTGTACTTATATAAAGCATATACTGATCAATTATAGATACATCCCATCACCCACATCACCCACATCACCCACACCCCCTCACCCACACCCCCTCACCCACACCCTTCCTAATCTTTAATAATTACATTATACTTTTAGATTAATTTTTTATGAATTTCTATGTATGAGAAAAACACGTAATATTTGTCTTAATGTGTCTGGCTTGTTTTACCTTACATAATGACCTCTAGTTCCATTCATTTTGCTGCAAATTACAGGATTTCATTATTCTTTATGACTGAATAATATTCTATCATCTCTATATACTCCCTTTTCTTTATCTATTCTTCTGTCCATTGCTAACAAGATTGGTTCCATATCTTGGCTCTGGGAACATTAGCACAGTAAATATAGGCAGGCAGCTTTAAGTGGGGATACACTGTTTCCATCTCAACTTCTCTGCTAATTTTGACTCTATAAAGATCATAGTTATGTTTGGGAAGATAAAAAAGTACATTGAAATAGGGTTTCATTTTGTTTCTCCAGGGACTGAGAAGTTGAGATAAATTTTAAAATAATGATGGTAACAATTCACATATACAAGCTATGGTTTGTTTTATAGAACGTTGACACTGGAAAGATGATAGGCAATCATTTATTCTACCTTCATTATTTTTCAGTTGAAAAATCAGAGAAAGAAAGGTCAGATAATGTGGCCTTTTTTGTCACATAATTAGTTAGAGTTTTGGAACTCAGGATCCCAATCTACACTTCACTATGTTTCCATATCATGGTTGAAATTGTTATTCAAATTTTCTCAGGGGAAAAAATCATTGAATTTGTGACCATAACTAATAGTAGCCTGCCTTTCCTACTTTCAGGACTCGTTTAAATTATATAATTTCTGGCTTGGATTCTGACTCACATATGAGATGACATCCTTGCTTCCTCTTTCACAGGTACCATTTCTGTCCATTCATTGTTGAAAATACTAGAAAATTTCCCCGAAATATATGAGGGCCCAGAGGACTAATTTAGAAAGCAGTTTGTTTTGGGAGGATGTCACTGCACTGTTCCTCCAAGAAACAGAAACAAATTTCTTGGGTGATATGCAACTGTAGATATTTCTACAGTTTCAATTAATCAGATGCTTCCTTGAACAAAATGACCACCTCTGAGTTTCCATGTCTGTCAGTTATTCTGTATGTACCCATTGTATGGATGTGAGCTGCACATATGTATGTTTTTCCTTGGTCTCCATTATTCCAAGATCTCATAGAGGTAATATTATTGTCTGAGCTTTAGGGTTTGTATATTTGGAAAGTTCAGTCATTTTGTTTACTAAAGAGAAACCTTGTGACTCACTTAGTTATAGTAATCTTATTAGCTTAAGGTTTATAATGTTCAGGTATGAGCCACAGAGGTTGATTCTGAGTAAGGAAAGCTGGGGAAGCATAGAGTATGATGTGAGGTATAATGTTCAAAAGTTCTTTTTGAAAGACAAAACACAGAACAAAAATTACAGTACATATGATGTAAACTACACAAGGAAAGCACATAAGAGAAAGCAAAGATAGGGATTCTTAAAAATATAGAGAGTTTATCTCGTGGAACATTTTCCTGTACCTTTATTCTTTCATTTCCTTCCTTCCTTCCCTTCTTCCTTCCCTCCTCTCTCTTCCTTCCTTCCTTCCTTCCTTCCTTCCTTCCTTCCTTCCTTCCTTCCTTCCTTCCTTCCTTCCTTTCTTCCTTCCTTCCTCCTTCCCTTCCTCCCTCCCTCCCTTTCTTCCTCCTCATTCAGTTTCTCTCTCTCTCTCTCTCTCTACTAGGGATTGAACCCAGGGGCGCTTAGCCACTGAGCTACATCCCCAGTCATTTTTATTTTTATTTTTACTTTTATTTTGAGACAGGGTCTTGCTAAGTTGTTTGGGTCTCACTAAGTTGCTGAGGCTGAATTCGAACTTGCAGTCTACGTACCTCAGCCTCCTGAGCTGCTGGGATTATAGACTTACATCATCACACCCTCTCTGTCTTTCTTATTTACAATTTTTCATCTGCTTTCATCAACAGAAAATTTTAAAAAAATTTAGGCTGTTTACATAAGTCTGGTCAAGAATTATAATCTTTTTTTATTATTCCATTGATTTGAGGGTAGATACATGAAATATGAAGAATATTACTAAAGCCTATATAATTAATACTTTGAAATGGAAAAAGAGAAAATTATAAGGACTAGTTGTTCTAAACAACTAGTGGGTGGGACTAAATGTTTTTACTCTATGATTCTGAGAAAGTCACTTGAGCCCCTTCCCGCATTTGTCATATGAGGTTGGAGCTGGAAAGGCCATTCTCATGGGTCACTTCCAAGACTAACCTTCTGTGATTTGCTTTGCTCAAGTGTCTACAGACTACAAATGGGCTACATTAAATGCTGGGCATCACATTTAATATAAGTGAAACCAAGCATGACATATTCAAATGAGTGTGGCAGGAATGTTTATGAGACTTGAAACTAGGTATTCAGAGAACAAATTTAGCAGAGAGAAGACAGGACATGGTAGAGCCCTGATTCAAACTTTAAGTATTGGTATATTTAGGTCTTTGTAAAGTTCAGGTAGAGAGGACCTAAATTCATTCTCAATGGCCAGGAACTTTACAAAGATCTAGTTTATTGAAATACCACAGTAACAAATTTTAGTTCAGTAATTAGAACCATTAACAGCAACAGAGCCATTAACATGAACAGAACTATTCTTTGAAAGGAATTGCCTGTACATTTGGAAGGATGTAGTCAATCAATTGTCCATAACTCCGATGCAAAAGCCTAGAATGGGCAATCATTGGGAGGCTATGGAAAAATGAATTTAAACCTCAGTTGGCCAATGGGGTTGGATTATTTTTTCTTTTATATAGCCATCAATATCATTTGAGATACTATTGTTCTGTTAGATAAAATGTGATCACATATTAAACATTTTTCATAAATTTGTTAGTTCACTCTTTTATTCAATAATTTGCCTTAAAAATTGGCCATTTTACAGATTATAAAATAAATATGGAAAGAGAAAATAATTTTCCCATAATATTGCAGCTAGTTAGTGGCAAAGAGTAAGGATTCAGATGCTAGGTCTACCCTTTTAAAACAAATATAAATCTTCTTACTTTGTATTGGAGAAGTTGTAGCTTTAAGGAAAAGTGAAGTGCACATCTCAAGATTCATTTTTCTTTCTTAGGAAACAAAAGATACTATTTGTTTTCCCACAGATAAAATCTTTTAAGCATGTCACATATGTCTTTTTATCCAGCTTCCATGGCAGCACCTTTTCTTGTTCCCAGAGAATGGATTAATTACAGTAAAAAGAAATTAAGGAGGAGGCAGTGTGGCAACAAGTTGACCTCACAGAAGAACTTTCTGAGAGTCTGATGATGAGTACAGACTGTTGCTGGACTGTCGCTGGTCTGTTCACATCTCCCCTACAGGCTCCACACTGTCCTTCAGATGGGAGTTATTGGAGGGAGCAATATGGTACACATTTTTCAAGAGTAGGAGGACATATTGTTAAATGATGCAACCTTATGTATGAAAAACTATTCTTTGGAATTCATTGGTGCGAGGAGTTATGAAATCTCATTTTGGCACATGCAGTTTAACTAAAATTGCTGAATGAAGAAGATTTTTTTTCTTTTCTTAACATCTTTTGAAGATGTGAATCTCAGGCCAAAAAAAAAAAAAAGGCAAAATCAAGTGAGATAAGAAGATGAGATACCAATGTTAGAAGTAAGAGCAATTCCATCAAATGGGTAAACTGCAGTAGAGTCATGACCTTAAATTCACAAAGCTTATTGCATAGCCGTCTCTGGAAACTGAGTACCTTACACTTTCAACTATGAACACAGAAGGATTGAGTGCAAGTCCTGATTAATCTTGCTAGTACAGAGACTTTGGTCAGGTCATTTAATTTATTTATTTTTGCTATAAAATTGACATAATACCATCCCATACAATTGCTGCGAAACTGAATATAAAGCACTTAACATCAAGCTTGGCACATAGCAAGTATTCAATAAAACCTTCTTAGGTTTGCTTGCCAAGAACTTGCCTTGCCTTCTATTGGCTACGGAGAAAAGTGCCCATAAATGATATTTCAGTTTGGTTTTGCCTATATAAAACTGACTAGTGAAGTAGAGAGTTGGTAAGGAAAGAGATACTCTGTACTCTTCCAGTTGCAGATGTATGCTAAGAGCCATTTAAGGGTAACAAATTGACAAAGTCTGGAAAATCCCACAGCCATGCTGTTAGCATAGTTGTTCTTGCTGTGTGTACATAGGGGATGTGGTATAGAACTAGGGGTGATTCAAGATGGAAAGTTAATTCTATATATTAAGTAATTCTGAAATATTTCTAATTTTCAACAAGCATTAACAACTTTGTAGTGGAAAAAAATAAGCTCAAGCAACAGAAATATAACTTCTTTATAAATTTCAAATTAGAAATGCTTATGGACATTTAGTAGTTTGTAACTAGAAGATTTATTAACAGGAGATATGGTATAGCACATACAATCATGCCACAGCCTTGAGTATAAAACTAAAATGAAATAATATGAATCTTAGGAAACAAAATAAATACATTATATTAAATAGCTACATTTGTGTAAATACCAGTTTGATGCTCTCTTGCAAATTGTTGTAGCTGCACTAATAATAACTATTTAAAAGTGCTTACTGTGTTCTCAGAAATTATAAAAGCTTTTTGTAATCTATGAAGAGATATAAAGATATAGATTTTGGAGCCCTTATTAATATAATATTATTAATGTCATCTTATAACTCAAACCATAGATACGGTGAAAAATAGATATTTCTTCATTCCTTTCCTTGAGGGCTCTAAAAGTATAACTTTTTCTATCTTTAACAATTTCCTCACAGACATTTTTCAGTCTTATTTGGTTATATATCCTTGTTTCATATAACTTTATTTTACAGTATTTGGGTTAGGATTTTAAGTTTTTCTTTCCCTACTAGGACTAGAAAATATTTTTTAAAGAAAACTATATTATATTGTAATATTATGAATTCTTGTCCTTTAGAGAAGGTGGAAAAACAAAAGTCAAGTGAGACATATTGAAGTGTCATGTAAGTTTAATTTCAATTTCTTGGAACTGGAAAAATCAAAACCAAATATAAGCTGGTGATTAATATTTATATCAAAGAAATTTAAGGAAAGGCAAAGCCTATATCAAGACACTAGAAAAGTAGACACATTATTTAGCTATCTTATTTATAATCAAATTTAATTATTTCAATTCTTAAATTATTACATTCATCCCTGCTATGTAAGCATAATTGGTTCTAAGTTTTTTCTCAGAAGAAATAAATGCTGAAAAATGACAACTGAAAACATTAAGTTGTTTATAAATTAATTATACAACTTTGTATTTACAAATTATTGACAAAATCACATCTTCTTATACCTAATGAAATTTTTAAAAAAGCGTTTGAGGATTTGATGGTACTTTCAATTTACCAAGATTTTGAAGTTGTGGTAACAATTGAACAATGTTGATTTTATCAAAATATATATTATATGTATCTGCAATGAAATATATTTTATCACAATATATTTCATTGCAGATACATATAATATATGAAAGCATATTAAATAGAGTTCAAGATTCATGTAATACTAACACAAGTGTATTGATGTATTCATTAATTTACAGGTACTTATTGGCTATGTACCATATGCTTGAATCTGTGGTAGACATTATGACAAATGTGAGATGGAGTCATGGACTAGCACCTGACTTACCTCAGAGATTCACCAAGCGAGGATTTCATATTAATGTCAAATATACCCTCATAGGAAGAACATAGGTACACATAAATGACGAACAACAAAGATAGCTGTGTGGCAAGGGATGAGTATATTCAATAACTAGATGCAAGAAAAGATATTATTGCTAAGTATAATTTGGAAAATTATGCATTTTAAAGGTGTTTTTAAAAATTTATCAGAAAAGAATCTCTACTTATGGAACTTATACAAATAATACAAATGTAATATGTGGCCTTGGAAATGGTATATAACACAATTAATAAGAATAAAATGGGATTGGTATCCCCAGTCAAAAATTAAGAATATAAATGTGTCATATTTCATTTGATGCAATGTCATTGCATACTGCTTAGTGATTTAATTCTGAGATTAAAGAAAACTTATGGAACACCCTGCATTGCCTTGTCTTTCTCTTTTGTATGAGCATCCCTGATCTAGTAGAAAGTTGAGATAAGAAGTTTGAGTTAGATGTTGTTATGTGCATTCTTTTATAAAATTATTCATCCTCACCAACAAAAATTTTGAACAACTTTAAATAATAAACTATACAACACATAATCACAACTAATTAAGATACTCTGGATTGTTTGACAAAATTGAGACAAATTATTTTTATGGAGTTTTAAGACTCTGAAGATTATCTATGTAAAGCTAAGAAAACATAAATGCTTTTTATTCTATCTAACCATACTAAATTTTTCTTGGCACAAATTTAACATCCTTTGAGTGATATTATAATCACAAACACTTCCTGGTCTCTTGTCTCTATCTTGAAATCCTAATCTTCTTCCTCTTCCTAAGATTTTTTTTTTGTAGCTATAAATTCTAAATTTTTTCAGCTCCTTTACGTAATCCTAGAATTGGTGGTTTTATTGAATTTGTTTCACTTATTTGAATCACACATTTTTTGAAGGAGAGTGCATTATTTTGTGACTTTAGAGAATAGTAATTAGGGTATGTTTGACAGGTAGTTCCCTTCAAAGTCTCAAAGATCATTCCTTGTCTGTTTTTTCTTCACTCTGTCTTTAGATGGAAAGTTACTCTGTACAGTTAGAATACTTGAAAAGGCTATGCCATTAGTAGAAACAAGAATACCATATAGATAGAAAAAAGAAAAATATATATTTTAAAATTTTCATCTATGAAATATTAAAGTGGTCATGAATTGCGGTTTCTAGATTGACCATGATCCCTAATCATAGACAACTGGAATAATTTTAATCATTCCAGAGAAAGAGCAGAAGAAATTTATGCTGAAGTGCTTGAACTTGAATATGAGAACTTCCTTTCTCAACTATTTATAAGATCAACATATTTGGTTTTGAGGTCAATAATAAATGAGTCCATCTTGAGTTTACTCTTGGGACTATATTTTATTTCCCACTTTGGGACGATCTTTACAAATACCCTCATTTGCAAGGTGACAGATGGCTATACCTACACTTTCTATACTAATTTTTATGATGGTCTATTGAATAATCAGTTAATGCACTTTGTAAACCTAAAGCTGCCTGATATATTAATTGATTAAATATAAATGAATATTTACTATGTGCCAAGGTCTTTAAACTTTTATTTTGAAATACTTAGTACATTTCTGTGAAAATTAGTTGCTAATCAAAACGTCCACTAATGATGTCTCCTTCACATTAAAAATAATGAGATGTTGATTGGCAGTCATGGTTAGGGGAATGCCTTGAGCTTTTTTTTCCACACTATAGCCATGGTCTATCTGTAATTAGCAAATATTTAGAGTATCAGATATAGGAATGCCCTGAGAATTCTAATAGTAAGATCACTGAATAGTAATCAAGAAGAGCTGATACACAGAATTCAGATTGACCTGGGTTCAAATCCCACGTCCACCATTATTTGTTGTAGAGATGAGGCAAGTTCTTCAAGTCTCATTACTATATTTCAGAAAAGTCTTGATTAACAATATATTTGACTCATAGGGAAATTGTGATCATGAATTTAATATAAAATCTATCAGATAATATACATTCAAAAATGTTAGCTGCTATTATTTCTAAAAATAAAAGCAATTTTAGATATTATTTTATATTTAGAAAAAATAAATAATTTTAAAAATCATTACTTAGTATTACCATTATTTATTGTCATTTAGATATGAGGTAACCCTCAAAAACTCATGTATAAGACAATTACAGAAAGTTTAGAGATGAAATGATTGATTATTAAAGCCTTAACTCAATCAGTGCATCAATCTACTTGAATGGACTAACTAGATGGGAACTGTAGGTAGATAAGTAGGGTATTACTGGAGGAGGTGGGTCACTGGGGGAATGAATTGGAGGTTTATATTTTGTCCCTAGTCAGCACAACTCTCTCTGTTTCCTGACTGACATGTCTTATACTGCCTTCTTTTGCCTCATCCTCCACCATGATGTTCTGCCTTACCTCAAGCACAGAGCAATGAATTTGGCCATCTATGGACTGAGACCTCTGAAACTGTGAGCTCCCAAATAAACTTCCTCCACTAAAATTTTTCCTGTCAGGTTTTTTAGGCAGAACAGTGAAAAAGATGACTAAAACTCTATTCCAACAGAAATAAAACTTTCAATGTTTTATTATCTTTTTGTCTTACTTATGAACAATTTTATGAAGTATTTGTAACACATATTTTTGGAATTAATCTTTGCTTGTATATTTTTCTTTTTACTTACCAAGTTTTTTAAAAAATATATTTTCCTATGTTATTCATATTCTTTGTGAACATAATTACCCATGACCTTATACTATCCTTTTTCCACATTAGTGAATATTATTATAAGAAATGGGAGTGAATTGTTTTTATAGTAGGGGATTTAGAACTTCTATGATGTCCTTTACAGCATTTGCCATACTTTGGAGTAGATAAGTGCCAAATAAATAGTTACTAAATTAAATTTATTTCAAGTTGAATTAAATTATGGCCATATGTCCTAATAAGAGCATAAAAATGCTGAATAATTTGGAAATGTTTTCTTTTCATACACAGAAGTCTGTCTTATTTCATAGCCTATACCATGCTGACTAATTCATGAGAGCATGATCTGCATGGCAACTCCGGACTTTACAATTTCTTCCCTCATGCAGAAGTCTGAAATCTGAGGCTTTGTCATAAACTAATGTTATCTAATAAACCAAATTGGATGCCTTTATTTCTGTAGCCTGTTTATATCTATAGCATAGTTAGTAATTTCTCCCATCCTTCAAAACAGTCAAGTGAACAATTGAGTATAGTGTTGAATGGTCAAGGATAACTAGGCCTGTCTAGTGAGTAAGCTCTCAGAATGACAGGGGCAGTGGCAGATGAGACGTGGGAGTCAGCTTGGCCCTGCAGCCACAGAAGATGAGAGAAAGCCCTATTCCTTCGGTCCTATGTACTCACTTGGTCATTTTTCACTTTAACACCTCCACCTTGTCACATGGCTTACTTGTAGTATATGGTTTCAATAGTATGTAATATACATTGAGAAAAATTACATGGTAATGAAATTAATTTTGGCTGTGGATTTCTCTTTTTATTAAATTTTACTCAATACACAGAGAAAGTGTGGTTAGTCTACTATATTTCTCTTCTTTCCAAAAGGAGCTAGGATGTGAGAAATAATAACAGATTACACTCACTGAATGAATGTTACCTGTTAGTATTTTCATGCACGTGATATTATTTTCTCATTGTATTGAATTATAACATAGATACTGTCATTTTTATAATAGTACAGGTAAATAGGAATTCTATACAGCCATAGTATATTTGCAACAAAATCTCATTAGAGACATGTCTGTCTCCAAAGATTCTATTGCACCATGTTATAGTCAATATTTCAAATTGGTAGTTTCATGTGTGATTTTTTAAACCATTTTTCTAGAATTCTTCAAAGCAATTTTTTCTCTACCTATCCAGTATTTTTTAACGGATATTTTTTTTTTATCAAATGTTCAACATTGTAGGCTTCTCTTTGCAGCTGAGCAGTAAACGCAATAAAAACAATATCATGGACACCTTTTCCAGATAGTATGATGCTTCTTTGGACTACTTCTAGGTCATTGTTTGGATCTGATTATTGCATGTCTTTCTCAGAATTATATTGGCTCTGCATTCCTTCTGTCTGTGTTAATCTGTCTCATAATTTCACTCTTTGAAGTGTTTGCATATGGTCTATTGTTTTCCTTTCCATTTTGTTTCATTGTCTAATTTCTACACATAAGTCCATCTCAAGTACTGAGCTCACAATTCATCCTCAGCCACCAGGGCAAACCCAGTCAAGTATTACCAGATGAACAGAAATGGTGATTAGGGACACAGGTAGAGGGTTTCTCTTCAGAGAAGCAAAATAATTTTCATAATCTTTTTTCCCACATCCACATACCATATGTGAAGGAAAATAAGGTCTATGAAACTTTAATAAGACATTCTAGGTTCTATTTATATTTCTCTTAGTTTTCAGTTTCTCTTGTCAACATCTTACAGAGTTTTGGTCAAAAAAAAGACAGAGAGATAGAGATAGAGATAGAGATAGAGAGATAGAGAGATAGAGAGATAGAGAGATAGAGAGAGAGAGAGAGAGAGAGAGAGAGAGAGAGAGAGAGAGAGAGAGATTAACCTTTCCTGGTAGAAAACTTGCCTATTAGTAGTGTAGATCTCTTTTGATTACTTGTCATTTTAGACATTCTTCTGTAGAATAGCTGATTTTGTTATTTTGTAAGTCTTCTATGAGGCAAGACTGAGCAAGGTGTAGAAATAATTTACAGGCAAGATGTTAGGGCTCAATATTAGGTTGTAAGCCTTGCTTCATCCATTTAAAGCTTATTGGTCAAGGTTTTATTTGTTGTTTGCAGTTATACAATCAGTAATTGTAAATATGTCATTAAAAATTGAACAAACTGGAAAAGGTGCTTTTCCAGTATTGTTGGCCATAACATATTGAAACAGAATACAAGCATTTTCTGTTATTTTGATCTTGAGATCACTATAATAAAAGATGATGAGTCAATATCTTTGTTGATAATTTATGTTTTATTAGGTCTAAGTCAAATTAACAAAAATGAATTATATTATCTGAAACAATTAAATTACATGTTAATTAAATACTAAAATAGTCTGCATCTTTAATTGTTGTACTATCCTACTGATTTATGATATGAAGATCCTGGCATAAGAATCTGAAATTAAAGACAGGCTGCATATATCTTAATGTCAGTAGGGCACAGTAGAGGGCCCATTCAGCATACTTCTTATTCTGGCATGAAGGATCAAGTTGACTGAGTCTTTACTTGTATAATTTTTAATGTTTAAAAAAAAATTAAGAAACACACCCTGAGGTGCAATAGCATCAAAGAATTGATGCTACATATGGCTGGAGAAGGAAAGCCCCTGATATATCTGGACCAGTTACAAATGAGTCCATGTTACCTTGGGACTAGGGAAATTCTTGCAACTCTAGTGACTGCCCACTCCCAATTTAATAACATGCCATATTGCTTTAATGTTATCATAGTAGTATGAATCTGGGAAATAGGAGGGAGTGAGCAGAAGAATAAACAAGGCCATCTTGTGTAAAGTCGGAAGCCGAGAGAAGCAAAGAGAAAAGAAAGGATAACATTTCCTGAATTTGTATATGGACCATTCTCTATATTTTTTATTATCTGATTTTTTCTAATGTATAGTTTATATATACAGAAAACACACAACACAACACACACACACACACACACACACACACACACACACACCTTACATGTATTTTGTTCGTGCCCTTAATAGAGCAATAGGGTGCAGTGACAAAATAACTGTTCCCATGAAATGTTATACATCTCTGTTTGTGGAAGCTTCCTTGAGATTCAAGGAAGCAGAAAGATAGGATTAAAGAAGCAGTTACCCAATTTATTGCCAGTCCAGTGAACGGACAGCAGGAACCTTGGGCAAGGGCTGCCTTTAAAGAGGACTGTGCAGTTGATGGAATGACCTTCTTGTTAGTGACATTTTAATTTTCCCTTCTTTTCCCACATTTTGTTTCTGTTTACAAGGTTGAGGAGGCAGAAGATTCAAGAAGAAATTTAGGGATAATTTTCTTTTTTACTAGGTTTCCAAAAAATGCACTAAATTACATTTACCTTTAGTGCCTTTGCAGCATAGACATTTAAAACTGTTCTTCCTCATAAGTTGTGAAATACAGAGTATCATAGTTTTCAATAAAATTTCATTTATTGTAGACTATGAGGTTGTACAGTGGTAAAAATTTATTATAGACTATGAGTTTGTACAGTGATAACTATGACATGAAATCTAGATGAGCTGAGGTGATTCTGGCCAAACAGATTATGTATATCCCCTTTCCTGGAGACTATCACAAGGAATAGTAAAGGGAGTTGGCTTGGTAGGCAGAATATCTGTATTTGAATAACCATTCTACCACTATCAGAAAGTACTTATCCTCACCAAGACTTAGTTTATTTTTCTGAGAAATGGAATTTCTGGTGTTAGCATCAATACTAGAAAAATAAAATAATGATTGTGAGATCCCTTAGAAGAGTGCTTGGCACATAGTAGGCAGTGCATAAATGTATGTTGGACATACTACTCTTTATTTGGTACTGGAGATCGAACCTAGGGGCAAATACTCACTGAGCCACATCCTCAGCCCTTTTTGTATTTTATTAAGAGATAGGGTCTCACTTATGGCCTTGCTAAGTTGCTGAGACTGGCTTTGAACTCAAATTCTTTCTTTCTCAGCCTCCCAAATCATTAGGATTACTATTTTAACACAGAACCACATATAGCAACACTATTTTAGCATGCAATAATATAAAATGAGTGAACTAACAGGAGAATGGATCAATAATCTTTCAAAAACTGGACAGGGTGGGGCCTGGAGCTGGATTGATGCACCTTGCAGTTCTCTGTCTAGACCATGCAAAGCAAATTATATTGAGGTCTTGATGGTGCCTGCCTAATAATGTAACTGAGGATTATCCATGGCCATGCTCTCTCTTGACTTTATTTTCCTAGCTGATGGTGTTATAGAGTTCACTGTCAACCTCCACCCATCTTTCATATAATTGTTTTCACTAAATTCTGAGATTTTATACTCTCTGTATAGACTTCCATTATTTTTCCACTTTCAAGAAATATGACTTAGCTAAAGAATTTTTTCTACCAATAAGCCTGTTCTGCAATTTCTGTAGTAGTTAAAAAGGAAGAAATATATTATTAATGTTAGATCTTTGCTTAAAATGTCTTTTGGTACTATAAATACATGATTGGAAATCTAAGCACCTGGGTTTAAATTTCATATCTGCCACTTACCATATGGTATGATCTGGGACTTCTATATTCTGCTATAAAATAGAGCCAGGAATGACAATCTCACATTTATTTTATGAATTAAATAAAGTCATGTATATTCACCCTTGAAAAATCAGATATTAATAATTGTTAATGCTATTTTCCCCCTCCTTTCCCTTTCATGAACAATGCATGGCTGCCATCATCCTTGGCTCTGCCAGACTTTGCACTGATGAAATTGTAAGTCACATTCTAAGGTTGCTGTAGCTGTGGCCCATAAAACAGAGCTCTCTGTGTGGGAAAGTTTTACTGAGAGGGTCCTCCATGGCCATGTCACTTCTTTTAAATAGTTCATCTTCTTTCATTAAATTCTATGAATGTTTATACAAAAGTCTTGATTCATTTCTCTTTTATAGCAGAAGAATTTTTGTAGGGTCCATATTGGAAACAATTCTTTCTCTCGGAAATTGGCAAGAATTTGAGATAAAAGAGAGTGATTTTTATGGAGGCATTTTGCTTTATACTAAATTTAAACAGTATGGAATGGTTAAAGAGAGTAAATATACAATGAAGAGACCTAATACACATAATCACCAAATGATGAAGTTTACCATGAAATGTGACAGGCAATTTTAATAGCATTACCCTTGTTATGATATGATGGGAATAGTAATTTTGTTGTGCTCTTCTTCCCCAAAATACATAACCTAGCAAAATCATGAGAAAACCATCATGAAAATTCTAAGGAAGGGAATTCTATAAAATACTTCAGTAGATCTAAAAACTCAAGGTAATAAAAAACACAATAACAATCTTGAGAATTAGCCACAGCCTTGAAGAGCTTAAGGAAAACATGACAATTAAATGTAATGTGGCACCTTGCTTGTGATATTAGAAAAGGGAAACTAGGTTAAAAAAACTAGGTGAGAAAATTTGAATAAAGGAAGAGTTTTAGTTAATAATGTGTCAATATTAGTTCTTACTTGTGAAAAATGAGCCATACCGAAACAAGATGTTAACAATAAGAGAAATTAGCTATGAGCTTGTGTAGGACTCTGCACAATCTTGATAGTAACTCAGTGAATCAAAAGCTATTCTAAAAGGAAAAGTTCATTTAAAAATCATTCTTACTTATCCTTCCAAATGCAGGCCAAATCTTTAGGAGACCTAAGCATTAGTCTATTTCCATAACCTTATGTCTTTTTACCCTGCTCTACCTTCATGGTTTGGATTGGCCTCTCCCATCTTGTCCATATCATGTTGCATTACCAGTGTTTCACTGAGCTAAGCACCTAAGGGCAAGAATTTGGTGTTTTAAAACCAGGTTTCAGTGTCTCCCATGGCATAGAAGATATATGATAAATAGGTAAATTCTCAGTAAGTAGTAGAATAAGAACAAAATAGTTGCACAAATTTTTTTGTTATTTTTATTTGTTTTAATTAGTTATGCTCACCAAGTTCAATCTTTTACCTGCCTCTGTGTAGCCACACAGATAAGCTAAATTTGTAGCTTATCTTTCCACCAAAAATTTAAAATAATTTTATTATGTATTTCTCTCAGAAATTTTCTTGGCAGATGGATATTATCCATTTTGCTGTGTACAACTGAGCAGAAACAATATTTACTTTAGGAAGATATATTCAAGACAACTTTATACACCTCTTCTCTGGAAGTATAACTTGGTATCATGTACCAACTCTCAGGAGCTAAAAATGCTCTCCATTGTCTCAGCCTCCAAAAAGAATTATGCCCACTGCATCATACTCAGATGTGCAGAAGGAGCCACATGAGAATACCTTTGTGTTGCTCCTGCTCATTTGCCAAAAGGGAATCTGTTGATTTCTTTAAATTCTATTTTTACCTCTCTAGAAATGCAAATGACAATATTTTCTTGCTATAGATAATGTTTAATGATTATAGATAGTATGTAAAGCATTATACATTGGCCAGCAAATGCCATCTCTTTAAAATATTGAAAATTTATTATTAACTTCTTTCTGTAAGACTATAATTAGAAGCTGTATAACTATTGAGAGGTCTTATACAAAGTAACATGAACTGGTTAATGATGTTTGGAACAAATTTTGTGAAATACTTTTCAGTGAAGAAAATATTCTCCATGCATATAATATATAGCATTAATATATGTCATAAATATATGCAATATAAAATATGCATCATGTATTAAATATGTCATATGCTATATATAAGTACATACATAATTATATGTAACATAATATGTAAATAATGATTTTGTATAGATATATTTAGATATATTGATATATAAATGCATTTTTTCTTTTTACCTTCATTACCAGGAAACTTGGGTCCAAAACAAAATTTAAACACAATGTATTTTTCCCTTAGTTGATTGATATGTTTAAGGCATCATCTTTTTTTTTTTTTTAAAGAGAGAGTGAGAGAGGAGAGAGAGAGAGAGAGAGAATTTTTATTATTTATTTTTTTAGTTCTCGGCGGACACAACATCTTTGTTGGTATGTGGTGCTGAGGATCGAACCCGGGTCGCACGCATACCAGGCAAGCGCGCTACCGCTTTAGCCACATCCCCAGCCCCAAGGCATCATCTTCTAACTGGATTTTTTTCAGTGCTGAGGATCCAACCCAGGGCCTTGCATACTACTAGGCAAATACTCTACCACTTGAGTATGTCCCCAAACCTCCAACTACATTTTGATTCTTTCCCTTCAGCAAACTTTTCCTCTCTGCAAACCACATTACATCACTTCTAGAAATAGGAGAACCTTTATTGCAAAGATATCATGCCTTCTATTTCAGGAAAGAAAATTAAAGTGATGAGGTTAAATAGCATATCCCCTTGAATTACAATCTTGGCTAATAGTTTAGATCAAAGTGAGAATAGCCAGGTACTTCCTGATACTCTTCCAAATATGTTTATGTGGTCACTCTCAAAGTTTTAATGAGAGATCACATATCCTTTATGAATCAAATAACTTTATCCATTTGGGAAGGTTTTCTAATGAAAAGTTCAATATAAATCCTCCAAAGTACTTGAAATGTTTCCTGGGAAATGTCAGTTAGTACTATCTGGGCTTTTAAACACACACATAAAGTATCCGCTTGTAGCTTCAATGGAAAAATAATGGACTGGCATTTGCTGAAAGAAGAAAGAGGCCCTATGATATCCACATGAGGGCAGACTCATATCCAGAAAATATTCTGTTCTCCATGAATAACTACTTCAATTATCTGAGTAAATGTCTTTCAGAACACTGCTAACAGACACCCATTGCTTTCTTCTCAGTTGTGGACACTGAGTAGCAAGAAACAGCACAATAAAATAAACTGATAACCTATACCCTGGGATCTGGCACCAAAGTTATACAATGAGTTATCTCATTATGAGAGATACAAAAAATAATTGGAGAGTTAGTTAAATAATTTTAAGTTGTGTGATCTGATATCACTGTGTTTTGTGTAAGTCAGAGTACAAGAAATTACATGATATAATCATCTGAAGTGTGTTTTTGGAATATTAGAATGTGTCTACTTCACTGTTAAAGGATTTGAGGTTTATCCAGGCTAAGTAACCAGTCCAAGTTCAAATAAATACAAAGTCAACACAGAACTTTTCTCTTTCAATTAAACCTATTACATTGTATTTCAAGTGTTTGATTATTATTATTTCACATCCTGGATTGATGTGAGCAGAAAGCTGCCTTTCTTATGATTCTGTCTATACTTATGAAGGTCACTTGAGTACCTGCAGCAGGCACTCTGCTCAAAGAAGTCATCAGGGTCAGAGGTAGGAATGCAAAAGCAAAGCAAAAGGAGAAAGTAGTCCTTTTTACAGGAAAAATGAGCTTAGACAACATCTCCTATATCAACTTTAGGTCAGCTTAGAAAAGTTCCCTTGTGTTTTTATGATGTGCCAGCACTGTTGATCAGTAATACAAATTCTGTTTTCTGTACCCTGTGCTGTGATACTAATTGTTTTACTATATCTCCATGAACTTTGCAATTTTCTTTCTTTAAGCAGCCTAAACATTTTTTTTAATTAAGTAATAGGAGTTACAACAATTGTGAACAGACAAGGGAAAATGCCTGGAGTATTGTGTGTTTGCTTATGTGTTTGTGTGAGCTTCTGTGTAATGCATGCCATAAACATGTATACATATGCATGTGAGAGCATGAGTTCAGGGATGTCATAGGTGTTGATACTTTGATCTTTGGAAAACCTGATTTACTGAAGTTCGCCATAGTATCTTGTCTGAACTAGAGTAAAAAAACACCATAGCCTTACACATTAATTTTGTCCATATGGTTCATATATAATGTGCTTTATGAGAACTGGGCGGTCACAAAAATAATTCTCATCTATATTCTAATTACTAGGGATTCATAGATTAATCAATAAGCAAGGCACATACATAAATGATTTTAATGATCACCTGGAAGGATGAGTACTATCAAAATGTTAAAATTGCTAAAAAGTCACAGAGGAGGGGCATTGGATTTAGGATTAGGGTATATAAACCATTTCTCATCAGAAATGACATTTCTCTGGGACCCTAATGGTGAAAAGGATGTTAATATAGGATAATAAGCAACTTTCTCAGTTTATAGCAATGATTGCAGTTACAACAAAAAAACCTTCTTACCTGAAAATAGTTTGGATAAAGTCTATTCTCATGAAGCAAAGATTTCAGAGTCATTCAGAATATAGAGCAAGGGGTTATGTGGGGTTCTATGCATGGTTTTGTATTATTCATTCTCTTCTTCAAAAAGATTTTATCCTTATATGATATCCATGACTTGCAATGCATAGATTTATAATTCAGTTTTGTATTAGTCATCTTTTTGTCATCATGACAAATACACCTTACAAAAACAACTTAGAGGAGGAAGAATTTATTTTGGGTTCATAGTTTCAGAGATCTCAATCTGTGTTTGGCTGGTTCCATAGCTTTGGGCCTGAGAAGAGGCAGAACATCATGACAGAAGGTTATGGCAGAGGAAAGCTGTTCCACTCATAGCTGGGCTGCCAAATGGAGAGAGAGAGGGAAAGAGAGAGCGAGAGAGAGCGAGAGAGAAAGGGAGGCAGGGAGGGAGGGGGCACTCATGCAAGGAACCAGAGATAAAATACAATGCTCAAGGGCAAACCTCTACTTCCATATCCCACCTGCCCGACATTCATTGACATTGCTAATCCATCAAATGGGACAATCTACCAATGAGGTTACAACTCTCATAATATAATCATTTCACCTCTAATCATTCCTGCATTGCCTAATATATGAGCTTTTCGGGGAACATTCAAGATCCAAATTATAACAGCTTTATTCAAGTGTCATGTGAAGAATGAAGCAATACCCTCCCTCCCCTAGTGCTATTAAAAATAAAATGAAGTAAAAAAGGAGTGATTATTTTTCTTCTAATATTTCATAGAAGACAGGAGTGCTGTGGACATTTGTTCTCTGTGGACCCAAGGTATGGACGTGAATATGAGTCTAAATATTTTCTCTTTACAACAGTTAATGACAAAAATAGTGTGTCTTCTAAACTTAAAACAACTTCCAAATTGTTACTTATCTTGTCATATTTATGAATCTGGAAAAAAAAAGCCAACATGTCATCCTATACCCTTATCTAAACTGAATGGAAAGGAAAAACAAGACTGTGTATTGACTTTGTCCAGAGGGACCTAGATTCAGTGAAATATGGAGAATGGATCATATTAAATTTGTAATGAAGCATCTAATGAATAATGAATGTTCTGCTGCTATCTTTGGATAATCATCTGCAAACATATGTTTTTTTTCAGAACCTCATAGGATGTTGATTTTATGCAAAATAGAAATTGTCTGCCATCTGTAATGGGAAACAAGTTCTCCATGCTATTACTAATAATAGATAAAGCACTGAGTGATTTAATGAAATTATTCAAACAGTGCCAAATGATTTCTTAGTGCTTTTCTTGGGCATGACTTTATTGCTCTTTGACCATCTGGGCTGACTGGAAGGCTGAGGATTTTTAAAATGTTAATTTTTGGTCAATATGCAACCTTCTAATTTTGTTAATTTGAGGTGAACTTTGAGCATATGCAAATTACTTAACCTCCTAAAATACAAATTTCCTTACCTATAAAACATCTGTGAAATAATATTGCTATATCTAAGGTATAATAGGAGTAAAAACATCCATAGTATAGCAATTTTATGAAGGTTACATAAAATAATATATGCATTATGTATATGGCAGAGATGGATCATTACACTTTACCAAGTCTACCATACCCTGTTCCCTTTGAAAATATATTGCAAAACTCAAATCATCAGTGTTGGGATGCTCATGACTGAAAGGACCATTTTGTGCAAAACTCTGGTCTCCAGTCATCAGGTAGGAGTAATTCTTACATGGGAACAACCTGAAGCATTAGTCAGTAGCTTCTGCCAATTTCTCTGCAATACATATACTTTCAGCTTGACAATACTGAGCTATAATGAAGACACCCTCTTTCTTATAAAATATTCTAGCAATACATACAACTGTTTTATACTAAAAATCTTGATAAATAGATCCATTGGTTTTAAAATAGTTTTCAATCACTCTACCCTCAGAAAAATCAACATTCAAATTTGCATTGCACTATAACTATAAAATAAGAAAACTATAAATTTCTGAATGTAAAGCTAATGAAAATTATAGGCATTGTGAAATGAGGAAAAGGGACTAAAACATTTGGAAAAATTAAGCAGATGCACTATGAACATTAATTACAGCTCACTGAGGTTTTGTTTACTGAGGTTAGCAGGTTCCAAGTCACTGAGTTTTCTTAGAAAATGGCCTTAGTTAGCCTTGTACCATAATTTATAGAGCAGCAAATACTCTTTCTCTGTACAAATTGAACTATGTAAAATTAAACACAGCTTTTCTTATTAGTCTCTTAAGAAGCAAATGGGGGTGGGGGAGGGGTGCCTGCAGTGTACACCATGCCTAATTCCAATTTCCTTGTAGAGATGCACAGCACTCTGTCAATTCCATCTTTCTTTTGCAAGCTCATACACGGTGGGTAACTCCTATAGCACCATGATATCAGTGAAGGAGTGAAAGGGTGCAGTAGCAAGTAAGAAACCAGTGTTCAAGAAACCCTTCCTCACTGCCCAGATGTGCGGTCCCAATGGTCATGTTAGGGATCTACATTTCCATTTCTCATCTATGAAAACACTGTTTTATATCAAGTTCCTTGTTTATTATTATTATTGACACGGGATTCATTGTGTTTCCCAGGCTGACCTCAAACTCCAGGTCTCACAGGTGTGTGCCATCGTGCCTGGCTCAAGTTCCTAAAATTCATAAAACCAAAACCTTTGAGAATACCAGGATTCTATGAGTTTGATCATCAGAAATATGAAAACTTCTCAAGATAAATCTATGTAGCATTTCAATTATTCACCACCATTGTAAAGCCCTTACAACTGTGTGGATCTTAGCTGAGAACCCCTCACTTGTGATTTCTTTTGTCTGCCTTACCTCTATAATTTTTTAATCCTTGGGGCATTTAAATTAAAAAAAAAACTTAAACTTTTTGGGCTGGGGATGTGGCTCAAGTGGTAACGTGTTCGCCTGGCATGCATGGGGTGCTGGGTTCAATCCTCAGCACCACATAAAAAATATAATAAGGATGTTGTATCCACCAAAAACTGAAAAATAAATATTTAAAAAATTCTCTTTCTCTCTCTCTCTCTCTCTCTCTCTCTCTTTAAAAAAACAAAAAAAAAATTAAACTTTTGCCAAACATAGTGGTGCACACCTGTAATCCCAGCTTGAGAGAGTAATGCAGGAGGATCTCATGTTCAAAGCCAGTCTCAGCTATTTAACCAGACCCTAAGTAGCTTAGTGAGACCCTGTCTCAAAATCAAAAATGAAAATGGGGATGTGACTCAGTGATGATGATGATAATAATAATAATAATAACAATAATAGAAATAATAATAATAAACCACTTAAGGTTTATGAGCTCTCATGTGAAAATATATGTGAAGTGTTTCTGGGCCAGAATTCTGGACCATAGGTTATATCCATTTTGTGCTTTCCATATATCTGTATTTACTGTGAGATTTGGCCAAGTTATACAATCTTAACCAGGTAGTGTACTGAAAAAAAAACTTAAATTTTGGAATAAAATAGAAATTAGTCCAAATACTGGTTACTGCTTACATTCACTCTGTAACTCTCAGAGACAATACTTGGTGAGCATACTGGCACTGTATGGAAACCTGTGTAATTGTTTGTGGTCCTAGATTTTAAAAAATTCACATTTAAAAACTATTTTCTCATTATTTAACCTAAGTTCTTTCCAATTTAATGCTCCTCCCACAAATCTAAGAGGGTCCTCATGATGCTTACCCCTTCATCTGGTCTTCCTTCTCTTCCTTTGCATTGCTAAACCTGTTGTTCTCTCAACCCGTTTCAAGGAGTATGTTCCTCTCCAATCATCACTTTCTATTGTGAGTCAGGCTGTGGACTGTTATGTTGTTATGCTGCAGCTGAGTTAAAATGGGTTGTAATGCAAGTCAAAACCATCTTGAGACATTTGAAAGTCCTAGACACCCTTGCATTTATAGCTGCTGTTCTCAAAATAGCATTAATGTTAAAATATATTCATATTTCACATAAACTGTTTTGCTAATAAAAATATGAAAATACTTTTACAGATTTGATGTTAGGTTTTCAGAATTTGTTTTCCTCTTGCCTTAATATGTGTATATACATGTATGTGCACACACACACACATATATATATTTATGAACACATGTATGCATATATGTGCATGAGAGTATTATAGATATATGTGGTTGTAGCAAATTACTTTTTTTTTTTTTAGAGAGAGTGAGAGATGAGAGAGAGTGAGAGAGAGAGAGAGAGAATTTTTAATATTTATTTTTTAGTTCTTGGCGGACACAACATCTTTGTTGGTATGTGGTGCTGAGGATCGAACCCGGGCCACACACATGCCATGTGAGCGCGCTACCACTTGAGCCACATCCCCAGCCCGTGTAGCAAATTACTTGAAGTATATTTTAATTTTCAGAAAGTTAGTAAATCAGAAGTTTAATTTTTTTTTCAGTTTTTGATGGACTTTTATTTTATTCATTTTTAAAAATTTTTTTATTCATATATGACAGCAGAATGCATTACACTTCTTATTACATATATAGAGCACAATTTTTTATATCTCTGGTTGTATACATAGTATATTCACACCAATTTGTGTCTTCACACATGTACTTTGGATAGTAATGATCATCACATTTCACCATCATTAATTACCCCATGCCCCTCCCTTCCCATCCAACCCCTCTGAGAATCAAATCCCATGCCTCACATATGTGAGGCAAGCGCTCTACCACTGAGCCACAACCCCAGCCCCAAATCAAAAATTTTGATGCTGCAATTTTATTGCTTAGGGATAGCTGCTTTACATTTTAAACCCTTTTGCATTCTTTATAATTTTACATGTACTCCATTGTAATACTTGCTGGGTGAAATATTTGGCCACGGCTTTAGTCCTAGTTTTGTCAACTGTTAGTTAAATGATCTTGGGTTAATTCCTCTAATTCTCTGAGCTTTGGTTTTTCTCAATGGGCTGCTGTTTGTCAGTCAAGGAATCCTAGGTCAATTAGTGATTAAAATGAAGCTGAATGTAATTATCTAATTCTCACCACTTCAATTTTTTTCAAAATTAAAATTAGTTCATTAAACTTGAAAAGTCTAAGGAATACCCAAAGAGGGAAGAAAGTATGAATAAAACCTCTATAATTACTTGAATTCCAATTTAGCGACATTTCATTTGTGTTTTCTAACATGTCAACTTACCTTTGTGTTAACAAATTAAATCAATTTATGAACTTAAAATTAACTTATAAACCCTAGGGTTATCTTCTAAATCCTAGTTTTGTTTTCTGGGCAGGAGAGACAGGGAGGGAGAGAAGTATAATGGAATTAGACATCAGTGGTGTTTTGTGTAATGTTTAAAATAAAAGAAGTAAAGACAACTTAAGCTCTTCATTAATGGTGTGCCCAGAGGTATCCCTTGTCAATTATTTTTTAAAAATTATGACAAATTTCCCTTAATTGAGAAATGAACTCTAAAGAAGTAGCAGAGGTAAAAAAAATGCAGAAAGATTTTTTAAACTTATGTACATTTATTGTTCCAACTATATTCTGACCAGGCTTTTTCTTGGTTACTCTTACTATACAACATTACAACTGGAAATCATAATTTGTATAATGTGAAGAGTTTTTTGTTTTGTTTTATATTTTGAGTTTGGACACAAAAATAGCTTAAAAAGACAAAAGTCTTTAATTTAAACCAGGAAATGAAAGAGAATATTTTCTTCATAATCAGAAGATATGATGAAATCTTATAGTGTGTTAAACTGAAGAACATAAATTCAAGGTGGAAAGAGCAAAAACTAATCTATTGTGTTAAGTTATAACTAAAAAGACTGGCAGTTAGTTAGTTATCACTTATTATAGTTATCACTCTAATCAGAGTTTGGAGTAAATGATTTATCAAAAGCAATATTTCTTTCAAACTTAATATCTACATAAACATAATCACAAAGAATAACATTTTGCAAAGTAAATGTACCATGTAGTGCTGGATGACAGCACACACCTGTAATCCCATCTGTTTTGGAGGCTGAGACCAGAGGACCATGAATTCAAAGCCAGCCTAAGCAATGGCAAAACACTTAGCAACTCAGTGAGACCCTGTCTCTAAATAAAATACAAAATAGGGCTGGGAATGTGGTTCAGTGGGTCAGTACCCCTGAGTTCAATCTCCAGTACCCCCCTCCAAATACCATCTAGTAAAACAAATTTTCAGGGAAATAATCTTTATCTATTTACATATAATGAAAAGAAATACAGATACAGTTATTTATTTATGATAGTGATCTGACCATAGAAAAATTTAAGTTTACTTATAACATTTGCTTGATTATTCAACTAATCATGATTCTTATTTTGTTAGTAAAATTATTGGTTTATTTAGTAAATATCCTATATCCTTCAGTTTATCTATCAGCCTTGAATAAGGCTATTTTGCATAATAGTTGCTCAGTGAGGAAACTTGAGTTTGAAAAGATTACTTATTCTCTATTTAATAGCATTCCCTCCCCCACAACACCAGTTTTCCTTTTAATCAAGGCTGAACAAAATAAAAATCTAATTTCATTCCATATTTCTCTTCCTAAAACAAAGACAGGTACTATCTTTGTCCATTATGGTCTCATAGAAGTCTGGAGTTCTCTTCTAAGTATTTTTCTGGGGATGTTTCTTTTAATTTAAAGTAAAAAAAATGCTTGAGTGATGAAACAAAAAAGGAATAAAAGATTGCCTCTTTTGCCATCTAAGAGCAGTTATTAATGACAAAGCAATGAATTAAGAAAGATTAGCGAATTAGAGAAATGCAAGATCTTCTGAGTTCAGTACCTTTTTATGCTTCTCATATCAATTACATAAAAGCTTTCTAAAGTGTTATTGCCTGACTTTCCTTTGTAGTTACGAATTTGCATTTTGCAGCAGAAGTTTCTTAAACACTGATCTGATCAGCATGTTCTTGCTCTTAAACCCTCCTAATTCTTCCTTCGATATGCCTGGACAAACCCCACATTACTTGACAAGATTTAAAAATCCTTCATTATACAGATGGTCCCTTTCTACAGCCCAAGCCCTCCCTTCTCATCTTGCATCTATGCTCTATTGAGAAAAACTCTGAACAAGAAATAACAACAGAACAATAGCAGTACATGACACTCCCACTGGTTGATTTTCACTGGATTTAGAGTTTTCATTTATTTATTTAGGCAGAAAATACTCTTCACACTTACTGTGCACTTGTCACTAAACTTAGCAAAGAGATCCACTGATTTGCAAAGAATACTGATGATATGGGTGAAGAAAAATCAGACATTCTTAGCCTCCTGCAGAAATTGCAGTCTGGTTGGGTGCATGAAAATAATCACCTGAGCAATTGCAAATATTTATTTCTATTACAGTCTGAAAAGCAGGAGTGGTAAAGAGTAGGAAGGATTATTGGTACATGTGGACTGAAAGAACAACAGAGTTGTTGAAGCACAGCGCATAGGGAAGGCAACTGTGAAAATGTCCCTATAGTCAGAGGAATAGTCCCGCAAGACCTTCCAGCCATTATTGATAAATTGGCTTTAGGAAAAATGTGAAGGCATTGGGGATTTTAAAAGGAGGTGTGACTTGATCTGTTGTGCTTTTTGAAAAAGTCTTGCTCCTATGTGGTGGAGAAAGGGTTAGAGGCAAAGTCCAAAGGGAATGTAGGAGGAGAGTTGGAGATGATGTTTAGAACCCGAGAGAGAAAGTGGGGGGTAAAATGCATTATATTTTAGGGGAAAAATCTGTTCTTATTTAAGACACAACAATGAGATTGACCATATAGAAAAATATCTGACTATTTATAAAGTTATAAATCTCAAAATATCTCAAATGTTTATAAAGTTATATATCTCAAAAAAGTTATATATTTTAAATCTCAAAGAGAGAGAGAGAGAGAGAGAGAGCAGGGAGGGAGGGAGGGAGGGAGAGAGGGAGAGAGAGAGAGAGAGAGAGAGAGAGAGAGAGAGAGAGAGAGAGAGACAGAGAGAAAGGATCTTAAGCCTCACAACAACACTGAGATTGATCATATAAAAACCTATTTGCAGATTAGTAAATTAAAATTTAGAGGATTTATATAAATTTAATTAATTCCATGGGAAAAATGTGGCAAATTTAGGTGATAGACACTAAGTTCTTGAATTCTAAATTTCTTTCTACTATCCTTCTTTGATTCTACTCTACTCTACTGTGATTCTTGCATTGTTGTAGCTTTGTACTTGCTGTTTTCTTGACTTGCAGTGACCTTCCATTGTATTGCATGACTTCCGCTCTCAGGAGAAAGCTATGGTATATTCATTTATAAATTTTCATTTAGGAGCTATTAATTTGCCAACACCTATGCTTCTTTCACTATTTCTAATTATAATCTTCTAGTAATCTAAACTCCATAATTCCTTGCTCTCATGAGGACACTGACTGCCATTTCTAAAACCAGTTGTGGTTAGTTCATTCAGTGTCTCATTGAACTAGGTTATTATTTCACACCAGCCCCTTTCTCTGCAAATCTAAAATATTTCTCTGACTCGTAAGAATCATGACCTTGATTATTAAGTCTCTAAGAAAATGAGAAAAATTAGGATAGATCTTAATTTTCTCATCCAGAGGTCTATCCAATTCCCTGGAGGACTACTTCTGCTTTTCCTTCCCTCCTGTTAATAATAGACAGACAGTATGCAAGGTCCTAGGGATTATAGTACTAGGGATATGTTTCTGATCTTCATGCAGTATACCAGCTAATGGGGACTATAGGTATTAAACAGATCACTGTGCATGACTGGAGGTCAGAGAATTTGGACAGAGGGTCCACATCTGTCACTCATGAGCTATGTAGCTTTTAGGAATTGGTGAAAATAAACCTCTCAAATCTTAAACATTGAGGTAGTAAGATACTACAGCAACATAAAAGCTTCAAAGATAATAGAAGCTAGGGTACCTACTACACAAACCAAAAGGCTTTAAAGAGATACCAAATGTAATTGTGCTTTGTAAACTATAAATCATTTAAAAACTATAAATCATTTATAAATCATAAAAAATACAAGCAGTATTACCATGGCAGAATTGGGGCTACTTGGTCAGCTGCAGAGCTGGGTACTGCAATAATTTGGTGGAATTTGAGCATGAAGACTTTCACAAAGATTTTTAAGTGGATGCACCACTTCAGCTTGCACTCTATGGCTGCCCTGACTAATACATTTGAATGACAAGTTGTTTAAATGTTCAAAGATAGTGCTTGAGCTCCTTCCCTTTGAAGTTGATTCTAGGCTTTATAATCTGCAAAGCACTAATAAAAACATTGTCATTAGTCCTGTAACATCCTGTTCAAGTGATATTCTTAGACCCTTCCATGTCATCTACGCAGTCCTCTCTCTTTGCATCCCCATATTTTACAGTCATCTCAATGCATACCATATTGTATAAATTTATTACTCCTCCAATCCCCCTATTCTAAATGTCATTCCCTCATTAGACAGTTAGATCCATAGAATGATTGTTTTAAAGCCAATTAAAAGGACTACCTTACATTCTGTTTGATTTTACCTCCCCGAGATATGAAAGAAGGCTGACACTGTAGCCCATAAGATACTACAGTAGTGTAGTTACCTGTCTACTTTAAACACCTTTCGCTAACCCCAATTTATTTTATTTCTTCACAGTGAGACCTGTGAGAGCAAGGATTGTGTCTAGCATGTAGTTGCTTCCAGTGATAGAATGATGCCAGGACATGTAAATAATAGACAAGTATTTGTTGAAAGTGTGGTTCTGTGGTTTGGATTTGGTTCATTACCCAAGGATTCATAACCTGGACCTCAATGTTATGATAATGAAAGCAGCTGGAACCTTTCAGAAATGGGGTCTAGTGTTAACTGGGTCATGGGTACTCAACCTTCAGAAGGGATTATTGCCCATCTCCTGTGACAGTAGGTATGGAATGAGGTCACTCCATGTGTTTGGTCTCTTCTGCATGAGTTTCTGTCCCCTTCTGCAGTTATCCTGCTGAGATATACCATTCACCAGGGCATGTTGCAAAATGAGGCTTATGCCAGATGTGGCCATCGGAGCTTGGACATTTCAGCCTTCCCAGTCTCACATCTTTTGTTATAACAACATGAAGTGGACTAAGACACATGGCAAAACAAGACAAACATAGTTCTCTCATTTATTTAACACATCTTTGTTTAACATTCTGTTCTTAGTCATGAGAAAAGTGCTGAGGATATAACCATGAACAGAAAGAGAACAAAAATCCTGACTTTAGGAGCTTATATTCTAGTAGTGAAGTGGACAATAAAAATAAGTGAATACTGACATATGCTAGCATAGGAGGAATTAGATCAAATGTCAAGTAAGTTTTCCAGGGCAAGTCTCACTGAAAGGGGGGCTTCCAGGAATGATTCTAAGGAGGTGAAGAAATGATACATGTGATGATTTGAGGGGAAAAACATGCTGAGTGATGGGAACAGTGTAGAGCTCTTGGTATACAAGTCTTTGCAGAGTTGTGAACAAAAGAGTGAGCCTATCTGATTTATGCTAAAACGTGTAAACAAGTACCAATGTAAGACATTACATTGATTATAAAACGAGAAATGGATTATTTTATTCAATAGTTATTTCTATTGGATTTGTGCATCTTAGCAGTATGAGACGCAAGCAAAGAAAAGTTTGCCCTTGTTCCAGATAATATATTTTCCACATGAGTAAAGGAGCCAATAAACTTGAATAGCATGTAGCTAAGGGGGTTGTCTACCAGGATTCATTACAAAATGGGCCTGCCTTTTTGTGGTAATCAGGGGCAACAAATGTACTTATTAACACTTGCAGCTTCTCATTTTTTGAAGAGTTTTTTTTTTAGGAAGCAAGGTTTCCTAATCAGGATTTTTCTGTGTACTTTACCTAATGTTCTTGCATGGCAAGATAAATGTACATCCGGTTTGCTAAATATATCTACTAGCCCTTTCTCTGATACAAATCACTTACACATTTTAATAAAATCTTTCAGTTCCTTGTTATGACTTTATGTAATGTGTACTCTTTTGGGATTCTTAATTGTTCCCTGGCTTTGGAACCATACATTTCTCTCAACCTAGATACAGTTAGGAAAACAAGCCAAAAATAGTTAAATTTGAAATAGAAATGCATTTAAGCCAAGAGGTTTAGAAGACTATATGAGCTCTAAGCACTCAGTCTATGCCCACATGCCTTTTAAAATGTTATCACCATATTTCCAGAACTCTCTAGGGGATGAAAATAGCTCACAGTTCCAAAAGAATATAGGTGCTTTAAAAAATATATAAGTAAAAATCACCCTGTATTGAGAGTATTAAGAACAAGTGGGATTTAGAATTTTTGTTTTAACAATGACAATCTGTCACAAGTATATGTGCTTTGATTTTATTGACTTTATTATGATTAATGTGATGTTAAGTTCTTTGGTTTATTTTTAATGAAGCAGGATGCTGCTTTTTTTAGTCAACTTTTTTTTTATTTGAGATGATTGTAGATTCACATACAGCTGTGAGAAATACATCGAGAGGCCTCAGATGCTCTTTTGCATTTTCCTGTTTCCTCTAACAGTGACCTTTTACAAACTGCAGTACAAATCAGAACAGTGACATTACCCTGTCAAGATGCAGAGAATCCACCACAAGATTTCCTCCTGTATGCTTTCTATAGCAGTTTCTACTTCCTTCCGCACTTCCACACCCCTGATCTGTTCTCCATTTCTGTAATTCTGACACATCAAGAATATTATATAAATGGAACCATGACGTTTTGGGACTGGCCTTTTCACTTAGCATGATTCTCTGGAGATTTATACAGGCTGCTGGACGAATGCGTAACTTGTTCCTTTTTATAGTTAGGCAGTATTCCTTGGCATGAATTCACCACCCATTACTCTTTAGCTCTTCACCATTGAAGGACATCTGATCACATTTGTGTCTGACCATGAGAAATAAAGCTGTTGTAAACATCAAGTGCAGGTTTTACTGTGAGGCTGCCTAAGTTTACTTTTTCTAGGATAAACAATAGGCCAATCAGTAGATTGAGTACTAGTGAAAAACTGAGTTTGTTGTTTGTTTACTTGTCTTCCCAGGGAAATTTTCAAACTGTTCTCCTGAGTGACTGTGCCATTTTACACTCCCACCACTAGTGTATAATTATATTAATGTCTGGTGCTGTCTTAATATTTGTTCTTCATTTTAGCCATCCAGTTAAGTATGTAGCAAAATCATGTTGTGGTTTAATTTGCTTTTCCCTGGTAGCTCTTAATTTTGGAACTTTCTTGTGCTTGTCATCAGTATCTTCTTTTCTGTGAAATATCTAACCAGGACATTGACTATAATCTAATGGGAATGGTTTTTAAGTTTAGAATTTGAAGAATTGTTATATATTCTAGTTAGTATTCTTTTACTGAATATATGGTGTGCAAATATTTTCTTCCAGTCTGTAACTCGCTTTTTGTTTGTTATAATCCTCTTAACAGTGTTTTGTGCAGAATATATTCTAATTTTGATGAAGCCCCATTTATTAATTTTTCCTTTTATGAATTTTGCTTTTAGTGTCAAGTTGAAAAAAATCTTTGCCTCATTCTAGAGCATGAAAGCTTTCTTCTATTTTTTTCTAAAAATTTATATAATTTTAGGTTTTAACTTTAGTTCATAATATATTTATATTATTTCCTTATGAGCCATGAGGTTTTATTTTTCCTCTTTTTTTACCCCTTTGTCTTTGGGTAATTACTTATTCCAGCATCATTTTTAAAAACCTGTGTCCTCATTGAATAACTTTAGTATCTTCATCAAAAATAAGATGAACATATACATGTGGGTTTATTTCTGAGTTCTCTGTCCTATGCCATTGATGTACATGTCCATTCCTCTGCCAGAATCCAACAATGTTTATTTCTGTACAATATAATAATATTGATACCAAACACTGATTTAATTCTTCCTTTTCAAAATCACATTAGGTATTCTAGTTCTTTTATCTTTGTCATAAATTATAGAATAGTATAGTCTATGTCTACAAAAAAGTCTGTTTTCGATTTATTCCTTTGATTTTTTTGTGTGATTGTAAATAGTATAGAATTTCTATTTTGGTATTCATGTGCTCACTGCTAATATGGAGAAATATAATTAATTTCCATATGTTTACATGGACTCTGCACTCTTGCTGAATGCATTTAGTTTTAGGAGTATTTTTGTAGACTCCTAGGGGTTTTCTTTTGAGACAATCATGCCATTTCCAAAAGGGACAGTTTTATTTCTTTGTCTCAATCTTTATATCATTCATTTACTTTTATTGCCTACTGCACTGGCTAGAACACCTAGTGCTTTGTTGGATAATAATGGGAGGATTGGACATCCTTGCCACAACCTTAGAGGCAAACAGTTGGTTCTTTTACTATGAAGTATGATATTAGGTATTTTTTTTTGTGCATTTTTTAAACAAGGTGAGGAAGTTCCCCCTTCATATATTCCTGAGAGCTGTTGTTTTTATTGTTGTTATTTTAATGAATTGATGTTGAATTTTGTCAAATAATATTTTTGCATTAGTTAACATGATTATGCAATATGATATATTACATAGATAGATTATCAAATATTATTCCAGCCTTTTATCCCTTAAATTCAAACTGGTAGGCTCAGGAGTAGATGGGTTACACTTTTCATGTGTTTGCTGAATTCTCCATACTAATATTAAAATAAATTTATGGCCATGTTCATTAGTATTAATCCGTAGTTTCTTTCTTTTATTTTTTTCTTTTTATACCAGTGTTAGATTTATTTGTATAGAAGTATATCATCCTGGAGATTTCTGTTGTTACATTTTGAGATTTAAATTATGAATTTAATGTCCCTATTCAAAACAAAACAAAACAAATTGGTATTTTCTTATTCCTTTTGTTGTAAGTTGTGATTGTGCTTCTCAAGGAATTGGTTCATTTCCTTTGTGTTGTTGATCATGTGTGTAGAGCTCTTCAGAGTATTTTCATTTTATTCTTTTGAAGTTTGAAAAGTCCACATTGATGTCCCAAACTTCATTCATGATATTGATAATTTTTGACGTCTGTTTTTTTTTTTAGTCTTCTTAGAGGCTTGTAAATTTTATTGAATTTTTAAAAAAACTAGATCCTTTTTGAATTGATTTCCTTATCTATTTCCTATTTCATTTGTATTCATCATTATATTTAATATTCTCTTCCTTTTGCTTGCTTGCCATTTATTTGATATTTCTTTTCTTCTTGAGGTATGAGCTGAAATGATCTATTTGAGATTTTTCTATTTTTCTCATATAATCCTATAGTGCTTTACATTTCTCAGAACTGTGTTAGCTGTGTCCCACAGATTTTGTGTGTTTTTTTAACTCACTTTGATGATTTTTTCCCTTCTATTTATCTAAATACTTCCTTTTAAAACTATGGATCATTCAATAATGTGTTGGTTAGTTCCTGGAATTTTCCTTCTCTCTTTCTGTTGTGATCCTGTTTGACTCCACTGTGAGTATGATTTCAGATCATCTCAGGTTTTGTGGTGTGTTCTGTGTTGGCATATGTTCCAAGGGCATTTGCAAAAGTAAAGTTCATTCTTCTATCATTAGTAGAGAGTTATATAAGTTAGGGACTATTGTTTGATGTTTCTTTGGAGTCATTGCAAATTTTTGGTGTTTTTCTCTTTGTTCTATTAGTTGTTGACAGGGATGTTGAAGGCTTCCATTAAAGTCTTGCCTTTGTAATTTTCTCTTTTCAATTCTACCAGTTTTTGTTTCATATTATGGGACTTATTGTGTACACATTTAGAATTGAATTACCCTTTTTATCATTATATAATGCTGTGATCTATTAGTGATAACTTTCTTTACTTTGAGGTCTACTTTACCTGATATTAATATGTTAAATCTTTTTTTGTATAATTTTACTTTTATTATTGTTTATATAAAATAATTCTCTCATCTTTGTACTTTGATATGTCAATATAATTATTCTTGTAATGATTTTCTTTCTAAACATCAGAAACTTGATTCTTTCTTAAATTTGGTCTGTCAGTCTCTTAATTGGTATGTTTAGATTATTCTGTGGGCTATTGATAAATTATTGTTAAATTTTCTTTTTTTCCTGTTATTTTTCTATTAATTTTGATTTCTCTGCTTTCTCTTCCTGCCTGCCCTTCAGTTACTTAAACACTTTTTGGAATGCCATTTTTATTTATCTGTACTGTATTTGAATGCATCTATTTATATAATTTTTAAGTGGTTGTTCTAGGTATTAGATATACAAAGCTTATTGCAGTCTATGATATCATGATTTTTCAAGCTAAGTAATACACAGAAAATTGCCTACAATTGTTGTCCCTTGCTTATAATTGTTTTAAATATTTTTCTGACCACACAGATCCATGCTATAATTTTCATTTTATCTGTCATACAGAACTTAGGAAATTGAAGAAGAGAAAGATTTGATATATCTACAAATATAAAATAGATTTTATATATATATGTGTGTGTGTATATATATTTGCAATACCAGGGACTGAACCCAGGGCCTCCCGTATGCTAAACAAGTACTTTACCACCAAGGCACACACCCAGCCTATACTCACATTTTACATTTTTCTATTGTTCCTTTTTCTTTATTGATGTTGTAAGATGCCTTCATTTGTTGATTTTTTCATCTTTGATGTCTTTCATTCGTTTGCTTTAGTTTTTACCTGATCTAAGGATGTTTTAATTACCCATTCATTTCTTAAGGACATTTTTTCCCTTAATATAGGTTTTGGGTTCATGGTGCTTTTCTTTCAGCACTTGACAAATATTTTGTTACTTCCGTATGAACTCCAATTTTTTATAAGATATCAATCATCATTTGAATTTTTTCTGATAAATTGCTTTTTAGAGTTTTTGCCATTATGTTTTTAGAAGTTTGACTGAGGTGTTTTGGTGATTTCATTATGTTTATAGGTTTGGCATTTTCTCAGGTTTTTGAATCTGTAGGCATATGTCTCTTTGTTTCTAGCCAAATTTAGGAATTTTTCAGCCATTATTTCTTTCAATACTCTTTCTGCTTCACCCCTTTTCTCTTTTATTCCCAGGACTCCAGGAATCCAGTAACATGAATGTTACCTCTTTCATTTTAATTTCGGAGAAATTAGAAGCTCAATTTCTTTAATTTTTAATCCATTTTCTCTTATTGTTCAGATTGTGTAATTTCCATACCTCTATTTTCTTTTTTGAAAATTTGTTCTAATTGGTTATATATGACAGTAGAAAGCAGTTTGACACATTATACACAAATAGAGAATAGCTTCTCCTTCCTCTGGCTGAACAAGTTGCATAGTCACACTGGTAGTGTAATTATATATGTACATAGAGTAATAATGCCTGGCTCATTCCACCATCCTTCACACACCCACACCCCTTCCCACACTCCCCTCTGCACAATCCAAAGTCCTTTTATTTTCCCCCACGTCCACCACCATTATAGCATCCATGTATGAGAGAAAATGTTCAGCCTTTGATTTGGGGGGTTTGGCTTATTATTGCTTAGCATGATATTCAACAGCTCTGTCCATTTAGCTGCAAATGCCATAATTTCATTCTTCTTTCAGGCTGAGTAATATCCCACTGTGTATATGTTACACATTTTCTTTATCCATTCATCTGTTGAAGGGCATCTAGGTTGGTTCCACAGTTTAGGTATTGTGAATTGAGCTGCTGTAAACTTTGATGTGTGCATCATTGTGGTATGCTGATTTTAAATCTTTTGAGTATAAGCCAAGGAATGAGATAACTTAGTCAAATGGTGATTCTATTCCAAGTTTTCTGAGGAATCTTCATACTGCTTTTCATCGTGGTTTACGAAATTTGCAGTCCTACCAGTAATGTATGAGTGTACCTTTTACCCCACAACCTTACCAACACTCATTGTTGCTTGTATTGTTGATAATTGCAATTCTGACAGGAGTGGGATGAAAGCTTAGATTACTTTTGATTTGCATTTCTCTAATCGGTAGAGATGATGAACATTCTTTTTCATGTTTCTTGATAGATTATATTTCTTATTCTGTGAAGTGTCTGTTAATTTCCTAACCATATATTGATTGGATTATTTGCTTTTTGTTGTTAAGTTTTTTGAGTTCTTTATATATTCTGGAGATTAGTTCTGAATCTGAAGTTTTTGTGGTAAATAGTTCTCCCATTCTGTAGGCTCTCTCTTCACCTTATTGTTTATTTCCTTTGCTGACAAGAAAGATTTTAGTTTGAGTCTATCCCATTTATTGATTCTTGATTTTACTTCTTGCACTTTAGGAGTCTGGTTAAGGAAGTCAGTTCATAAGCCAAGTTGGTGGAGATTTGGTCCAACTTTTTCTTGTATTAGATGTAGGGTCTCTGTTCTAGTTCCTAACTCTTTAATCCATTTTGAGTTGATTTTTTTGTGCAGGTTGAGAGATAGGGGTTTAATTTCATTTTGCTACCTATGGATTTTCCAGTTTTTCCATCATCATTTGTTGAATAGGCTATCTTTTCTCCAATGTATATTTTTGGTGCCTTTGTCTAATATGAGATAATTGTATTCATGAGGGTTTGTCTCTGTGTCTTCTATTCTGTCCCATTGGTCTACATGTTTATCTTGGTGTCAATACCATGCCATTTTTTATATTATTACTCTGTAGCATAGTATGATGTATGGTATTGTGATGCCTCCTGCTTCACTCACTTGCTAAGGATTGCTTTGGCTAAGAAAATCATTGGAATTTTAATAAAAATTGCATTAAATCTTCCATACCTCTGTTTTTAAGTTTCCTAATTTTTTCATGAGCCCATGTAAGAATTTTTCTCAACTGATTTTGCTTTTTTTTACTGTATTTGTTCTACAATTTTCATTTAGTTCTTCCTTATATCTTCTACTTCTTTGGTAAAACTTTCTAATTTTTTAGTTAGACTTTTTTTTTCATTTGTTATGAGAAACTTCATGATTATAAAATATTAAAATACTTTTCTTAGTATTTATAAAGATACACATTTTTTTCCCAATTTTAAGAAGGATGGGGTATTACCTTGTTCATGTAAGGTGGAGCAAAAGTCCATGTTCTTTATGGGTCTCCCTTGACAATCAGGGAGAACTTCTTCATTAAGGCTTATAAGTATACGGGTCGCAGAGTCCTGTAAGGTCTCTACTGACACCACTGGAGGTGGGGAGGAGATGCTCTCTTTATTACCACCTTATTATGGGGAAGATTCTGTCTCTCCATTAGGCCTTCTCTGTTACCAACTCAGGAAGAAGAGAAGGTTGTCTCAGTGTTGACAAGTTAAGAAGGAAGTTCAGAGTTCCCACAAAATCTCCATTTTTTTTTCCAACAATCTGACCTATCAAATTTTTATTTATTTATTTATTTATTTATTTATTTATTTTTCAATGGGCAGGAGGGGGTTTATTGAAGAGGATCCTAATTCAGCGCGCTGAGGCTCAAGGCTCACTCAGGAAGGGAGAGCGGCCCAAAGCCCCGAGCAGAGGTTCAAGCAGAGCTTAAGTACACTTTTTGGGGAGGGCAGGAGGCTTTGCATACATCAGAACAAATCATCATGAGGCACAGGAAAATTGAACAACAACTCTGAGACGTGATTGGCACATTCATTGGTGGGGAACAGGTCGGGCTGGGGTGATTGGTCATTCCTAAGCTGGGTACACATTCAAACTGATTGGTTCGGGCCCTGTGACAAACTGCACAGGGCCCTAGGCTAAGTGGCCAGTAGGGCGTTGTCTTAACTATCTCAGGAATCTGGGTGTAACAGAGGAATTTAATAATACCTAATCTTTTACATTCAAGCTTTCCAGTTTAGAAACTTTATCCTTTCATTCCCCACTCCTTTTTCTGACTACTTTTAATCTTAAAAGTAATGAATCATAATTATTGGGGAGTCTCATTTTTCATCTCTGTCAGTGGAGCATATTGCCTTCTGATTACCATGGGTTGTCCTGTGTTTCCTGGAATCATTTTTAGCATGGCCTCCATTTTAGATTTCACTCGGTATTAGACCCCGATTTATCTAACTACACTGACTACCTAACTTTAAATCTGGCTTCATTCCCCCCTCTAATTTGGGAACTCCTTACTGCTGTGAGGAAGGGGGACGAAGAGGATCTCTCTGGCTTCTTCAGGCTGAAAAGGGACAGTGTGGGGCAAGCAGTTTGGAGTCCCCCTTAAAAATATCAGGTCTATCGAGTGGTCCATGCTAAAAGTCCAATTGAGAAGTAATAGGCTGGAGGGCCATTCGAGTGATAGGTGGTCTATAAGAGAAACAAGAATTCATTAGTACTGGAACCAGATTGATGCAGCAAGAAATGCTGCCACAGCACAGAAATATGCCAATGAGTATAATGGCCAAGACAAAGATCAACAATGTTTTCTATCAGGCAGTACAGGAACTAGGAGTTAAGATACTGTTTCCACGACAATGTTGCTGAGGACATGGCTTCTATCTGAGCATGTAAATCTTTAAGGATATTGCAAGAAATGTCAGGGATGTAAACACAACATTTAACTTTTAGGGATACAGATGTCCTTCCCTTAAGATAGTCTAATAATTTAATGTCATCTGATCCTGCAAAATCCTTTTACTAGTATGACCTCTGTGTCTAATAGAGAAATCTTTAATTCTGCTACTTAGGGCTGGATAACCATATTAGCAAACATCAAGCCTACCTGCGTTGGTTAGAAATAAAGGCCTTAGACTAAAACTACTCTAGCAGTCCCTTTGACAGTTATCAGGCATTTCTAAGAATCTCTTTTGTACCCTCCAGTCTACTTATTTATGGAAGTTACATTTAACTATTATTATCATTTAAGATGTCCAGGAATAGCTGTGCTTTGGCTTTGACTGTCTGCTAAGTGTTTAAGATAAAGCAAGTCAAACTGACTTCTATTTCTACCTATTAACAGTCAGCTGAGTTACTCTAGGCATCCTTGGGAACTTCACAGCAGCTTCTCAGTTCTGGTAGTGCCATTTGCGCTGGGATGGGTCCAGGCCTTGCTTGACCATACGGCTTCCCTCAGAAGCATCAGGGATGTCTCCCTTCTCTGATGACCCTCCTCTTTAGAGCAAATGCACTGATTGGCCTTCTGCCCTCCACTGGTCTCATTAATCTCCCTGCTCGGGAAGTTATGTGGCCTAGAGTTGCAGAGCCCTTTGAAAAAGTTCCCTATTCCCTGATTCAGACTGACTCAGAAGGCAAAAGCCAAATTTTTAATTTAACACTTAACCTTAAACATCTGGCAAATAAATTAACAGCCTTATATTAAGGATACTGAGCTTTAGTACCTATCTCTCTATCCTGTAGGTGATAACTTCTTATCTTAATTTAACCCAGGTTGTGAGTTCTTAAAGCAGTATCTCTTTAAAACATTAACAGGCAATCCTTAGACCATCTAAAAGCAAATTACAAAACAAAGCTAACTAGAATAAAAACATATTTAGTTTATGTAATAGCTACCTTGAATACTGGTAGAGTTATACATTATAATCCCCTGTTTGATATCCTGGCACTCATGACAAAAACCAACTTTTGGACACAACCTTAAATGCACTGAAATCTGGTCTATTCTCATCTTTTGCTTCTGGAAAGATGGAAGAGATGTAAACTGTAAATGAACTGAAAAGAGAGAAGCATCATCATCACTGGAGTGGAAGGAGGGAAATGGGGTGGGAGAGTACCAGAGTCTGAACTGGAGCAAGTTTTGTTCTATGATCTTGCCTTCCAAGTACTGCCTGACAGTGATGAGGGGCCTGCGCCTTTCCCCTTCCTTAGCCTACTCTATTACCACCTTGATAGGGGTGTTGGGCATGTATGGAAGACGAGGCTCTCCTCATGGCCTTTTCTAGCATAGATAGAGGACACAGAGTTTGCTTTAATGTCTTGTCTATTGTAGAGGGATTATAATATGAAACTTTTATGTCTTGCTGAACCTACTCCATTCCTGGTCATTTGGCTAGAAACCATATGCTTTTGCTAGGGTTGCTTTGTCTCTTGTCCATTGGCATTTCTAGGTTGCCAGTTTATTCAGATCCAACTCTGAGATATACTGAGGCTAAAAGAAAGCCCACAAATCCACCATTATGTTATCCCTTAGCAATCAATGTTCATAACAAATCTCCCATTTTTTTTTTTTTTGCCTTAGAGGCTCTCTATACTTGTTTTATGTATAATGCCCAGGATTTTGGCTGTATTTACTGATAGCAATAAGAAAAAAATATATCTCTTTCATCTTTTCAGAAGCAAAAGATGAAAATTGGTTTTTTTAAAGAATTTGATAGTTTGAACCATTGGAAAAATTAAATCTCTCTAACCCTCAAACTATAGTCAGATGTAAAGTTGAGAATTTCATTTGAATGTAATTTTGATGAGAATCGATAGTTGTGTTCTCATGAAATGGGATCCAATATGATCTATATGAATTAACCATTTAGAAACTTTAAAAATTATGTAATAATCTGATATTCTTGGAAGTTTTCTTTTGTGGGACTCTACAAAACATATTATCCTGTCATTTCCAAGACTTTCTATTTCATTATGTTTAACCCAGTATCTAATAAAGTCTCTGATACACTATTTACTTTGAAATGGCTATTATATAATCAGAATTTCTATTTCTCTCATTAAATAATTCCAACTTCTAGCTCCTAAGTTAAGGTATCAGCTCTGGTCCAGCCTGTGTCTATATTTTTAAACATTTTCTATCAGATATGGGCCCATTTGATGCCTCCTGTCTGCTCAAAACTCATACTAACTTCTCTCTCATTCCTATAATTTTTTTCATAAATCTTTATATATTTTACCATTACACCAAAATGGATAGATAGACAAATAATTCATTTAATAAAATCAGTATTTTTCATCTATTTCCAATTTGAATGTCAAAGATCTCACTCTTATCCCTGCAAGGAAAGCTGAGTCATTAGTCGTACATAATGCTCTCTCCTTCATCTTTCAGAACTCCTTACTAAACTACGTTTCCCAACTTTCTCCTTCATGGTGCTTTTGTCATCGTTCTTTTTCCTTACCATTCTACTCTGCTGATCAATGTAATCTGGCTCTCTATTCTTCTACTCCTGGAATACTCTAATTGCCTAACTGGTCTTTCTGTCCTCGATTTCTACTTCCCAATCCACTCATAAAAATTACCACGTGTATCTCAATGAGCATTCCTTTCATTTGATATTCCTGATATGATCTTTTTAATGACTTATTATTACCCCAAGATTAAGTCTAAAATGCTTTAACTTGGAATTATGGGGTCTTCTAATTTAATATGTGCTTCCTTGCTCTTTTGTGAAACCTCTTAGATGAAGACACATTTTTACTTATAATAAAATTAGTACTAAGAGATGATTGTTTTGAGTCTTAAATCTAACTCTGCCATTTACTGTGAGACCTTAGATTAGTGACTTCATTTGGTCAAACTTGTTTTCATCTATCAAATTAAAGGAAATTGATGACTAGAAAATCTCTAGTCTAGTTTTAGATCTAACATCCTATAAGAATATTATAATAATATACATATACTTCACCTATTGTATTTATTTCTTTCCTTTAAAAAACCAAATTTTGTTGCCATTTTGAACATTCAATCTGTTCTTCCTTCTATTAGTCCTTAAATAGGCAAAATGAGGTGCATTATAGAATTGTGAAAACAATTTAGTGAATTGAAAATATCATGCTTAAAGAAATAAAAAGTAGAGAACAGAATAACATCTGTTTATGATATTTGGAATACATCACCATTAAAATTTGGTAGGTAATTAATTCCAGCAATGCATAGTGTAATAATATTGCAGTACATTAAATGTAGTAAATATAAACTTGTTTCATGATATTTTTCCTGATTTACAAACACATACACACACTCCTTCACATACACATGACATCAATTGTAAAATTCATTTCTTCTCATAAATAAAATTTATTTCAATAAAGTTTGAAAGTTACTGTTTTAAAGCACTTACCATACCACCAATACATTCATGTGTGCAGTATTTAAGCAATAGCAACTCTGCTGGACAGTTCTCTAGATCACAGCAGTCCCCCTCTTTCCCATTTCCATTTGCTTCCAGCTTGATAGAATTTGCTACTTTAAACTGATTCCTGGTTTCAGAAACCAGCTTTAATGTCTGCCTCTAGAAGTTTTTGGTTGATGCCTATGTATGGTGTTCTTTCTGGCTTCTAGCATCATTGCTTTCTTATACATCCTGTGCTCACTCTCTCAGTTTTTGACATTCCACATGTCTCATGTAGGTCCTGCCCTGATATAACTCCCATTGTGTCTCAGATACTCCCTAGATGTCTTCAATGGAAAAGGAAGAGCACATGAAGGGAGACAACGGGGAAGATTTAGATTTGAAATATAAGATAGAAGTTTAATTTTGTCTGTTAATTTTTGTGTATAAGCACAAAAAGGAATGGAAATTTGCATCTGTTTATGATATTTGTAATGCATTACCATTAAAATTTGGTAGGTAATTAATTCCAGCAATGCAGAGTGTAAAGATTATTTCAACTTTTTTTGAAGCTGCACAGTTTTATGAAGCACAAGTATACCAAATATCACACCATTTCTTCTCTCCAGAGCCACTCAGAAATTTTCTTTGGAAGTTTATCAACATTATACTTTTGGAAAGGAAAATCACATTTCTCATGGACTCCAGATAAGAAGATATAGCTGTAATCAAATTTTGTGTATAGAAAATAGGCCATTTGGTAGTAATATTCTCCCACAGGATTTTATGTGAAAGCTGAACTTTAAAGTTAATGGATTGACTGATAATTAAAACTTCCCTTAAAAAGTGAGGCTACAAGCTCTTACAAACATATATATTTACTTTGACTAACATGTATTTACTTTGAATAACAGTGACAGATTGAGGTGAGAGGAGCAGTAATATGGCTCTTCTTCCTTTCATACCTAGAACCAATTCATTATCATTCTCATTATTAATTTGTAGCTATTTTCACTTAGAATTTAAAGATTTTAAGCTTCCCTGGTACTCTTTCTATATTTGATACAACCTATATGAACTAATTTTCAATATATTGTTAGAAATAAGAAATGATTATTTAGAAAATGCCAAATGATGTGCACCATATGATTCTTATTTGCTCTCAATTTTTTCACCAAGCTAATTCTAAAAAATCTCTAATTGTTAAAATTCATCACTTTTCTGAGAATTTTTCTAGGCATCCTCATGCCCATAGCCCCCACAGGTTAGGAGCCCCTCAGCTGGACAGAAAACATTTTATTCATCCTTAAATGTACAGTCCAGAAAATATAGTAGTTGGGTAGAAAAGGATACAAGACTTGAATGTAAGTTCTGAAGCCATAAAACATCTAGGAGAAAACATAGGAGGAAAATTGATCTATATTAGTTTTCTAAATGATTTTTTTTGATACAACACCAAAAACATAAGCAGCAAAAGCAAAAGTAAGAAGTGGGACTGTATCAAAACTAAAAGTTTCTGCATAGCAAAGGAAACAGTCAATAAAATTAAAATATAATCTGTGGTTTAGGAGGAAAATATTTTAAAACCATTGTCTGATAAGCAATTAATATCCAAATACATATTAGGAACTAAAATATTCAATAGCAAACAAAAAAAGAATAAGTAGCCCAATTAAAATGGACAAAGAAGTAGAACAGATATTGTTTCCAGAGACATGCAGATGGCTGATAGGTATGTGAATAGCTGTTCTAATCATTAGAGATGCACAAATCAAAACCATAATGAAACATCATCTCACGTCTGTTAAGAGTGTTTAGTATTAAAAAGACCAGAGATTAGTATTGGTGAGGGTGTGGGGAAAGGGAACCCTGTACACTGTTGGTGAATTGCAGATTGGTGTAGACATGTTTGAAAATGATATTAAGTCCTCTCAGGAAAGTAAAATTAGAATTACCTTAATTACCCATCAATCCTAATTCTGGTTTGTATCCAGAGGAAATTAAATCAGATTCTTGAAAAGATATCTGCATTCCCATTTTCATTTCAGCATTGTTAAAAATAGTAAGGAAATGGAAATAGCCTATGTGTCCATCAAAGAATGAGTATGTGAAGATATTTTGGTTGCCATATACTATGAAATATTATTCTGAGACAGAAAGGAATGATATCTTCCCATTTACAAAAACATGGATGGATTTGGAGAACATTATACTAAAGGAATAAGCCAGAAAAAAGAAGACAAATACTGAATGATTTAAATTTTATACCGAATCTGAAAAAAACCAAAGTTACAGAAGCAGAATGGAAAAATAGTTGTCAGATTTTGGAAGATGGGAAAAATGTGGAGATGTTGAGCAAGGGCTAAAAACCTTCAGAAATAAGATGAACAAGATTAGGATCTAGTGTATAATGTGATTTGTGATGTATATATGTGTATTAAGCAATCTGTTGTGGAATTCATTACATAATGTATAGCAAATAGCCCTTGAATATATTCAATATATTTTTTAAAAATATTTTATTTAGTGAATTATAGTAGTACATAATAGTGGGGTAAATTTTGACATATTTATAACATAGTTTGTTCTACTTCAGTCCCCAGTATGACCCTATCCTTCCCTTTCTGACTCCCCCTCATCCCATTTATCTATTTTATTTGTCTTTCTAATTATTTATTTATTTTTAATTGGTGCATTACAATTATATAAAAAAAACAGAATGCACTATGATATCTTCATACATTCACCTGGAATAATTTGGTCAACTCCACACCCCAGTTCTTCCTTTTTCTTTTCTCTCCTCCTTTACTTCTAGGTCCCAGCCTCTAGTCTACTATGAATTTATTATAGAACAGCACTACTCTCAATACATGTTATAAGAATAATTATTCACATAATGATTCTATGTAAATAGGGAGAAAAGACAGCTTCCTCAACATAGCTTGCTTTTGTGCCTGAGAACCTGCATACAACCAGGAAATTCTTTATTAACTTTCCTCTATGTCTATGAAGCTGTAACCTAGTCCTAGCTCTATAATCTGTTGTGAATTTGATCATTTTCCTTCTTTAATTATTTCTTCAGGTACTTAAAGATGAAATTGGCCCTTCATTTTTCTCTTCTTCAGGCTGAGTTTGTTGAACCTCTCATCCCAAATTCTCTTTTCAAGCTATTTATTTAATTATTTAAATTTTATTTTATTTTAATAGATAAAATTGTGTATATTTGTGCAGTGTGATGTTTTGAAATTTATATCCATTGTGGAGAAATAAATCCTGCCAACTGATGTAGACACAGCTTCAATCATTATCATTTTGTTGGTGAGAACACAACATCCTATCTGTCATAATTTTAAGAAGTAATAATTACCTATTGATTTTTAAAATTAAACTATTCATTTTGAATAAATGTAGATTTGCACACAGTTGAAGAAATGATACAAGATACAAAAAATTCTATATCTTTCACCCAGTTTCCTCAAATGATAATATTTTGTAAAACTGTAGTACCAATATCAATGTCAGGATACTGATAGTGATATAGTCAAGACAAGTTTGTTCCTTCATCACCAGGAACCCTTGTATTTCCCTTTGATGTCTATATCCACTTCCTTCATTCATTCTCTTTTGTGTCTCTTCTACCATAAATATATGACCTTTGGAGACTGACTTTTTCACTAAGCATAATTCATTCTCTGGAGATATATATATGTGTGTGTGTGTGTGTGTGTGTGTTTGTGTGTGTGTATGTGTGTGCATAAATTTTATAGATTTAAATATATACATAAATTTTATATACATATATGCTTATATGTATATAAATATGTGTATAAATTATATATATAAGCTTTATAATATATATAAATTATATTTACCCTTTTTCATGCCTAGTAGTACTCTATGAGATGGATGTATCACAATTTGTTTAAACATGCTCCAACTGCAAGACATGTGTTTCCAGTTATGATTAATAAATCTTCTACAAACATTGGGTCAACATTTTTGTATAAATGTAAATATTCATTTTTTTTGAAGAATGCCAATCAGTTTTCAGGTACTTGTTGGCACTCATCCTTGGTTGTACAGTAAACACAAGTGGTAGCTTCTTAAAAGTTACTTATACTATAACATCTGATATGCACATCAATTAAAATTTTGTATTATTTTTACATTGAAACCCATTGTCCAATTTTGTACTTTAAATGAATCTTTACCATTCAAGATTTTATGACTTCATCCATTAGTCACTTGGAAATTACTAGTTCACTGAGCTATGAAGATCTTCCACATATTGAACACATTTTATTATATTCTTAAAACAACCCACATTTGTAAATGTCACCATGGGTCTCATGAAAACTGACTTAAAATACTGAGAAGTTGAAAAGTTCATTGCAGTAAATAAATATTTTCCAAAATTCTTTTAGTTCCTGAAATCTCAAAGTTTTATCATGAGCAGAAAATATGATTCAATGTGTGTAGTCCACAACTTTTCTTCTCTGTAATAAATATCTATGAAGAGAAAATGTTCACCTAGGTTTTGTTTTAGAGGTTTCTGTCTATGATTGGCTTTCTACTTTGGGCCTTTTATACCCTTAGGCATTTGTCAAGGACAAGAATGACAAAGGATTTGGATTCAGTCTTTAGTTTCAGAATCTTTCCCTTAAGTGGCTCATGAATCTTGGCTTCTCTGGATTGCCCTAGAATCTGACTACTTGATGCACTAATCTGGCCTTATCTCATTTTTTTTTAAGCACTTCTGCTCAAAAATACATTAAAGAGCTTGGAAATTACACACACACACACACACACACACACAAACATACACATATGTATGCATTTACACGTATCCAGGGCACACACATATATATTTTATTTATTTACATTTACTTATTTATTTATTTACAACGAGGTCTGTCTATGTTATCCAGTGGCTTGGAACTTCTGGACTAAAGAGATCCTTCTGCTTCAGCCGACAAGTAGCTGGGTCTACAGACATGCCATAGCACCAAGCTAACACTACATTATCTAGAAGAGTTTATTGTAAGTTTGAATAGATAAAATGAATGTGACTTATTCTGTTTTGCATATACATATTAAAAAAACCCATAAGGGGGCTGGGGATGTGGCTCAAGCAGTATCATGCTCTCCTGGCATGCATGTGGCCCGGGTTGATCCTCAGCACCACATATAAACAAAGATGTTGTGTACGCCAAACTAAACAATAAATATTAAAAATCTCTCTCTCTCTCTCTCAAAAAAAAAAAAAAACCCATAAGGCATTTACTTAAGTGTAACTGGAAAAATTCAAACTGTGGTGCTCTGATACTTAGCATTCGGTTAAAATTACAAGTTTTAAAGGTCAAGAAATTAACATTGCTTACAGTTCTTCTAAAATTCGTATTTCCATTCTACTGTCTTCAGTACACTTTATGCTAATGTGGTTTGTATTATTTAAATTATGCTAATGTGATTTGTATTATTTAAATTATTACATGAATTTGAAACAAGAAATACAGACAAATTGTATTTGTACATATGTCTATGTATTTTTTGTTGGTGTATTTCCCTGTAATGAAAGACATTTCCTGGGTTAAGTTATTTTCATAAAAATTTTAGTACTAATTTGATCTAAACATCATAGATATATTGCAATTATAAAAGATAATTATTACACATAAAATAACAATTTGTTAAAAAAATTATTTTCTATTAGATGAATGTCCTCTTTTATGAATTATTCATGAATTCATGCATAAATATCACTTCTGAGTAGAATTGAGACTTCTGTGAGCAGAAGATTTATATATTACTTTTTTCCTATTTTTCATTTTCATAAATGTCAGGTCTATGAAATACGGTTCACATAAATAAAGAGATGGCCTAGAAGAAATTCTATTGCAATAACACTAAATTGTTTGAACTCCTTCTGGATTATTTTTAAAAATTCACATGATGGGCATGAGGAATTAATTTTAATGATCATCTGATGCCTACTCTTTATATTTTGGTAGTAGCAAAGAATTTTAATCAAAAATATTGATCACACAATGGAGCACTAAACTCAAGATTTCAAAGTGCATTGCTTTTTCAAGGTTTTAACACAGAAGGTCAATGCATCATTTTATATTTAGAATAGAAAATCCAAGTTATTTTGCATTGGTGGAATGCAAAGTGGAAGAAGAAACCACTGTAGCTAATCAACATCAGGATGTAGTTCACTTCAAACTTAATTTGGCCTTCTGAATAACCAATTTCTCCCCTAGGCAATCCACTTGCCTAATCTCATTGAAACCTCAGTCAATATGTGATACAAGAATTTATCCTAATTCTCTAGATGGAGAAATTGAGGCTTACAAAAGGAAATTTTGTATTATAAATTGAGGGCAGAGCTGAAATTTGAACTCAGGGTCAATGACTCCTGGTTCTTAAACACATTTCACTTAAATGTGTTATCAATCTTTATCCTGCATTCAATTCTATGGTCTTAAAATAAGAACCAAGAATGTCTATAGTGGGGCAAGGGCTTGAGAAAGGATAGTTTTTCCTCAATACCATTTCAAAATGGTAAATGTTTAAATCAGCCAGAACAAGTAGCTGTCTTTCTTTGACTCATAGTTTATTTATCAATTATTTGAAAATTCATTCCAGTGTTATATTGATGAACAATAAGAATACATTTATTAACTAGAATTAGATTTCATTTGAGTTCTGTGTTTAAAATTCTACTTTAAGGCATACTGGTCCATTCATATTTCAGATGAAACAGCTGAAGTCTATGGTTTGAAGTCACATAGACTTCTGAGGTTGATGCCTTATTCAGTATATACAATACTGGGCAAGTTCATAATCTCTGTGAGCTTCAATTTCCTTAATTTCAAAACACTTCTAAAATAAGTTTCAAACAATATTTAAACACAATTTCTTACTTAAAATATTAACAAAATACTTGCAACAGAAAAAAAAATTTCATGTATTGGTAAAGTCAAAGATCAGAAATCATTGATAAGTTGTGCTTAATAGAATGAGAACTAGCTTTTCTCCTATTTTTCATTTTCATAAATGTAAGGTCTATGAAATACTGTCCACATAAATAAAGAGATGGGCTAGAAGAAATTCTATTGCAATAACAATAAATTGTTTGAACTCCTTCTGGATTATTTTTAAAATTTCATATGATGGGCATGAGGAATTAATTTTAATGATCATTTTAATGCCTCCTCTTTATATTTTGGTAGTAGAGTGCTTTGCATATCTAGATAAAAATCTTAATGTTTGAGCACAGAATGTAGGTAAGGAATATTTCTTAACCATATATATATAAATATATACACATACACAATATAAATATATATTATATGTTTATAGAATTTAGGAATCTTTGCAGTTTAAAATACATTGTAAAGATAATGCCAATAAATTCTGTATATACCTCACTCAGTTTCTCCTGATGACATTATCTTAGACGATCAAAGCATGTTCATTAAAGCAAACAAAGATAATTGGTGCAATACTATTAGCTCCACTTCTGTGTGTCATGTTATTTTTATAGTGGAAGAACCACTAGAAATGGCAAGAACCCTTTTAATTTGTCAACATAACTCTTGGTGGAATATTTCTTGAGTTGTTTTTCAGAAACAACAGGTAGCTAATGAATTTTAGTTTTTGAGGGGTTTTCTGCCCTATTATATGCTCAGAAAGAAAATTCAGTAAGGATCCTCTTAAATGCTTAAAAAAGTTGTATGATATAATTTATTTTCATTTACTAATCAGAACATATTTATTTAAATTTGAATCCTTATTTTTACAAATTTGAATTATGAGTGATTATTTGAGATGCCATATTTGTCTATAATTTTTTAAATATTTTAGCCATTAAAAACTGAGTATTTTCCAAATTATGCACTGTAGATTTAGTCAATAGATGGAAGAACAGGTCCTTAGGATCCAAATAGCAGCCTAAAAAGTCTATCTCTCTACTTATTTCTCAAAGTTTATGTCTCCAGAATATCCCAAATATCTTTATATCCAGAATTTAAAATTTCATAGTCCTTTATTAAATACAGTCAACATGGGATAGAATGCCTTTGTTGCCTATGCTTTTTGCCATGGTTAGATCAAAGTGGCCTCCACAAGAAGACCTCAGGTATGAGAAAATCCTAGGACTCCATAGTAGAAACATCAGAACATTTAGGTCAGCTTCAAGCCTCCATGTTTCTACTCAGCTCTTCATCAACTTTAGTCCAAGCTGAAGTGACTTTTCCCTTAAAGGGGAATTTAAAAGTGTAGAAGGAATAGACAGAAGCATCGGATCAGAGCACAGAACCAGAATATTAAACAGGCCAAAAAATTATTCTGCACGGAGCTGAAGGCCTTTCTGTAAATAGTAGAAAGGCCCTCAGCCAAACAAAATTTCATCAGACATTCAAAAATATGAGCAACAATAATCAGAAATCTCTACAAAAGAGTCTAGACCAAAACAGAAATATCTTTCTACATAGGGCTAATAATATTTAAGGGAATGGTTTGAAAATTATGTCAGAATCAGAACATGTGTTACTTGTTACACACATTTATATTTAAGTTGTAGAAAAAAAATGTGTAGTTTCCTATTTCAGTAAATTATTGGTCCCAGTTTCTCAAAAAAAAAATCATTTTGTTTACTTTCTGGAATCAAAAGTTAAGTAAATCCTGCAGATGCTGTGAAAGTGATAATGAGATGGTATCTAACCTCCCTGCCTTGGCCATGCATGTAGCTTCAAAAGGCTGCCTGTTCTTAGGGAAGGACTCCAATAGCAATCTAAAGATATAGCTAATTCTTTTTTCACCTGCATGTCGCTCCTGCAACTATTGAAAGTGATTCATTAGGTTTTCATTATGAAACTGCATTATTGAACCAGATGTTGAAGAATCATGGGACTTTGCAAAACAGAGTTTTATTAAAATGGAGGCTATTTTAGAGAATCTAGGACAAAAGTAAAGGACCTTGAGACACTTCTAGTGTTTATGTTTTCTCTCACACAGGAAAGAATTTAATCATAAAGGAATACAAATTGCAATTACAAATCCTGAACTATTTCTCAGATTTTGCAATGAAGAATGTGTTTTTGACAAGTTACTTATCCTTTCTGAACCTCAATTTTCTTATCAGTAAAATGGAGAAAATACATACCTAATAGAGAAAAATTGAGGCATAATAATCCTAATATCATAGATGGCAGGTATGAGTCACTTGAAGCATTAGCTGCTGTTTTTCTTCTTTCCAACATAAACATTTTATTTTTTCAACATTACATTTTATTTAAATTATTGATATATCAAAATCTGTCATAACTAATATATATAATTTGATGAGCTTGGAGATAAGCATATAACTATGAAACCATCAGAACAATCTTTGCCATAAGCTTGTCCATCACCTCCAAAAGTTACATCTTTCTCCTTTATTTATGATTATTATTTTGTGGTAAGAGCAAAAGTCATAAGACCAGTCCTCTTATTAAATTATTAATAATGTAATACAAATATTAATAGCTATAGACACTGTATTAGACAACTGATCTCTAGGCCTTATTTATCTTGTATTTTAGAGCTTGCTAGTAATGAAGAAGAATGAATCACTATAAGTGGAAGAGAAATTGATTCAATACAAATGAAAATGTACAGAATTTTCTAACTGATGGTAAATAAATAGATAATATAGCTAAGGATTAACAAACACAAGTACTGAATGGTAGTGGAGTAAAGAATCTTGTACAAAATTTCTGAGTTTGGATGCCTTGGCAATGGAGGTATGTTGATGTGCAGCAGACAGTAGTTCATGCTACCTACCTTTACCAGGGCATCTTGAAGCCAAGTAGCACTCCTTCAATTGTCATGGGGAATTAAAGGAGTATCCTTCCTTCAATTGCCTTGGAATTTCGAGGAAATTCTGTGCATATTGACTCTGTCTTCTGGATCAGATTTTCCTCCCTAGTTGCTCCTCCTTGAACACTGAAGACAAGAAAGTGTGAAAGCCTGAATTAGAATCTTAACCATCCAACTGCAGCAAACGTGTGGTAACTGTGGTCAGAGTCTCAACCTCAGACATATGACAGTACTTCAGATACACAAAACCTTCATCCGATGGAAGGACGATGATGCCTTGAAAATTTAAAATTGTCCATTGTGAATGGAACTTGAATTTTATGTGACTTGTGTTGAGTTACTCAAATCCATTTAAATAACTGTTCCTTCATTTAGACAAAGGGCCTTTTAAGTCTTTTCATATAAATCTATTATTTGAAAAATTTGCTGGAATCTAATCTTTCCTATGCTAGAAATAGTATTGCATTCGTTCTATTAGCAAATTAGAATAAACTGAGAGTTTCTGCTTCAATATTGATTAGTTTACTAGAGATGAAATTATTCATTTGCTGTCTTTCCAAGCAGGGTTATTTAGGGAAAATATGCTAAGCCTGGAGGAAAAATCAGCATACCTAAGTATTTTTATTGTATTTATAGGAACCCTTTTGGGGTTCTCCAATAGCAATCTAAAAGAACTTCCATTTTTATCTTTGAAAAAATGTTTTATGTGTCGAATTTGCTGCTTAATTGCAACTTGGGCAATATAAAAACTTGCTCTGGATGTTCAATTCAGCAAACAATTATTGAGTGTTGCTTCTGTATACAAGAGAATGCTACTATTCATGAAGACTGCAGTGTTGAAAAATTCAGCATCATCAACTTTCTCACAAATTTATTGTGGGTAAAATTTACATAATGACAGCTATTATTGATTTGTTTTGTGCCAAACCCTGTTTCCAGCACTTGAATTTTAAAATCTATTTGTTACAACAGTCCAATTTATTAGATATTATTTTCTATACTTATTAGATAAAGAAACAAAGGCTTTGGGAGATAAGATACAGGCTACCATCATCCCATTTAAGAAGAAAAATTGAGATTGAAGAATTGAAGAGGAATAGTAGATTTACAAGGCTCCTAAGGCTGAACTACATTTCAACAAGAGTTTAGAGCTCATTATTCAAAAGGCATTTCAGAACTTTGAAAAGGAAAGATTAAGTCAAGCTCATATCCTTTTTTAAGTAGGAAGGTTAGAAATGCAAAGTTCTGGAAGTCTGTGGGAATTGTAGTCCTAGATTTTGGCAAAGCATTTAATAAGATCTCACAATATTCTCACATCTAAGATGCCAAAACATGAAGTAGAAAACTTAGGTATATTCCAAATTTGTCTGCTGATGGGAAGAAATATGTAGAAGGTACAACATTTTATACATTATAAAGCTATATACAGATTATACTGTAGTTAGCACTTTGGGTTCCATTTTCTGAATAAGAATTGCCTCTATTCCTTTGTAACTGTATTAGCACCTCTCTTAATGTGCAGTAGTAAAGCCTTTGTCCTAGATTTTACTAATAATCAGTACATGTGAGATATTATTATGGATTAGCTAATCTAGGACTATCTGAAAATGGTTGTCTAGTGACTGTTCTCAGACAGGTTCTCCTGGACACTATACTGACTTATCTACTGGCAGAGAATGGATACCAGTCAAATACTTAAAGATTCACATTTTTGAGAGTTTGCCAGTTCAAAATATTAGAAACTATAACAATAGTAACAATGACAGGATAATATATCAATTGTTGAGTTCCTGTTATATATGAAATATTTCTCATGTGTTATCATAATTATCACAATAATCCAAAATATAAGAATTATTATTTCCCCTTTAAATATTAAAATCTTTGGGCACAGAGAAGCAGAGGAACTGATTTTCATTCACATAGCAGTTTGTAGCAGTCTTAGTGATCAAATACAGGTTTATCTCACAATATAGCTTAAAATTATTTGTTACCTTGTGTTAAACATCTGAGGATATTGATTTTTATACAGTAACAATACATCTTATCTTAGGTTAGGATAAAATACACGTCTCAATATGAATAGCAAAATGTAGGTGTGACTCTCTAAATCCCTCATTAAAAAAATTATAAAGACTTCCTGAAAATTTAGCTGAATCAAGAAGATTTTGGTATTTTTAAAATAACCAACTGTAGGTTCTAGGTGGATGGAAAAGAGGTGATAGATGGTGGTATTTATTTTTTATTCTCATTTACTCTAAGCAGCCTAACTCAGTAGATTTGTGTGGTATTATGAATTCATGGATTTTCACTTAAGAAAGACTCAAACAAACTAGAAAATGACTGCATAGTTTCAAAATTATGACACTTAAGGTGAAGTTGAAGTAATTCGAGATATTGTGTTAAGTAAGAATTGAATAATGAGTGTCATGATAGTTTTTATGGAGCTACCAGACAAAGTGATCTATAAACATAAGTAGGATGACCAGCTTCAGATTAGATAAAAAAAATTGAGGGAATTAGGACAAAATACCTTATTAGATGATGAACTTTTCATTACTGGAAACATTCAAGCAGACATCAGATGAATCTTTGACAAAAATAAAAGAGAATACTAACCATTGGGAAATGTTTCCACATCTTGTTACTTTGCCATTTGTGAATTTATGTACATTTATGTACAAACATACATGTGGTATATTTATTATTTACACACATATATATAAATACACATGAACATACACATATAACAGAAATACTTACATATAATGAAGTTATTTTTCATCATTAAACCAGCTTAGGCTTCCAAGGGAAAGCAATTAATTATCAAAATGTAAATTCTGTATAGCAATATCTTCTATATCTTTAAAACGAAAAGTAATTCTCTTTGCATTCCTATTAAACCTCCTTTATCAAGATCTCAGCTGACAGAATGATAACCTAATATTTTACATATGAATTATTTAAAAAGGCAAAAGCATTTATAATTGGAACCAAACAGCTACTGCATACTATAGGCATACTAGAGGCAATAAATATGACTCTGCCTATTATAAAACAGAAATACTTTTAGAATTCTAGATTTTAAACAATTGTTTTAATATCCTTGGGTCCAAGAGCATTGACTTGTAATTGGTTCTTTGAGGCTATAGATTAGAGGAATCTATAATCTGTCTTTGCTTTAAGTAATCATAGCCTTCACCTATTAGACTTTATTATGTTTATCCCATATTTCCTTTAAGTAATATTAGAGTCCTCAGGGAGGAGGTCAGTGAGGTTAAAGAGTGACCTGACCGAGTCAGGATGGGCTTGTGTTAACTTTGCCCTTAGTAAATTTCCTTCCTTCTGGGTACTCTTTTCCAGCACACAACCCTTTGGGTCTTGAGTATGTTGTGTGATGTGACTACTTGACAATACTTGAGAACTTGGCTGTATCTGTCTTCCTCAGATGCCCTCCTATCTTACCTCCACCTTGCACGTTCCCTCAGACCTCTATAGCAAAAGCATTTTGCTGTCCAGAACACACCTCCTCTTTTGTGGTTTCTAACCAGTTCTACACTTGGTAGAAGTGTAAGAACCTGTGTGTGTATGTGTACGTTCACGCACGCGTGCGTGTGTGTGTGTATGTATGTCTATATATAATATTGTATATAATATTTTATATACAATCATACTTCAAAATAGAATTGTAATGCAAGTTTGTTATTTGAGTTCTGAGTTTAATTTTATATGATGTATATGAAATATAATATATATTATAAGGATTTTCAAGAGCTGAGGATGATTAGATATAGAATAAGATGATTTGGGTTTATTTAACACAAAATATTTAAGCATAACCTGAACGATCATTTGACAAGCATAATTAGTAAATGATCCAATCTAAAATTTTCCTTTCAAGTTAAAAGCACAAAAATAGCATGATGTCTACAGATGAGCATGCTCATTCTTTCTTTATTAGGTAACTGTGCTTCTCCATGTCTGTTCTTGTGAAAAACCAAGTAGTCAGTTGTTGGTCAAGATATGGTTCTTGAGTCAATATTCTGGTAATGTGCAGATTTACCCTAGTAATGTGTTCATTGCCATTGATGTGTTAATTAATATATCAGAGTATTGTTTAATTTTATTGAATGTTTTGTATAATGAGTGGCTTTGAGTTGATGATAATACTAGACAATAGTCTTACAATCTTATTTGGCTAATTCCTCAGGGATAAAAGGTTAAAATACACCTTTAGAAGATTAACTAAGGCTAACAGGAAGATGTATTCCAATCATGTTACACTGTATGTATTCCAATGTGCAAGATCCATTTCACTAGAAGCAAGTAGCATTGAGAGAGCTATGCAGGACTTTGCAGTTCATCAAAGCCCAGTATTTGAATTTAGATTTATTAACTCCCCTCCCCCAGAGAATCTCAGTCATACTTCCAAAGTAGAAATGATTTGTTATTTAAAGTACTGAATTTAAGTCTGTACTCCTCTAGAATTAACTGACTACTTGTATTGCCTAATTCAAGAAGTCCTTTATTACATGTGAATGCCCATTTCTTAAAACTTGGAAGGATTTACACATCTATTGAAGAATGAATATGCTATTTGAAGCTGAGATGACTTTATTTTTTTCTCAATGGTTATTTATTCATTTTGTTGTGTGATTTCATAAGTCAAATACTTATTATATGTTATGCTTAGGAGAATTATTTCCAGATATTGAATTATCCAAAACATGGTTGATTTTTGAGGCAATTGATGTAAAGAGTGAAAAAACAAAAGCAGGAGAGGGAAAATCCTATAAATTGCTTCTTCAAGAAATAGTCTTATACAGAAAAATGTTACAGTTATTCTACTCTGATCATTCCATATAAAGTTGGTTGCCAAAGAACTGTTTTAGTTTTCTATTGTTGTATGACAAATTACCCATGTTTCAACAACTTTAAATAACAAATATTTATTATATAACAGTTTCTATAATCTGTGGGCAGCATAGCTGAGTGACATATACTTATTTATTAACTCATCACATGGAGATTTTCAGGAAGAAATATTTTTTTAAACATCTCATATTATTTATTTCATATAGACTTTTATATATTTATTTCAGTACTGGGGATTGAATTCTGGGACCCTCAGCTTTGCTAATTTTACTTTTTGTTTTGAGACAGGGTCTCTCTAAATTGCCTAGAATGCCATTGAATTTGTGATGCTCCAGCTATAGTCTCCCTAGTAGCTGTAATTACAGATATATGTCACCATGCCAAGGTCATTTAGTCTTTACAGGATCCTATAATCAAGTACAGTTGACATTTTATACATTATGAAACTATGTACAGATTGAACTGTGGTTAGCAGTTTGGGTTCCATTTAGTGATGAGGAATCTGAAGATAAATTTATATATATTATACATATATATTTACACACATATTTGTATATACACACATATATGTATATATAATTATAAATTCCTATTATTTATGTTATAATTATATATCCCTATGTATAATCTACCCAAGTTGCATAGTTCATAATGGCAGAGTTATGATTCTAATTTGGATCTGATGGACTCCTAATAATGTATTCTAAACTACTTAACAACACAACCTACAAGGCATAGCCCTTTGATGGGTATTCATAATTAGTTATCTTATTTTTGAAACTGTTAGAAAAATACTTTCATATAAAATATAATGGACTTCCCTGGTTATGAGGTAAAAGAACATAAAGAGAAAAGTGCTAAATTCATAAATTTGAAATTTAGAATTTCAGGGACATTAGAAATGTGTTTTGGACTTCCTCTCAAAATAGAAACCTTTCTGATGTACATGCTCAGTGTGTCTACCATCAGCTTGGGCATCTCCAGTAGTGAAGACATACTGTCTGGCAGGCAATCCATTTAGTTTTTGATTGGTCATCTCAATTTTGTATTAATTACTTTCAGTCATAATCTGACTCCTTCCAACTTGGTTTTAATTTCACACCAGTTTTAAAATAGTCATAATCTGTAATCAGTCAGCATCTGCACCCACTCAATGTATGTGTTTTAAGTTTTAATTACCCAGGAATGAATTTTATTTCCCTCTTCTTGAGGTTCAAATCAATAATCATTAACTGGAATCATTTCACTTAAAGCTTCATTAAATTTACCAAATTAACTAATCAAATAGGTGGAACTAACATAACAAATAAGCAATTTCACAAACAGCTCTGTGCTAGCTGCAACCTGAATATTCATGTAGAAGTGAAATTCCAGTGTTTCGCAACTGTAGCTCTGCTCAAGTAAAAGCAGCAGAGCATGTTACGTTTGTGACACTATTTCACTCTTAACCGTAACCAAGGTGGGAACACCGGAATGGTCCCATGTTACATAGAGAAATGAAGGCTAGGTGAGGCACAATTCACTCGCAGATGTCAGGCTTCACATCCTAATTTTTCACCCACAGTAGGTTGGAATAAAAGTGAGATCAACAGTGTCATTTTATTAGATATGAAAACTGTGCCATATGTTAAGCACTACATTCTAGATTGCAGTGCTTCACAAATGCTATGAATCACCTGGGATAATGATAAAAGGCAATTTCTGATTCCATGGGTCTGGGTTGAGCCTAAGATTCCACATTTCCATCAGGCTCCCAGGTAATGCTGATGTTCTGGCCCAATGTTTTGCCAAAACCCAATGTTCTGCCAAAAATTGTGGTACAATTCAGACCTTTCAACATAAAAAAAGGGTGGTCCTAGCCTAGCAACACGAGCATGGTATGAGACATTGTTATAAACTCAGGCTATGTGGCCTCAACTGAAACCCACTGAATGAGTACATCTGGGCCTGGGACCTGTAAATGTGTTTTGGAAAACCTCAAAGGTAATTAATATTTGCACTAGGGTTTGAGAAGCCTTCACTGGATTTCCAACTGAATTAATGTCAGAAGAAATGATGCCTCCTCACTCCCTGGAGCTGGCTCTCTCCTGAATATCACATTGTTTCTCCCAGCGCTGAAATGTCCTGCCATTAGGGTTTGTGAACATCAAGGATTTATCTGTAATTCTGTTTCTTCTCATTTTATGTGGCTGCTTTACAATATCTTAACTTCATAAGCTTCAATTGTATCTACATGCTGAAGAACACCCAATTTATATCTCCTATCCTATCTGCCTTTAGTTTAAAGTTGGCATATCTGATTTTCAGCTATTTATATGCATAGGAACATCTGATAGGCCCATCAAATTCCTTATATCTAGAATGTTAGCCATTAATTTACCACAAACTTTTTTTAAAGTAGCTTTTACTATGTTTGATATTCCCATATATTGCTTTCTAAGGATAGAGTCTTCAAAATATTTGGTAAGTCCTTCTTATCAATCACTCCTAAACATTTTTATTTAACAATTTCAACTTTCCCCTATTTTCTTTTCAGTATGTTTCTATTTTCTTATATCACTTCCTGAGAGAAAAGAAAATACAATGAAGTTGTGAGAGGATTTATGAACTTTAAAATAATTTATCAAGTGTGCATTTTAGAGACTGTAGTGAACACTTTCATTATATTTTATAGACAGTCAAGGAGATAAGACATCAGAAGGGTAGATAGGCAACTACATGAATGATACAACAGTTGGGCCAATTCAGGGGAGGTTTTCAATCTTTTTGTTCCATTTCTATGCCCACTCAAGAAGCCAGGAAAGTGAGTACTCACCTTTATAGATTTACTTACAGCTTAGTTTAATTCTGGATATTGAGATATAAACAGCCATTTTCGAAGGCTACAAAGAAAATATCTATTTTCTTGATAAAAAAGAAAGTTATGTCATCTCCAGTGAAAATTATAGAAAACTAAATAAAGCAAAACTCTCAGTAGAGTTGAGGGAAGGAAACAAGTTAAGGAAGGATGGGAGGGCAAGGGAAGTATTGAGGACTGAATTAGTGCAAATAATATTCTATGATTTTATAATTATGTCAAAATACATCTGATGTTATACATAGCTAGTTCTTTTGAACTACTATTAGTTTTTCTGAACTAAAAATAATTTAAAAAGAGAAATTAAAGAAGATCTTAAAAGAGAGAAAGAACTTCTATGGTGCTAGAGAGGCAGAAACAACATAAGGACAAATTATCAAAAGTGATCTACAGATTTATTCCAAATCCCATCAAAATACCAATGACATTCTTCATAGAACTAGAAAAAAACAGTGTTAAAATTAATTTAGAAGAATAAAAGGATAATAGTCAAAAGAATACTGCGCAAGAAAAGTGATGCCGGAGGCATTACAATACCTGATCTCAAATGATACTACAGAGCTATTTTCTGATAAGTGTTAACTGAATGGTAACTGTGGGCTGGTAAGGAATGGCTGGAGGAGGTGGATCATTGGAGGCATGTCTTTGGGGTATATATTTTATCCTTCCTGAGGGGAACTCTGTATGTTTCTACCTTCTGGAAATGTCCTAAGCAACTTTCGTCTACTACACTCTTCTACCATGATATTCTGCCTCACCTGGAGCCCCAAGAATTGGAGTTGGCCTTCTATAGATTGAGACCTCTGAAGCCATGAGCCCCCAGATAAACTTGTCCTCCTCTAATTGTTCATGTCAGATCTTTTGTTCATAGCTGAAAAAAAAAGTTCACTGAAACAGGGCAGATGTACTCCAGCTTCTTTTAGCTACTGGTGTCTGCTGTCCTTCTTTACCTTGTTTCTGTAGGGGTTCTGTGTTTGGGACTGGGGATCTCTGATAAACTTCATGATTGTGGCATGCTTGGTGGCTGGGGAGTTTCTGTGCAAAGGTACAGAATGCCTGGCTGCTGGGAAACTTCCATGTAAAAGACGTGGGATGCCTGGCTACTGTAGCAATGTTCTTCAAGAGGGTTTCGACCTTGATCTTAGGTACATAATTCCTGGAAATAAAGGGACTTACTTTCTTGATAACTAAAATGTTTCACCAAGCTCCAATGCTCCTGGATCTGCTCGCTTAACAGTGACTTTAGACAATGGACTTTCTTAAGAGCTGCCCAAATCTTCTGACATTGCATATTATAACTGTGAAATGTATCTGCAGAATAAGCAACCTTACTGATACTCCAAACAATAATGTAGTTATGGTACTAATGACCTGATGTAACCTATTGGTATAAATAAGTGTGGCCACTTGTAAAAGGAGCCACTTTCTTGGACAAGGAGCCTCTGCACCTTGTCTCTGTGTCTCCCTTTATTATTCCTTACATATTTCCATGTTACTCCATGGAAATATGTACCTCCACTACCTCCACTTCCACATGTTTTTCCTTCTGTGTACCTCCAATCTCCCTTAGCCCTTGTGATGGCATTTTAGGACACATTTGGATGATCCAAGATCCTCTTCAAGTCTCAAGATCTACAGATTAAGCTGATCTTTAAGACTTATCTGCTGAGATTTATCTTCAAAACTTATGTGTCCACCCCATTCACAATATCCTAAAAAAAAAATACTTGGGAATCAACTAAACAAAAGAGGTGAAAGATTTATACAATGAAAACTACAGAACCCTAAAGAGAGAAATAGAAGATCTTAGAAGATGGAAAAATATACCCTGTTCATGGATAGGCAGAACTAACATCATCAAAATGGCAATATTACCCAAAGTTCTCTATAGGTTTAATGCAATGCCAATAAAAATCCCAACGGCATTTCTTGTAGAAATAGAAAAAGCAATCATGAAATTCATATGGAAAAACAAAAGACCCAGAATAGCAAAAGCAATTCTAAGCAAGAAGTGTGAATCAGGCAGTATAGCAATACCAGATTTCAAACTATGCTACAGAGCAATAATAACAAAAACAGCATGGTACTGGTACCAAAACAGAGGGGTGGACCAATGGTACAGAATAGAGGACACAGAGACCAATCCACAAAATTACAACTTTCTTATATTTGATAAAGGGGCTAAAAGCATGCAATGGAGGAAGTATAGCATCTTCAACAAATGGTGCTGGGAAAACCGGAAATCCATATGCAACAAAATGAAACTCAATCCCTTTCTCTCGCCATGCACAAAAGTTAACTCAAAATGGATCAAAGATCTTGATATCAAATCAGAGACTCTGCATCTGCCAGAAGAAAAAAGTTGACCTGATTTCTTTGTAAGGCCATTCTGCCTCACCACATCCGCTAATTCTCCAATTTCTATTTCCTATGTACATTTTCCCATATATGACCAATAAGTCTATCAAAACAGAAAGGGAGAAATAATCCAAATTATTTTACAACCTAAGAGCTCATTCAGATTTTCATAGTTATCTTTATCCCTATGATACCCATTTTAGGGGTAGCAGCCAATCCAGCCTCATGTGTTTCATTCATTGTCACTTCTTTTAATATCTTTTAATCTAGAATACCTCCTTGGTTTTTCCTGTCTTTAGTGGTTCTAATTCACATTACAGTTGCTTTTAGTTTGTCTGATACTTGTTATGAAAAAACAATTAAACATTTTAAAATTTGCATATTTTTAGCAAGAATAGTGCAGAAATGATGCTGAAGTCTTTTCAGTGAATCCTCATATCACAAGTTGCACAGTATTGGTTTCTCTCATGAATTGTGATGCTAGCGTTATATCATTTAGATTTTTTCACAGGAAAGTGAATTTATGATATGTATTGTTTATTAATAAACACTATGAATTTTTTAAAATTTTAATTTGTTGTATATGACAACAGAATGCATTACAATTCATGTTACACATATAGAGCACAATTTTTCATATCTCTGGTTGTACACAAAGTAGAGTCACATCTTTAATGTCTTCATACATGTACTTAAGTTAATGATGACCATCGCATTCCACCATCTTTCCTACCTCCATTCCCCCTTCCTTCCCCTCCATCCCCTTTTCCCCTTTGCCCAGTCTAGATTCATTAAATCCTCCCACTCCCATTCCCTCCCTCCCGCAGCATATTACAAATCAGCAGCCTTAAATCAGAGAAATCATTCAGCATTTGTTTTTTGGGGGATTGGCTAATTTCAGTTATATTATACTCTCCAGCTCCATCCATTTACCTGCAAATGCCATGACTTTATTATCTTTTAATGCTGAATAATATTCTAGTGTGTGTGTGTGTGTGTGTGTGTGTGTGTGTGTGTGTGTGTAACTTTTTCTTTATCCTTTCATCTACTGAAGGGCATCTAGGTTGGTTCCATAGTTTAGCTATTGTGAATTGTGTTGCTATAAATATTGATGTGGCTGTGTCCCTGAAGTATGCTGTTTTTAAGTTCTTTGTGTATAGTCCTAGGAATGGGATAGTTGGGTCAAATGGTGGTTCCATTATCAGTTTTCCAAGGATTCTCCATACTGCTTTTCATATTGGCTGCACCATTTTGCAGTCCTAACAGCAATGTGTGAGTGTGCCTTATTCCCTACATCCTCACCAACACGTATTGTTGTTTGTATTCTTAATAGCTGCCATTCTAACTAGAGTAGACAAAATCTTAGAGTAGTTTTGATTTTCATTTCTCTAATTGCTAGAGATGTTGAACATTTTTTCATGTACTTGTTGATTGATTGTATATCTTCTTCTGAGAAGTGTCTGTTCAGTTCCTTGGCCCTTTATTGATTGGGTTATTTGTTTTTTTAGTGTTAAGGTTTTTGAGTTCTTTATATATTATATATTATAGAGATTAGTGCTCTATCCAACTTGTGTGAATTTGTAAGAATTTGTTCCCAATTTGTAGACTCTCTATGCACCTCATTGATTGTTTCTTTTGCTGACAAGAAGCTTTTCAGTTTGAATCCATTCAATTTATTGATTCTTGATATTAATTCTTGTGCTATAGGAGCCTATTAAGGAAGTTGGGGCCTAATCTGACATGATGGAGATTTGGGCCTACATTTTATTCTAATAGATACAGTGTCTCTGGAACACTGTGCATCTTATTGGAAATTTTCTTATTGATTTTTCACACATCCATTGATGAGTTTTGTGTGAATCAATATCACAATGATGACTGTCAAGTGGTCATCTTCTAATTCTCTCATTCATATTAAATTTGTTAGTCAGCACGGAAACAATCTGTTTTTCCCAATTTATGTATGAGTCTTTATGTTTTTGTGTTAGCATGCTCTCATGAATTCTTTTTTTTACTTAAAAAATAATTCATCATTATTACGTATTTGAAATTCTGCCAGACTTGTTCAATGGGAGCTCCATTTTGACATGCCCTTTGAGTACTTTCAAAGCAGCAGAATATTCTTACCTAGGCCTCAAGTCAGCCATTTCTCTCCAGGAAGATCTAAATCCTTTGTATTTAAAAGTAATTATTTGAACAATGTGTATACCCTTCATGACTAGGGTGTTACTACCCGATCAAGAGATTTAGATAATAAATACTCCCCATACTATGTATGTATATGAATTAACCTATGTATTCATACATCTTAATGATAACCAGTGCTATATCATAATGAACATTGTTCATACAGATGTTCACAATACTATTCAAGCACCATCTCTCCTTTCCATAATTATAAGCCACATTTTCAACAATGAAATCAGTGTCTTTCATTTTCCTTAGTGAATTTTTACATTTGATCAATTCTGCTTGTATATTATCAAAATCTTTACCATGACAGCAGAAAGCTGACTGTCTTCCCTACTGGGTGTACTGGCTCACACAAAGGAAGGGAAGAAGATAGGAGGAGGAAGAAGGTGGGAGAAAGGTGAGAAGAAGGATGAAGAAGAAAGTGTCTTTTAGAAAGATCAGCCCCAGAATCTTAACCACCTGTACCAATACACTGGCTTATTGCTAGAACCCTATCTGCCATTTCCCACTGCCTTCATGTTGTGTGAACAGTCTGAGAGCTGGGCATTCAAAAAGAAGAAGGGAAGGAGGAAGAAGGATGCACCGGTTAGAAATAGAATTCCAGATATATAGCACTCATACCATTGTGCCTGCTCAAAATGGCAATACCTACTTGAGCCTCTAAGAATAAGTATTTATTAGACAAAAAGGAATGAGTTTTGTTCCCATGGAAGATAAAAGCATTTGTAAAAATAAGAGGAATGAGACAGGATATTATGTTCATGAAATGGATAGTAAAAAATCTCTCTTTCTTTCAGTAATGGGATTAAACTTAGGGTCTTGTGCATGCTTAGCAAGTGCTCTCTTACTGAGCTACATCCCCAGTCTTTTTATTTTTTATTTCATTTTGATGTAGGTCTCACAATTTCCCAGGCTGCTCTTGAACTTGTGACCTCCAGCCTTTTGACCCTTTCTGAGTAGCTAAGATTTTAGCAGTGAACCCCCACACCCAATTTCAAATTTTTTATATGGCTGTCAATAAAAATGTACAAAGACAGTAAATGGAAAGATGGGTGCAGGTATATCTCACATGCTGAATTTCCTTCTGCACATGGAATTAACTCAATAGTCGTGTAGAACTTTGCAAAATATATTCATACATTTCCTTTTTGACAACAGTTTATTTCTTCTCTATTTATTGTGGTCTCATGTGTGAAAAAATAAATGTAATATGAATTATCTCACAAAATTAGTACTGCTATAAATATCTAACTTTAATGAAACAATTTCCATCATATCTTTGATAAATAAGAGTTACTAATTTTGGCTCATTTATTGTATTAGTACTCAGGAGTCTTATCTTAATGGGAGTTCTAGGAGAACGTTGATTGGTTTCAATAAAAAAAATTGTAGATATGAAAATATTCATTTGATGAGGAAATTAAAACTGGTTGTATTCCATAAAGAGTACTCAAACCTTAATTAAAGGTAATTAGAAAAGTTGGTCAGGCTTTATTGACTATGTAATACCAAGGCAGTTCATTTGATACCTAAAAGTACCTACAGAGGTTTTACTCTGGGCTATGAACATAGGTGTCTGCAAACATTGTTAGTATTTCACATGCTCATTATATTATCTTCCTAGAAAGTAAAATGTATAATCAGTGGGAGAAAGATAATAAAAAAGTTAAAAGCATAAAGACTTTCAATTGTCTCTAAAAATCCATAGTTGAGGGGGACAAGAGGCAAATGACTGAAATGCATTTTGGTCTGGATCTCCTTCTCAATTAATGTCCATCACTTTCATTCTGTTGCCCTAGGTTAGGCCTCACTGCCTCCTGTCAAGTCTAACCAGCCACCTTATGTTCAAGATTATCCTCTTCTTCCATCAGTATGCTTTCCAGACCAGCTCAGGAGTTTTATTTTTAAAATATAATTTTATTATTAACACATCTAGTATACTGATGGCTACTCACAACCTAAAAAAATAAATAAATTCTTGACATGATATATAAACCCCTGATTATCTGCCTCCTGCCTATTTATTTTTCCTTATTCTTTATTTTTATATGTGTAAATCAGTGGTTTTTAGAGTAGAAACCAAGTTTGTAATTATTATCATTATATAACTTTAGAACAGTTTTATCACCTCTAACAGAAACAAACTGTTAACTTATACTAACCCTACTAACTATAATACATGAGTTTACTTCTGCTTATAAAGATTTGTATATTCTAGGTGGACCAATGGCTTTTGAATCCACAAGTAGATATGTTGAAACCTGGGGAGGTACTTAGATAAGCGGAGTGGAGCCTTCATGTATTCAATTTATGCTGTCATAAGAAGAAGCCGGATACCAAGCTAGCTCTCTTAGGAAAGTGTGACAAAATGATGGGAAATCTGCAAGGAAGAGGGCCCTCACAGGAACCCTACCATGCTGTCATCCAGCTCTTAGACTTCCAGACTCCAGAACTGCACGGAATGAATTTCTATGGTTTATAAGCCACCCGGTTTATGGTACTATGTTACAGCAGCCTGGGCTAAGACAGCGTATAACTGTATACCTTAGTTTTTATCCAATGTGTCAATCTTTTAACTGATGTGTTTAGAACATTCTCATTGAATATTATTTTGTTATATTGGTATTAAAATCTACTAGGTATTTTGTATTTTTTCAGTATGTTTTTGTTTCACTCTTCTACTTCTTTGTTGTTGCTTTTTGGCTATACATGGGTTAACAGAGCTAACCCGATGTATACATTGGCTATTCATGGATTAAAGTAATTTTCATTCTTTTCCTTTCAGTACTTAAAGATGTCACTCTATTTTCTTCTAGTTTGTATGATTTTTGAGGAGAAATCTTTTATAATTCCTATCCTACTGTACTTAATTTGACTTTATTCTTTTGTTACCTTCAAGAATCTTGTTTTCTTTTGTTCTCAGCTGTTAGAGCAAGCTGTTCTAGATATAGTGTTTTTATATTTAACCTGCTTGGTGTTTCCAACTTTTTGGATTGTGATGGTTTGGATCTGGAATGTCTCCCCTAAAGGCTCATGTGTTGAGGTCTTGGTCCACAGTGCAGCAACATTCCAAGAGGTGGTCTTGGTAGGTGATTAGATCATAAGGGCTCTGACCTCATCAATGAATTAATCCATGAATGTATTAATAATTTGATGGCCTTATTTGGAGGTAGTGGGAACTAACTGGACGAAGTAGGTCCTTGGGAACATGCTCTGGAAGGATATATCGTGTCTCTGATCCTTTCTTGTAGCTCTTGCTTCATGGCTGCCATGAAGTGAGCAGCTTTCCTCTGCCATGATCTTCTACCCTGATGTTCTATCGTAATTCAGTTCCAGAGCAGTGAAACTAGCTAACCATGAAACTTCTGAAATTCTCAGCTAATTTTTTTCCTTTTTAAATTGTTTATCTCAGATATTTTGTTCCAGGAAAAAAAAAAAGCTTACTAACACACAATTGTTGTCTACTAATTTTGTAATTAAAATTATTATTTTGTAAAATAAAAGTATTGCTTTCCATTTTTTCCACAAATGTCTGTCTTTTGGTAAGTGTTCAATCAATTGGTTTTCCTGTGACCACAGTACTTGCAAGGACTGAAAAAAAAATTGTGAAGCTGATGTTAATTTGTCTTCTTTCTGTTGGACTGGGAACAGAGATTGCCCTACCTTCCCAAATTACTGAACAAAATAAAGAATTTGAAATAGATGTAAGCCTGTAAAATATAATCTTTAAAAAATACTCTACAATTCCTATCTATTCTACTGCCTTTCAAAGAAAGGGAAGATATTTTGAAGTCATCAGTTTAAAAAGTTTGGGTGGAAAGGAAACACCTTGAATTGAATGAATTTTGCTTCTGTGGTGGCTCCAGTATCTGGCTAACAATTTCTGACAAAAAAAAAAATGCTTGGTACCATATTCTTCCCTCTAGCTGAAGTACTTTTTCAAGATTGTCTGATATTATCTGAGGTGTAAAATCAATTCTCCTTTCTTATCCATTTGGTCCCAGTTACCAGATTCTCAGCCAACTGGGATCACAAACTACAGATAGAGAGTATATCACTTGTAGATCTGCAAAGACTTTAGTCTGCATCACCTGTTTAGATGAAGCCCAACATCATCCATCTGTTCTGGGTCTTTACTGAAAGAGGAAAGAAGAACCCAATAAACACCAAAATTCTGAATATTTCTAATGTTTTTCTCCTGATTATAGACTCTCTTAAGTATGTGTTTGCTTTGAAAAGACTGAGGCAAGCTCAACCATATATATGCCACAAAATCTTGAGAGTTATACGTTTTCAAAAAATGTGGCATCTGTGTCTTCACAGCCTCCCACACTGTCTCAAAGGCAATGCTACATATTTTATTTCTGATAGTGAAACATTCCAATTTATGGTACTAAAGTTTAAATTGTTTAGAATATAGGCTCACATGCCATAAAAAATCCATATTAATAAATTGAATGTGGCTGAAACAAAATATAAAGCTACAACCCAAGCTTCAAGAGGTTCACCAGCATAAAGTTATCAGGGGTCCATGACCTTTTCATCCTAATCCTCTCTGATTCCAAGCAAGTTGCTTTTATCTGTATATTCCAAAAGGGTTCAATCACATAATGGTATTCCAGCCAGGAGACTAAAGGGAAGTGAAAGTTATGAGGGTTCTCTTTAAAAACACAGTATAGGTATTGCATGCATCACTTCAGCTGAGATTCACTTACTGGGAATTGTATAAGCAGCAATACTTCACTATATAAGTTTGTGAGGGAGGCTGGAAAAATATAAACTTAATTTTTGGTAACTAGCTATTAAACAACAATTTCATCACTATGAGAATGACATAATGAATATTGAGGAATGTTACCACTTGTAATCTGTATTCTCTTATTTAATGCATATTCACATCAGCTTTGCTATACCTCTTTGTCTGAAATGACTGTGTCCTTTGTTTTCCAACTTGTTAACTTGTCCATTTTTTTGACCTTGCATTCATATATAAACTTTTTTGAGAAGTTCTTACAGAACCAGTTCCTCTCCCCATAATACAAAGCTATTTTCTCCTTTCCAACACATTAGTGTATTCTAAACTCTTTAAATCAGACAGTGAGATACTCTAGGACAGAGAATATGTCTTACTTTTTAAAAAATATTCCATGTGTTTAGCAAGAATCTGCTTTAACAAAGAACATAATAATGGTGAAGAATGAATGTATTCAAAATAGAAGAGTGTTGAGAGAATGAATTCTTAGACATGTTCAGAATAATTGAGTTAAAACTTGAATAAATGAATGTCTAAATGAATAAATGGACATATTAGTAAGTTTCAAAATATAAATGAGGAATGATGGTGTTTATAAATGAAGATTTAAGGAATAAATGGACAGATTGGTAAGAGTGTGAATATGAAGATAGATGAAAAAATGTATATAAGAATTAGAGAATAATTGGATGTGTGAGTGTATTATTGAATGAACTGGTTGTTTAGTATGTCTATGAACAGTTAGCTGAAGAGTTGGATGGGTGAAGGGATGGAAGACAGAACAAATGAATGCAATAATGAAGAATCTACATATACATAAGTACATGAATAGATGACTGTAAGCATGAAGTGTGGGTGGATTCAGGGAAGATGCTTAAATAGACAAATCATTAAACTGGTGGTAAACAAATGCATGAATATATTGATCAGAGCACAGTGAATGGTTTCTATTACATAAATACTTGAATTGACTCTTCTACCATAATACATGGAATTAATTAGGAGATGAAAAAAAAAAGGCTGGAGTTTTATCATACTTCTGCCAAAGCCTCTGGATTTCATGGGTTACTCAAACTCTGTGCATCTCAGGTTCCTCATTTCTAAATTCATATTATAATAAATAGCTTGTGTGTTTTCCTGGGGATAAAATAGACATTATTTTAAATGACTGGCACAAATATGTACTCCATAAACAGCAGTTGCTATTAGAATTATCATTATCCTCATCACATACTTATCCAACCATTTCTTCCCACTCAGCATTTCACTGATCCCTGGATATACATGAAAATATATGTGCAATCTTGGCTCAGCGTTCTAGGATCCCCCAGTTAATCTGGGTAGACAGGACTTATGTATAAAAGGATTATCACCATTAAAATGAGGGGTATGCTCAGTGCCAGATGACAAATTTATGAAGAACTGTAAAAAGGGAAAGATCATGAATAGGCAAATAAGTCTTGGAATGTTATGTTTGAGTTTGGGAAGCAAAAAGGAGGAGGATTAAATTAGCATAAAGGAGGTGATAACATCTTGCCCACACTTCTCATTAAATTGCAAATTATCTGAAGGATCATAAAGGAAAAATGAATAAGTAGCAAGAGTTCTGTTTATCCGTGAGACAAATGAGATCTCAAAACACTTGAATGAATGGCCCAAGGACACAGAGTGACTTTGACCCTGGCACAGTTGCAAATGCCAGCCTCAGTTCCTGGCTGCTCTATCTCTTTGGACTTGCCAGTACTTTTAAAACAAGCAAAAATAAAATGCTCTTGTATCTGAGCACAGCTTGGCTGAATTATTTTAATAAAAAATTAATCACTGAAACAACTGAGGTGCTTGTACATTGTACCAGTTTATTTACCCACCTGTCTAGCTGCTAAGAACAATATACTGAAACAATGAGTTTATATATGCTACCTTGTTTCAATGTTTTATTTTTATTCTTCCTGGTCCTAAATTAGTTTGGCTTGACTTGTATTATTTATTTAGGCTATTTTTGAAGAATCTCTTATGCAAAGTACAGAGATCCCATAGCAACTACAAATCAAAGCACTAGAGATATAATTTAGCATGTACTTTAGGCCTCAACATCTAACGCAATTAGTCTCAAATCCAAACTACAAGTATTAGCTATGTATTCTTTCTAGTGTATGTGCCTTTAGTGTTCGGGTTCTGTGGTGTTTGCGCCTGTTTCCTTATCAGTTTCATGGGGATGCTATTATCTGTGGACTTAGTTACTGTGCTTTATCTAGAATATTTTTTCTAATAGACTCATAGTGGGCAACTTTACCTGACTCCACTTTTGGCTACTTTTTATACTTACTGCAATTTTTTATCCATTCAGTTTTTGATCTGCATTATCATTTATAACAGGATAAATCAACCTAAACCTGTGTATCTTTCACATTTTCCCAAGTTTCCCAAAATTAGCTTCCTGGGTAATTTTGGAAGTCTCCCTAATTATCTTCCTGCTCCAACACTTGCCCTGCTACTTTTATTCTCAATACTATGTCCAGGGTGATCCTTTTGGGTTGGAAATTAAATGTGTTTATGAAACATTAGCCACAAATTAACTTTAGTTATCAGTAGATTTTCCTTCTTTAAAAATATTTGTCATTGTTTAAAGGAAATTTATAAACTCAGCCTTAACAACTCTGTAAGGGCTTTCTAAAATGTTTAGTGATATTCTTAACCTGCCTACTTCATAGGATTTTTGTGAGAGTTAGATAAGTCTATGAAAGTACTTAGAATAGTGCCTGGCATGTGCTAATTTTAATGTGTTATTTATTGAACAATATCTCTTCTCTCAGTCATCTCCAAACTTATTCACATCAAATATAACTTGACCTACATAATCTTATTCCTTTACCCTCTCTGATTGCCTTCCTTCTAGTCTCTGCTTCGCTTATGGTACGGTGAGCAACATTCCCTTTGCTCTTCCTTAAATACTCCAAACACAAGTCTGCCTCAGATCCTTTGCCAATGCAATTCCCTCTACCTAGAACACATTTCACCCCAAGAGTGTGTATGGGTTGCTGCCTCCCCCAACCCATATGGCTCTTCAGATGTTTCAGGTATGAAGCCTTTACTGAAAAACACATTTAAAATTTCAAATAGAGGTGAAAATGTTATGTAAAACAAGAAAAAACTTTCCAAATTCTATCTGTATAAACATATTTCCTTTCAAGACAACTTTGTTTACTTTATGATTTATTCCATCCCATCTAATCTAAACACAGCAGACAGCAGTGTGATTAATAAGGAAACACTGACTTCTTATCACATTTCTGTTTTCTAGACTAAGGAGTGTTTATCACACAGAATTTTATGTCTCTGGAAGAATCAATCAAGGTCAAGGCCTCTGCCTTCTCTGAAATTAGAAGGGGTCTATGTATGTGTGTGTGTGTGTGTGTGTGCACGCATGTACTTACATGGTTTATAGTATTCTGACATATTTTCAAAATAACATATGTCAAATCTGTTTTAAAAAATCTATATTTGTTAGATGAGTGGTATGTGTTTATCAATTCATACCTCTGAAACTGTATTTACTTTTTATTTAATGTTAAATTTTTTAAATGCACATGGAAAATATAATTTATGAAAATACATATGTTTACAAAAATCATGTATTTTTTCATGTATATGTGTGTGTGTGTGTGTGTGTGTGTCTTTTGTAACTGGAAATCTGAATATTCTCAATTATTGGTAAAAATTTACATAATTTTTAAGATATATCTGTCTCTAAAAGATTCACTGGTATTTTCCTGGAAAAAATTACTATAATATTATATCACTATTTTTAAAGTTGCTACAATCATCTTAAATTTTGCTTTTTTGAGCTACTAAAATTTAAATTGTTGATAACTTCCATGAACATTCCTGAAGAATAATAACCATGAACATGTTGTGAAAAGACTACTGGCAAACGGAAAACCTTTCACAGACTATATGAGCTCAATATAAAATTGTATTTTATGTGATACTAAAATGTCATTTGCCTTCTTTCTCTTGAATGTATGGAAATGTTTTCCTCAGCCTTTCTGAAATGTGGAACCAGAACAGACTGAATGCAGAAGCAGAAATAAGAATCCAACTATTATCAATTGTCAGATACTTTACAAAAAAAAATTAAATGTAAGAATTAGCCAAACTTCTCACTAAACTTTTTACAGAAATATAAAATTTTTAGACAAAAAAAATTGCTTTAACTTGTAATTGGTAACTTAAAATAATAAAATATTAAACATTTTCTGAATTTTAATTTTTTAAAATTTATTTATTTTTTATTAGTTACATGTAACAGTACAATGATCTTGACATTTCATACATTTGAATCATATAGTAAATATTAGTACATATTACTCATTTAAAAAGAACCTTTAGGATACTCAGCAATTTTTAAGAGTTAAAAGGTATTGGGAGAACAGCAAGTTTGAGAATCACACTGTACATAATAAGCTTTCTCTGAAAATACTTTCACTGCAAATACTGATATACTAAGATACCAGGACAAAGTCTATGTAATGAAGAATGTGTTCAATTATTTTGAAATGGGTAAATATTTAAGCCAAAACAGTCTTACAGTACTCTTTAACTCTGTTCAAAACAATACTTTTCTAAGACAAAATTCATCAAATTGTTTTAATGATTTTTCTAAAGTTCTTATAATAATTTTAAAAGCTAAAAAGTCCTCTCTCTCTCTCTCTCTCTCTCTCTCTCTTTCTCTCTCTCTCTCTCTCTCTCTCTCTCTCTATCTATCTATCTATCTATCTCTCTCTCTCTCTCTCTCTCCTCCCTTCTCTTCTGTGACTGACCGCTATGGTCCTGCTAATAAAATCTCGGAAAGAACACTGTGTCCTCAATGAGAACAAGCCCACCTTAATTTATTTGATTCTGAGATAGCATGTGAAGAAGATTCAGGGTGCTTTTTTTTTTTTGGCAGCCAGATCACCCTCTGAAATTCAGTAATGTTAACAGCTAAACACATGCAGCAAAAATATTGCAGATGAATGCAGTTCAATCCAAATGTGAACAAGCTTTCTGTCCTGGATCAGGAGCCCAAGTTTCTGTGCTAGGAAGAAGCTGAAAACAAATCAAAGGGAGAATGCTGAAAACCCTAAAATCACGGAAATGGTCATTACATCTGAATGTTCCATTTCATATAGTTGGAAAAGATGAGACAATTGTAAGACCCTTCTGATTGGACTATTTATACACTATAATTGAAGATCAACCTCAGCACCTCCAGAGAACTTAAGTCTTATTCACCTTTCTCATACATAGTGCTTTATTTTTCAAGCAAGTAGCAGAGATTTTATTTTGAAAAAGAGTAAGATTTAAAGCCATTCGTGGTGCTTTATAGGATCCCCAAAACCTAGGTGGTAGTTCTTACACCATCTTACCACTGAAACATCTATATTACACTTCACATGAGACAATGGTACTATGCTTCCACTGGTAATGGTTTCTTGGTTATTAAAATTGTCCTTTTCCTGCCCCAATAGCCTTGGAAATGTGAGGATTGAATGAACTTTTTAGAATCATTATTTTCAACACATTTAATATGGACCCATTCGATAATAGGACATAATTATTCTGAGGAAAAATAAAAGAAGGAGAACTTTCATTAAGCCCTAAAGAAGTGACAAAATAGTCTCTGGAAAATAATCAATCAAACAAACAAACAAACAAAAAAACCCCACAGTCATTCATTAAATTAGCTTAAAATACTAGAAATAATTAGAAAAAGTGATATAAATGTAATTTAAATTTTAAAAGTCATTATTGATTACTTCAAAGAGTGTATTAAAGGCTCGGTATATGGGTTGAGGATGTGTCTCACCAAAATAGAAATGGTGTATAGTGTTAATATCATAATCCATGCCTCTAATACCATCTATTTGGGAGGATAAGGCATAATTATTAAAATTTTAAGGCCAGCTTGGGCAACTTACTAACATCTCATCTCCAAATTAAATTTAAAAAACGCTAGGAATATAATTCAGTGAAATGGCAAACTTAATTTTAATCTCAATAATTACAGAAAAAGGTGTTATTTCTTCTCTAAAACTTACAAAAATGTTAAAAATTCATAAACTGGGAAACATTATGTTAAAAATTTTATTCATAAATTACACCATTGAAAGGTACAAAGAAAAGTGACAATGAGAGAACTAGACCTTATATATAACTAAGCACTTTGATTAAAAAAAAGGAAGTGAATGACACAAAAAGAGAAAAGCAATTAGGGACTTAAATTATGACATTATATAAAGATAAATGTTCAAAAATAAAAAAATAACAAATTGGTGAAGTAAAAAATAACATTAGATAAAAATAATTACATAATATTTATGAAGACATTAAATAAATCCTCATGAACTAAAGATGGAGTTCTAAACAACTGTTATTCACAATGCTTTTCAATAAGTAACATAGTGAACCATTATAGTATATAGTTACATGATAGCATAAGGCTACTGCTATATTACTTCATACAGTTGAAATATAGGAGCTGGGATAAAAGAGGAGGTATGTTCAAGAAGAAACAAATACTAAACTTTAAAAAAAATGAATTTTAGAGCCCAGAAACATATTTGGTTTTAATATATTTTATTTAACCAAACAATATATCACATAAATATTATATAAAAGTGATATCTTTGTAACGTTTCATATGTATAGAGGCTTTCAATAGATTTAGGTAAAAACTAGAAATTTTTAGAAACACATAATATACTCAATTATAAATACCATGATTGTAAATAAATCTCATCATTGCAAAGTCAACATTTTTTTCTTCAATTTAAAGTATAATTTTCCCCATAAAACTTTTAGTACAATTTTGTTTTAATAAGAGACAAAACAAATTTTTTTTATTAAAATATTTGGGAAGTAAAGTATGAAAAATATTCCCAAACCTTTAATTTAGAAGAACCAATAAAGTAGGGATTGTTATGTGACACTAATGTATATTATAAGCTATATTACAATAATACAGACTAAAGAATCATAACATGAACAAAATCTGAATCCATATTTATTTTCACTTTTGATATTGTTGAGAGCAACAGAAAGGTCTAACTAAATTCAACCATATAAAAATTAATCTTAGACATGAAGGATGAAACTGACCAATCTGAAGTTAGAATTTGGGACTGGAGGCACAGTTAAGTGATAAAGCATGTGTGCATAATGTGCAGGGTACGGGGTTCCAATCTTAGCAACACAAAAAAGGGCAGATGTTAAGGGAAAATGATGTTGAAAATAAGCAGAATATTAAAATTACAGATCCTCCTTCTATCTATATGTACATATAATAAAAAGCTACTCATGTTATGAGTATCTCTTTTAAAAGACAAATGAGTAGAAAGACTAAGATATATTGAAAAATTTGGAAAATATCTACCTTCAATAAAGGGGAAAAGCTTGGTTACACTGGGCATTAGTTCTTTCTTGAGCAAAAGACCACATGTAGGACCAAGTCCCCAATGACCAGAATTACCTTCAGTAAAAAGAAATATGGGTCAAGTGAGACATATGTATCTAAGGCAAAGAAAATGTGGAGATTTTCTAGGTATCATGAATGTATTTCCAACTATTACATGAGCTGAGGTCAATGCAGATAAATAGTCAAATATCAAATGTGTAAGTTTATCTCAAGACATTTATCAGCATATTTTCTAAACTGCTGTTGCTGGCAGTATTGTATTGTGCATGTAATAGTGTAAAATACATAAATTACCAATAGCCTGAGTGAAATTTTAGCACTTCAAGAGCTCTGCCCCAACACTGTTAACCATAGTAATAACTCCATAACTACCAATTACTCCTAAATAAATTTGTTTGTGCACTGAGTGTCTAAAGTTTAACAAATTTTGTTGAAGTTATTATGTTCTGAAATTCCAAGCTTTGGATGCACAGGTGACTGAGCATGTGCAAATCTCAATTGCAAACAAATAAATTTACATTGTTTTTTCTATGAAAAAAAAGCTAAAAAGTATTTTCAGTTGCAAATTCTAAATAATTTCAATAAGTTATTTGTGTTATAAAATGTAGATTTCCAAAATTAAATGTAATATTCCATATAAAGATTCCAATTCAGGTGGTACGAAACAATTACAAAATTTAAAAATAAGAACATTATGTGCTATTTGTGATTTATATCTTGCACTTTTATTTTTGTAGGATGAATTTCAATACTATTTTTAAAGCATTTTTATCATTTGTTTGAAATTCTATAAAATTTTTAAAAGAAGACTTTTTTTGTACTCCAAACATTGAGTAATTTTATTACAAATTCTAAACTGACTTTGAACAAAACACAAACAGAATTTTTAGAACTCATTTATAAAATTAACTTAATATCAAGAAAGCAAACATACATATATAAAAGTAGTTTTTCAAAAACTGAGATATTTCTAAATTATTGATGGCAAAGAGACAAGGACATATTGCCATAAGCTTAAGTTTTCCTTCTTTCTTTGAATTTAATACCACTTACATCATGAGTATTTTGAAATTCAATTGCCCTTTGAATATATTTGTACTTCTGATCACTGTAGCTTCTACTTGAATTGGTAGAATATAACAGCTTTTTTGATGTTCTCATGAATTACATATATACCATAAGAAATTACAAGTATATTTCTATATCAAAACTTCCTGTCATAGTAAAACCATTGTTTTTCTATGGTACGAATTCCACCACAATTTGAGCTTTCAATAACCTCATAAAAACAATTTTACTTTAAGAGTTCATCTTTTTAACCAATTTATAAGCACATTTACAGAATTGTTACATATTTCTCCTTCAGTGTAATGAAAAGTTTTCAGTGGAAGTTTATTTTATAATGTTGATAAAACAATAGAAAGCACTAAAGTTTCTGCTATAAATTCTATTATTACTTATTTATTACAGTTTAATCTATTTAAGCACTATCCATTTATTTTTTCTTCCTATAAAACAACTTGAAGTAAAAATGAACAAAAATTAACATAGAATTTAATTATTTAATCTAAATTAAGTCATGAACTTTCTGCATCTATGTGTGGTTTAAGTTTTTACCTTCAGGACAGTGTTAGGCTAATGACTAACTTGAAATAGGTATTAATTTCTTTTGCATATTTTGACATTACATTTTTACATGGTCAATGATATGACTGTGATCTCTACATTAGAAGGTAAATGTAAAAGAAAATCGTGTAATTTTTATTATTCACCAATTTTATGTATAAGTAGAGGGTTAGTATTTAACTTTTCATTAAACATGCACCTACATTTTTTTGTCATTACTGCCACAATCATCCAAATCAAGCTTTTTCTAATAAATCAAATTTGCTCAATTAACAAATTGACCCTGAGTGATTAAGAGAAAACTGGAGAGTATTATAGGATTAGTTCATGTTTTAAAAAGTATCTTACCCCATGGGGACAAAAATAACTCTTTGCTTTGAGTAATCTTAGTAAATATTTAACTCTTTTTAAATGTTAAATTCCTCCATCCAAGAACAGATCTTATTTTTTGTATTCAAACATAGTTTGAAAAAATTCTCATGGAGCAATAGATACAAAAACCTAATCAGGATAGCTTTCATCTTTTTGAATTAAATTATCTTCATTTTTTTCTAATATGATCTAGCTCATTCTTGGATTTGCCTATTAATAGTGGTGATGCAAGCATTTGAATGTAGATTTTTATTATGGCAAGTGGGTAAACATAGCTCATTGGAATCACATATTTTGTTCTTCTGTGACATTATGTTGGTGTTCTATTCACCAAGATCAAACATTATATCATTTTATATCACATGTTATATGTATTATTCTTTCTCATCAATCTTTTCTCTTAACTTCTATAATTTATAACTAAATTCAAGGTATTGTCATCTAAGGGTTAGAACTATTAAAATAACTTCACAATATACTTTCTCACTTATTATTTCAGCTCTTTGATGTGTATTTTGTAAACTGTAGACATACTGATCTTTGTAAAATGAGAATTCATCCACAGCCCTCATGTTCTGAATGTTCCTTTGATTCCTTTGCCATATTCCATGGCTGTTTCTCCATGTGTCTCCTCTAACTATAATGTGTTACATACAGATCACTTGAATATATTTTCTGAGATTGTTTCCTTCATCTCAAACACCTGTCTTTTTCTTAGTAATGCCACCTGAAAATTCCTATTCATCTTTCAAATCCCACTTTCAACTGTTTCCTTCTGAGAAGCTTTCTCCCACTCACTTTAATGAAATAAGGCCCTGTTCCTTCATATTTGCATATTATATTTGATACTCTGTAGTCATAGTACTTTCCACCCTGAATTGCAGTTATTATCAACAGTTAGAGAATATTTGCTAAACTACAAAAATTGGTGCCAGTATTTTATATATTTTCATATATTAAATTATTTGATTCTCATAGTAAGGTATATACTTTTAAAATACATCCCCATCTTATAGATGAATAAATATGTTCAGGAAATGCTAAATTAATTAAGAAAAAATCAAATAATTAGTTGATCAAGCTGGGAAAGAAATGAAAGTTTGTCACTCAAAGGTTCTGTTTCTAAATATCATGTAATTTTGTCTAGGGACAATGTGATATTTATATCAACCTGTGCAGTAACAGAGTGTCTAGATATAATGTGTGCTTAATAAAGAGTTTTAAATAAGGGAATAAATTTTTAAAAATTTTAGCCATACTCAATATATGTTTGGAATAATAACTCTGGATTACAAAATAATTCACTAATTAGAAGAGCTTTACTGTGATAAAACCACCTATCACTAAAATTTTATTCTGTTTTAATTGAGAAATTTTTTAAGGGAGTTGCATTTTAAACATTCATTTTCAAATGCAAAGACTGTGAAGGTAAAGTGTTAGGTTATTATTTATGCTGACAGTTATCAAGCTGAGAGCTTCCTCTGCCAACCTCTCTCTAGGTTTTACACTGTCGTATTCTAACTTTTCTGTAGTATCAGGAATCCTGGAATAGATGTTTGAGTTTCTGTTTCTGTTATGTAAAACCAATGATCTAGAGTACCAAGACAAAATTAATTAAAACACAAGTGGTATTTCACAATGAGATTTTAAAAATGCTTTTTAATAAGCACTATACAAAGATCTACTTTTTAAGCAGAAATTTAGGAGTTTTTTCCCCCCACTTAAAAATAATCCTTTATTACCTGTGCAGACAGGATTGGTCCCTTGAAGCATCAGTCCTTGGAGGAGGGTGTCTTGGGAGGCCCTGGTTCAAGGCTTCTATGTACCACCTGGGTGGGATGGCATAGGGTGCATCTTCATGTACAGACACTGTGGTTGGACTCTCTATGCTTCCCAGAGAAGAAGTGGACAAGCCTGGAGTCATCTTGGTCCCCGGAACTTCCCTACCCACCTGTACCTCCCTCTGCTCCCCTCCCTCTGCTCTACTGCTCTTTCTGTAATTTATTCATGTTTTTTTAAATTGGTGTCTTGTGGATAGACTTGATGTTGGAATTCACTGTGCTATATTCATGTATGTACTTACAGAGTTCAGTCAGACTCATTTCACTATTTTTCTCTTTTCCATTTCTCGTTCCTCCCCCTCAATCCATTAGTCTACTCTACTGAACTTTCTGCTATTTTGATGAAATTCCCTCTCTTTTTTCCCCTTTCTGCCCCCATTATTTTATTCCCCTGCTCCCTTATTTTGGATTAGTTTCCACATATCAGAGGAAACATTCAACCTTTCACTTTTTTTTGGACAAGTGACCTTGTTCACCTGCTACTCAGGGCATTAATATCCAGAATAAAAAAAGAACTCAAAACAATACCAAAGAGCTATTATTTCAATTAATAAATGAGCAAAAGAACTAAACAGACACTTATTTAAAGAGAAACACACAATCAACGAATATTGGAAAAGTGTTCAACATCTCTAGCACTTAGGGAAATTTAAATCAAAACTACATTGAGATTTCCTCTCACTCCAGTCAGAATGGCAATTTTTAAGAATGTAAATAATTATAAGTATTGGTGAAGATGTGAAAAAAGGGTACACTCACACATTCTTGGTGGGACTGCAAATTAGTGCAACCACTCTGAAAAGCAGTATGGAGATTCCTCAAAAAACTAGGAATGGGAGAGACTCAAATGGTCCTCACCTCATGTTTTCTCATACTACTAACTAGTACTTCATGTTTTCAGGTAAATGTTTTTTGAGTAAAACATGATATCAAGATCAGAATTGCTAAGAAATACTGAAGATGAAGTGATGAATTTATATGAGAAAAGATTTTCTGTAGTGGGAGGTATCTGATCTAGGTACTAAAAATTTAAGATTTAGTAGGTGGGCCGGTGGGAAGAACATTTTAAACTGGGATAACTCCACACACTATGACAAAAGGGCAAGAAAATTAAGGGTAAATTTGTGACATAGAGGGGAAATTGCCATGATTCAAGTGTAAGTGAAGTATGAAGGTATTTGATGAGAAAAAATTATATATTTAAGCAAATGAAGAAGTTAAAGGTAGAAAAAAATGTGACAAAGTATTTTAACATATTGGGGAAATGAAAAATTTTTGTTGATTTTTAAATTATACATATATTTTATCATGTATGCATATTTATCAAGAGGTAATGCAAATGGCTTACAAATTTACTGATTTTCAAGACAGTACAATAAAACATACATAATCAACATTAACCTTTATTATAGTTAAAGCTTAGGATTTAGCACCGAATTTTCAGTGTCATGCATTAGTAGATATCAACATACAAATATAAAACATAAATTGCACTTTTCAAAATATTTTGCATAGCATATTAAAAAGGGTTTTCTCCATCCTTTTTGTTTTTGAAGAATGATAATACTTTACACCTTTTGGTTGTGCAACCAGAAAGTGACTTACCTTATCTTAGCTTTTGTGTATATCTCTATAAAAAACATACAAAGTTACTTTATTGTTGACTTATTACAATTGTTGTTAATATACAATGAGATGAAAAGTGAAAGAGTTGGGGAAGCCATTAGTCACTATAAATTGTCCACATAATTTCTTAGGAACTTAATAATTTGTATTTTTATGAAAACAAATTAAAACGTCCCTTTTGCTAAATTTTGATCATACCACGGTTGCCAGTGCATCCTTCCTGCATTCACCCATCACCAGCATCTTCTTCACCATACACCACCACTCTGACACTAGGCTTGGGGGTCTGAAGAGCCATTACAGCCAGCTGACTGAGTTTGTCCACAATGTGACAGAACCAACCTGGAATTACAGGACACAGCAAAGGGGACAGACCAGAGATGTGCTGGCCAGTGTAACAGTTATTACCCACATAAGTAGCTAATATGAACTTAAAATTCAGTTTCTTAGATGTATTAGCCACACATTTCAAATGCTCAATATCCACAGGTATCAGATAGCCTAGATTTGTATATCATTTCCTTCACTGCAGAAAGTTCTATTGAATAATATTGGACTGAAATGTTAGTAGAACTGATTCCATTAGTAAATTATTATTTAATTGTTCCTCAAAAACATTGTGATAAAATCAGTGATCCTCAATTTACCTATCTTAGGAAGTATAGAAGGAAATGTTAAGCAAGAAAAAAAAACACTTATAACAATGCATTAAAGAATATTAAAATGTCAAGAGTTGCTATATAATTTTGGGAAGCTAATGAAGTTGGAAATGCACTAACTCCCTCATAGGTCTGCATTATCTCCATCTTAAATGGATTTTTTTTTAATGTTAGTATGGAGGGGACCAACATGATCGACATTCTATTTTCTTAACTCTTCAATTGGGAAGAGACATTTTAGCTAAATTATGCATGTAAACGTAATACTGAATAAAACCACTGAGAACTGGCTAGAATATACCTAACTACATAACAAAAGGTGAAAGTCATGCTGATAATCATTCTTTGAATAGTAACTTTGTCTACACCATTTATGATCCAAAAGACTGAAGTAACATAAAGCATAATGTGTTCATACAGTGGTGGGTACAGAAGCCTTTACTATGTGATGTGGTCAGAGGACATGCACATTTAACTAAAAAGCTTCCCTTAAAATCTTGTAAGGCAGATGCTACACTACAAAGGTCATATGCAAATGATTGCTAAAATATCTTTAGCAGCATAAAACATTCAATTATATAATTTTCTGCCTAGCAGTGAATTCATACCTTTTCCTTCCTCATAAAATGCCATTTGAATTCTTATTCCATGAGCTATGTGATTCAGCAGCATAGATAGTGAGATCAAATTTCCAAACTCTGCAATTTTGGTATCATAGAAGCTGAATAAATATGCTGACTGTTAAATATTTATTCAGGGGCCACACCCACATACACAGAGAGAGACACAAACCAGATAAAGGAAGAGTAATGAGGGTATAGGCTCCTATGGTTTTATGGCTAATAAGAGGTCAGTACATGCATCTGTAAGAGGTCATATATTCAGGGTATCTTTAGCTAAACTCACCTTATACTTCTCTGGAGGTACTATCATAATGAAAAACATATTATAAAGAAGGACTTGCAACTTAAAGAGATAAGTTAATCATTCCCAAATTTTCTGCTGCAAGCTTTTGATCTATTGGTAGAGACACCTGCACATGCATGCACACACACAAGTCTAGACACTAAACTCATGAGTCTTACAAACTGCAAGGTCCTATATTAGGCTACAGTAAATTTTATTAATATTATCCAGGGATTTTATTTTCTAATCTCTACAGCAGGACAAATAAAGTTATTTTAAAATCTGATTTTTTTTTCTTCACTCTATGTTCATTTTTTCTGCTCCTATAAAGACAATTTAACATTACAGAAAGTTTGGGAAATATAGGGAAAAGTCATCTATAATTCACACACTCAAATATAGTCATTCTTATATTTTAGTTTTCTCTGTATTTATGTTAGAAGATATTTTCAGGTAAAATAGTTATGAGATAACAGATGGAAATAGATCTCTCTCTCTTTTTTTCTCATGCAAGAAATGAAAATGATTTTCCAAGGCCGAAGATAAATTATCCTGATATTTTTAAGATCCCCTTTTTCTGTCCCCCTAGACATACAGATTGACAGGCAAGTAGAAGTTATGATAGCATCTGAACCCCTGTGACTTTCCACATTAGAATTGTCGGTGATGAAAGAGTTCTTTTCCCAATGGCTTTTTCCCTACTTATTATGAAATTCAGAGGAATTAGTTGATTGATAAGTTTATGAGAAAAGTTTTACTCCAGATTTTGGGTAAGAATTTTGCATTAGAACTTTAACATATCCACTAAGCCAGTGTCTATTGAATTTATACCATGTACCATCTACAGTGTAATTCATTGGCAATAAATCAGTGAGTGTTGGAGAAGGCTTCTGCCCTTTGGTTACCTCCAGGCTAGTTTCTGAGACATACAAATGAACAGGCAATTACAATCCAGTGCAACCAGTGCTGCTACAATGTCAGTAGGAGCATATAGAGCCATATGAGCATATTAAAAGTGTCTGAGAAGTAAAATAATAATAATAATAATAATAATAATAATAATAATAATAATAATAAATTATTTAGTGAAATTACCTAAAAGAAGAATAGGAATTTTTCTAGGAAGGAGGAGAGATTAATGTTCCAGGAACAAGGGATGGAGTATGAATTATTTCAAAGAAAACACAAAAAATCATACATATATTTATATATATATGTGTGTGTGTGTGTGTGTGTGTGTGTGTGTGTGTGTGTGTTGATGTGCTTTTGTGTGTTTGATGAGGAGAGGAAGATTTTGCTGTGAACTAGCACTTTAACAGTTGATAAGGGCATGACTACGAATTTCTCCACAAGCAACCTATACTACCCTGTTAATGAGTTAACCAAAGGAAGTTGAAAAAGTGAAATGAGTTAGAAGGAGAGTAATTTGTAGAAATAGAATTGCATTTTAGAAAGGTCACTCTGTTTAAAGTATCACCTGAGTTTTTTTTAACAGTGACAGAAATAGTTAATATAAGGAAGTAACAACTAAATGAACTGATTTTTGAACCCTAACTTGAGAAATGACATAATACATAGTTTAACAATGTAAAAATGCATGCTGCTTATATGCATATACATTTACCCATAGGTCTACAAGAATCAGTAATCAATATTATAATGGCCTTATTTATCAGGCATTTAATATGTACCAACAAACATAATAAAAATATCTTTAGTTTCACATCATCCCTGTGCTGTAGTTACTATTATTTCTAATTTATAATAGAGAAAAATTGAAATTGCTCACATATAATGTGAGCAAGTTGCCAGGGATGCTGTGAAAGAAGACAGGATTCATTTCACCTAAAATCTATACAGCATGTACCATACTATGCACCACTCTAACCCAAGAGAACTAAAATGAAACATTACTGATGTCTGAAAGGTTCAGAAAGCAAACACAACATGAGTCAGGTAAGAACAATCCAAGTGACAGACAGCTACCTTCTAATCTATTCTCCTATAGGAAGGTGTAAAATGCCCCAAGGTGGAAAGTTCTTTACCCATAATTTTTCAATAAAACTTAGCAGAAGCTGAAACTCTTTTGGAAATGAAATGGATTCTGGAAATGGTACCCACTCTCTTTCTGGTTTGGATGCAGCTCAGTTTTCTTTACGAGGTGAAATAAAATAGACATAACTTTCTACTCATTGACTTAAAAAATAAAGTAAGCACACACATACACAAACCCTGCTGTTTGAGGAAAATAAATTGTGAATCAGAAATTCCTAGATTAATTTTTCTCTATTAAATAAATTATCTTCCAACTTTTAGTCCTGGATCTTTGCCAAAATTGATGGTATCAAAATTCCAGACATATCATTCATTTATACATTTCTGTATTCTCTTACCAGTAGCATATCCTTTGATACTAACAGTAATCCTGTGAATTAGAATCACAATTGAAGTTGGTTCAGACTTAAGAGGTGAGCATTCTGTTCAAAGATCAACATTATTAGAAAATAATGACAGAAGTAGGATTTTCTTGAAATATGAAGGACATAGCATTTTGGCTTGTCTAGGTGGAGTCCTTGATTGCTTTTCATAGGATTTTTCTTATTTCTTAGTCTTCTTGTTTCGCTTTCCCACTCTAACAATGGAATGTTCATTGTCAAAAGATCAATATTTCAATAAATGTTAACTTATTTTGTAGCATTGATTTTTTTCTTACCATGAATGTATTTACTGAAAAAAATTAGAGGTTATTTATAAGGAAAGAGAGAGAGGGTTGTGGGGAGAAAGAGAAAGAAGGGCAGGGAGGGAGGGAGGCAGAGAGAGGGAGGGAGGAAGAAAGGAAAGAAAGGGAAAAAATACCAAACTTGCTCCAGAGCCCACATTGGTATTCTGTCTCTCTCACTCTCTTTGACTTTTTTCCATTTGATGTGTATGTATATATAATCATATACACACATACAAAGATGCACAAGCACAGCTCACACAAATCTCTTAATGGGCATTTTTTAATAATACTTTCAGTTACCTATTTGGTTAGTTGTCATTACAGCATAGATTCAACTGAGTTATTGTCATGTGCCAGGATTTAACTAAATACAGATGTAGAATTGTAAATGAGAAAGTGTATAAGTCCCTTATGGAGTCTATAGCTAACAGCCATATTAAATATTGATCATACTGAAACATACATTATTTTCAGCTTCTAAAGTATTGGTTCTGATGATTTTTTACTTATTGTGTGGTTTCTTATATTGGATTTTAATTTGAGAAATATTACCATGAATATGTTTGTAAATCATTTCCTTAAGATCTCTATTATAGTCTTAAAAGTAATACATTTCAAAGTTTTTCTTAAGATTTTTTTAACTTTCTTTAAACTGAAAGTCTATGCCTTATTTTATATTTGATATTTTGTAAAAACTCTTGCTTCATAAATTGCCCATGTTGCAGTGCCTCTGACACAAGCACAAAGCTGATTATTTATGTGAAGTATATTTCATCAACTGAAACAATAATTTAGAGATGTAAGTTCTATGCTAAAACTTCTTCACTCAACAAATTTTTATTTAGTGTACCCACTATATTTCAAAAACTGGAACACACACTGGGGATGTAATGGAAATCAGGTAGAACAAAGTGTCCCCTTCATAAGAGTTTATGGTAAGGGAAGAGACATCATAAACCAACAGTTACAATACAATGTGGTTAGTATATTGATGGAAGAAATTCAGAGATGTAGGAGGGAGAAGGAAGAAAAGCACAACATTAAAGATGAGAGAATTGGAAGAATGCCAGCTCCTGGTGGAAACAAAGTGAATTCTCTCTAGGAAACACTGAGACATAAATTAAGCTGTGATGCTTGAGCCACCATATTTTATTTTTGTTGTTAAAAACCTTAATTTTAGTGATCAGAGATTGCTTTGTGCTTCTAGAAGGGTGATTTCAGGGAACAGTGAGGAAATAAGGTATCTACAATACTCAATCTTAATAGTAAATAGGATGCAAAGACAGTTTAATTCTAGGCTTTGTGTTAAGTTGGTTACACAATAATGTCATTTCAATGAAATATTAGGAAGTGTTTTTTTTAATTTCTCATTTGTTATATGCATAACAGCTGTTATAATTTAGATATTATCTGTTCCCCAAAAGCTCCTGTATAAAGTAATGCAAGAAAGTTTAGAGGTGACATGATTGGCATTAGTTTTAGCCTAATCAGTGCATTAATCCTTGACAGGGATTAAATGAATGGTAACTCTGGGCAGGTAAGTTGTGACTGGAGAAGGTGGGTACCTGAGGGTATGTCTTTGGGGTATATATTTGTCCTCGAAGAAAGGAGAATTTCTCTCTCTCTCTCTCTCTCTCTCTCTCTCTCTCTCTCTCTCTCTCTCTCTCTCTCTCTCTCTCTCTGTCTTTCTCTTCTCTCTCTCTCCTTCCCCTCCTCATCCCTCCTTCCCTCCTTCTTTCTCTGTATCATGGTGTCACAGTGCCATGTCATAGTGCCATGTCCCCAACTACTTTCCTCTGCGAAACACTTCCATCATGATGTTCTGCCTAATGTCAGGACCCAAGGAATGGAGTCAGCTGTCGATGGACTGAGCCTTCTGAAACCATGAATCCCCAAATAATGTTTATTGCAGCACACTTTATAATAGCCAAGTTATGGAACTATAGCAAATCATTTTATTTATACTTGATTTTATTGCTACTTTCTTGATACTGTTTTGCATAGGTTCATATTTCATTTCCCCTTTAATTTTGTGGTTTAAATGCTTTTCATTCTTTTTCTTTTGGGGATCAGATAATTTTCACATTATGGAAAATTATGAAATTTCTTGATTTTGTGTTTTCTTTTGGGAATCATCCTATTACTAACAATGATTATATATATATATATGTGTGTGTGTGTGTGTGTGTGTGTGTGTATTTTGAGAGGGCATAGTAGAAAATGAGTTGTTCCATATGCTCTATACATTAGAGACTACTACACTCTAGGAACTTTCTGAGATTACCTAGAGTTGTATACTTTCATCCCATTGGTTTATACTGAAGTTTACCAAGAAGAAAGGCTATCCCAGGTGATTATTATGAAGTCATAAAAGATAGAATTATTAAGATTTCATTTGTAAAATTTTATCTCTAGTTATTGGGAAGCTATGTAAACTGAAAGCAGTGTGCTAGCCTTAACTGAAGCACTGACACTGTAGCCACCTGTCCTTTGTGAACCACACTGGGAGCTTAATTAAAGAAGCCTGCACCTGGCTTTTTCAAACTGCTTTCAATAACAATTTCTGATTCATTAATTGGGGAATAAAATTCTTACTGCTTTTAATTACTAATATGGGCAGTCAGAATGTTTATACTAGTGCTTTTCAAAAAGTTATAAATATTGAAGCAGCCATTTTCTTAATTCTTTTTAGAAAAAGAATCTTATTAGAGGCAAATATATAAAACAGATGAAGTGGTACATCTCTGGTTGAGAGGAACTTATGTTATCCAAAGCAAAATTTTAATTAATGTAGGAGGTATGATAAAATTAGAAAATTATTATAAGTCATGTGAGCCTTCACAAGTGATACTAAAATGTAATAATCTTCTTTCATAATTCAAGTTTCTGTCTCTCATATGGTCATCCTATCAAATATATGCTCTATTTTGGTTTCTATTTCTTCATCTAAATAATTCAATATGGCCAATCTATTTTAGAGGAGAGTACTGGGTATTAAACCCTAAGGTGCTTTTTACCACTGAGCTACATCCCTAACCAATTTTATTTTTTTAATTTGAAAACAGGGTCTCACTAAGTTTCTTAGGACCTTGCTAAGTTGCTGAGGCTGACCTTGAACTTGCAATCCTCCTACCTCAGCTTCCTGGGTCCCTAGGATTATAGGAATGCACCACTGTACCCAGATTTGCTAGATTTGCTAGATTCCTCAATGAGTCTAACTGTGCAAAGTCTTTCACTGCAAGTAAACATTATCAGTCCAGTTAAACCACAATAAGTAATGAAGCAGTTTGATTAAAAAGATTCCAAGTGATAATGTTTTATCAGCTAGATTCTCATCAAGATATGTAGCTGCTTGTTCTCATTTTTCCCTGGGGCCCTGTAGGAAGGCCAAACTGAATAACTAAACAAAAGAGGGGGTATAGACTGTGAAAATGTCAAAACACACTATTTTATTCCTAAAATAATGTATTGCATGAGGACAATACTAAGTGATATTGTATTACACCCTGGAGATTACTGAGAGTAATTTTCAAGTACTTTATACAAAACTAAAGGTAGTGAGATTATTATATGTTAATTTGCTCATACACACACACACATACACACACATATACATATATAGTTGCTTACATACTGAAAGTATATACTGTATTTCACTGCATGATCATTGTCACAATAGTAACATATATCTGTGAATGTTTCATGCATTCTAATATTGCATCATAGGCAGTTTAATAATAAATGATTTTTGAGTAATATTAGCACAACTATATAGATAGATAGATAGATAAAATGAAGGCCAGTAGTCTTGAAGAATAGGAGCAATAGCAGGGAGGAGGGGAGGAAATGTGGAAGTACTAGGCATTGAAATGGAGCAAATTAAATTATTACATGAATGTAGGAACATGTGAAAGTAAACCTCACTATTATGTCTGCATGTAATGTACTAACAATTTTTTTAGAAAAAGCTTCACATAATGTTCACATTTCATTTTGGGGAAACTTGCTTTGCATAAAATCTGTGATGATTATGTGGTGAACTATTATATGTATACATATATATACAAAAACACATACACACATAATATTATACTTTAGTATTTGTGATAAAAATTACAGAAATGATTAACTGTTTTCTTCTCTTACTTTAGCCCAAACACATGCACACACAATACACATACTATCATGTTTCTCTTTTGCTTGCAAAGCTTCTTTGATTCTCCAGCATCCAGAATCCTGTGTCATAAGATTTTTTGTTATCTGGCCTCTCCTTATCTTTCCAGCTTCACATGTAGCCCCTTGATCCCATTATCCTTTGCTTCCATCAAAGTAAACTTCTCATTCATCCCCTTCACAAGATCTGCCTGTAGAGATGGAACAATCCCCTCCCAAATAAGCTCTTTCATAAGTCCACAGTAATCAACTTGTTCTTCAAAATGCAACTCAAATGTATCCTGCTTTAAGCAACACAACTTTAGGATCATCTGTTCTCTGATGTACACAATTAAGTGCCAAGCAATTTACATTGATTATCCTTATTTATTATTTACAACTTCTTGAAGTAAGGTTTGTCATCTCCATTTTACATGAGAGAAAAAAAAACCTTTAGGCTCTGAAAAAGTGATGGTCTTTGTTCAGTTGGTTGAAGATGCAGTCAGAATACAAATCTGCCTTTATTGATACTAAGACTCATGTCTATTGGGCCTCTATTTTGCATCCTATCATTTACTAGGAAGAGAGAGAGAGAGAGAGAGAGAGAGAGAGAGAGAGAGAGAGAGAGAGAGAGAGAGAGAGAGAGAGAGAGAGAGAAAGCTTATTTGATTGCCCAGCATCCAGAATCCTGTGTCATAAAAGACACAGGATTTATTTCTCATGCTATGTGAAATAAACCAGACTCATTCAATGGTTGAATGTTTTCTCTCATACACAAAAGCTATAACAGAACAGAATAAGGTGGAAAGATCAGGGGATCCCATGAAAATAAAAGTGAGATCAGTGCAGTAGAGGAAGGGGATTGAGGAGGGATGGGAAAGGGCAGGAAATGTGCTATTTAATTGGTCAAATTATGCTACATACATATATGAATATATCACAATGAATTTCACCTTTATTTGGCTCTATAAAACACCATTTCTTTATTTTAAAAAAAGCAATAAATAAATAAAAGAAAAACCAGTAGACTAGAGAAAGGGGAACAGGGAGAAGGAGGAGGGGAGAGAAAAGAACTTGGGACCAAAATGGAGCAAATTGCATTCCATGTACATATATTTAGGTCAAAATGAATCTCACTATTGTGTATAACTATAATGCACTAGTAAAAACATTTTAAAATGAGATATACAGGATGAAAATAGTCTTGAAAACTGTTTTTTTTGAGGTACTATAATAGCAAATGCATTATTACTAAAATCAGTTCCTGATTCTGTTTCTCCTCTATTAAGTTACTTTCAGAGGTGGACAAGATGGAGAAGGAGAAAGCACTCCAGGGTACCAACAGTTTCCACTGGGATGTGTAGTGGTATATATCATGAACTATAGAAATCATAGGAGAAAGCAAATCTCCACAGCAGGAAAATCTACTTTGATTTTAAAAATATTATCAGTGAACAACTAAATTTTGCAATGGATATATACAGTTGAAGATTAGTCTTGTACAGTCAGAATAATGATTTCAAGTTACCAAAATAGTAGTATCTATGGGGTAGAAGAAATGGTAGAAATAGGTGAGATTATCTTACTTCTGGTAACTGTGCAGCTGATGTGTGCAGGAGAAACTCAGATCCATTTTATGACAATTTTTAGTTTTCTAGAGAAATGTAAAGAGCATATAACTTTTACAAGTGGAAGTGAGGTTTGATTAAATGAGTGCTATAAATTTAAAAACTGCATAAATGTTGGAAGGTACTCTCTGGTACATGAAAGGAGACAATATTGGTCTTAGAGTTCAGGAGTTCTTTACTAATAACACCTATGAGAAGCCCTGTTTGAGTGTATCAGTTAATCTCTCTAAACCTTGGAGTAATAACACTTATTAATAAAAACAGCAATAATGTGTTCATATGGGGCCACTTGCCCTTGGCCTCCTAGGGTGTTATAAAGATTCATGAAATGGTAATGTACTAACAGAACCATTAGAGTTGCTTGCTTGATGGTTGTATTGCTCTAATTTTTTTTATCTTGGGCCTCTATTTTATATCCTATAGTTATTAGAATGGGGTGGGGCAGAGACAGAGAGGGAAATCTAGGTTAACAATGATGTTGAAATCTATTTGTTGAGGTACTATAATATCAAATGAAATATTATTAGAATCAATTAAGCTCAAAACGTCAAAGTAATTTCAAAGATCAGTAATGTCACATTATGTTACTGAATATTAGTGCTGTCATTTCAAAGAGAAAGTGAGAAATCTAGGTCATCAGATCATCAAATAGAGGATCTTATATGTTGTGCTAAGCTTAAAAGGATAACATAAACCTTGAAAAGGTAGTTTAGTTGCAGACTTAGATTTAATTAAGAAAATATATTTCTGACAGAGACTTTGAGGGGCACAAGACTAGCATCTGGCAATAGAAAAGAAATCTGATCCTTATGATAATTCTCATTAAGAAAAAGGAAATAGATATTGAAAGCATTTGCCTAGGATTTATAAATGACAGAGATGGATCAGCATTTCTTGCTTATTTGTTTTAATTTTTTAAATGTCATACTAAAAAGAGAGTTAAAGAATGATGTAGCGTATATTTATATATAACTCACCAAATGCATCATCTGCTAACATCTTACTAGATACTTCTTTTTTTTTGCCAAAACACTTGAAAGTAGACTGCTGCTATTATGACATTTCATCAATAAGTACATTAATACACTTCTTTCAAGAATGAATAACACCTCTAACATAGCTGCAGCACCTATGTTTACACTTAGGAAAGTAGACATTAATGCAAGATCATTATCAAGTGAACAGCTCACACTAATTCCCCCAAATCTCCAATTATCTAAGGACATTCACTTCATGGCTTTGTTTTATTTGCTTAGTTTTTTGGGGTTAGTGTGTTTTGTAATGAAGATCTAATCAAGATGATTAAATTCACATTATTTTTCCTGAGTCTCTCTCATAAAGCAAGTCTTCATTTCTTGCATTCATTGCTTTTCTTAATGTTAAGTTACTTGGAAATTCCACATAAGTTATCCCACCAAATATCTCATAGTCTGGAGAATACTGCCTCCTCTTGAGTTAATCAGTAATTGTGATTGGTTTAAGTAAGAGCATCCTGTGGGTGATGTATGTCTCTCATAGCCTGGAATCAGTGATCACATGATACATTATTATTTGGTTAACTTCATGTGCAAAAAGAAGAATGAGAAGTTACACTCCATTTATGTATAATGGGTCAAAATGCATTCTACTGTCAAAATGCATTCGACTAAGAAGAACAAATAAAAAAAGATCTTCAGATATCTCTATTATAGAAGGTGTTTTTATGCTTCATAAAGATGAAATTGATATTGTATTCCCAGCAAGATTTCAGCCAGCAGTTTAATGATCTTATCTAAATCAATTATTGCAGTAGTGGTTCTACATTTACAGTTGGTGTTTTGTTTTGTTTTTAATAAAGGAGCTTTTTTTCATCCTCCTGTTTCTTCTCCTTTCTCTTTCCCCACCCCCTGTTTTCCTATTTTTTGTACTCTTTTCTCTCTCTCATTAGTAAGTACACACATGTTCTTTCTCTTTTCTAAGCTCAAGTGTGTTATATGCCATTATTTTCATTATTCTTTTCAGTGTTTGGGGTATTCCAGCTTCAGAAGTGGGATGTCCTTTAAACTGATTCCTATGTTCTTTTTTCATGTCCCCATTGGACTTTGAACATTTCCACATTTTCTGGCATGACAAGGTGTTCCAGGCTCACTTTGTACTTTTTTCCCCCAGACTCAAATCAGCCATTTCTCCAAAACTTTGGTTTTTATTAGTAGCAAATATTATCTATAAACAACAGTCTAGGTTCTAGAATTTTATTGTCTCGTGTGTTGTTGGTTTTTGGCCTTTTAGGAGATGAACTTTGGAAAAAATCCCCTGTGTATGCACCCTGGGTAGACATGAGTGCAATTTAAGTAAATTCATAGTGATAATCTCATATAGAAATTCAATACCACTGCATTGTTTTCCATCTTCTTTCACTTGATATTTGTATTTCTCTTCTCCTATAGAAAGTGTATATTGTTATTCTCCAAAATATTATGTTTACATATTTTCTCAATCCTACCATGCACCTGAAAGTTTCAGAACAAAATACTCTCAGGATTGCACCAAGAAGACCATTTAAAATTCAACAAATGAAAGTTCAGGACCTTTTTGAGTTCTTTTTATTCCTATGCAATATTTCCCATAGATTTATAATCAAAATACTGTATCTAGAAATTTCTTGAATTAATTTTTTCTGTGAATACTTTATCAATTTTACATAAAATTAGGGATTTTCTATTTTATTACTTTCAGAGATCTACTTTCACATTTTTACTTATTTTATTTTTGAATAAGCAAGCCATTTCTATTGTTCAAAAGTAAAAACTATATGTAATGATAACCTCAGGGAACTCTTTCTCCTATCCTTGTTCCTCTCAAAAAGTCTCCTTTTCTCCAAACAAATTAAGTTTAAAAATTTCTTGTTTGTCACTACAAGCTGAAATGTTTTTAAAAATCCGTCCAAAAAATCCCATGAACCTGGGATGAGATCACAGTATGTGGGGTGATTTCAGATCAGGAAAAAAATGGGCCACTTAAACAATGTTGAAAATTGAAGCTAGAGCACAAAAAGAAAATTGTGATTGGTTTATTTTGGAGAATTGGGAAGTGTCAACTAAGGTCTGGGCCACTAATAGGAACTGCTCTGGTGTATCCAGACAGGCTTCTTTAATTTTGCATTAAGAAGTTTGAAGTTTAAAACTCATGCACTAAGGTTTGAGAGATCTTAAGCTTCATAGGATGACATCTGACCAAGACAGCACCCATAACACATTCTCTATCCTGGTTCCTTTTATTACTGCTTTCTCTACTTCTCATGCTATTTAATCTGTCTTTCTCTTCTGTCACCCCAATCTATGTGCCAGTGTCTGGACACACTCAGTACTTTTATCCATTGTTTGACATGTCCCTTTGACTTGTTTTTCAACTGGGTTGCTATTACATTTAAATACAATTGTTTATTTAGATATCTTTCTTTTCCTTTCATATTTCTTAACATTTATTTACCCATGGTTTACTAAACACCAGGTTATTTAAATACACATGCAGACAACACATCAAATACTTATTGTAACCGAGTTTTGTGTTTTAAACTGTGAACTACCTGAGGGCAGGACCCCAAAGCTTAGCATACTACCTACTCCATGAAGGTTCAATAAATAACATTCAAGAATTACTAAAAGAGAAATGATGATTTCTTCTTTTGTAACTTGCATTTGGAAATTTTAAAAAACACTCAGAGATTACAACTTTAAAATCCTTAGTTTCCTTTGTTCTTTTTATCATTTGACCTATTTTTCTCTAATGCTATCCTCAGGAATCATGATAGGATAATATTGGTACATCTTGTTTGTTTGGGTTTCACAAAAATACAATGAATATGTGTAACCTTGGCTATTTGATTACACATTAGTTTACATTGTATAAATATTATGCAATTATATTCCAAGTGAATATACCTGAATATATATCCAAAGATCTGGTGGGTAAAAATAAAACAAAATTGAGTAAACAATTCAGGTCTTCAACAGTGACATTTGGAACTGAAATTTGAATATATACTATGGTGATCTCAAGAGAAGAGAGATTATTTCAGATGTTCCAGAATAAAAAGGAATTCTTGAGTCATCCACAGATGAATTAGTCATAAACTAAAAATACAGAATATGCAAGGAAAAAGGAGGAAATTATTGCAGAAGATGAAAAATAGAGCAATTGTGAATTTTAAATATACTGCAATCAAGAACTCTTTAGGCAAATGTCAGTAGGGTAGCAAACACAGCACAAATTCACAGTTGTGGAGAGAGGAGTCTATGGACTACAATACATCCTGTACATGATATTAGAAAAGATTTGTTTTCAAGAAGCAAACCTAATATAACTCAGGAAATTCAATATGAATTTAAACTATGCATTTTATGCCAACATAGATATATAAAAACATAAATTTCCATGTTGATTAACAGAAGACATTTAGATGATTGACCTGCATTTATTGAACTCTGTTATGGTGCAGGTAGGCTGAGAAGACAGTGAATAATTACAGGATGTTCTGTACAGGAAAACTAGAGAATTATAAGTGTTGGTTGTGGTTCTACCACTTATTGAATGTATAACTTCAAATTTCTTGACTTCTCCGAAGCATAGCTTATAAAAAGAATAATAATAAAAGAAGACTTAACCTTCTTTTTTAGAAATCCAAAAATCCATGTAAACCTTCTTTTCTTTTATTCATTGTTTGACATGTCCTTTGACTTGTTTTTCAACTGGGTTGCTACTACTTTTAAATACAATTGTTGATCAATCAATTGGAGGATTGATTTTTTTGTTTATTTGTTCATGCGTTTTTAGCCACTCTCACCAATGACATTTATTTAGTTTACTCTATAATAAATTGCAGACTATAGTATGGTCAACATTAGAATTTCTTTTCTTAGTAGTTGTTTAAATTCTAATCTCTCTATCCTCCACTTCTATACCTCAAAACCTAGAATAGCTAATGTATCATTAGTACTCAAATATTTAATAATTAACAAGATGTACTCAGGCTATACCCATCTCTCATTGTCATGTTTCAATATTAATAGTCAATTGATTCAAATAAAACTAATTGACAGAACAAAGTGATTAGGTTCCTTTGGTCCCTATATATTTTGGTAATTGATTATGAATAAATAGGATAGTGCTATTTTTATTAATAGTCAAAATGGTGGGTTAGTGTTAGCATATTAAAAATATTAAAGATGGGACCAGGTACAGTGATGCAAGCCTCTAACTTCAGTGACTTGTGAAGCTTAAGCAAGAGGATTACAAGTCCCTATATATTTTGGTAATTGATTATGAATAAATGGGATAGTGCTATTTTTATTAATAGTCAAAATGGTGGGTTAGTGTTAGCATATTAAAAATATTAAAGATGGGACCAGGTACAGTGATGCAAGCCTCTAACTTCAGTGACTTGTGAAGCTAAAGCAAGAGGATTACAAGTCTGAGGCTAGCCTCAGCAATTTAACAAGACCCTGTCTCAAAATTAGAAAAAAAAAAAGGAAAAGAAAAAGAAAGTAATAATAAAGAATGAGGGATGTAGCTCAGTAGTAAAGTGCTCCTGAATTTATCCCCCAGTACAAGTGGGGGGGGAGGGGAGGAATGTTGCAGAGGAGAATTTATTACATCTTTTGCATCCAAAGAAACTGAACATCAGTTTAGTTTATATAAAAATTTACATATTTTGTATAAAAGTTTTGTTCTTATCATATATCTCATTTGCTTATATCAGGTTTCCTTAGTTACATGTTAAATGCCACTGCATTTCACATTGTTTCCCTGATTTTCTTTCTTTATTTGACTTGATAGTACACAGAATAAAGCATGAGAGATTATAATGAGAAAGAGCCAAAAGACTCAGATGTATTGTAATGCAACTGCTAGCTTCCTAAACAAGCATCTGTTTCTTTCCATAGGTGTTTTCCTTGTTTTGACTTTTGCTTAAAACAATGGTCTTCTAGCTAGTAATAATAGTCGCTATACACTGACTTCTTGCTCATTCCAGTTAAGTATTTTACAAAATATTTTTAATCTTTCAGAACCACTCTGCAAAGAAATAGAAGTAAATAAATATTCCTCAATAAAGTAAATCTGTGGGATTTACTTTATTTAATAATATCTAACAAAATACTAAATTAGTTACATTTCTTTCATCACTTAAATGTTATCCAAAAAAGAAAGCTAGGATTTATTGGACTTGTATTTAGTTTCATTTCTTATTATCTCTATCCCAAGTACATACTATAGTTAATTAGTCAACTCTCTCTTTTTAGAAGTCTTGCAATGTATATTTTAAAGACTTCTTTGAAAGTAGATTAAAGAATCAACAGAAAATTATATAGAAAATAATTGAATAGTTTATATAGAGAGGTTACTCAGCTTGTAGTTTTTATTTCCTTATGTGTCTTTAACAAGAGTGTTTCCCTTTCCATTGATCCAATGAAGGTGCAAGGCTGGGCCATGAGATTCATTGTGTGCCAGGATGCTTTTGCCTTCACACCCTGCATAATGGGAAAGCTTAACACCTTCACCATGTTGCTTTAGGGCAAGAATCTCTCTTTATTTTACTGATATTAACCAGAATGCCACTTTTGGAGCTAGTCAAGCATTATTGATAGTTCCTCTTCTATGTCTTCTGAAGAATGTAAGTAGCTCATCCTGGTTTTTTTTTTCATATTTGCAAAAAGAGAGGCCATTGAAAGAATTGGCTGCTGTTTTATATATATATATATATATATATATATATATATAAAATGTTAATAATTATAATTAATATATATGTTTGCTTCACATATATTGTTTTTGTCATCATCCATGACAACTTTTCTCTTTATTATTTGTTTAATCCTTCTCATCTTGTTCATTTTGCTTTGTTTTCTTTTCTTTCTTTGGTATCTTGGCCCTGATAATTGACAGCAACACAATCATTTTGAAGGAGAACATGTGATTATTGCAGAATAGAAGAAAGTCAGAGCTTAAAAACCCAAGCTCTGTCATTTATGAGTTTAAGACTTTGGTAACAGCATCTAAACTTAATTTTAAAGTTTCAATTTTTGTTCTTCCATGTAGGGGTTGTTAATAGCTTCTTGCAGATGTATAATGTTGATGTGAATATTACATAAAATTAATAATCACAATACCTAGCAGAGTGATTAGCACATGAGAGGCTCAGTAGGTTAATTGACAGATTTTAATTTGTTACTTCCCTGTCCTTTACCAGACTTTTAAATCATAGAATTTGACAAACCATTCTGCCTATTGGTAACCTATCTCTTTTTTACTTTTATTTCAAATTGACACATCACAATTGTTTACATTAATGGGGCATAATATATTATTTTGATACATGCATATGTTGTTTTATAAACATGTAAGAACAATTAGCATACCCATCATCTCAAACATTTATTACTTTGTTGTGGTGAGAATATTCAAGATCCACGGGGCATCAGTGGCACACACCTGTACTCCTAGTGGCTTGGGAGACTGAGTCAGGAGGATTGCAAGTTCAGCCTCAGTAATTTAGCAAGGCACTCAGCAACTTGGAGAGATTCTATCTCAAATAAAAAATAAAAATGCCACAATGTGAGTCAGTGGTTGAGTGCCCCTGGGTTCAATTTCCAGTACAAAGGAAAAAATATTCAAGAATTCAAGATTCTGTCTTCTAGTTATATTGAAATATAAAATATATGATTGTTAAACATAGTAACTCCATTACCTAATAAAATATCAGAACTTATTCCTGCTAATTGTAGCATTGTACTCATTAAACAACTTTTTCCCATCCCTCCTACAGTCCCTAATCTCTGGTAACTACTATTTAACTTTCTATTTCTATGAGAACAACTTCTCTAGATCTCAAATATGAGAAATATAAGATAGTACAATACTTGTCTTTCTGCGACTGACTTTGCTTCACTTAGCATGTTTCTCCCAGTTAATTCATGTTATCAGAAATGCCAGAACTTCATCCTTTTATGGCTGAATAGTATTCCATTGTTTGTGGAATATACCTTTTTTTTAATACAGTCACATCTTAATAGATATTTAGGTTGATTGCATTTTTGTTGTTGTTATTGTGAATAATAAGCATGGGTATGCAGATGTTTGGGGTTTTTTTGACATATTGATATCATTTCCTTTGGATATACATTTAGTAGTGGAATTGCTAGATCATACCATTGTTCTATTTCTGAAATTTTTAAGGTCCTCCATGCTGTTATCCACAAAGGCTGTACTAATTTGCATTTCCACCAACCTTTTGTAAGGACTCCCTTTTCTGCAAGTACTTGCCAACACTTCAACACTTGTCTTTTGTCTTTTGATAATAGGCATTCTTACAAGAGTAAGGTAATATTTCACTGTGGTTTTGATTTGAATTTCCTTGAGGATTAGTGATGTTATTTTTTCCTATGTTGTCCATTTGTATTTCTTCTTTTCAGAAATGTTTATTTAAATCTTTTGTTTATTTTAATTGGATTATCTATTTGGTTGGTTTTGAATTGTTTAAGTTCCTTATATATTCTGAATATTTACCCCTTGCCAGATGTATAGTTTTAGAACATTTTATTCCATTCTGCAACTTTTCTCTTTACTTTATTGATTATTTTATTTGCTGTGCAAAGATTTCTAGTTGGATATCATTCTATTTGCCTATTTTTGTTTTTGTTGTTTATATTTTTAGAGTCATAAACAAAATAAAAATGCATTGCCCATTAAAGTGTCTTAAAGAATTTTGCCAAAGTTATCTTATACTCATTTCATAGTTTCAGGTAGGGGTCAGTTAACTACAAATGTGTAGATTTATTTCTGGACTCTCGGTTCTGCTCCATTGATCTATATATCTATTTTTGCACCAAGACTATGTTGTTTTGGTACCTATAACTTCAAAATATATTTCAAAGTTAGGCTGTATGGTATCTCCCACTTCATTCTTTGTGGTCCACAGTGCTTTGGCTGTTTGGGAGGATTTGTGGTTCCATACAATTTCTAGAATGCTTTTCTATTTCTGTGAAGAATGCCATTCTTATTTTGGTAAGGATTGTGCTGAATCTGTAGATTACTTTCCGTAGTTTGAGTATTTTAACAATATGAATTCTTTCCATACATGAGATATTGTTGTTCAATTTTTTCAGTCTTAACTTTTAACTGCCTATATGAAAATATTTACCTGGACTCTTACTGCAAACACATTTTATTATAATATTAAAATTAAATATTTGTACATTATGAATTTGACACCAATGGTTATATTTCCTATTCAATTATAAGACTAGAGATAAAGTTACAATGCAGTACCATTTAGATAATCTCATTTGATTGGTGATGCTCTTTTAAACATTAAACGATGCTATGCATCCTGCATCTAGTAGTGCATCTGCTTTTGCATTCATCATGCTTCTGTTTCATTGTGCTATGTGATAACCTGAGTCCCCTTTCACTCATGTCCAGTTCATTTATTCAGATTATTTATTTTGGTGTCAAGTCCTCATAGAATTTAAGCTTGCCATGGTATAAACGTATTTTCTACATTAAATGTGACACTGTTTTCCATGAACAATGTGTGGCAAATAAAGTAGATGCAACTTTGTACACTGAAATGTGAATCAATATGTAGTTATTATATTATCATGCAGATGATAAGCTGATAAGCACTGTAAATGTTGTTGGGTTATCTTTGAAATTGATTGACAGTTGGACAAATTCCTAAAATTCATTGTGAACTCTGTTGTCCAAGAATGGAGATTGCATTTTGAAAATATTTCATATTCAAAGACTAAAACAAAGAATAAAGCCTTTAGTAGTTATATTGATATTTGTGACATTATGAAAGTAGGGAAATTAGAGAGGCAGCAAACTACAGGGAAGTGCAATGAAGAATTTTTGTTGTTGTTTGTTTGCTGTTTTCCAGTTTAGTTTCTTAGTCATGGCAGGAATGCATGGCTAGGATATAATGTTAATATCTGTCTTAAAAAATCTATATATGTACATACATTTAACAAAATACAGATCTTACTATTCTGGCTCCATAACCCTTTCCTCTTTTACTTTATATTAGGGGCACATTTTTATTTTAATGCATATATCTCTGCTTCACTTTTACATCCCCTTTAATGCCTAGCATATATAATAGAAGTTCCAGGCCATTTACTGAAATAAGGAATGATTTGAATCTGAAGGATAATTTAAAAGAGGCTTTATTTTTATCTCCCTGGAGCACTTTAAACTATGTATAAGCAAATGAATAAATCAATATTTTCAAATGTGTGATTTCCAAGTTTTCATAATTTGTATCTAATGGATAAGTAATGGATAGATTTATAAAAAAAGGAAAGTTGACTTAAACAATTGTATGGTGAAAGATTAAGATAAGCCTTGGAATAAATAGACCTTACAAGTGAGATTGAATGGGATATGTGACATGGAGTGATAAATGATAACATTACTGAGACTGTTTAATTTTTTTAAAAGAAGGAAGTTGTCCAAAGAGTAACATATTCCTGAATTTTGAGTTTAAAAAGAATGTATAAACAGTTGCACAGATATTCGCTTAAAGTTTGCCTCAATACATGGATTTGAAGTTTAGTAATAGTGAGGAGAGTCACAGTTAACACTGCAGAGATTTCACTGGTAGATCTTCATTTTATGTACTTCCATTTATACATTCTTTGCTGTTATTTATTTATTTATCATTGAGCCCTGTACTTAAGTGTTAGTCCAGGGAAATGACAACACCTTTCTTTTACTTTTACACTGGCAAATCAGATATGTGCTGAACAAAACATTTACCCAAAAATATTTGAATTGTAGAACTGAGGTATTTTCTGATAACTTTCCAGTTTTACAAGTTTATTAAAACTAAGAAAGTAACAAAGTTTAAATGTTAATTACTTGAGTGACTTTTATGAATTATTTATTTGGAAGGATTGTCCTGAGATGATTTAAAGGAATCTCAGAAAGTATGTTTTTTCAAATGAAATTGATTTATGAAAAGGTCATACACATGATCTAGAGACATGTGGGTCAGGGCAAATACAAAAGTAATTACTAATTAAATGGTTATTGTTCAGGTGGTCTCTAATGAAGTCCTATCTGGCATTTTGGCAACTTTAGGTTTTAAAGACCTTTTATTCTAATAAAACAAGGCACTAAAACTAAAATGTAACACTTTTATTCAGAGTCTATGTCAATTTGAAGGAAGTCAATATGATTTTAAAACATTGGTAATCTCATGAAATATCTATAGAGCTTATTGACAAAATAAATAATGATGTATAAATTACTATAATGTCCTAAATATGATAAATCTTGAGATAGTGTTACACATGTACAACTATTTATCTATGATTATTTTATATATACAGATATAAAACTTGTTTATTCTTTGTATTTATATACATTTTATTACTAACAGACAACAAAAATAACAATAGATAAGCTGAGTGAGCACTCAGTATAATCAAGAATTTATGATAAACATCACTTAAAATATATGATAAAGTTTCCATGAACTACCTATGTGTGCTACACATATACATTGTAAGCCTTCATAGCTGCATAGTATGTTATCATGATTATGTTTAGCTGATATTTTATTGTTAGGCATATGTGTTATTACAAATATTCTATATTATACATATAAACACAAGATGATTTTTAAATAGTCATTATTTTGGAATAAATTATTAGAAACATAATTGCTGAATCAGAACATTTACATATTCTTTTGAAACATCACAATTTTGCTGTTGCATAACAAAGTACAAAAGACATGGAAGTTTTTGACAAGTCACTTGATGAATTGTCACTCAATAATCTCATGCCAGTTTATGCATACATTAACATCTCATGAAACTTTTTCCCTACATCCTTGCTGACACTTAGATTTTTCCAATCTATGGTGAAACTGCTCAGCTTTGAAGGTGGGTTTATTTGTGGAGTCACATAATTACTATTTTTTCTTTTAAAAGATGGGTTCAGATAAGGACATATTAATGTATTACTGTCATGTGTTCTCATGGTGAATATAATACGTTGCTATCTGTAGACAGAAAATTTAAAGAGTATCATTGCTTTAGTTCAAATATGAAGCAATTAAAGTTTCTAAAATATTTTAGCTCATTTTCCACACATACAAAAAAAAGCAAATGACAGTATAAATAAAATTAAAAGTCATTTTTTTTAACCCAAGTGGGATTTGGGATCATTCACAATAAAAACATCAAGTTAATAGAGCCAGTTCAAGGGGATGCAGTAACAGCAATTTTGTTTGATCTCACAATTCGCATGGCTGTGCTATATTACTTCTTCAGCTTGGTTTTCAAGTCTGTTCTATGTTTCTTCTTTACCTGTTTGCATTCTGCTTATCATTAGTACTCAGATGAACTCTTAATGTCTGTTGTGGAGCCTATTTGATCTCCCAAATTAGGATTGACCTTTTTTCCTTTGGCTTTTTAAATATATCCTTTCTTTAATTTTGCTTTTGTTTTAATTTTGCATGGCTAATTTTCAAATAGATAGTTTCTCTCATTTTGATGTATATTTCTTGAGCTAGTAGATATTTTATTAACCTTGGTGGTGTAACCAGTACTCAACACTCTTAAAGATTCTATTACTTGTTGAATAAATAAGATAAAGTGTTTTATTTTATGCTTATTTGTATAGTCTAAAATATTCTAAAGTCTTTGAGGGATTCTTAAAATTAACACTGAATTCTTTTTAGGAGAATTTTTTAAATTTTAGTTAAATTTTATTTTTTTACTTTTAACATAGTTATGTATCTGTAGCATATAGATGAATATTTTTTTCCATCCTGTCACTAGAATATCATCCTCCATTTTAATATATATTGTCTAAATGTTCAGGTCTAGAGATTATAAAATCAGAAACCACAAGCACCACTTTTTTTTTTTGAATGGAGGAGTGAACCCAGCCTTTCAACCATTAAGCCACATCCTCAGCCTTTTTTATTTTTTATTTTGAGACAGGGTGTCTCTAAGTCTGTTGCTTAAGGCCTCACTAAATTGCTGAAGCTGCCTTTGAATTTGTGATCCTCCTTCATCTGTCTCCTGAGCTGCTGGGATTGCAGGCATGTGCCAACATGCCCAGCCCTACTTCTTAAAAAGAAAATCCTACTGGCATTTTTCTTCACCTAGGGAAAAAAAATGGTTGTTATGTTTACTTGCTTTTGTTTCTCCATCTTTAATAAGCATTATGAGGTGAAGTCATACTTGAGGGCCACCTGGTGGAAATCCCTTTTATTTTTTCTTTGAATAATACATCACATTACTATTTAATCCATCATTTCTGTTTGCCTGAATTAAAACAAGCTTTTTGTTTTTGGAATGTCTTATTTTCTTTGGGTCTGAGAGACATAGACACAAAGAAAGTTTAGAGAAATAAAATGATAATTTCTACTCTTTTTCTTGCAATTTTAATCAACTGGTATATTTTTTATTTATTTCTCTGAAATAACAGTTTGACCCAATAACCTTAGCTTAAGGAAAATGAGAAATAAAACAAGCTAGGATTCTCAGTGCATTTTATAATAACATAGTGGATTGGAATAAAGCATGTGTCATGTATGTGAATAGTGATTGATTCACATGAACTAGTAAAATTTGCTCTTTTTTATTTATTTTTAGGTGCTTCCTTTACCAAATTATTAGTTAATAATTAGAAGATATTTATAGAGCTTCACCAACAATATAAATGTATTTTTGATAAATATATTTGAAATATAAGTTGCAGCCTATTTTAAAAAACCTGTGAGGCCTCACTGAAAATATATACTGACTACCATGTTACATAACACCTGTGGATTATTACACAATCCTACCATTATGAGAAGAAACATTATTAAACTCAAATTTATTTTCACACTCTATCATTTTTAAGTTTGTCATTATTCTAAACAAAACTTATTATAATAAGTTAGAATAATCTCTATACATTTGTCTTGTTTTTGAATATATGTAGGACAATTTTAATCTAAAGAAATTCATTTTCTAATTTAACTTATTAAGTTAAATATTTATATGCATTTAATTTATGTTTAATAATAGTTAACCATAAATGAAAAAGAATTGTGCAATTACTTGTTTAATTTAAATCTTTCTTTACAAAGAATTTTTTTCATTATTGGCTTTATAAATATGACTAAATTAACTAGTTTAATAGTTTTGTTTTAAAGGGATAAGTGAGCACAAGAGCTCCTTCAGTCTTAGTTGAGTACATAAACCCATTGAAGTAGAAACTGGCACTAAGCCAGAACCAAGTCCCATCAGAGGTGAGATGCATGATATCTGTCCACAATTATATAATTTATTAAGGTGCTTGTGAATACCTTACTGGAATTAAAATTCATAATTCCTGGTAATTATAGTAAGGAATTAAGTATTATGAATAAGTAAGTATTATAAACTATGGGCTTATATGTTTTTCCCTACACCAAAATTTCTCATTATTTTTCATGTCTACTTTGAGAATCTGAGAGACTGTTAGTCCAGAAAGACATACTTATAACAGCTCCCAAAGTGCCATCTTTATGTCTATGATAAGAACCAAGTGCTCTGGGGAGGAAGGTAAATGGGCCTCTAGAACCTTGTTCTGAAATTCAGTGATTAAGGAAATCTTGTAGATCATGTATTTAAAGTTTATTTTCCTCTTCGTTTTATCAGGGAGCATTTGATTGACATAGTGTGCATTTATTAAAGGCTTCATTTGACCTATAAATAATATCTTTGAATGTTTTATTAAAATATAAATCTTTTCTTCAATGTGAATTAATTGAACACAAATATACCAGGAGAAAACAGTGAAAATCCTTTCTGCCTGTGTGGGGTGCTTAACTTTGGGGTTTTTCAATAGAAAGGCCAGCATTTAGCTGGAGAGAAGACAGAAGAGTTAATAATGTAACTCATAAATATTGAGAAGCATGTTCTTCCTCCAGAGAGAGTGCTACCAATTCCTGTGGCTTGTGGTTGCCAAGAGACAAAGTTTAGTCCATTTAAATTAAGTTCCATGGTTTGACAAGTGCCAAAGTTAAGATAAAATGCTACGTCTCTTGTAGTAGGAAAAAGTTCTATTTAAAATGTTTAGGCCTTGTAAAATGTACTCTTATTTTTAAATAATCACAAATTTATGTACCTTTGAAAATGAGGGATTTCTTCATTTTTTCTTTGGTTTCTCATTCACATTGCAAATTCTAAATAATGATGCTTTCTCACAGACAGACAATCTGAGACTGAGACTGAGGGTTTACTTCTAGAATATATTTTTTTTCTGCCAAATATTCCAAAGCCTTTAATTTTCATTTCAGGGCATTTGGCTATGTCCAAATAGCACTAGAAGAACTGAGAGAGGGCCAAGAGGAGGAGGGCACTTCCTGGACAACTCTACTGCCTTCCTTGTTTTGGGTACACCTTTAGTTCTGGAGCAATCAGCTAAGTTTATCCAACCACTGTGGGATAAACAGACTTTCTTTATTCAAGATGCCATGAGGATGACAAATTAGTATTGCATGCTTAAAATTTTAGTCTTCAATGAAAAAAGACTTAAAGAAAGGGAAAAGAAAAACTAGATGAAAAATTTTAATGATTTGAATATGTAGATAATTGAAACATGAACATTTAACTATTCTTAAATATTAAATTATTGAAATATAATTGATAAATATTTTGCTAGATAAATATAATTGCTGGACATAATTGCTAAGAGAGAGGCTATATTCTTTGCTCACTTTGATGGCCTGATTGGCCATCCTGTGTAAAGAGCTGTCCTAACCGTGGGGTCAACTATGAACAACAGAGCACAGAGCTGCCCTTATGGGTTTACATTATGGTGTTCCTTAAATTGTGGTTCTTTAGGGAGTGAATGCTCTGTGATGTAGAAAATTATATGTGCACCGGGAACTTATTTGAGGATCAGATCAATGGTGACAAAAATGAGTACAAGGTTGATTCAGTACAATGTGAAACAGATAAAAAAACAGTTTTGTACATATAAATGTGAAAAATTCTAGCTCCAACTAAACCAAAGTTAGCTTGCTAAATGAACAGAAATCATTAAGTGAACACAAAGGTGTTATATGCTAAGTGATAATAAGAGGGTTGAGAGGTCTAGTTTTATATTATTAACATCAGCAATAGATATGAACTCAAGGCCTGATATTTGTGACTAGCATATTAAAACAATAATAAACATTATTTTATTCATGAAATGCAATCTTTTGACTTGTTTGTGGTAAACATGGTGAGTTTGTACTACTTTTCACAGTTCATTTCATGGAAGATAGAGGATAATTGTGTTGAAATTTGACAGTAAAATAGCACCCAAGGAAACTAGTCTGGATTTTGACATTAGAGGGATTTGTTTTTGAATACTTGCTCTGCTGACTAAATTCCATGAGACCTAATCTGTAAGAGTAAGATGCAAAAACAATGCATATGTTAAGGATTCAGGAAAATTCAATGACAAAAAGATGCAGAAAGCACCTAGCAGTGATGTTTATATTCACTGCTCAATCAGTGGCTGATCATTTGTTTTTATAAGACCAGAGTTCATATTCGTATTGTTTGTTGGTTTTCTCCAGATGTAGATTGGTCATAAGTAAGGAGGAAGGATTCAGTGGGCAGAAAGAAGGAAAGACACTGCATCTTAACACTCTTCAAATATTTTCTGGTTTTGGGATTAGTATTTAAACCCCTGTAATGATTGCAATTAACTCTGTTAGCTTCTTGCCATGCTTTGAAATTTGGATCGGGAACACTTGAGAGTGTGTAAGGTTATGTTGCAGGGGTGTGATATGTCAAATCTACTGAGAGAGAAAAACAGTCTTGGTAGGTCAGAAATTATGTTGCTAATGGGGCTGAGAATAGTACAAAGTGAATGTGTAGGATGAGGTAGGACTTTACTGAATTGAAAATGGTTTTAACCAAAGAAAAAGGAAAGGAAACAGTAAAAAGTACTTAGTGTTGCTGCTCATTTCCTCAATTTTGAAATAGTGATACCAGAGCTGCCTTGAAGTTGGAGGCACCAAGCCACTGTGAGACACAGTTACCTTTCAGTGGATGGCAGCATTCTTATTGTCACTATCCTTACTTAAAATATGGCACTGTTGAGTTAATTTTTTTCCTGAATATTCTCAGGCTATCTGATCAGTTATTTGCTTTTATATCTCTCAACAGCCTTTGTAGTTACTCACAATGACATAATTTTAACCACATGATACTCTTCAGGATTTTTCCCCTGAGGTAGTAACATCTGTAGGAATTTCAATGACCTCCAGAATGAAATTTTAATATAAATAAATGGCACAGCCATTATTTAGGTAATATTCCAATCCATTGAATTAATTCATTATGACCACGACCTTTCAGAATCTTTGGACTATTCTGTAGCAGCTTCTGTCTTCTTTATTTCAGTAAACACTTCATAGTCTTCAAAACAGAAAGTACTATTTCACCTTTAATTTTATGTAAAATTGAGTTGATAAAATTATTGTATGTTAAGTGGTATGGATTCTGCACAGTCTTCAAACCCATCATTTTTTCCTGTCAATCTGAAGTTAGAAGATTTTGGTAGTAGTCCCTTGAAGATCCTCTAATGAACTCTGCTCATAGCCTTGTATATGATCAGGTATTCCCTAAGAACTAGAAAATGGGTTGTCAAATACTTGTTCAAGATCCAGGACCAAGAGCCTCATACATAAATATTAAATGAGTGGAATTTTATATTAATTAATGCTTTATAAATTATCAATATATCTCTGATTAGATAATGAGGAGAATCTAAGACTTTTACAATAGCCTTGAAGTTAGCCAGGGATAGCTGCCATAGCTATAATAGGAAGAGCTACTCCCTATAAGTGAATAAAGAACTGTTCCTCTCCTCCTTGCTTTTATTGCATTTCAGATCTCCAGTAGAGACTCTTTTCCATCCAAAATCACCTGTTTGTAGATCAAATTCATATTGCAACTAAAAAGAATCATATCTTAAAATTCAAGAACAAGAGTTGATTGCTTTTGTTTTATGGACTCACAACCTTAAATTATCTTAGAAACACTTCAAAGAATAGTCAAGGTTTCCTTTTCTTACCATTTCCTCCTCCCTCTCCTCCTTCTAACCTTCCATTGGATTCCCCAGCGCTTAAACACAGTAAAAGCGTACTATTTTTATTCTACCAAGATGAAACGGTGGCATTCATGTGTAGTGCTCCAAATATTATCATTACTGGTCTATGTTTGGGAAAAAAATTAACCTTCCTATTTTTCAGGAGTAGATAACAAAGCTATTATTAATCTTATTATGGAAACCTTAATTGTCTCACCCATACCTGAATACTGAAAACAATTAAATATGGTAATCACTTTGTTATTTCATTCAGAACAATTTCATCTGAACAATTCAATAAAAACTTCTCATTTGACTTTTATTTTTAGTTTTATCACGGTCCCTAGGCATCTTGTTATATTTTCTTTATGTTTCAGGGTATAAAATATACTAATAACTACTTCCAAGAAAAATAAAAATGATTTTTCTTGACTCACAGGTGGATATTATTGACCTTTATTACTGGGTGATTATAAACTTCTTCTTCATAATAAACTGGTAAAGTATAGATGAGGCTGTCTGCAACTTTGGGGGTTAGTGTTTTAGGGAAATGGGGAAGTAGGATGAATGTGGGTGTACAGAACTAACCTAAGAACCTCACTTGCAAAACCTTTGTCCAAGCTGTCATATCATTTCCCCTGTCTCATTGTAACTCTTCTTCTTGATTCTGTCCCTGGCATCTGTCAGACTATACTCAATACAAAAGCCAGAGTGATTCTTCTTAATTATGTCAGTCATGTGTCCGTTAGTTTAGTATCTCTGACTCCTCACAAAATATAAGTCCCAGTAGGATGGGTGGTTTTATATGATTGGCAACTACTGAATTCTCAGCTTTTTAAAGAATGCTTGATGTGTAGTGACTTTTATTCATATTCATTTGAATGAGTGGCATTCTAAAAGAAAATTGACCCAAAGATAGAGATAGCAGTCTGTAGATGGTGTTTGCAAACATAGAAAGCGACAAATTGATCACAGATTGAAGCAAAGTAAGTCAACTTTAACCTTCCAGAAAAATTTCCATAAATCATGAAAGAACTGATTCTACCAATAGATATATGACATCTTCATGCTGAGTGGCTCCTCATTTAGAGTCAAGACTGCATACAAAATTTATCCCGTGTGGTTCAAATAAAGATATTTTAATGAAAGACTACATACAGATGTGTGTGTATGTATATGTGTGTGTGTGTGTGTGTAATTGTTATGCCAGTATCCATTGAATAATAAGCTATGACTCATGCTACACAATGTTTTACTATTCTTTTTTTAAAAATCATTTTGGGAACTGTAAACAGGTTGCTCTGAACTTTACCAATACTTAAAGTATGATACAGTACTGATTTATTGTTGCTCATTACCATGCAAACTAATTGAATACTGTCATTTTACTGGCTCTATGTCAAGAAAATAAGTGAAGTTCATACTGACATAACAATAATTTATTGTTACTGAATAGTTCATATTTGCATGTTCTAATATGGGAATTTTCTTCTTCTCCCCAAACAGAATTGTTAACAGATTCTAAATGCATAGATAAATTAAAGTAAAAACACTGTGCTTAAAATAAGGTAGCAAATCCCAAATCCCACTGACTTATTTATCAATTATCTTCACTTATAACTTTTAAAATAACATAATATATAAACCAATAATCTAGTAAACCTCTCAATTTACAAAAAAGAAAACAGCCTTTGGAGGTTTAGTGACATATTCAAACTCCAAACTTTTATTATAAATGGTACAGAATAAAAACAGAAAGGACCCCAATGATATTTGAGTACCTTGTTCTAGGTAGGCTAAAGTCGTGGTAGTACAGGAATCAACTACCTGTTCACATTGAGCCTCCTCTGGGTAAAACAGTTTCAAGTATTCCAATGGTGAGGGAAAGCTTTTTCATTGCCTTGTTTTAATTTCATCTGACATATTTTATTAATATTGTTTAGTAAAAAATGAACAGGAACACAAGGTAGATGAATAAATAGAAAAATACATAGATACAGACACCACATATACCACAAAGTTATACTACAGAAGTAGTATAATTACAACTTTTTGTAGGAGACCATCTTGTAAAAAATGAAATCTGTTTTCTTATAACTCCCTAGAAGATTCAGCCAATACCTATGCCTGGAGTGGAGCTTTGTACACAGTAAGGACTAGTCTTGTTTTGCTGTTTTTATAATATTTATGATGAATTTTAAAACTTTTTCATCTCTTTGGAACAGGGGAGTCACATTGAAAAATCAAGAAATTACAGGGAATAAGGACGGGTTCTTATTTTTAAAGCAGACTTTTTTCCCCCCAAGCAAAATATATATATATATATATTTTTTTTTTTTTTGCCTGTGGGAAAAATGTTATTTTACACACTCAAAAAGGAGAGTTAATCTTTAAAAATAAGGAGAAATATTTCCTTTTCTCTCCCTAATCTCTAACTATCAAAAAAGAATAAAGAGCAAGAATTCCAAAATATTTCTTAGATTTCATGCTGCAAGTGATTTTAGAACTTATTTGAAAATTAAATAAAATATAATCTGCATTTTATTTATTTAAATTGTTGAGTCCCTTTATAGGGTTCTCTATTGATGTGAATAGATATTTCAACTAGTTTTTCTTGCTTGAAATATGGTTTAAGTTTTGGTGATATTTTTCAGTGTGTTTGCTTATAATTGCCACTAATTTGAATGGTACTATTTCTTTGTCTAGTCATTTGATAATTTTGGACATGTGTATTAAAAAATATTATTAGGCTTTTGTTCATTCACTCCTTCCTTCCAATCTCAGCTCAAGGATAAGCCAATTGAAACCATGCCCTCTGCTGTAAAACAACGAAGAAATCTGGAGATTCCCCAAAGAGTTAAGAGTTACCATACAAAGTTTCACTCCTAAGTATATAGTCAAATACACTTAAAACAGGGATTCTTGTTTATCAATGTTCATAAAGATATTATTGGTGTAAATAGTCTAGCTGTCTACCAACAAATGAATGCACAAAAAAGTAAAATATTCATACAGTGAAATACCATCTAGCAATAAGAAAGAATGAACTGATATTGTATTATAAAATGTTTGCAATTGCAAAATTTTATATATGCTTGCCATAATTTTTAAATAAATTAAATGTATCCACCAACTTTAGGGGGGAAATAAAGAAAAAACACCAGGAAAGACCTTGTTTGTGTGCAAAATGACTTGGGCTGCTCACCACCAATCTTGGGCACTTCATATTAAATGAAGATGCATTTATGGTTATTGTGCTTGTCATCCATACTAAGCAAAACATGAAGACTCTGCATACAGAAATTGATAACTAGGCACACCCCCTGCCCTCATGGAGCTTGTGTCAGTGAGGAACACTAGGAAGCAATAAGCCAGCCTGCAAAAAGAGAAGAATTTAAGTTGTAGTGTAGAAACAAGAAAGAGCCATAAAAAGTGTGTGTGTGTGTGTGTGTGTGTGTGTGTGTGTGTGTGTGTGTACTGAAGAGGTTTCTCTTTACAAGAAAAAAAAAAGCAGGTAATTCAAAATAAAGAACAAATAAAGTAGACACAAAGTCAGAAGAGATGGGATGGTAGGTCAATCTAGCTACTCAGCTACATGGTAGAAAGAACAATATGAGCAGTTTTGGGGACACATTTCACTTTTTATACCTGTCACAGTGAGGGAGAAAGTGGAATAGCAGGAACAAGATGCCAATTTTGCTAATATATTAAGTGTATTAAGTGTAAGATGGATTTTAGATTGCTATTATACATTGTTTGGCTAGGGGAACCCAGAATTAATAATACACTGCCTTATAAATCATCCATTTCCCATGAGGTTTCCAAGGCAATTATAAACTCAATGAATAAGACAAATGAGGAATCAAAGTGCCACTTTCATTTTAGTTGGTCTAGTACCTACAACTGCCAATGAAACATTTTGCAAAAGCTGGATTGGAGTGTATGCACTAGACTCAACATCTCCAAGTAAGGTCTCTCCTCAAAGTCTCAATTTTACGACTAGCTGACTGCCAAGTTTGAAGTAATTAGAATTCCTGAGGAACAAAATATTAATGCAAGGCAACTAGGAAAGCAAAGTTGATGGGTTTTCTTTTAGCTTAGAGGTAATACAGAGTCACATGCATAATTTAACCTCATCCAAATGTAGCCTATGAAATCTAACCAAAAAGTTTAAAACCTACTCTGGTGGAATGTTAGGCTACATTGAGATATAAAAGCAATTTTGACTTGCAAATAATGGAAAGCTAATAATGCATATCCATTAGAAGGAAAAAATGTAATCAAAGATTTGGGGACTGTATTTTAATATACTCAGAATATGAACTACCATGGTAAAACAGGGATAATATGATAAAAAGATGTGAATGGAATTTAAGGTCATGTTACTTTTGAAAAACAGAGAGAAAATTATCATCTTATTTTCATGCTTTGGGCTCTTGTTTTCAAGTCCACAGGAAGATAGTTACCTGATCTGGGCTTCGGAAGGTCAGTTCCAGGAGCTGTGTGTGAAAGATGTGGTACAGAGGAAAGAAGAGCAAGGATGGCCCTGAGCATCCAGGACTGATGGATGACAGACCCAGATGACAATTTTACTCTTATATCTAGAAAACAGCCTAAGAATTTGCTTTCTCTTTCATAGTTTAAGGAGAGATGATGAATCATGACAATTATTTTTAACAACCTATTAAGCAATTATTGGCTTTTCAGGAGCAAAGCTTCCTATTGTAGCTACCAGAGAGACAGCAGGGAGCAGCAGGTTTACTCTGACTAGCACTACAAGTCAGGCGATGGTCACAATTTTTTTTTTTTTGCATGAGTAATTTGCCAAAAGGTGGAAAGTATGTTATTTCTATAAAAATGTTAAAACATGGAAAAATATCAATAAGATATATAGCCACATGGTTTATTGCATTTTAATAACCATAGTATATTAACACATATTCTTTCTACTTTTGTGGGATTATTTTATAATCATTTTTACCAGTAGTGTCTTACTTTGTTTCTAGTCCTCTTGAATAATATTGCTTCTATTGATGGTAGAAAATGAATAGATGGCAACAATTACAGAAAATAGAGAAATAATGTGTTTTTCAAGGTACTATTTATAAATCTTACTGATTTTCTCCAATGGGATTCTATAGTTGTGTATATGTCCTTATACAATTTCATTAAAATCCTTAATAATTCTCAGCAATGTTTCTCTTAAAATTAAAACACTGAGGGCAGAGAGAAGTTAAGTGATCTTCCCAAGATTGCACAGTTAGTGATAGAGCTGGGATTTAATTCATATATGCTTAATTTCAAAGCTCTAGATCTTCACAAGTTAATTGTATTTACCTTCTACCTTGTGTATATTAAAACTCTATACAATTATGCAGTGAAATTATAATAATTTCAAATATCTAGATGAGAAATGCAGCTGAAATTTGTAACATTTTACGTCATACTGATATTTAGTTATTTATCTTTCTATATAATTGATGGAGCACTAGAAGCCTCCTGTTATGATAAAACAACATTTTCTTTGATTTCCATCTTTCTCTTTCATTTTTAGTCTTTCATTCTCAGTCTTGCTCTCAAGTCTCTGGCTGCACATGGCACTATTAGCAGGGCTGGATAGAGTGGAATACAGAAGGCCAGAGGAAGGGGCTCCTGTGGTGCCCTGTGGGATGTGGGGAGAGCCTGACCGGTGTGGTTCCCAGGCTGTTAGGAAGTTTCCAGTATAAATCAGCAATGACAATTGCTAGCTAGCTAAAACTAGCAGACTGGCTCTATATGCCAGGTGATGCTGTAGGCACATACATGTAGCAACATATTTCTCATAATTACCTTCTTTTATTGATGAGGACATGTGTCACATGGAAACCCAATAGCCTATCCCAAGTCTTACAGCCAAAAATAGAAGAGCAGAAATTGAACTTTGGCATTTGCTTCCAAGCTAGTATTTTTTAAAATTTGTTCTTTTTAGATACACATAAGTAGAATATAGTTTGATAAAGATACATGTAGTATAACTAATTTTAATTAGGATCCCACTGTGTGATTGAACATGATGTGGAGTTACACTGATTGTGTACCATACATGAACATAGGGAAATTATGTCTGATCCATTCTACTGTCTTGCCTGTTCCCATCCTCTCTCCTTTCCCTTCATTCTCTTTATCTAATCCAAAGAACTTTTATTCTCTCCTGCCCCCTTATTGTGTGTCAGCATCCACATATCAGAGAGAACGTTTGACCTTTGGTTTTTTGGAATCGACTTATTTTACTTAGCGTGATAGTCTCTGGTTCCATCCATTTTCCTGCAAATGCCACATTTTTATTTTTCTTTATGGCTGAGTAATATTCCAATGTGTTTATATACCACAATTTCTTTATCCATTCATCTACTGAAGGAAATCTATGTTGGTTCCATAGTTTAGCTATTGTAAATTGGACTGCTATGGACATCGATGTGACTGCATCACTGTAGTATACTGATTTTAAGTCCTTTGTGTATATACCAGAGAGTGAGATAACTGGGTCAAATTGTGGTTCTTTTCCATTTTTTTCTGAAAAATCTCCATACTGCTTTCCAGAGTAGTTGCACCAATTTTCAGTCTAACCAGCATTGTATGAGTGTACCTTTTCCCCACATCCTCACCAGAATTTATTGTTACTTGTATTCTTGATAATTGCCATTCTGACTGGAGTGAGAAGGAATTTCAGTGTAGTTTTAAGTTGCATTTCTGTAACTGCTAGAGATGTTGAACTTTTTTCATATATTTTTCGACCATTTGTATTTCTTTGTCGATGAAGTGCATAATCAGTTCCTTTGCCTATTATTGAGTTATTTGGTTTTAAATTTTTTTTTTGGTGTTAAGATTTTTGAGTTCTTTATATATCCTAGAGATTAAAACTCTATCTGAGGTACAGGTGGCAAAGATTTTCTCCTACTCTATAGGCTCCCTCTCCACATTCTTGATTATTTCTTTTGCTGTGAAGACATTTTATAGTTTGGTACCATCCCTTTTATTGATTCTTGATTTTACTTCTTGCACTTTAAGAGTCTTTTTGAGAAAGTTGGTTCCTAATCCAATATGATGGAGAGTAGGGCTTATGTTTTCTTCTAGTAGGCACAGGGTCTCTCCAAGACAGCATTTTTTACCCATTTTCTAATTTTTACCCATTTTTACCCATTTTACCATTTTTTTACCCATTTACCAGTTAGTTCATTTGCCTCAAACTCTTAAGAGAAACTCTCTTAAGTTGCTAAAAATACCTAGATAAAATACAGGTTGTTATGAGCAGCAATGTGTTCAATAACTTCTTATTTCATTAATAATTGGAACTGATAATCCATGTCAGACTGATCAAATGCAGATTCTTTTCTACTTTCAAGGGTGATGTTATCTTTTCATCTGTCAAAATATAATTTTTCTACTATGTAGGTAAGAAATAGAAATAAAAACAGATGAAAATAATGCAGAGCTTTTAATTTTTTTCTCTCAAGTGAAAAGAATTACTTCTATAATCACACTTATATCCAAGTAAATTGTCACATGAGATAATCTCTTGAGAATGACTCAGATTTATGTATAAATGTCCTCAAATTGGGATAGATAATAAAGTAATAATGTATGTCTTATCACCTAGAAAATCACTTAAAAATCATGCTTATTTTAACTGCCAAATGTGAGTCTTACCTAAAAGTAGATCAGTGTAAATGCTGGAAACTCGTCAACGACAAAGGCAAGAGTAACTGAAAGTAAGCCAATAAATTAAGCCAATAAACACAAATACCTTTATTTACCTATCAATACATACCAGTTAGTTTTACCAGTTAGTTCATTTGCAGTGCTCCTGACAATTTTCTTTTTTTCCTATTGATTTTTTAAAAAAATAAATGACATTGGAATGCATTACAATTCTTATTACACATATACAGCAAAATTTTTCATATCTTTGGTTGTATATAAAGTATTTGACACCAATTCATGTGTTAATATATGTACTTTGTATAATGATATCTATCACATTCCATCCACCATCCTCGCTAAGCCCCTGTCTCCTCCCTTTCCCTCCCTCCCCTCTTCCCTATCTAGAATTTATTTCTTCCTCTCATGCTTCCTCTCCCTACCTCACTATGATTCAGCCTCCTCATATCAGAGAAAACATTCTGTTATTTTTTGGGGGGGGATTGGCTAACTTAGCATTATCTTCTCCAACACCATCCATTTACCTGCAATCTGTGAGGTGAACAGAGAGCCTACATCCTGGGAGCAAATTTTTACCCCTCATACATCAGATAGAGCACTAATCTCTAGGGTATATAAAGAACTCAAAAACTTAAACACCAAAAAAAAAATAAATAACCCAATCAACAAATGGGCCAAGGACCTGAACAGACAGTTCTCAGAAGATGATATACAATCAATCAACAAGTATATGAAAAAATGTTCATCATCTCTAGCAATTAGAGAAATGCAAATCAAAACCACTCTAAGACATCATCTCACTCCAGTCAGAATGGCAGCTATTATGAAGACAAACAACAGTAAGTGTTGACAAGGTTGTGGAGGAAAAGTTACACTCATACATTGCTGGTGGGACTGGAAATTGGTGCAGCCAATATGAAAAACAGTATGAAGAGTCCTCAGAAGACTGGGAATGGAACCACCATTTGACCCAGCTATCGCTCTCCTTGGTTTATACCCCAAAGACTTAAAAACAGCATACTACAGGGACACAGCCACATCAATGTTTATAGCAGCACAATTCACAATAGCTGAACTGTAGAGCCAACCTAGATGCCCTTCAGTGGATGAATGGATAAAAAGAAATGTGGCATTTATACGCAATGGAATTTTACTCAGCAATAAAAGAGAATAAATTCCTGACTCTGTTCTTCTTATTTTCTTTTATTATTTGAATAATCTAAACTATTATAATATTTGAATTTAGACAATATATATGTCTCTTTGATGAGGCCCCACCACCCTGCCAGCCTTGCCCTACTCCAGGGTTGCTATTGACTGGAGACAGGAAATCTGATAATTTGCTCATTTCAGTCTCTGGAATTTAGTAAGTCATTTATAAATGTCTTTTAGAATGAGCTTTGGAAAGATACTGGAAGGAAACTCAAAGTAAGCAAGATATTACTAAATCTTTCAGGAGAACTGATTTAACAAGAGATACATCCCCTAGAATAAATTAACCTTTTAGGTTTTGTGGGCATATCTCCTGCTCTGTGGCAGGTTCCTGCTTTCAGGCCCACATAAATATTACCCCATTCTTTCCTACCTTCTAATCTTCCCCTTAGAGATAGTCATTTATCTGAAACAGTGACCTTTCCTTTTCCCCCACACATAGTTTTTTAAAGATCATAAATAAATTATACAACACTAGTGGACTGTATCTTCTGATTATATGCAGATAAATGGCACGTTCATGCCTCAAAGTGAACCAATGATGGAGCAGCATAATCATAAACAAATTTAAAAAAAATAAAAAAAAACTCTTACCTCCTAACATCTCCCTCATGTCTCTCGCTTTTCACAATCCAGCCATTTGGCTTGCTTTTCTTTGATGCCTAAGTAACTCTAGCCTCAGGACCTTTGCATTTGCTTTTCCTTCAGATAGTGATGCAGATGTGTCCCTTTCTCATTCAGGTACATGAATAAATCTAAACATATTCTGGAGTCTCTCTTTTATATAAAATGTCACTTTCCTTGTTGCTACCTATCCACTTGCTCTGCTTTATTTTCCTATGTATCACAGTGTATTTGATAGTTCATATATTTGATATCTGTATCCCTTTAAGAGAATATAAGCTCTAAAGAAATTGGGGGGCAACTCAATGCATTCACTCCTGCATTCCAGAGTCTTAGATATATGCATAGCATCATGCAAACATCGATATTTTCTGAAGGAATATATATATATATTTACTCATTCTTAACTTAGTATTTGCAAATCTAATAATAACATTTGTTAAATGATTAGTTTGTGCTAGACACTGTGCCAAGCCCTCTACATAAACCATTTCTATTTAATTTTCACAAAACCCTTTGAGGTGAGTTGTAATATTGTCTAACTTATACACATAAATTTGTAAGTCAGATAATTTTTAAAATTCTCCAAAGGTCTCCTGGGAAAGTAACTATAAATTTAACTCTAAATATTTGAACTATAAACCCCCCAAATCTTCCACACTAATCCATACCATCATTGCACTAAGTGTAGGTTAACTGGTTTATAAAATCCATTCTCTAGCCTCAAGCAGTTAACAACTTTTACAAAAGAGAAGGAAAAAATCAGCATGAAACACAATACAGTCAATGTGGAGGACAATTTGGGACTTTGTGTCAGAGGTTTACTTCAGTGACAAAGGAAAAGGAGAATTTAGCCAGAGAAAGAAATGTGTGGTGGATACCACTCCCAGAAGTGGGATTTGCTTATAAAATTCCAGAGTTGTGGAAAACTATGGTTAAATTATGAAATTCCATTTGGTTATTTTCATAGGGGGTGCAAAAAAAAAATTAAATTACTTGGCTTTTCTGCTCTATGTCAGAGATGCATTCAGAAGAGGCATTTTTAAAAATGTTAAGTAATTAACAATAAACAACCCAGAAGAGATGAAAGAAAATATCAGAGGCTATGAGAAGATTTCTGTTGAGAGCAATCAAGCAAATGATCACTGTTCAAAGGCCAAAGAGAAGATGGGCCTCCCTCCTAATTAGTATACTGGGGAATATTGCTGAAAAGTTAACGTGAAGACTTGGTGGCAGGTTTTCGTAGCATTTCCAGAGCTCATTTACAAAGCTGCATATAAGTGAATGGACATAGCTGGAATCCCCAGTCTGCACAGCTCTGCTGTGTTGTTTTCACAGCAATTAAGGGAAGATCCAAAGATATTTCTGAGATCAAGAACATTAATCCTGAGATCTATCTCAAGAGATGTCTAAAATGTCAGAGTCAGAAAGAACAGGGTGGGATTTCTTCCTCTGGCCCTTCCTAACTGAAGAATTTCAGATTTCTCAAATGTAAATAGATAAAGACAGATATTCACTCCTATGATTGTTGTGAGAATTCATTATGTGTGTGAAAGATGTAACAACACTGAATTCACACAATAAACAGTATCAATCATTCTGTCTTTATTACCCACCTCAACTCATTTATTTCACAAATAAAGGAAACAAGTCTTCCTGGAAAATGACTTGAGTAAGCTCACAGTTGGAATTTATAGGGCTATAACTCAGTGGTAGAGTGCTTGCAAAGTATGCACAAAGTTTTGGTTCCATCCCCCAGTACCATGATAAATAAATGAATACCCTGGTCCATCAGCCTACCATCAGGGCTTTCCCAACTTGTCACCATTGTGAAGAAATGCCTGTAAGTTGCATGGAAGTTCTCACATTATCACTTAAAAGTTCTATCTGAATTTAGCCCCTATTTACAATGTCCACAAAATTAAGGACATATTTCATCTTCAATGAAGTATACCGAGACTATTTCAACTATGGGGACCAGGTTGTTGTTGACTACATAGGGATGGCTCTAAAGTGGCAGAGCATATTTCCTAAAGTGGTTTTAACAGCACCATTTCCCAGGAAGCCATCCTGTATCAGAGTAAGATAAATATCCACACGTGTGCTGTTGGAAAGATGCTTATCTCCATCTTACTACTTGAAATTGTATACTGGAATTATATTTTTAGTGACCTTCTCCAGAATGTACAGATAAAGGCTACACCCTATCCATCTTTGCATCTCTTGTTCATAACAGTTTCTAATATCCACAAGAGGTGATCTAGAAAATTTAATATAATCTTTTATATATAATATTGCAATTATATTTCAGTAGCATCTGTATTACTAGAATGAATGGGCAGAATTAGATATTCAAAATAGCAATTTTGGCCAATATTCTTTCACAATGTATAAGATTTATTATATTAGTAAGCATTCACGTATTCTTTAGGATCGTGCCTGAAAAAATAATCACTGTACATATTCCTATCTATCTTTACAGTGTTGATTTGCTAATTGTCACATTGAATTGAAAAAGCCAATTGTGTGCTTACCTCTTCAACTTTATGTTTAGTGACTTTACACAGGTAGTTTGAAATTGGTCACACACATTGTCTGAAAATTTAATTTATATCATGGAAATCAATTAATGCTGCAAGTCAGAACTTTTTTTTTCCCTCCAGAAAGCAAGTCTTTGTATATCTACCAGCATACCACTATATCTAGGTTCTTAATACAATGGACTCTACTCTGTGTATTTCTTCATTCAAGACTGGATCAGTCTAAGATAGAAACTATGCCAGGTGCCATGACACTGTAATCCCAGCAACTCTGGAGACTAAGGCAGGAGGATCACAAATTTGGGGCCAGGCTCATAATCATTTTTTTATTTCATTATCTAGCTTTTATTATTTTATTCTTATTTAACAATCATAGATTACACATATTTTATTAAATTATTTATTTATACTAAATTATTATATATGACAACAGAATGCAATTCATTTCATTATACATAGTGAGTACAATTTTTCAAGTCACTAGTTGTATACAAAGTATTTCCACACATTTGTTTCTTCATACATGTACTTATGGTAATGATGTCTAACTCATTCCACCATCCTTCCAACCCCTATGTCCCCTCCTTTACCCTCCCTCCCCTTTGTCCTATCTAAAGTTCCTCCATTCCTTCCATGCCCCACCATTGCCATTATAAGTCAGCATCCTCATATCAAAGAAAACATTTGGCCTTTGGATTTGGAGAATTGGCTTATTTCACATAGCATTATATTATCCAACTCCATCCATTTACCTGCAAATGTCATGATTTTATTCTTTTTTAATGCTGAATAATATTCCATTGTGTATATACAACAAAGTTGGCCTATCCATTCATCTACTAAAGGGCATCTGGGTTGGTTCCACAATTTAGCTATTGTGAATTGTGGTGCTATAAACATTGATGTCAACCTCATAAGCTTAACAAGACCCCCCCTTCAGTAACTTACACAGACATTGTCTGAAAATTTAAAAAGTAAAAAAGTCTGGGGATGTATCTCAGTGGTAAAGAGTTCCAGGATTCAATACTCAGTACTGAAATAAATAAATATTGGTACTATATCTTCTAACTCTACTTCATTCTTTACAACATCTAGGAGCCCATAAATATTTACCAGCTGTGTTAATTGCATATAGAATAGATCCATAAAATAAACAAATAATTAATGTGGAGAAATAGTGTCCATATTTAAAGCATTTTTCTTCTTAACATAAAGTTTCAAAAAATTGTTTTTATTAAATATGAGTGGATCTAATTCAAAGCTCAGTGAACTTAATACAAACCACATTTTAAAATTAGGAAAACATGATATTGCTAAAAGTTTATATAAATTAAATTAGCTGATAAAACCTTTGCTTTATTTATTCAGATAGAATAGAATTAAAGCAGTTATTTAGATTGTGCTGGAAAACATATGGCTGAGATTGTTTTATCCACATAAAGAGGAAGGGTCTTATTCTCCCTTAACTTCAGATTCATATTCAAAATTATAAAAGATTATTTCAGGTCATTTCAGCATTCTGAATAATTAGTTCAGGTTCCTAAATTGAGCATGGATTTCATACCACAGGTCATTATTGTAAAGTAAGCTTTGGTTATAAATCAGTTGACTTCCTCTGTAATCTATTGAGAGTTGAAGTATTTAAGAATATGAGTGTGTTTTAAAATTTCATTAGAATACTGCTCTTCCTTCTTTTCCTCATAAATAGTGAATGCACTCAATTTTCCTCCCAATGACAGTAAATGAGCAAGAAATAATTTTTATTGCAAAATGTAAATCTGTTCTATATCTTTGCCATTTCTAGAAGAGTGAGATAAAATTTAACTATGATTGAAGGTTGTCTGAATTATATCCAGCATCCTTAATGATGAGATTTCTCTCATTCCCCTCCCTGGAAAAATTTGGATGTCTGTGAAGAAGAAATAACTTGAGAGAGCAGTGAATTATTTGGGCAGATTTTCAAAAAGGAATCTGCTGAGAGACTGTAGTAGATACCATTAGGATTTTGAAAAATCCAAGTTGGCTAAGTGGTTGAAAAAATTTAAAGATCACAAAAGTAACTAGGAAACTGTTAAGTAACGAGAATAAGAATAAACACAAACAAATAAGAAGTGTAAAACATATATATATATATTCTGTATATTGTTTCAGATACTATCTAAACTCTCAACCACTAAGAGAAATTGATATTTGATGGGCATATTTTTGGCAAAGGCTGGGCAATTTACATCTATCCATTCATTTGTCCACTCATCATTCCATTTAACCAAGAATCCATAATGAATAAACTAAGTTATATATTGGGCACCTAAAAATCACTGCAGCAGTTTCTGATCTCAAAACATTAGCAAGCCAGAGAGACAAATGGGTATATAGTTCAAATAGAATGTAATAAGTAGAATGAAAAATGATCGTGATTTATGTGTACACAGAAATAAATATACTTCAAAAATATAAATGTGAAAGGAAAATCATATATATACTTTGAACACCTGTGGTATACCAGCTGCTATGATAATTGATTTTTTATAGTTTCTTTTAATCTCAATAACATTGCAGACAATATCATTTGCATTTTACAGTTGAGGAAACTGAAACTTAGGAAAAATAATTTAATCAGTGTTTGAGCTGAATTGTGTCCCCTGAAGCCTTCATTCCCAGTTCCTCAGAAAGTAATCTTATTTGGATATAAGATATTTACAGAAGCATTATGTTAAAAGTAGACTATTAGTTTGGTCCCTAATTCAATATGACAGATGCTCTTACAAATGGGAGAAATTTGGATGCAGATAGACAGGCACAGGACAAAAAAAGGAATTCTCAAAACATAAAAAAAATTATAGAAATAAAATAATATTCTAAAGGTAGATTCTTTGCATGTCATAGGAATAACTGATTTAAGTCAAATAAAGAATTAGTATGGAAATTTTAAAATGTGGACATTTAAAAGTTTAAAGACCAAAATGAAACTAGAGAATTCTTAATAGTAACGCATGAATATGTTGGAGATATAGACGGTTCAGTACCAGACCACTGCAATTAAGTGAATATCACAAAAAGCAAAGTTTTTTGGTACACTTTCTCTACACTCTAGCCTACTAAGTGTGTAATATCAATATTGTTATGGTTAGATGTGGTGTTCCCCAAAATCTCACATGTGAAATAATGAAAGAAGATTTGGAGGAGAAAAGATTGGGTTATATCCTTAACATAATCATCAAATTAAACCCTGATGGGATTAGCGAGTGGTAACTGGAGGCAGGTGGGGTGTGGCTCCAGGAGAGGTTTTTGGGGAGTGGGGACATGAGGTATACATTCTGTATGTGGAGTTGTTCTCTCTCTGCTTTCTGATCATCATATGAGCGCCATCCTTCCACCACACTCTTCTGCCATAATGTCCTGACTGACCTTGAGCCACGAGGATTGGAGCTCTGAGGAATCCCTGTCTGTGGATTGAGACCTCTGAAGCCATGAGCCCCCCAATAAACTTTTCCCCCTCTACAGTTGTTCTGGTCAGATCTTTTAGTCACAGCAGAAAAAAAAAAACTGACGAAAACAAGTATAATTAAAAAGCCATGCATATGGTTTAAGTAGAAAATGCTTTGTCACTAAAAATGCTAATGACCATTTAAGCTTTCAGTGAATCATAATATTTTGCTGATGGAGGATCTTGCCTTGATGTTGATGTCTCCTAACTGATCAGGGTGATGATTGCTGAAGCTTGATATGGCTGTGGGAATTCAAAACAAAACAATAATAAAGTTTGCAACATAGATTGACTCTCCCTCTTACAAAATATTTCTCTATAGGAAACAATGTTATTTACCCACAGTAGAACTTCAAAATTAAAGAAAAGCTTCCCAAATGGTTGTTGCTTTATCAATTTTGTTTATGTAATATTATAAGTTCACCAATATTGCCAGCATCTTCCCCTGGAATAGATTTCATCTCAAGAAACCCCTTTCTTTACTCATCTGGAAGAAGCACTTTCTCATTCATCCATCAGCTTTATTGCGAGATTGCAGCAGTTCCATCACATTTTCGGCTCCTCTTCCAGTCCTCTAGCTATTGCCATATACATTTCCCACTGAAATCTTGAATCCCTCAAAATTGTCCATGAGGGCTGAATTCAGCTTCTTCCAAATCCTGTTAATGTTGATATTTTTACCTGTTCCTGTGAATCAAAATGATTTAACAGCATCTAGGATGGTGAATCATTTCCAGAAGTTTTCAGTTTACTTTGCTTAGATCTATCAGAGGAATGGAAGGTATAATTTCAGAATGTTGTTTGATAAAGGTAAGATTTTAAGGTTGAAATTGCTCCTTAATCTGTGGGTAGTAGATTGGATGTTGCACTTGTATAAACACATTAATCTTGTTGTACCTCCTCATCAGAGCTCTTGAGGGATCAGGCACAATGTTAATAAGCAGATGTACTTTGAAAAGTAGTTTACTTTCTGAATAGGATATTGCAACAGTGAACTTTAGTCAGTAAACCATGTGTTGAACAGAGGGACTGTCATCCAGGTTATGCTATTTCATGTATAAAGAACAAGAAGAGTCAATTTAGTATAATACTTAGGACTTTTGGAATGGTAAAGTGAGCATTGATATCAAAGTCACCAACTGCAGTAGTCCCTCACAAGAGACTAAGCCTATACTTTGAAGCTTGGACGCCAGAAATTGACTTCTCTCTAGCTGTGAAAGTCCTAGATATCTTACTTCTTCTTATAATATAAAGCCATTTCATCTACATTGAAAATCTATTGTTTAATGTAGCCACTTTCATAACTCATCTTAGTTAGATCTTCTGGATGACTACTGCAGCTTCCACATCAACACTTATTGCTTCACCTGCACCTTTATCTAATGGAGATGGAGTCTTCCCTTAAATCTCTTGAACCAACCTCTGTCAGGTTCAACATTTTCTTCAGCAGCTTCCTTATCTCTTTTAGTCCTTTAGAATTAAAACACTAAAGTTTTGCTCTAGATTAGGTATTGGCTGAATGAAATGTTGTGGCTGGTTTGATCTTCTATCCACAACACTAACCTTTTTTCTGCCTCAGCAATAAGATTGTTTTGCTTTCTAACCATTTATGTGTTCACTGGTGTAGCAATTTTAATACTTTAAAGGGTTTTCCTTTGTATTGACATCTTGGTTAGCTCTGTAAAGGCCTAGCTTATAGCTTATCTCAGCTTTCAAAATACCTTCTTCACTAAACTAATCATGTCCAGTTTTTTATTTAAAATGAGAGACACACAACTTTTCCTTTCACTTGACTAATGCGAGGCCACCGCATAGTTGTTAATGAGCCTAATTTCACTATTACTGTTTCTCAAGCAATAGGGAAACCCAAGAAGAGGGAGAAAAACAGGATTGAACAGCTGGGTGGTGGAGCAATTAGAGCACAGACAACATTTAACAATTGACTTTTCTGTGTTATATGGGCATGGTTTATGGGACCTGCAAATGATTAAGAAAATAGCAAAGATCACTGATCACAAGTCACTATAAACATAAAATAAATTAAAAAGTTTGAATCATTGTGAGAACCACCAAAATGTGGATATACAAAGTAAGCACAGGCTATTGGAAAATGCTGCTCATAGACTTGCTCAATATGATGTTGCCATAAACATTCAATTTGAAAAAAAAAAACCACGGTATCTTAGTCTAAGTGCAGTGAAGTGTGATAAAATTAAGTATGTGTGTAATAAACACAATGCCAAGTATTCATCACAAATTCAATGTCAACTGCATTTTTTAAATCCTTAGAAATCCACATTTCCTGGTATTTAAAAATATAATGAATAAACTACATTTTTATTTTACATGGATATTAGAAGTTAGATAAAAGGCAGAGTTCACTTCATCAATTCTGATTTTTTAAATAGTTATGATGAATTTCTAAGAACTAGTCCAAATAGCTCTAAGCAAAGTTTTATGTTAATAATTTTTATGACATTTGATTCATTCTTGAGTAGGATAGAATGTGAATTTAAAATAAAAAAATACTTTGTAGCTTTCACAGAACAGTAAGTATTCTTATTTTTTTTCCTGTTTTGTATTTCACAAATCCTGGAAGGTCTATTAGAAACTCTAATAAAGCTAAAACTTATGAGAGCAAAGCAAGTTAAAAGTATTTACATGAGAATTGGAAAAAAATCCAAAAGGACAGGATCACACAGGCTTCCATTCTTTGATACTGAAGTCTCCCAGCAACAACTAAATTTTTGTGTCTGGAGAATTTCTGCTTTTCCAAGTCGGGGAGAATTCACTATGCTTGCTGGCTTGCTATTCAATATAACCCAAACCAATTCACTTTGGGCTTTAAATTTCCAACTTCTTTGATAGATTGCTATGTACGTTGAAAACATTTATCTTCTGCCAGGTAACTTCGTTCAGATATTACATTCATTAAACAAACACATCTCTTGTTGATAACCATACTTGAAGAAACCAAGGTGATATATAGATAGATAGATAGATATAGATATATAGATAGATATAGATATATAGATATATAAATATAGATTTGGAGTAGATTAGAAAAATAACATTTTTAGAAATGATGATGAACATCTTTTTGTGTCATGGTTTACAATTCTTATATCTGCTTTGGTAAAACATTGATTAAATTGTTTTGCCTATTTTTTAAAGATCAATTTATTATTTTTCTTATTGTTGAATCTTGAGTGTAAAATCCATATTCCAGTTCAAGTCCTATGGCAAATTTAAAACTAAAAAATAACTTTTCTCTGATCTGCTACTTGCCTTCAAATTCTGAAAATATCTTTCACAAAACAAAAGTGTTAACTTTGATGAAGTCCTATAAATTATTGTTGTTTTCATTTTATGAATCATGCCTTGATATGACATCAAATAATTATTTTTCTGCCAATGGTCAGAAAATTGTAAGATTTACAATTTTAGGTATTATACTTACATCTATGACAATTCTTATTAACTGATGAGTTTTGGGTAGAGGCCCATTTGTTTGCCTATTGGATGCCCACTTGTTTCAGCAAAATTTGTTAAATTTCAACCATCTCTTATTTAAGTTGCCATTGTACCTATGTAAAATATCAATTTACTATTTCTCTATGTATCTACTTCTTGGCTAAATTTTCTCTTCTCTTGGCTTATGTGTCTGAGCTTTCACCAGTGCTCTTTTGATTAATGTAAATGTTTAACAAACCTCGAAATCAGGCCACATGAGTTCTCCATAGTCTTATTCTTCCTCTTTTATGGTTTTGATTATTGTGGTTCTTCTGCCTTTCCATATAAATTTTAGAGTCAATTTGTCACTATCCCTAAAACTTTTCCTGGGATTTTGATTGAAATTGTGAAGAATCTAAAATTTGGGGAAAATTAAATCAACCATATTGAATTTTCTTATCTATGAATAGTATATAATCTAGACATTCACTTAGATTTTACTGAATTATTTCAACCATGTTCTATAATTTTTAGTATACAAAACCCAGCATTATTTTGTTAGGTTATATTTTATACAATCATTTATTTCATGTTATTATAAGTGCTACTGTTATTTAATCTTTGAAATCTATTTATACAATTCTAATTCTTAAGTGTAAGAATGCTTTTGTATAATGATGCTGGTAGGGGGATCTCAGTAAACACACTTATTAATTCTATGACCTTTTTTTGTAGATTCCTTGGGATATTTTACTAATTAAATTGCCCATGGAAAGGGACTATATTATTTTTAATTTCCAATCAGGTTTTATCTTGCTTCTTTTTCCTATTGATTACACAGGTTAGAACTTTCCAATGTAATGTTGAATCAGAGTGACGAGAGAGGACACAATTTTCTTTGTGCCTAACTTAGAAGGAATACATTATCTTTCACATGGTGCCTAGTGAATATGTCCATTTCATCTGCTTTCAAGGGTGTGGTCATAATTATTTGCAATATTTCCTTAAAATGTTTTTTCATGGTGCATTAAGGTAGTATAATGATGGTCCTCTTTCCCTCATGACATTGATAATACCTGCCTTTATATCTTAATCAGTCTGGCCAGTGGTCCAGCTTTTGATGTAAATATTGTTCTTAATTGGTTTTCTGTTTTGTATTTTATCCTTTTCTGTTATGTATATTATTTTCTCCCTTCTGCTTGCTTTTGTGTTTCATTTTCTTTCTTATTTTTTTTAAGATTAAAGCTAAGACTGTTTATTTAAGACCCCTCTTTTCAAATTTAAGCTTTCAACATTATCAATTCATTTCCAAGCCCTGGTTACTGCATACCATAATTTTATGTTTTCCATTTAATTTTCCTTTTATACAAACTATTTTTTAATTTCCACTAACAATCTCCATAGTTTACTTAGAAAAGTGTTTTTTAATATCCAAATGTTTGGAGATTTTTTCATATGTCATTTGGTTGATATATACTTAAACTCAATTATTTCACAGAACATATTTTACATGATTTATATTCTTCCAAATATGCTAAAGTTTGTGTTGTGTATTATCATCCATCTTGTGAATGATTTCAGTGATGATGAAAAGCAGGTGTATTCTGCTCTGGTTGAATGGCATGTTTTAAATTGTCAATGAGGTCAAATTGGTTGAAAGTTTTCCTCAAGTACTGTATCCCCTGGCTGATTTCCTGTCTACTTATTCTATAGATGGGAGATGATTATTAAAAATCTCCTGTTATGATGGCAAATTTTTCTTTTCTTTCATGCAGTTCTATGAGCTTTCCCTTCATGTTTTGAATCTGTCTTAGGGATAAACTCAGGTAGAATTGGTATTTTTAATGAATTCTCTTATGATGAAGCCTGATAATTTTTTTAATTGGAATATACATACTTTGATATTAATGCAGTCACTATAGCTTTATTTTGATTAGTATTTACATCTTTTCCCTCTTTTTATTTGTGTTCTATTTATGTTATTTCACAGTAGGATCCTTATTGTAGAGATTATTTTTTCAATGCAATCTTGAAATCTCTTGTCTTTTAAATGGTGTATTTGCCCATTTAATGTAATTAATATGTAATTAATGAAGTGATCATTTTACACATATCATTATGTTATTGTCTTTCTCTTCATTCCCAGATGTTGTTGTTATCATTATCCCTATGTTTCCCCTTTCTAGATGTTTTTCTGCATTATGATTTTTTAGTATTCAGTTTCAACATATGTGTTGAATTGTATTGTTATTTTACATTATTTTAAAAGTCAATCCTATGTATATCTTTTGTAGTGTATTTATAATAACAATACATCATTTTAAGTAAAATGTAGACCCTTATAGCCATATGTATTTCCTTACTCTCCTGCTTGCATGTTTCAGTTTTAATGCATACTAAATTTACTTATATTGAAAACTCCATCAGATAATAACATATATTTTACCTATCCATCCACACATCTGCCTACTTCACCCTTGAAGAGAGAAAAAGACAAACTAATGTTACATTTAGTCAGATATTTAGCATTCTTCTTGATTTTTATTCATTCCTGAAGTTCCAAAATTCTCTTACAGATTTCCCATTAACCTGAGAACTTTCTTTAGCATTTCTTCTGGCCACAGGGCTATTTGCAATTAATTCTCCTAATTTTAATTTATCTGATGATACTTTTATTTCATTTTCATTCTGAAATATGTATCCCCTAAATTCTTGAAATACTTGAAAGGTATTTCAAGTGAATGGAAGAAGACAGAGAGATGAAAGAGAATAAGGTCATTGTTTTATTTATGTTAATGGTGTCTAATCTATCTTGATTTGGAGTAAAATAATCCCATGCTATGACAGTACACTGAGCTGAAAACACAACTCCAAGGCAAGTTATAGGGTCAGGTTGAGTATGTGTTGAGTAATTGACCTAAAACTAATTATCTCAAGATCCTATCCCCTCTGAGCCACCTGCCATTTATTTTCATAGTGATCATTTAGAAGAAAGAGAGATTTTTATTTGCAGGTTTTTTTTTTGACATATGTCATATTTTTATCTAGTTTTTTGTAAAATGCATAATTAAAACCATGTGATACACATATAAAATTATAATTAAAACACAATTTTAAAACATAAAGAGGTTTTTTAGTTTTAAATGCATAATCTTCTATAAGAATATGCCAAAGTGAATTAACCATTCCCTTAAATGTGCATGAATGTGTATATGTGTATACATATGTATATGAGTGATAAGATTTTAATTTACATTGTGATAACAATGCCTTCTTCTTTTAATTTTGTCATTTTTAATAAGAACTTTATTATTTGTAATAATAAGATTAATCAATAACTTATACTGGTTACTTTTAAGAAAATAAAAACAATTAAAAAAAAAAGATATAGAGGTCTGCAGGGCTGGGGTTGTGGCTCAGTGGTAGAGCGAGCAGGCATGAAGCACAGGGTTCGATCCTCAGCACCACATAAAAGTAAAATAAAGATATTGTGTCCACCTACAACTAAAAAATAAATATTAAAAAAAAGAAAAAAAAGAGAATGCCCAGTGCAGGGTTTTTTGAATCTTCATGGCCTTAAAATTCCTATGGATGGAATTTATGACTTTCATTTTTACATTCACTGAATTCTGAAGTAAATGTAGCAGTTCCTCCAATTATTAATACAATCAAAAAATCACAAATAATAACAGAAATTTTGACTTTTTCACAAAAAGTATTCAAAGATATTATCATATAATATTATAACTACTGCAGATATCTTGAAATATTGTTTTTATTACTATCAAACACATGAGCATTTAGTAAGCCTGTTACTATCTCTTCATATTTAGGGGCTTAATGAAGAATGCATGCAGCAATATATCTAGAATTTGTTTTAAAATTATTAATCTCAATATATTATATAAGTAAAATATATAAGTATAATTATATATAGATATAGTTACATGTATTTGATTTCATACTTTTAAAATAAAATTATTCCAAAATTTTTAAGTTTTATCAAACCGCCAAATAAATCCATGACAAAAATGATTGAGAACTCCTATGAAATGTAAAGTGAATTCTTCCATTGTCCTTCCCTATTTTAATGTTCTAAAGAATCTCTCTGTCCTGCATTAAGCCTTTACATATTAGAGTAAGAGATCATCTTTAATGCAGTCTTTAGTATTAAATCTGTGTAATAGCATTCTTTTCCTATAAAGATAGGATTGATTTGCTTAAAATATTTTACAGTATCCATTTTATTTTCATTAATATTTATAATGTAATTAATATATGAAATTATTTTGACCTATTCTTAAAGATTCCTCATTTAAAATGTAAAAGTCTTAAAGGAGAAAAAGTTTCCATTTTGCCTCATATTATTATGCATTTATAATTAGAAGATTCACCAATAAAATAAAAATTTTAAATCATCTATGATTTTCATTACTCCCCTCTATTTTAATTATTGGATGTACATCATCACTTTCTGTTAGTGCATGTTTCTGGTATCTTAAGACACTTTTCTTCTTTGGCTATTAATTTGATTTCTCATTACTTTTTGCATATATGATAATATGATATCTTCCAGAACATGTAGCTCTCATTAGTCTTACAAAGATTTCCAGGAATACCTTGACAATCCTAAATAATCTCTTTTTTTCTGCATCTCTCATTTTTTCTTCTAAAAGAAATATAGATTTTCTTAGTAGAAAAATAATAGTTGGATTTATAAGTTTCTGTGTGATATAATGGAATGAATGCTTGAGAACTGACAACATTTCTTTTCCTAACTTTTATTGCTTTGATGATAATTAACAAGTTACTAAAGTCTTCTGAACTTCATTTTCTTCATTTTTATGTAGGGTATATTCTTCTGTAACATGTTCCTTTATTGTTATTATCTTAAATACAACATAATTTAACAGTTAATTAAAATGCCATTGAAGTTATTTAATTCAAAATTAGAGCCATTAGTTTAGCATCCATAAGTTTGTTTTTAGTAAACAGTATTTTGTATATCCTTGGAGGGTGAAAATATCACATAGATAAAAGCTGCTCCAGTATGATAATACCTCCCTTACTAGTGTAGATTTGCTTGATTTGGATTGGAATTTACACTCACGAATACTCTTGACCTATTCTTCCCCTTACCTTGGCACTCTGCAGTTGGATCTAAGCCCCACTGCTCCATTGAGAAGACTCTGCTTCAAGTCAGTTACCACCTTGGTCCTGAGCCATCTTTCTTTTCATGAGGCATTTAATGCCAGACACACCCTTCAACCTGAAGTTTTTTCCTTTTATAGATTCATGTCAAAGACCATTTGTGGGTCTCTAAAATCTAGTGATGATGCTCTCTCATTCAGTAGGCATCACAGGCTCATAGATAACCACTTAAGCTTTGGTAGTAGAACTGAGAAGGGTGTTTAATTTCTGCTTCAGTTTTCTTATCTGGGAAATGGGAAAAATTGATAGCTACATCACTAGGTTGTTTCTAGGATTCATTGAGACTATGTGTATAAAAATGACTAGTGTCTAATTTTCAATAATGTTAGATATTATCAATATGTTTACTGGAAATATTATTCTACACTAATTATCATTTGTAATAAACCTTTATGCCCTTTAATCATTTGTTTCTCTCTGAGCAAAACTCTGACATAAGCTCTCTACTCTTCTTTTTCTCCAGTTTCAAGAATTTACTTCTTATCGCCATATAAAAACCATATCATTCCCTCTGGCCCAGACCTCTCATGAAAACTCCAACATTAGATTTACATTTGAATGGAAAACATCTTTATATGGATTCCTTTTGCTAACCATGTGTCCACAGTGAAACACATCATCTTCCCTGCCAAACACCAGTTCCATTGCCCAACTATCCCATCTGTTAGTTGGTCTGTCAAACTGGAAACCATGGAATCATCCTGCCCTCGTTCTTTTGGTATATTACCTAACCCTAGATAACATAGGATGATGAATGTCATGTTTCCTTCTTGGAAACTCTTCTGTATTTCTGCCATCTGTGTCCTATTTAAAGATCTTGGTTACTAGGGGTATAACTCAGTGATAAAGTGATTGTCCAACAACTCTAGCACTGCAAAAAGAAAGAAAGGGGAAAAAAGTTCTTGTCATCTCACAAATTTTTTTTCTCAGTAGCTTCTCATGGGATATCTGTCTCTCCGTTCTTTCTTCCATTCATCCTTACAAATATCTGCCAGAAATAGTTTCTTTTTGATTTTGTGTTTGTTTGTTTGCTTGTTTTTTGTAGCTCTAGAAGTCAAACCCAGGACCTTGTGCATGCTAGCAAGTTCTCTACCACTAAGCCATATCGCCAGACCTAGAATACCATTTTTCAAATTAAGTACTATTGGTACTCTGTAGTTTACTTGTTACTGTTTTTTTTTTTTCCCTGCCTTATCACTAGCTTTCACTGCCTGTGTTTGAAAGCTCTCTGCATTTTAGTGCTTTCCCCCACTGCTCACCACATGGTCCTATGATTTCAAAAACTAAAAGTAACCACAACTGTAGTTCATATTCATTTTCCCTTCCCTCCACCTATGTAAAATTTCTGTACCAAAACTTACCTACTAAAGCATTTCTTCTTTTCTGTGTTTTGTGGCCTAACTTGTTCTAACTTCCTTATGGAAATATTTCCTATCTTGGTTCATCCACAGAGTAACAGGACACTGTCATTGTAAATGATAGAAACCAAAATCAAAAACAAAGGGAAATTTCTTTACTCATGAATGCTAGCATGCAGGGTGTACAGATAAAAATGCAGCCCTGTTCCAGAGTGACAGATCCAGTGCCTTCACCTCATACTTCTCCTTCTCAGGCGACACCATTTCTCTCGTCACTTCAGCAAGAGTCTAGGACTACCGCGGATGGCCGTGCTTGGCTCACATTTTTACAGAGAATAGATAGAAATTCCAGAGAATAAAATAATTCTCTAAATTTCTTTGAATTTGAAAACCCAAGCAAAAAAACCTGATGAGCAGCTTAAGTAACGTCTCTTCCTTTAAAGTCAACCACTGAGGCCAGGGGGTGAAGAACTCTAAGTATATAAATTTACACCTCATTAAGTATAAATCATTGTGTATTACACTTTTAAAATATCAACATTTTACAATTTGTTAATTGTACTCAACGAATAAATAAAGAGGCAGAGATGTGTATTGCCAGAGAATGGAGTTATACACAAACCCCACAGATGGATTTTGCAGAAACTAGATAGGTACTATGTTTGCATCAATAAGGATGAATGAGTTCCTTGTTTTTTAACCTTTGGGTACTGATCTTATAGGTGCTCTACATCACCAGCCCTTTTTATTTATTTATTTTTATGGGATTTCTAAGTGTTTTTTATAATTAATTTTTAAAAATTTATGACAGTGGAATGCTTTACAATTCATATTACATATATAGAACACAATTTATTTATATCTCTGGTTGTATACAACTTATATTCACACAAATTTTGTGTCTTGATAGATGTACTTTGGATGATGATGACCATCACATTTCACCATCATTTCAAACCCCATGCTCCCTCCCTTACCCTCCCACCCCTCTACCCTATCTAGAGTTGGTCTATTCCTCCCATGCTCCCCCTCCCTACCCCACTATGAATCTTTTTCTTTTGAGATAGCATATTGTTACATTTCTGAGGCCAGCCCCAAACTTGCAATCCTCCTATCCCCGGGCCTTAGCCCTCAGCACAGCTGAGATTACAGGTGTGTGCCATCATGCCTAGAAAGAATGAGTTTTTATTAAACTTAAAGCATAATTATGGTCATTTCCTTTCTTCATAGCTGACCTACAATTCCATGAGCTCATGATCCAACATGGTCTCAAATCCATGGAATCTTCCTAAAGCTGATTCGCCCTTCTCAGTTCAAAGTTAAGAACAGATAGGACTGTTTAGAAATTTCTCACAAGTGCCTCCTGGAGGCTTGGTATCAAAGATATCTTTTTTTTTTTTTTTTTTTTTTTTAAGAGAGAGTGAGAGAGGGGAGAGAGAGAGAGAGAGAGAGAGAGAGAGAGAGAGCGAGAGAGAGAGAGAGAGAGAGAGAGAATTTTTTTTTAATATTTATTTTTTAGTTCTTGGCGGACACTACATCTTTGTTGGTATGTGGTGCTGAGAATCGAACCCGGGCCGCACGCATGCCAGGCGAGCGCGCTACCGCTTGAGCCACATCCCCAGCCCCGTATCAAAGATATCTTGAGTTAAAGTGAGAAAGTAAACCACCTTGGCAGCTTCTGTACGCTTCAGAGAATAACTTGCTATCCTGTGTATTAGGTAATCCCAAATGGTTTACTACATTCCAGCATCCCAAAGGTAATATTAACGAATTACAGAGTGGAGAAACAGCATGCGTTAGTGCAACAGAGTGAAAAGCCAACATGTTGGTACTGTCCTGGGATTTTATCAGTAGCAAAACGAGGACAAGAGAATTGGACCATGAGTGATTTTATTAAAACACTGGGTGAATCCAATCAAGATTTAGCCATTAAGATCCCTGATGACAGAGGATATGCCTGTTCTAATTTGCTTTATGCAGTGCCTACATGGGCAACAGGGGTAGGGATCATGTCTTTAAGAAACACTGAAATGGTGTTACTGTGCAGCAGCTCAACTGAATACTCAGTTCACCACCTTATCTAATGAGCAGTGTTAGTTTAAAATTCTGGGGAGAAGGCTGGCAGCAGTGGAACAAACATTTGCCAGGTATCTAACTGCAGATATGAATTGGGAGCCATAGGTGTTAGCTGGAGCCTTGATAGATGCAACAACATAAAGAAGGTTTCTATTAAGAGGAATGGGTCATAGATAGTCACAGTGAACACCAACATCTAAGAATTTTATAGAAAAATAAACTATGTGTGTAAGAACAGTGACCCTTGCTGAGCCCTTTTCCTAATGTGTCAGGCTCTATTCTAAGCATTTCCCATTCAAAATCAAATTGATCCTTATATTCACCTTATCAACATTTGATAATTGGAGATGCAAGTATCAACTTCACTATATATATCACAAATGCCAATGCCCTTTCCAAAAATTATCATCCTTCTAACTACAAAATTATGTTAGTTTCATATTGCCTAAGGATTTGAGAATCTTTTGTGACTGGAAGCTTTGGTCACCCACAGAGGATCACAGTTGTTGGGTTGAGCAGCCACAACAAAGAACCACAAACAGTTGACTTAAATGATAGAAATTTGTTCCTCACATTTCTAGTACATGAAAGCCCCAAATCAAGATATCAGTGGTGTTTGCTCCTCCTGAGGACCACTTTCCTTGGCTTGTAGATTGTTGTCTACTCCCCTGTCTTTACGTTTTTGTATTTTTTAAAATTAATTTTGATGAATGTCTGTACATTGGTTGGGATGTACTTAAAGGTACTGAATCTGGAATCCATGGAAACTACCCAAGATTAAGAAACGTGTGATCTGCGTCAGACTTTCTCCACCCACTCACTTCTTTTTCTCACATTAAGTGAGAATTTTAGTGGCATTTATGAGTATATGAAACTTGTAGTCAAGACACCAGTGCTTATCATTGGGACTCCTTCCAGAGGAAAGCTAAACTCAAAATTCTTTTGGCCCCAGGCCAGGGTCTATTTCCTTTGCTTTAGAACAGATTCTCCTGGGCAATTTTTTGTTAATTAAAAAAAATAAATAAACACTGGAGTTATACATATCTCCAAATGCACAGGGTTTCCAGTGATTATCAGCAAACACTTTAAAATCCTTTTGATATTTATTTAGTGAGTTTTGTTCTCCCTTGACTTTATACATATGGAAAAAAATATATCACTTGATTGCTATTGTTGAGATCTTTATTCAAATTGGCATGAGTACATTACAAATAACATAAACTAAGCAGTTCTTGAAAAGGCTGAAATAACTCAAAAGAACAAATAATGCTTGACATAAACTCTGGCAAATCCTGGTAGAGCATATGAATAAACAATGAGTAGTGAGATAAATCGCAAGGTAGTGCCCTTCATTGGAGAATCTTTTTCATGTTACCATAGCCACATTATTAGATATCCTTCCAATAAAGTCTGTACTAAGTAGAATATCTGATTCCCTAAATACAAGATAAACTTAGCTTAGGAATTATTCACTACATTCAGAAGGTGTTGAGAAATGGAAACTAGAATTTGAAGCAAGAACATGTAGAAGAAATGAGAATAAATCAGGCTAAAATATTCCTTGTCAGTATTACAATATAATAAAAGGACCTAGGAGAGAAAATATAAGATCTCATTCTAAGAATTTTTAGAATACATATCAATCATATTTGAGAAGACAAATTCACAAAAAATGCTAAATGATTTCTCAAAGTCCATGTAAATAATAAGTCAGAAGGACTCAATTAAAGCACTGTCAACTCACTCTATCCAAGTGCTTGTGACTGAGTTTTGCTCTTCATCATAGCATATTTTATCTTAGCCTAGCTTAGTCCTTTTAATCACAATTAATCCTGAGTAGGTTCAATACCAGAACTGCTATACAGAGCTATCTATAGTAGATGCTTAATAGTATTTTGCTAATGAAAATTTGAGGTTCATTTTCTAAAAATTAATTTACTCAAAATATGCTTAGGCTTTCTAGACTCTTGAGATAAACTAGTAATTAAGAGGTAACCCCTTTTATAATTAGCTCACAGTCTCTAAGGGAGTCAAATCAATAATTACAACATAACATGAAAATCCTAGAATATTAGAGTGGGGTGGGCATGATAAAATAGTAGAAGATACCTGTTTAAAAATGAAAAACTGTAGAATTATTTTTTTTAAAGAGAGAGAGAGAGAGAGAGAGAGAGAGAGAGAGAATTTTTTTTTAATATTTATTTTTTTAGTTCTCGGCGGACACAAAATCTTTGTTGGTATGTGGTGCTGAGGATCGAACCCGGGTCGCACGCATGACAGGCGAGCGCGCTACCGCTTGAGCCACATCCCCAGCCCCAAAACTGTAGAATTATATCCCCTTCAGCTGAATCTTAAAGGATGCATAGGGATTCACTGAATAGAAGATTATCTTAGAATAAAGAGATTGTGCAAAATTTAGAGATGTACAAAAGCATGGTGTATTTGTTGATCTGTGCACTATCTGGCAGGGCTGGAAGATGACTGTCATAAGGAAAAGGCAGCAGTAAGACAGGAGGAAAAAGTTTAGGCATTGGAGCATAAGAAGCCCTACATTCTATAAACTCGTCAAGGAGTTTAGTTTTTACCCTGAGAGAACAGGATGTAAACCCCCACTTCGTATAAAATAGTACATTGGTAAAAATCTAATGCTAGTCCTATGTACAGTTCAAGAAAGTTGAAAATAAACAGGTGGGATTAATTTAAAGATTACGTTTTTAACAGTATATCCAAAATTTTATCATTTAAACATGTAGTCCACATGATAAAATATTAGTGAAATACCTTGTATTTTTCTACTAAGAAAATGCTAAGTCTTTAAAATCAATTTTGTGTTTTACACTCACATAATCACTCAACTTAAAAACTAGCCAAATGACAGATACTTAGAGCCGCATGTAGCCAGAGGCTACCATGTTAGACAGGACAGATCAAAACTCTAGATGAGAAATACCAAGACCATAATGCAAGAATATAGCATGGTTACTCATCTTAAATGAATCTCAGAATTTGATAGCAACAGGAGCATAGACTTTGCACTTCATTTCAACTCTTTCTACTCTTTTTGAATCCACACTGAGTCCTTCCTCTCAGTATTGTGTCCTTTCAGAGGGAATCTGGCAAGCACAGGACCCAGACAGTGCAAATTTAAACTAGAGTACAGGGTGGCAGGCCAGGGAGTTGCTGTCAAAGAAGCTACTTCATTTCAGCAAAGGCTGTCAAGCATGAACAACTTTGGCTGCGCTGCAGAGGATTTTCTGTCTTCAGTGGTATGGGAGAATTTCTGCATTGTCATTAGATCCTGTTAGAATCAAGGATCAGAGGTGACTAGCGAGCTAAAACAGAGGCAAATGAATAACTTGCCAGCCCACTCTGCCCATTGACACACAGTTCCATATAGATGCTGTCCTTTCTCTGCAAATGGAATCACTGTTAATGAGATGGGCACTGCAGGCGTCAGCTGTGAAGCTGACAACTTAGGGAGAAAGCAGAAAGAAGTAGAATTCTTGAGAGTTAGAGTGGGAATCTAGGTCATAGTTTCTGTCTCAACTTTTATTTTCTTCTGGGAAGAATAGCCAGAGAAAGAAATGAGTCAAAGACTGCAGTATTTTTATGAAAATGAGAAAGTTTTCTTTTTTAATTTTGCAAATCTCAATTTAAGCTATATTACCAAATAATAAAAAACTTAAAATCCTACAGAATTTTTTATATCAGAATCAATTTCTTTTCCTTTTCCCTGTTCTCCTCTGAGATTCCTTGTCCCCGGCAATGATGCTGTTATGAAAATAATACAAGATTGGTGGTATGTCTCTTTCCAAGAGCCCCTTCTTATTTTATAGGCCTTTATCTAAAGAAACACCATAATTAAGCATAACATATTTTAAAGAAAACCCTTGAGATTCAAACACCAATTCTCAGAAATGGAATGGGTTGGATCAGTTAGGAATAAACCATATGTTTTTAACCTATCTAGAAGTTTGGAGGGGGAAAACTCTTGTTAAATAATGCATAGTTTGCTGAGATGTGTTCAATTCAATAGTATCTGAAATTAGTTTCAAAGAAAGCAGTGGTGGGTAGAAGAAGTGTCTTTGGATAAACCACTGAGCTAAGCTGAGCAATCCTTTCCATATTGGCTTAAGAGTAGCAATACACTGTAGGAAGATAGCATGGGCTTTGAAATTTGATGAATAGTGTTTGAAATTCCATCCCTTCCATTGCCTCTCTGTAAATACTTTGGCAAATTCTTTCAGCATTCCCAACTTATTTACAAATGTGAGAAATAATATCTACCTCAGATGTTTAGTTCATTTTAATAATACAATATATTTGAAGTGACTAGTGCAGTTCTTGGTATTTATCATTAACTTCTTACCAAATAATTTGGCAAGTACTAGGTAAATATTGTTCAGGATGCACATGATAATGATGATGATGATGATGATAATGATGAAGAAAATAAAATCCACAATCTATTGAGTTCTTACTCTGAACCATGCCCTTAAGCACTTAGTACCTAAGTTTCCCCTATCTAAAAAATGAACAAAAAAACCCTTTATTTTGATTTCCATATTCTGATCTATTAACTTTTTTTTTCTTAAAGAGAGAGTGAGAAAGAGAGAGAGAATTTTTAATATTTATTTTTTAGTTCTTGGCGGACACAACATCTTTGTTGGTATGTGGTGCTGAGGATCGAACCCGGGCCCGCACGCATGCCAGGCAAGGGCGCTACCGCTTGAGCCACATCCCCAGCCCTATTAAATTTTTTTAAAAAAATACTTAGTTGTCAATGTGCCTTTATTTTATTTATTTTTATCTGGTGCTGAGAATTGAACTCAATGCCTCACATGTGCTAGACAAGTGCTCTACTACTGAGCCACAACCCAAGCCCACCACCATACTTCTTACTCTTCTTCAACCCCAAGTGTTTCAAAGAAGTCAAACATTTCAATGGTCTTTATTTTCTACTCTCATTCACACAAGCCAAAGCCTATTATTCCTTTTTGTTTGTTTGTTTTCTGATACTTGGTGTTGAATCCAGGGATATGTTTCCCACTGAGTTGCACCCCTGTCCATTTTATTTTGACACAGGGTCTCTCATAATTGCTGAGGCCTCACTCAGTATGTTGCTGCCACTAGTCTCAAACTTGAAATTCTCCTGTCTCAGCCTCCTGTGTGACTGGAATTACAGATATGTACCATTGTGCCCAGTACACAGGACTAGACTATTCTGTGTGACTTCTAGAATGTTGCCAAAATCAGCAGATATTTTCACTGTACATTTAGTATTCAACCTAGTTAGTGGAAAGGAGAAAATAAAATCATCATTGTCTCTTGGTTTCCATAAGAAAATACATTTCCTTGGTTTCTGGTGTTCTCAGAAATGGAATGGGTTGGATCAGTTAGGGATAAACCATATGTTTTTAACCTTTGTGAATATGTTGCCTTTGTGAATGTTTCCTTCTCAATTAATGTGTGAATATTTGAGTGTCTTAGTGTATAATTCAGAACTATCTTCCTCTCACACCCTTTACTTTTATCTATTACTGTTGTTATCCATATTCTGAGGATTCTGAAATAAAAATTTCTGTTCTCTGAGCCAGAATGTCCTGATTCATTTCGTACCTGACATCTCTACTTGGATATTTCACAGAAGCTTAAACAACATTTCCAAAACTTGGAATTGTCTCCAAAGCTAATTCTTTTCTGATTTGTTTCTCTCAGTTCATTCAACCCAATTATATAAACTAGAGTTACTGGAGGGAATAGTAACACTTTTGATTCCTGGTCCTACAACCCATACCAAAATGGCATTTAAACTTATTATCCTGACGTGTTGCAGTTATAACTGTCAGGTATTCTTTCATTGAATGAATGTCCTGTCCTCTGCCAATATGACTTTGTATGGTCAATTTTTACCCTTGTTCTTCAAATTAAACTTCTTTTTCTAGACTCATACCTGGTATCCTTATACCCCATATCACTTAGCAAACTACTTGTCATATACTTTTATGACAAAAATCAATAGCCCTGGTTTGTATTTTCATAAATAATATTTTATATGTGTGTGGTTAAATATCCATAGTTGTAGTTATACACATTTATAGCACATAATATAGTTCTTCACAAATATTTTTTTCTGCTGAGTTCATTATGGGAGTATTAATGAAATGTGCTGACATAATGCATTCTTAAAGAACTACCTAAAGTGAATTTGCTAAATGAGATATTTCTAGTACCAATAATAATAGCTCCAATTAAAAAAATCCTGGATGTGAGCCAATAATGCCCAGCTTCATGTGGAATACTGTATCATATGGGTCATGTTTTAGAGAAACGACAGCAGAGGGTTTGAACTAATTGGGCCATTGATGAAAACATGGAAATTTGCCAGAAAGGGTTCTCTAAGCCATAAAATTATTATAAGTCATGGAACCTTGATGACAATACATGATAGTTGATGCTAATTTTCAAAAAAGTCTTTACAAAAAATTTCCATTCTTAGCTCAGGATATGAATGGAAACCACCTAAGTCTTAGTTATTTGATCATATTTAAAAATATTCCTTGTACCATTTAACTTCTTTTTCTTCTTTCATTCAATATATACACATTAATTTGTTGTGAGGATAGAAACATCTGCCTTGAAGAACTTGTATAATACAGGAAGATAAACATGATTGCATTATAGCCTTAAAAATGCTATACTCATTGCACATATGGCCTTTATGGGTGAAAAGGTATATATTTTTAAAAATTAAGGAATATCATGTTTATAAAAGAGATCAATAAAATGAGAAGATGTTTCACTCTCAGGCATTCCTCACATTCTTCATTCCTGTCTATTTTAGTTACCCACTAGTTTAAGCCATAGCCCCTGCAATATGTTAGTTTGGGGTAATATTGCTTGATGAACATCTGACCCTGTCAAAGGGCAGAATTTAGTGACCGATTGAAGCTGCTTATGAGTATTTTTTTAGGGAAGGACCTTTTTTAGCAACTCCCATGAGAAAAAGCTTTGATTTTCTTCACTAACTGATGTCAGTAAGATGCAGCACGGCCATAGCAGCAACAAGGGATTACCATTAAATGCCTTCTAGAATGTATTTTTAAGTAATCACTTAGATGGGAATTTTAATTTCACCTTTTTGGTGAATGATAACTTGGACCAACTAAGACTAAAAGTCCTAATTTGGAAGATAGATCCCAATACTTTCTTTAAAGTGACTGTTTCCTATAATGAAGGATTTCTGAAAGAGTACTCCATATTCATTTAGTGTCTACTTGATGATCTTATTTGAACAAATATACATATCATTTCAAGATTTTTATTTGCCTTCTGTGGAGGATGTAGGAGTAAATGGAACAAAGAAAAGGTATCAGAGAAAGAAAACTTATTTGTGTCTTTTTTTATGATTCTAATTAGTCTAATTTTGAATCTTGTGATAATTTTCCCCGATACATGAGCTGTTCTAAGCTGCTTTTATACAGCATGTTGTATAAATAAAAACAATGTTAAAACAAAGGTTTTTGGAGAGATGCTAAAGACTATGAATTTCTCAATGTTTTTCTTATTTATGAATATTTTGAAAATTTTATTATTTTCATCATAATCACTATACCTCACTTCAAATTATTTATGTAATTGCCTCAGCATTAAATCAAAGCACTGAGTGGAAGGTAGTTGAAAAATGGAGATGGCTAAAAATAAATCAAAGAATAATAGATTAGTCAGATTAGTGTAAAACCAGTAATTTAGGCCCCTTGGCACGTTTCAGAAAGCACCCTTTAAACATTACTAATTGCAAAATAACTGGATTGTCCACCTGCCATCATCACAGAGGCTTCTTGTTGCTTTCAATTCTGGAAAAGGAAAAAAGTTGCAGCTGGTCCACCACTGAGTTTGGCTGGGACTCAAGCAGACCTACTCTGCTTTGCCCTTTTGCAATTTGTCCATGAAGACAGAAATATGCAAAAATCTACCCTCAGCCAGGCACCATGGCACATGCTTGTTATCCCAGCAGTTCCAGAGGAGGACCATGAATTCAAGGCAACAGCAAGGCACTAAGCAACTCAGTGAGACCCTCTCTATAAATTAAGTGCAAAATAGGGCTGGGGACATGGCCTAATGGCCAAGTTCCCCTGAGTTCAATCTCTGGTAAATGTTCCTCAGACACACACACAAAAAGAAAAACAACTATCTGTGTCTGAAGGTCACATTTGCAGCAAGGCACCTATGTCATGGTGGAGCACACACAGTTGCAGGAATCAGAAGATACATGTTCAAGGCAACACTCAGACACCTATTTGCTAGGATTGGATTTTAATTTCATCAGCTATGAGAAGAACATTATATTTACCTTTACATAGTTTTTGTAAGGAGCACTGAGCTAATATATATGAACTGAACTGACTTTTCCAAATTAAACTGTTATACCATGTAATTATTTATAAATAAATCATCTCTCTTCCAGGCATGGGAACCTGTGCAATTGAATGCCCAATGCCCATTGCTCCTTGTTCATTTGATGTCTACTTCTTCTGGTGAAGTTCTAGTTCCTAGGTCTAGTTGATTTTTAGACCAGTTACCTATTTTTACATTCTATAGCTTGACTGACTTGTAATATGCTCCTGCAAACTTCAAATCAAACTTTCTTGCCCAACTAATCTTTCAAAAATTCAGAAAATGAGCCTAATGTGATTTATAAAGCTTTAAAAAATGCTCAAAATGTATCTAAAATTGAAAGCATCTTCATGTAGGAAAGAGAAAGCAGATACCATTTGAACTTTTGAGACTTCTGAGAGCCTCAGAAGAGTGGAGGGAGCAGAACCTGTACTCTCAGCTCTCCAGGTGAAGTTCAGCCTTCATTTACTGCTCGTGCATATAAAATACAGGGTCAATGTAGACCTAACTGCCTTATCAGCTTTATCCACGGAATGAGGGTTGAATTACTTACCTCAAAATATTATTGCAGGAGTCAAATGGGATCACATCTATAAAGGTCCTGATGTGCTTTCTGTAGAGTTGATTGTAAATATTAATTTCTGTTTTTCATTAAATTTAAAAGAGAGCCATTATTCATTAACGCTTGGATTTTGGAAAGGACTTTGAATGTATTTACCACCAACTTGGCTATGGTTACATAGAATAAAACTGAAAATGTTTTTCATGAGCTTATACACTTATTTATGATAAAATAATCTAAATAAACCATCTAGGATTTTTTTTAATATTTATTTATTTATTTTTTAGTTTTCGGCGGACTCAACATCTTTGTTTGTATGTGGTGCTGAGGCTCGAACCTAGGCGGCACACATGCCAGGCAAGCGCTCTACCGCTTGAGCCACATCCCCAGCCCCAATCTGGGATTTTTAGTTAAGAGAAAACTATAAATTCTAATGGCTATTAACATAACTTAGTATATGTAATATTTTATACAATGTAATACTCTATAAAAATATTTGTATGACAACATTTTTACAATATAAAGTATAAGTATTACATGTATATACTGTGTCTTTTAACACAAAAATATTAATGAATGTGTGTTTCCATAACAGAATAACTGATGCTAGATAATGTATAAAGGAAAAAGGCTTATTTAGTTCATGATAATGGTGACTAGAAAGTCCATACATCATATTTCTGGGGTCCAGTTATAATACAACGTGGTGGGGAAACAAAAAGGGAATACACTATAACAGGAAGAGCATGTATGTCAGCAAGGTAGCAAGAGACTGGGTAAGAGCCTTTCATAACAACCAGTGGGAAAAATCTACTCCTACCAGACATTACTACTTCCAGAAGACAGGATTAATGAACTCATGAGTGTATACCTCCCCGCCAACCTTATTACCAAGCCCCTCCTCTTAAAGGTTCTACCACCTCCACATTGTCACTCTGGGACCAAACTTCTAGCATATGAATCTTTGGGTTATAAAGCATATCCAAACAAAAGCAGTTTGGTAAAATTATCATAAAGAGAAAAGCAATGAGAAGTTCAATACAATGGGGACAAAAATGTAGTGATAAACCATACATGATCTTGCAGTTGAATACAAGAATGAATCTATGGGAAATCAAATCAGTATGTTGATGAGACATCTGCTCACCTATGTTGATCACACTACTATTCACAATAACTAAGAATTGGAAAGAACACAAGTGTCCATAAACTGATGAATAAGGAAAATGCAGTATATAAAAATACATTGCATATATTCCATTATTTATAGATATAGATATAGATCATGCATGAAATGTATAATATATAATGTAATGTTTGGAAAAGACCAAACAATGCATGATAAGTTACAATTAGGAGTAAAAACTTGTTTTCTACTATTATACAGCAGAGTCACCAAGGAAAGCAATAATGACTATACAGTTCAAAAGCTAGAAGAATTTTTTAAAATTTTTCATAAATAAATCATAAAAATTTGAGGAGGTAGATATGTTTAACCTGATCTAAGCATTAAGCAATGTATAGATGTATCGAAGCATTACATGTTACCCATGTTACCCATTAGTATGCATAATATTGCTTTTTATCCATTTGCTAAGTAAATTCAATTTAAAAATGGCAAACAAATTAATAATACTTGATTATTATTTTTAAAATGAACTATTTTGAATCAAAAGGGAAGCTTAATTGCTTGTACTTTTATAATATTCTCTGTCTCAGTAAAAGTATAAAAGATCAATGAATGTATTTGTAATGTAATTTGATTTTTAACTTGTGTAAGACAAATAAGTCAGTTAAAGAATAAAACCTCAAATTCAGATTTTCAAGTTCCAAGTCCAACACCATCAAGAGACCTGCACACTCTTAACTCTTTTGCATCCTAAATGTATCCAATTAATGTGATTCTCTCATTTCATTTTCCCTTTGCTTATCTATGTTTTCACACAGGCAACTATGGTGAAAGTGGAATGGAGGCTTTCAAAGATATGTCAGCCAAGGAAGGGATTTGCATTGCCCACTCTTACAAAATCTACAGCAACGCAGGGGAGCAGAGCTTCGACAAGTTGCTGAAAAAGCTCAGAAGTCACTTGCCCAAGGCAAGGGTGGTGGCTTGCTTCTGTGAGGGCATGACAGTGAGAGGTCTGCTGATGGCTATGAGACGCCTGGGTCTTGCAGGAGAATTTCTGCTTCTGGGCAGGTGAGTAACAATGAGAAAATCCACATACAGTTAATGCCATGGCTTTGGAAGCATTCAAAGGTATCTTTTGATGCATGAGGACAGATGCTTTAGAATTTTAAGCTGTTCAGCGGAAGTAGAGCTTAAATATCATAAAGTACCAGTACTGAAGAAAATCATGGAAAATAAATAGAAAGGCCTTGTACAGATTAATAAAGATAAGAGGAATGAACACAGAGAGATGAGTCCTTACCTCCTCAAAAATATAACTAAATGAGATGGATTCTTAAGTGCCTGGGTTAATATCTTGAGAAATAAACACATATCAAACTTGTTTCTGTTCCATTTGAGGTTGATTGTGAGGACCATATAGGTTTAATATATAAAGTAGAATATTAGGATTTGGGGTTAAAAATAAGGAATTATTTAGAACTAATTTTTAAAACATTGGTAAATTAACTCAAAATTTCCATATTCCAAACATGTTTTTACCTTTTCAGATTGCCTTGTCTGCATTGTTACTAAGACACTGTTCTAAAACATTAACTTTTACAAGGATTGATATTAACATCCAGAAAATTTACTTGATTGGCACAGGTCAGACCCTTACCTGCTACTATTGCTGAATCAGTGTATTAATCAAGTTCTCCAGAGAAACAATCAAAAGTGAATGTATACACACTTTATAATATACGTATAAGGGTTTTTTGGTAAGGAATTAGGTCATGTGTTTAAGGAGGCTGTGAGTTCATAAGAACTGCAATTGGCAATCTAGAAATCTGGGAAAGCTGACATGTAGTTCAAGTCTGAGTGCAGGTTAAGGACTCCAAGAGCTGGCAGTGTTAAGTTCCAGTCTTAAAGCCACCAACCTCCAGACTCCAGAAGAACCAAAGTTTGACCCCAAATCCAAAGCCTGGGAAGGACCAATGTCCCAGCTGCTGCAGTTACACAAAAACTGTTTCCTCTTACCTAACCCCTTCCTTCTGTTGAGATTTCCAGTTGCTCAGAGGAAGCACATCCACATGAAAAAGTATACCCTCAATCTACTGATTCAAATGGTTTTAACCAAAACACTTTCACAAACACAGGGATGATAATATTTGGCCAAATATCTGAGCACCTGTGGCCCAATTGCTGCACAAAACTAACTGTTATGATACTTAAGTGAATGTGTGAATGAAACATTCATCCCTGAGATGCAGCATCATGGTTTGTCAACAATGTGTAAGTTTCTACGATTCCACACTGTTTTAAGAGGTTACCACATATCATATCATGTATTAAGAAGCAGCCACTTTAATGAATAGCAAAAGCCTTAGAAACCACTGCCTTTCTTAATATTTCTGTCCACAGTAGAAACACATCTTATTTGCTGTTGACTTTTGATGTCTTGTTAAAGAGAACATTCTTTATTTTCCAAATGTTTAACTGACCTTCTGTGGTCAAACTCAGCTCCTGCTTAAGACATTTTCTGACAGTCATTTTTTTTGTAACTAATTCTTTTCTGTCTAATCTGATTGATGAGGATATTTTGGTATGAAGTCATACCTCCTTCATAAAAATGGTATTTAGTGAGGTTTCTTTTTCATCGATGTTATACATTTTGTCTAAAATTTTCCCTAGCTGGCAGGTGAAGCACCAGTTAGTTTCATACACCCCAAGGATATACTCAGTGACAATATTCTCATTCTCAAATCCAGTGTTACCACTAGGGTTTAAACAACAGGAAAGATACTGGTTTTAAGTATTTTATGATAGCAAGTTAAGAATTCGGCAGCTCCAATCTACTGCTACTGTCAGTATTAAATGACAAGATTGGTAGTATTTACCAAAAATTGGTCTTTACTATATTTTCAATTTTCCATCTATGATTTTATTGCTGGCTATACCATAAAGTTAAAATTATATATTTAACATATTTTAAAATTTATTCTTAATATACTAATAATGGGAAATGATCTCCAAATTATTTAATTCCTGCAATGATAAATATAAAAAATATAACTTTTAGTTATATTTTTCATTCCCTTCATTGATTGGTTACATCATAGTTTACATTTACACGTGCACTAGTTCATTTCATTTTTGAATATTTTTGTTAGAAAAGTCTTCTTTACTCTGAATTTTAAAGATATGTCACTGCTATTTTCAACTCTTGGCTCATGTTCTTTTCTTTAAAAGTAGCATGTTTTACTCTTTCAGATATCTGGAAACCAGAGTATAGTTCTAAGTTCCATTCAACTTCTTTCTCAAACATTCCTGCTTACTACAACCATCTTAGAGAGACTGTATCATGGTTGTTAATGAAAATATTTTTCATAACCATTTATCAAATAGGACCAATTATCAAATGTTTTGTGCCAATTACTATGTTGAGCACTTTACATGCATCATCTCATTTAATCATTCATTTGAAAAGTATTGAGTGTCTCCCATGTGTTACACTGCTTATGTAATCAATGAATGAAACAGACAATAATTATTACTTTTATGGAGCTTGCAGGTAGGAGGTAACAAATGCTATGAAAAAATACATCCAAGAAAAATCTGCATGATGTTTCATTTTATAGAAAAAGATTCTAAAGCTCAATAAATATTAAATAATAGTGCTATGGAACAGAAAAGCAAAATTTAATAATTGTAAGAAAAAAGTTAGAACATCTACCCTCTTTCACTGTACAAATGAGAAGACTTAAACCCTCAAAATTTGGATGGCATACCTAGTCACATAATTTAAATTCCATGCCTCATAACCAAGTGATTTTCTTTTTTTGACATGTGAATTTTATTTTATTTTATTTTATTTGCTTTTATACATGTACTTTGTGGGGTTTTTTTGCATTACAATTCTTAATACACATATATACCACAATTTTTGTATCTCTGTTTGTATATAAAGTATGCCCCTGTGAGATTTTCTTTACTACCGGTCTCCTGTAGAATAGAACATGTCAGGAGTTATAATTTGATAGCAAATTCCTGGTTCCATATTAGCCCCTGTGTCTTTGAAGTAGCAATCCTAGATAACTTTAATTTAAGTAAGTATTTTAATATCAAACTTCCCTTCAAAAAATTGTCATTTTACTCTGTAACTCCTCTTAGTTCTTTAAAATCATTTTGTTTACATATATTCTCCCAGTATCTCTTGTCACCCCTTTTGTTCTCCCAACTCTTGTATGAATGGTTCTGATGAACCATTTGAATTCTGAATCAATGGTATAATAAAAAATTCCACTTCAGACTTCTCTAGAAGTTTCCATATTCTATTGATGTAGTTACTTATAAATTTCTCCAGCTGCCTTGGATCAGCCATGTTTAATAAGTCATTCAGCTAAAGTATTTGGCAGGACTAAGACAACTCTGCTGCTAAGACAACTTCATCCATCATCACATCTAGCCATCTGTGCTCCACATCAATAGAACATTAGAGTGATGTGGACCTGGACACTGGGTCTTCCCATTTAAGGTCTGGGTATTCTGTCATCTCATTACCAATAAAAATGCCTTATTCAGGTCCCTGAAATGGTCTTGTTAAACAATTTGGCCCTTAAAGCAGGATGAGATCAATAATCTGAAAGTATACACTGCCGTCATTCTAGACATGGGAAAATATCATGTGAGATACATTGTTTATAATTTATACTTGTTTCCAAGCATGAACTTGGAACTTATTAATTTAACCATTCAAAGGTAGGTTTGTTTGTCTATGGTTAACTACAATATAAGTCTGAATTAAGAGTCTCTGTTGTCAATAAGATTATTTCCAAGCCACAGAAGGAAATGTACTTCAATTTCAAAAGTTTTCTGGAATTTAGAGTAAAATCTCAATATTTTTCAAAATAGGAAAAATTAAGAGTTTACACTAATAGATATTTTACCTATCGAGTTAGAAATAATTGTTTTGTTAAAACTGTCATGGAAGTTATTGTCCAGAAGTAGATATTATTATTTATCCTTGAACCACTAGAATATCTATCTATTCTAAATTAAACCATTTGAAAACAAGTATAGTTGAAAACAAAATAGTCTGCTAGACTATTCAGTGTCACGAAAATGCAGGGTGGGAAAATTATTTTCATTGAGTTTCAAGTGGGGTGATGGAGAAGGCGGTCAGAAAGGAGTGACAGAGACAGACAATGTCTCATTTAATGCTTTGAAGTGTTGGACATGTCAAACTTAAATGCCCTATTTTATAGGGGAGGAAACAGAGATACAAAGAGATTAAGTGAGTAGATAAGATTAATTTAACTCACCCATTTAAACAATCACCAAGAAGCCTTTTAGCTACATAAACATTTCAACACTATGATCAGCTCAGTTTCATTTTGTTTCATTTTTGGGTTATTTCATTATCCTTTTAAATTAAAGACACTAGTAAAATGTTTTGATAATTTTGGATATGTTCATGATAATTTTATAATACAAAAAGCCAACTATATACCAATTGGAGTAGATTTTGTTTATCTGCTCATCTACATTTATGGTAAGGAGAATGTATTAATCATATAATGTTCAGTGTCTGAGTAGCTGGTTACTTTTAGAAGCATCTGTCTCAGACCACATGCAAAGCTCTCTAAACAATGAAGTTGAGTCCAGAGAATATGAGGAGTTTGTGTAAAAGAAGTTTAAAGAAGAGAGTGGGACACCATATTGGTATTTTGATATTTATTATTTTGTTAGTAAAGAGTTTTTGTAGGAATGTGAATATGATAAATACAATTTTCCAAAATATAATGGTAGAACATAAAATATGAATTAGAAGAGGTAAGGTGGATGCAGGGGAACCAGTGTGCCAACATAAATGGAACTCCTGTAGACTAAGAATGGTGAAAAGGTGGAAATCTAAGACTTATTTACTGAGTAGAAAATAGATGGGAGCTGACAATGTGTTGGATATTGTGAGAAAGTGTGGAAAATATGTCCAGAATGATGCCTATGGTTTTGTGTTATGTAAAATGCGAATGATGGCTATTTTATGGAGAAGAAGGTCATTGAAAAAGAATCAAGTAAAAACTGGAGGGCAGAAAATGAGTTAAGTTTCAGATAAGTTTTGCACTTGTGTCAGTGTCCCAAGTTGTGCTTTTCAAACAAAAAAAAATGATAATCAGGAAGTAACTATACATGAATCTGGAGCTCAAAGACAGAAGTAATCAATGAATAGAACTGAGTAAATGAACAGAATATCTTTTTTTATTAACTAAAGACATGGTTACATAAAATTAAAAGAAAGGAAGTTTAAGAACTTACTTTGGGGTTCCTTGGCATTTATTGATTGTGGAAAATAGATGAACTGTGAAAAGGAGTGAAAAGGCAAATCCAGAGATATAGGAGGAGAACCAAGAGTGTTGTGTCAACTGAGCCAATGGAAGAGAGAAAGCAGTGGTCAGCTGACTTTGGAAGATCAACAGTAAATGATAGTGAGACAGCCTTTTAGATTTATTGAGGTAGAGAAAGTTGGTGATTTAGTAAGACATGACTGAATGCAGAAATAACAGATTAAGAATGAAATGGCTGAGAAGTAGGAAGTGAGAAAATGAACCATGGCATATACATAAGGGTTTGGGGAAGTTTAACCAATAAGGAATGGAAAATTATGAACTATATCTTGAAGGAAAAATGCTGTCAAGATAAAAGTACTGTGGAGGGGGTGGTTAACCAGGGATTGACCCAGGGGTCCTTAACCACTATGCCACATCCCCAACTCTTTTTTATATTTTATTGACAGACAGTCTCACCGAATTGCTTAGGGCCTCTACTTGCTGAGGTTCTCTTTGAACTTGCATTAGTCTCCCAAGCTTCTAGGATTATAAGCATGTACCACCATGCCCAGCCAAGAGAAAAGTATTTTAATAGTATTTTATTTATTTTCAAATATGTAATTTATAATCATGAAAAATAATTTAAATGGTGAACCAAATTACTCACTGAATAACCATTATATTTCTGTATCTTTATCAACACAGCATATTATTAAATGATTTGATAATCTTATAAGTAAAATATCAACATAATATTTTAACAGTTTTATAAGTGGGTGACATTATAATCTTTTTCAATGTAATAATTAATGCATATATATTTTTTCTAAAATCTATGCATTCATTAGTCATATACTTAGTCAACTTTTTCTGTTTATTTTCCTGATTAATTTATTAAAAGGCTCATTATAAATTAAAGAAACTCATTCATTGACATATCTTTAACATGTTCTTTCTCTTTTCATTTAATTTTGATCTTGCTTATGGTGATTTGAGAAATACCATACTCTACTTTTTAGATGTCTTTTTTAGTAACTCACTGGAATTGTACATTTGTATACTTCATTCACAGCAAGGGAGGTTTGTTTACTTAAGTGGTCATTGAATTTTGGGATGCAGGTAGGATAAAGGATTAAGTTAATGAAAAGTAGCAGTCAATATTAGTGTGTGCAGGTGTTGACCCTGGGATGAGAAGTTATCAGTGGAGATGAGAAAACAAGAAGACTAATGCTGCTAATAAATGCTTTTCTATATTACATTTTAAATATCACTTCATGTGTTATAAACAATGAGGAGAGAAAGACTTGACCATACTATATTAAAAATATTCTCAAAAAAATCAAATTGAACAACTGTGCACATTCTAACCCATTAAGTGCTGAAAAAAATTATCACAATTAGGGGTTTAAACATTGATTAAACAGAAGTACAGGCTTCAAATTAAAAACTTAAAAAATAAAGAATGAGTCATGGAAATTTATGTATATTAACTAATTAGAAACCAATTATCTGATTTGTAACTAAATGGACTTCTTAATGCTGTCTCTAAATCCCAAGCCATGGGTGTGCAGGGCCAAAAGCCTTGGAGTAGTTTCCTGGATTAGACAGATGGTTCACAGAAAAACAACAGAACTCTTAAGTAGAGGAAACAGATCATTCCTCCAAAAGAAGAGGCAAATCACGCTTGCTTAACCTCTTCCCTAGTCTCACCATGTCAGCCAGTCTGTCTCAAGGTAAGAAAGAAAGAGGTGGTAGAGAGAAGCTATGAGATTTCATTCCATGTTTTTCCACTCTTGGAAATTGAAAACACCCCTATTGAAGTTTGAAGAGTAAGATATATTTCTTTCATATCTCAAAGCAAAAATTAACTTGAATGTAGAGATGAAGAACTGAAACTCAGAGACATTACTTATTTTATCAAAGGCCACCAAGATCTCTAGTTGTGCAGCTGAATCTTAAATGATACTGTTTACCTTGGAAGGCGCTATTACTCCAAAAAGAAAACAAACAAACAAACATAAATGTCTAAAAGGAGAATAAGAGAACAGAGGTTCTGATGTTATCAGACCCAGAAGGATTTCTATGTGTAAGATGTGAACAACCTATGATATTGTACTAATCTTTTGTACCTAACACTGGTACTTTTGATAAGGGACAGACAGACATGAGTGATGGGAACATCAGGTTAAGGAAATAATTCTATAAAATGGGCCCTATATGCTGACCTCCACATGCTTTCACTATTAAAAAGCAATTTACTAGGCTGGGGATATAGCTCAGTTGTGCTTGCCTCACATGCACAAGGCCCTGGGTTCAATCCCCAGCACCACAAGAAAAAAAAAAAAAAAAACAATTTACTTGAAGTTCTGCCTGGTTAAAATCCATGGATAGGTTACATTTGTCAGGAAACTACCTGTTATCTGCAGGCCCCCAAATGCTAACAAGAACACAAGTTTCCCTAAAAGAGGAGATTTCCATGACCCTTATAGAAAACAGATCCCAGAACTCCAGGAGATAAGGGTAATTTCCCCTAAGCAAATCTGTAGGAACAAGTTCTGGCTAGAACTGGTCAGTATGGGCCAAAGTAAACTAGAGTTGTCATGGCAGTATTGACTTCAAACTCTGAGATCATCCTACAGTTGGTCAAAATTTAAGATATGAACATGGACAGGACTCTTTGGAAATTTCCTTGGAACCCAAATAAAACTGGAGGACAGGAGAGCCATGTTGTACCTCTCCTCTGTGAGGAGACCCAATCTCTCCCTTGAGAGTATTCTCTTTCCCCTTTTTCCATCCCTTCTAATAAACTCATGCCTGTTATTCTGAGTGATGTGTCTGAAATCTTTCTGATTTGTTGGAAAAAAAAATCTGGGATTAAAGGGAGTCTTCATGCTGCCCCATTTTCCTGGAAGACCTCAGACTTGTATCACTTAGAAGACTTCTGCATCTCAAAAAGTTCTGGTAGCTTAGGGTAGATGACCTGTTTAAATAATTGGATAATAATAGTTATTTGTAGAGTGTTCTTTGTTTAGCAAACATTGTTCTATGTGATTTTTCTTTACATTTTTACTGATTTTTTTATAGCAATCATATTTGGAAATTATTATTCACTTCATTTTCTGGCTGAGGAAACTCGGCAACTAATGACAATCAAGAGACAACTAATGTGCTCAAGATCCCACAGACAGTAGGTACCAGAGAGGATACTGGCTAGTAGCTTGTACTCTGAACCACTATGGTAAACCATCTGTGAATTATTGGCCATCCTTAAATTCAGAAATAAATTTGACTCTTACAGTATAAAATATTAAAATATTTTTTTAACTGTTGTTCAAGTAGATATTCTTTAACAAAGGGAAACTTAATAATTCAAGGTTATTCTGAAAAGAGAGTTTTTTTATTTTTTATTTTTAAATAAGCAATATGGAACAATCTAACTTTCTATAAACCAAAAATTTAGTGAGAATATATGAAGTGTTCAAAAGATATTACTGTTTTTGCAGGAAATAATCACAATAAAATTTAGGTTTAATAAATTAAAAAGCTTGAAGTTGAAAATACCCAGGGATAACCAAGGGCAAATACAGAATGTTATTCTTTACTAAAGCAGGTCACAGCCAGCTCTTCCCTTGTTTTGCAAAGAATTGATAAGTTCTCTGGTGGCATTCATAGAAAATGTGATAAAGTTTTACTGGGCACAGTCACACTCATTTACATAATGTCCTTGGCTGCTTTGGGTCTACAATGGCCATATTGAATATCTGTAACAGAGACCATATATCCTCCGAAGACTAAGATATTTAATCTGACTTTACTAAAACTTTGCTTACTACTGATCCAGATGTTTTTCATCTCTGAATATGGCTCTGCCTGCTTATACAGCTATGTTAAGACTTAGGATTTCAACATTTATGCAGAATTAGTGGTGGTTTGCACATAAACTCTAGTTTTAATTCTTGAAGTTTAGGGGCTCCTGAGCATCACAGGCTCAGTGAGAGGAGAGTTGGTTGGGAGTGAGGAGTACAGGTTTGAATGCTGAGTTTGTCAGTGCAGAAGAATGAAGAACAAAGGAGGACTTTTTTTTTTTTTTAATTCATCATCCTGGAACATAATGTTCAAAGCAATTGGAAGAGAAGATGCATTTTGAAATATCTCCTTATTCATCCCCAAGTGATTTAATTTTATCTAAAATAAAAGAATGTGCTAAGTATAATAAGGAATGTACTCTTTGGGTATATATATTAGTCTTTCTAATAAAGTTATTTTTATTCCTCTCATTTGTTAAATGGACTGATGACATGGATTAAAAATACTTCATTTTTTTCTCCTCTATCCATCTCCCCTGTTTTCATGAGAGTCATTTTTTCTAAAACACATATTTAATTGTATTGTCCTTCTGAAAAATAATTTTAGCTGACTTTCTTTGCTGTTGTATTCAACTCCATAATTTGTTATTCAGTGTCCTTTAACATATGGCTTGATTCTGCCAATAATTTCCTGTTAAACTTAGAGGTGAAATATTTAAAACACTTAACAACAAGTCCATGGGTTCAATCTCATCTCATCCACTTTGAGCAGCTGATTCTTCATTGTCCCAAAACAAAGCCTTGCATAGGAAGACAGAAATAATAGATTTGAAGAAAATTAAAATGTGAAAGTTCTAGAGACTTCTATGAAACATGAGCACCATGTAACGTGAGTTATTTGAGACATAAATGAGGTTCAGACTATGAAAGTGAAGACTGACTGGAGGAGTGCCAAGTGAGAAACCAGGAGTTGGCCAGGGAGGGGGGTCCAGTAAAACAGAGGACAATGCCACAATAGACATTGAATTTGAAGGTACATAGGAGTTTCTGTGTTTTTAATGGTCATATGTCCTCACTCTTTAAACAAACAAACAAATAAACATTTGTTATTTCTACAAGTCTTTCATTCAGCCTGAGGAGAGATTGTTATTTTTTTAAATCCATTACAAATAGACTTTTACTCCCTACAATAGAATCTTAGCTCTAATGATACATCAAAAAGAAATTTTAAATATATTTACATTTAACACAGTAGTCCTAAGAGATTGTGATAGCCTGACAATTTCATTTTTACATTATTTACAGTTTCTATAGTAGGCTGAATGATGTAGCCAAATAACCAAAAGGTCAATGGTTAACACTCTTCTGGGAAAAAATTTACTTTTAAAACTATATAGAATCTTATTATTTCCAAGTAGACAAGGTTATTTTATTGTTGTGTTTTTAAAGTTTACTTTAGGATTTATTTCGGTGCATTCTGAATCAATGCCACAACTATAACGGTACTAGTACATTATATGTAGTACGTGCTTTAAAGATTACAGAATGCTTTTATGGGCATTATGGCATTTAATCCTCCTTGTCCAGCAAATGCATGACAGTCCAGATGGCTGAAATGGACATTAGCCATCCAAATAGTTAGACTAGTGGCTACCAAATGCAGGTCTGTAGGCCCTTGGAAGGGCTAATGAAAGGAGTAAAAATAAATAAACAAGCCATACAATTATTTGTATAAGTAATTATTTACAATACTTATGAGTCTATGTGTTTGTAGTAGTTGTTGAATGGGTTTATTTAGATAAGGATTTTCTCATTTATTTATTCCTTTAACAAGTATCAATTTGGTTACTCTGTTGCAGGCCCTTTACACTGAATACAATATGGTAAAAAACACTAATTTAGTAAGGTCTAAATAAAATGATAAATAGGTGCCAAATATTTAGTTCTAAAGCTTGATAAATAAGTATAATGAAGAAGCTATTTTTTTGAAGGTAAAATACTTTCTGATATTAAATGATAGCAATTTATGGTAACTTGCTTTGTTAAAAAAATACAATAAAATGGGCAGAATAAGAAATTGAATCACCAGTGCTCTGTTGGCCTTAAAATTACTTTGTAACTGTAATACTTTTAGTGATCCACCATGCAAGCCTTCCCTTATTTGTATGTATACTTTTACGGATGCTATTTCAAAGGGAGAAGTGATGAATTTGAAAACTAGCTTAACACCTACATTGAGACTCCTCTTTCTCCTCTACATGAAAGTAATAACATCTTCCTACAGAGCAAAGTAACTGTTCAACAGATACAATGTATTTTATTTGTAAATAAAAATGTACAGTTTTGTTAAAGTATTACATTAGTGCTTAAGCATGCAGTGTGTTAGCAGGTGAAATAAAATAAGAATGACAGAAAATATCAAAGAAAACAGGGTCATTTGTACTACAATCCAAGTCATTTTATATTCTCTCAATATTCCTTCAGAAATATACAGTGGTAATCTTTCTTATGAGGAGAGCCAGTATTTGCCTAAATTTATCTTAATTCCAAAACCTGTAGTCTTTTCAAACCAACTTGTCTCTCCTCTTTCGTATTTTGAGTGACTTACTCATACTTAAAGCACAAGGCAGCTTTTGTATGTGTCCAGTATTCATTGTAATCATACCAACTTGTGATTCATATTGTCAATTTCATTTGCCAACATCATTAGAATATTATGAGAGAGACCCACAACTGTATTTTGAATGATATCCATTCCTTCATCTTGATAAATGTCATAGAAAATGTTGACTTGCTAATTTAAGGCAACATTCATTTCTCAATTAATATAATTAAGATGATGGAGTATAAACAGGGAAACAAGACTGCTTCTGGTCTTCCTGAATGAACTGTGCTAGTAAGAATACAGTGCCTCTGGAGGAAAAAAAAAAAGGAAGGTAACTGATAATATGGGTGAAAACAGCAAAATTTTTTCAGCCTTATTTGGGTGGTGTTTACCTTGTTATCAACTGGCAGACATGCAAGGAGGAACACTCAGCAATAAATAAGAACAAATCTTAAGCAAAGGATTCAAGACTCATCTTACTTGATCTTTATCTTGTTAACTGAAACAACTCTGATGACCCTGAAGGTAAATTTAATAGCCAACAGGCAGGTAATAAAAATAAAAAGCAATGCTTTCTTCTGTCATATATATTTTTTTAAAATGTAGTTACACTCATGAGAAGGTATACAGCTAAACAAATGGTTCCTAAGCATCTACCCTGTACAGAACTTTGTAAATTACCAGACAATACAGAATAAGATATATATCAAATGTTATCTCATGCTTGCATAGAGGACTGTGATATTTTACTGGAAGTAAAGCATAAGACAAACGAAAACCTGAGACTGATTGGAATAAAGGGTAATTAATATGAGTTAGTTAAAGTGGGATGACATAGTGAGATAAAATGAAAAGTAAAATTAGTCCTTTTTTCTTCTAGAATGTAGCTTCTGATAAAGAAACAGGTTTAAATAACAGATAAAGACAAGTTTTAGGATTATTTGTGGACCGTATCTATCCATGATATTTCATTAGCTGTTAACACTAAACTTAATAATTGGGTGTAACTAAGCTTAGTGTGGTTCTGAAATATTCTTAGTTTTGAACTCAAATACCTTGTGGGGACTGGGGGTTAGCAATGATGGTGGAATGTGATGGACATCATATCCAAGTACATGTATGAAGACATGAATTGGTGTGAACATACTTTTTATACAGAGATAAGAAAAACTGTGTTCTATATGTTTAATAAGAAAAGATGTAAAGAACTCAAGAGAAGTTATGAACCACTTTTAAATAAGAAACAGGAGGTCAGTGGATAGATAAAAGAAGCCCAAATTCTATGCTTTCGCTTCTATTTGATGACTTGCTTTCAGAAACTTAGAGCACCTATTTACAGATGGATTCTAGAGACAGATGCTTAATTATCTCATTACTTCTGGCCACTTTAACACTGATGTAGTGACCTTTTGGAAGCTCAGCTGAAGTCATCGGATCATTACTTTTACTGACAAACTTCCTGACTTTTGTGCTGCATGTTTGCAGGCAGTACCTCACATGTGTATATTTTTTCTCAAAATGAAATCTTACATGTCTGAATTCAAGATACCTTTTCCTTCCTTACAAATCTAAATATTCTAGGGTTTAAAGGAAAAAGACGATAGGACCAATTTTGTCTTTTGGCTTCTTCATATTGCAGAAAAGTCATTTTCTTAGGGTTTACTGTATTTTCTAGTAAGAGTAAATCCTTAGGAATACATGCCTCCAAAGAATATATCTGGAAAAGCTTCATTCTGTTCAGCAAGGAGAGTCAGATAGTGAGGGAACAGTATGTAGTGGGAATAGAATTTGTTACAGGTCAAACATGCGCATGTTATTTCCTTTAACTTTCCTTAACAAATAGAGAGTTAAAGTTTATTTTCTACACTTTTATGAATGAACAAGTCAATACTCAGAAGGCCAGGTTATTTGTCCAATATTGCAAGGTAAGAGCAAGTTTAAAAATGACAGTTTTTCAAACCCCAAAGTTTTTTTTTCCCTAATATTTCTATGCAAAGGAATCTATTGACCAGTGAATGCCTAATTTTCAAAGGGCAAGATTATGGAGAGGCAAGGATAAAAATAATAGAAAAATAAGTTTTGCTGGTTATATTATCTTATTTTTAAAATTTTGTTTGGGGGCTGGGGATGTGGCTCAAGCGGTAACGTGCTCACCTGGCATGTGCAGAGTGCTGGGTTCAATCCTCAGCCCCACATAAAAATAAAGATGTTGTGTCCACCGAAAACTGAAAAATAAATATTAAAAAATTCTCTCTCTCTCTCTCTCTCTCTCTCTCTCTCTCTCTCTCTCTCTCTCTCTTTAAAAAAATTGTTTGGGGGTATTAGGAAGGAATTATGTCATTTACAAGAATTCAATGGATTCACTAAGAATGACTTACATAACATAAACTTCTTTCTATTTTAATCAGAATGAATAGCAAATCATAAAATTCCATTATCAAAATGAATTCCTTCATTCTTTCTTTAAAAAAATGACTATTGAGATACCAAATTTAGCAAAATTATGGCAAAAATCTCTGCAATTTTCTTTTAGGGTGACATAAAAATGTGAGTTTAGATGAATTGACAGCTTAATGTGAATTTAGATCAATTCTATACTTAAATAATGTGTAAACATGAATATAAATTTTAAAAGATGTTTTCAGAGGCATATCTACAGCACAATCTGGTGCATCTGTAAACTTATGTAGTCATTTGCAGTTGACAAAGTAGTTTGTCAAATTTTGATGCATTATCTGTGCTCCAGAAGAGAAAACTAGGGCTCATGTTGTTAAGAGATTTATCCAAGGTCATGAGCTCAGAAATGGAGTCATCAAGCCACAAAACTTTTTATTTTGATTCTGAGATCTATGCTCTTTCCACTCTACCAGGACTGTCTACCTGTCCTTGGAAACATTTATTCAGTGATTTGTAGGAAATCATGGAAGTGTTAATTTTCAAATTTGTCCTTCACACAGAGCCAGAAGTTTCATTCTGTGACTCATATAACAGAATCAAAATTTAAAAGAAACAAAAATAATGACTTGACTAAAAAGTTAAGCATAAGTAGAAAGTTGCAATTTGGTTGAGATAGATATAAATCACAAGAATAGGCATAATTAATATATTCAATGACTTTGGACTTTCTTTCTAATTGTAAGATGCTTTCAAGTTTTCAAAATAATGCATGTCATTTTAAAATTTCCTTTCCCTTTGTGTAAACTTGAAATCTACATTTACCTTTGAAATTTTGTGATGATTTTATTTAATCTATATATAAGAAACCTTGATTGAGAGACATGTAACATGATTATGAATCAGCTTTATTCTTCAAGTGAACTGATTTATTAGAACACTTTTGAGAATAATCAGCTTGATGAAGAGTGACTTAGGTTTTGCTCTAATGAGCTAGCTGTGTTTTTAAGTATGTTTCCCAAGGGTCCTTGTAGTGGAAACTTACTTCCTAATGTGACAGGGTTGGGAGGTAGAGGGACATGAAAGAAGTGGGGCCTAATTGGAGGTGGCCTAGGCATTGGGGTGCTGCCCGTGAAACAACTGAGGTACTTTTCATGGAACCCAGAGTCAGTTCTTGAGAATGGTAGTTTTTTTATTAGCAGCCCCTTCTCTCTGGCTTCCTATCTGTCCCTGATGGTTGCTTGTTCTCACATGCACTCACTCCACTGTGATGCCAATCACAACAAGAGCTGCACCAGAACCAGGTTGAAGCTGACACCATGCCCTTGGAATCTCCAGATCTGTGAATTAACTAAACAAACCTCTTTCCTTTATTGTTATCCAATCTCAAGTATTTCATCACAGAAACTGAAAATAGAATAATTCAGGTTTCAATAATGTCTGCTATATACATACTGTATAGATATATTGTTCTATACCTTGCAGAACAATAATGCCAGTGTAATAGATGTTAAACAACAAGAGAAAAGTACATAAATATCAAGTAGCCCTACATTTATAAGTCTAGTCTTACCACATGAAAGAGCATGCCTTATTAACATTTGAAAGAAGCATGCATCATTCTATTTCTCCAAGCTGGCCCAATAACTCATTATTTACACTGAGCCAACAGACAGTATATCATTTATAAACTTTCTAAATATATATTAGCTGTATACACATACCTGAGGCATTTGCAGAATGTTCAGAAGCTCATAACTTTTCTGTCCTAATCTTGATGCAACCTATTGCTGAATAAGGCCAGTGATCATTTTTATAATGCAGGTAGATTGCTTTGTTATTGGTTATGTTTTTATTTCAAAATTATCTTACTTTTCAAACTAGAAAGAAAGTGAGATTTGGGTCAGTTTAGGTAACTGAAATGCCAGCCAACAACTTTCTCAGTATCTTATAAATGTTCTGTGAGTTCTCACTAACTTGTGATTGACCATGACTATAGGAGTCAAACAAGCAGACTTAAGAAATCAATATGGCTGATTGGTAAAGGAGAGACTTCACAGTCCAACACAGCTGAGTTTGGTTCTTAGCACTTGGATTATGGGTTTGAGATCTCAGGAAAGTTACTTAACTTATTTGAACATCATTTTACTTGCACATAATAATGGTTATCAACTAATGTCTCATGGGAGGAATAGAGACAAAATATAAAGACTTAAATAGACATCACAAAGTAGGCACTCAATAACTTGATAAATATTTCAATATTATTGTCTCTCCTTCAAGGAGCTTGCAATTTGTTTCCTAATACATTTTATCACAAAGTGATTATTTTTGTTGTTGTTGCTGGTGGTGGTGGTGGTTGCTTGTTTGCTTGCTTGGTTGATTTGTGGATAATGAAAATACCTTTAATTAACTCATGTTATTTTAAAAAACATTAGTCAAAGAAATTAGAACTCAATGTAGAAATTGAAATTTGATAAAAGTTTAGTAGTTTTTTGAGTTGATATCACATGATGACAGTAAACTAAAAATTCACTGTTCGGGGTTTGGAATTTTTTCAAATACACCTAAAAATTAGGCAGGTCACAAGTTAAGGTCACAAAGCAGAAAATTCTTGCAGAAAAAGTATGACAAAAGTAGGAAAAAAATTAAGTTTAGTAGTGTCTCTTATTCAATATTAAGGGGAATTCTATTATTTTAGATTTTTAAATTCTTTTTAGTTATACATACATTAGGATTCATTTGTACATAATTATAAAAGTATGAAACATAATTTGTTCTAATTTACTCTCCAGTACTTTCTATTTCCTTGCTTCTTCACTCCCCCTCTTTCCTTCCCTCTACTGATTTTTCTGTTATTTACTTATGTTTTTTTTTTAAATTAGTGCCTTGTGGATGTACATGATGGTGAGATTCTCTATAGTATATTTACATATGTACATAGGAAAGTTAGGTCAGAGTAATTCTACTGTTAAGTCCTTTTCTTGTCCCCCCTCCTTTCATATCAGTCCCTTTCCTCTACTCCACTAAACTTTCTTCTGTTTTGATGGAATCCCCCCACACTTTTCTTTTCCCCTTAGTTTTTACTAACTTCCACATATCAAAGACAACTTTTGACATTTGACTCTCTGGGTCTGGCTTATTTCACTGAGCATGATAATCTCCAATTCCATCATTTTACTGGAAAATACCATAGTTTCATTCTTTTTGATGACTGGATAATAAGCCATGGTGAATGTATGCCACATTTTCTTTACCATTAATTTATGGAAGAGAACCTAGGTTGATTCCATAGCTTAGCTATTGTGAATTGTGCTGCTATAAATATTGATGTGGCTGTGTCATTGTAGTATACTGATTTTAGATCTTTTGGATCTAAAATCCATTATAGGATGGCTGATTCATATAGTGGTTCCAATCCTAGATTTATAAGGAATCTCATAAAGCTATCCATAGTAGGTGCACTAATTTTCAGTCCCACCAGCAATGTGTGAGTGTACTTTTGCTCCCAAATCCTCACCAATACTTGTTATTATTTATTTTCTTGATTATTGCCTTTCTGACTGGAGTGAGATGAAATTTCATCTAACTAATTTTTAGAGATGTTGAACTTTTTTTTTCTTGTATTTGGTGGCTTTTGAAAGCAGTTTAGTTATTTTGCCTATCTATTACTATTAGTTGGGTTATTTCTTTTTGTTTGTTGGTTTTTAATTTTTCTTTTTAGTTCTTCATATATTCTGGATATTAATTCCTTGAAGAACAGGCAACAAATATCTTCTCCACTCTGTAGGCTCTTCTTTCATGCTCTCATTTCCTCTGCTGTTCAGAAGCCTTTTGATACTACCCCACCCATTGATTTTTTTTCATTTCATTTCTGTGCTTCAGGAGACTTGTTAAGGAAGTAGATTCTGTGCTAAAATGCTGAGCCTACATTTTCTTCTAGCAGTTTCAGAGTTTGTGGTCTAATTCTTAGATCTTCAATCCACTTTGAGTTGGCTTTTGTATAGGGTGAAAGATAGGGGTTATATTTTATTCTTCTACACATGGATATTCAGTTTTCGTAAGACCATTTGTTTAAAAGCTTATCTTTTCCTTCTATGTGTTTTTGGCACCTTTGTCTAGTAACAGATAACTGTATGTCGGTTTGTCTCTGTTTCTTCTATTCTGTTCCACTGGTAATCAAGTCTGTTTTGGTGCCAATAATCCACTGTTTTTGTACAATTGCTCTCTAGTATAAATTGAGGTCCTGTATTGCATTGCCTCTAGAATCACTCTTCCTGGTCAGACTGCTTTGGCTATTCTCAGTCTCTTGTATTTCCAAATGAATTTTATAACTGCTTTTCCTAGTTCTGTGAAGAATTTCATTGGTATTTTGATAAAGATTCTGTAGAATCTAAATAATGCTTTTGGTAGTATGAACATTCTGATAATATTAATTCTGCCTAAGGGGCATTTTATATACTGTTCACATGTGAATGACAAAAACAAACAAACATACCAAATTTATTTTTAAAAAAGCATCCTATATATTCCTACTATAGACTTCTCACCCAGTTCAAAGACAATGGACCAATAATTGTGAGAGCCACAACTACAGAAATTTACAGCCAAAATTTGTCCTCTTAAAGGAGTGGCAATTTGGTTATTGATATAGTTAATAGCATTAGTTTTTTTGTATGTGTGTTTGTATCTGTATATGTGAATACTCCCTGTTAATATTGTGTTAACAGTTTTATTTAGATATAGTTGAAATATAATTAACGGCACATAATTACATCTGCAAATGAATATTTCCTTCATTCTAAAATGCTTTTAATTTATGTTTGTTTTATTTATTTTTCTTGTCTTATTTTATTTCTACCATGTTGTTGAATTACTACGCTGAGAGTAAACATTGTTTTACTTTCTGATCCTGGAGGGCAAATATTCTTTCTCTCACCACCAAGTGTATACTAGGTCTGTCTTTCTTACAGATGCCCATTTTCAGGTTAGGATAACTTCTATTCCAAGCTTACTGAGAGTTTTAATGAGAAATGAATGCTGGATTTCATCAAATGCTTTTTTGGTCTATTTAAATATTCATATTGTTTTTCTTTTCCTTTGTGGTAAAATAGAGTAGCAAGTTGATTGCTTTTTGTACCAAACTATTGAAATAAGGCAAACAATAATTCATTAGTCCTTTATGTTTGTTCATTTGTCTGTTTGATAGAAAGATAATTAATTAGAAATCCACTTTTAAAATAAATATTATATTTGAGATATCCATTTCTTTCTGAATGAGTTGTGGAAACATTTCTATTTCATCCAAGATGTCAAAATTACAAGCATAAGATTGTTTACAGTACTCCTCTATGATCCTTTTAATACTGTATAATTCATAGTACTGTCACTGATTTTATAACTCATACAGGTAATTTGCATCTTTTCTCTCTTTTTGATCAGCAGTCTGGATAGAGATGGGTTTCATTGGTCCTCTTAAATGACAGCTTTTGTTCACTGACTTTCTTGTTTTTTTATATTCTGTCTCTCATTGATTTTTTTACTTAATCTGTATTTTCTTTTTCCTGTTTATTTTTAATTTCATTTGTTCTTCTATTTCTAATTTGTTCAGGTAAAAATAGGCCCTTTGATTTGTGACCTTTCTTATTTTCTAATACAAACATATAGTGCCCTAAAGTCCTCTCTAACTAGTGATCTATTGATATCTTATAGATTTTGATATGTTTTGTTTCCTCTTTATTTATTTCAAAATTATTTAAATTTTGTTTCTTAATTCTTCTTTGACATATGGGTTATGGGAGATTTGTTTTTCTGGTACTCATTTATAATTTAATTCTTTTGTAATAAAAAATACACCTGGCATGCATGGCTTAAATTATTTTAATTTAGTGAGATTTGTTTTATAGCCTATAATATAATCCATCTTGGTAAATTATCGGTGTATTCTTTCCAATAATGTATATGTCACCATAACTTGGTGGAATATCTATTAATTGCAATGAGTTCATATCCATTGACTTGGTTGCTCATGTCTTCTACATCTTTATTACCTTTCAAATGATTTGTTTTATCTATTATTAAGAGAGGGGAATTGAAATTTTGACTATGATTTTTTTCTTTTATATTTTTGCAGCTCTATCTCTTTTGCTTCATGTATTTTGAAGCTATTAGTAGGTGTTTTTATGTTTACGACTTGATGAATTGACACTTTGACCTATAATAACATTTTTTTAAAAATCCTAGGTCTGTTTTGATTATTTTTACTATGTGTTGTGTTTCCTTACTATTCTGCTTATCTGGTAACATTTGCATTAGAATCTAGATTTTGTGGTTTGGGGGTTGCTGTGTATTTATATATACCCTCAGCTTTGTTCTGGAATGTCATTCAGTTAGTTATTTATATAAATATTTATATAAATACCCTCAGTTTTGTTCTGGAATGTCATTCAGTTAGTTGGAAGCAACTTTTTTCCTTAGTGATCCTACTTTAAAATTTGGTAGTGGGGGTAGCAGAATTCAACAGTCACTAATATGCCATTATGTAAAAATGTGAATGTGTAACCGATGTGATTCTGCAATTTGTATTTGGGGTAAAAATGGGAGTTCATAACCCACTTGAGTCAAATGTATGAAAGATGTTATGTCATGAGCTTTATAATGTTTTGAACAACCAATAAAAAAATTGGTAGTGGGGCTGGGAATGTGGCTCAAGCGGTAGCGCTCACCTGGTATGCGTGGGGCACTAGGTTTGATCCTCAGCACCACATAAAAATAAAATAAAGATGTTGTGTCCACCGAAAAGTAAAAAATAAACATTAAAAAATTCTCTCCCCCACCTCTCTCTCAAAAAAATGGTAGTTAAGGATACAATTATGGTAGTAAAAATATAAATATTCTCTAATACGGAGGAATAGCCTTCTGAGTGCTGTATTCAGTGTCATTGAATATCTGTGAATAAGATTTTCCACTTTGTCTTATGGAAACAGGTACTGATCCAGGCTCTGTGCATTGGGTTCAACCCAATACTTTAAGAAATACATTCTACACCTCTAATAATTAACTCACATGCAAACACTGACCAATTCAATGCTAAATACACAAGGGAGAGGCTGTTTATAGATCTCCCAGATCCTCTTCTCCAATTCTCTGTTTTTAAATAATAGTAATTTTGTATCCCCAGACTCCTTGTACAATGGCCTGAAGATTTACTAAAGGAAGTAAGCTGGGATATTATAGGGTTCATATTCCTCTTATCCCATTTCTCAGAGATCATGTTCCTTCATTGTTTAGTATGGGATTTCTTGAAAACTATTGCTTGATATATTTCATTGAGTTTTGTTTGTTTGTTTGTATGTAATGGGATGGTTTTTCAGATTTTTGTTAAAACATTTTGGTCTAAATCTAGAGTCCAATGAAACTAATTTCTGAATCATATAGCAGATGAAACTACTATACCATTCTAGAACCAACTGGAATTTAGAAAAAAAAGTTCTGATTTTCTTAATTTTTTGTATTAATACCTAAATGAGAAAGTGAATGCTATTGTAGAAATTCACTATAAAATGTACAGGTGAGGAAAAATGAGGTATAATAAGATTGCATATTTCTTTCCTTAAAAAAATATTAGCTACTGTATTCAACACTAAATAGCCCTGCCCATACCTAGAATTAAGTAACCTAGGTTTTACATGAGTCCTTATGGGTTGTATGTAGAAGCATGTATGCACAAATCTGTGCTTGTACATGGCTAAATTTTAAGGATACCATGGCTTAATTCGAAAGGTTTTTAGTCTATTTTACTTCATGTGAACTAGTTGTGATACATAAGATATTCAAAAACAGTTTCAGAAAAATAATACTGGAAAGTGATGAGGAAACCAAAAGACATTCTATCCATATAAGTCTCAAAATATTGTTATTTCATTGGAATTTTTAATGAACCATTGTATATTGAAATGATAGGTTGAAATTGAGAAAGCTCTAAGTGGTACCTGACATCTACTATTTAAAACATCTTGGGTTAATAAAAATAAAAAATAAAAAAACAAAAAAAAAAGAAATTTGGTGAGCCAAAAAAATAAATAAATAAAAAATAAATAAAACATCTTGGGAAGCCTGGTGAGAGAACTAAGAAATGCCCAGCTTGGGGCACTGTCTTTGGCACTGTCCCATTAATCATTCATGCCTTTAGCAGACAGTTTACCCTACCTGCAAGTTACAAAGATATAAACATGAATAAAATGTCAGCAACTTGTTAGGAGACTGAAATATGACTTATAACAGATTTATTTGTGATGCAAATCTGATAAAAATCACCAATTACTTGGACAATAAATTCAGAGTACTGGAAGACACTAGTATACTAAAGCAATATATTAAAACAAAAACAACAACAACAACAACAAAAGAATATTAAAATGAGATAAAAACAAAGCTGTAGCCTGGAGTTAAAACAAAAGATCAAATAAAAGCACATGGAACTATAGTGAGGCAAGGTAAAGCAGGAAGGTCAGGCTTTGCCAGCTTTAGGTAGGAATGGATTTAAAAAATGAATAGAAATAGCACAGAAATTCACAAGTCTCAAGTCACATTTTTGTTGTCATAAAACATGTAAAATATGAAAATATTAATGTTTTAATTTTCCAAATGTAAATTAAGTATTAATTATTCTATTCTAGTTCAAAAAGAGTATTCTGATTCTTGAAGCTCAATTTATTTTTAATGTATTAAAAGCCTAGGATTTAGAAATAACATTGGAACTTTTTCTTTCATTACTCAAAGGTTTTCCCAGGTTTTTGCAGTGCCTTACAAGGACTTTCAAAAGCAGAGACACAGGTGTCAATTGTATTTGTACCAAAAATAGGAGTTTTTCAGTTGGACAGATCAAAAAACCTGTTTCATCTGGGTGCAGTGGTGCACACCTACAAATTCCAGTGACTTAGGAGGCTGAGGCAGGAGAATCCCAAGTCTGAGACCAGCCTGGACAATTTAGCAAGACCTTGTCTCAAAATAAATAATGAAAAGGGCTGGAGGTGTAGCCCAGTGGTACAGTGTCCCTGGTTTCAATCCCCAGTATGAAAAGGAGAAGGAGAAAAGAAAAAGGAGAGAAAGAAGAAGAAGAGGAAGAGGGAGGAGGAGGGGGGATGAGGAGGAGGAGGAGGAGAAAAAATAGGGGAAAAAACTGTTTGAAGACTATCTCTTTCATTTACTGGTCCACTATAAGTATGTAAGTGAACAATTTAACATTTCCAAGTCTCAGTTCCCTTGTGTGTGCACTGAATATATTAGAAAACATCCTCTAAACCTTAAATGCTGTATAATTCTAAGATTCTTATTCACACCTAATTGAGCAGCACTCATGAACAGGTTTTGGTTGTTAATGTAACACATGTAATTATCTAAGTTTGTTGAGTCTCTGCAGCACCTCATCACTGAAATGGCTTTGCCTGCTTTGCCAGCTGCAAGACATACACACATACACACTGAGACAATCTCTATACTGTATATGTCATATACATATAACGGGACAATCTCTTTTGGATATTTATGGACTATTGAAATATAGTGTTTCTTTGGCAGGAAATGGTTAATAGTGTATGTAGGCTATCATTACAATATTGCCCCCTTCAGACATATAAAACATGTAACTTTTGAAACAAAGGAAATTAACTTCTCCTTTCTCTTGTTACCACTTGAAGGCAGTAGCAGGAACAGTATCAATAAAGTGGCCCCAAGTGTACTCATTTACTGTTTGGCTTATGTAACTGACCTAATTCTTTGCTCCACTCTCTTAACAAAAGACTTTCTTCAGGGAAAGTGTCATGTCATTCCTGGTCATTATCCCTAATACATGCTAAATTTGTACAAATGGGAATTGGGTATTTTAGCACATTGTACCACAAAAGGGACAGGGATTGGGTCTGCTAGGATAGAGAAAGAAAGAAGAAGGAAGGAAACCACCATTTGTTGTGTGCCTGTGATATGCTTTAGATCTAAAAGCACATTTAATACACCATTTTATATTATTATATCCCATCTTGTCAAACATATAGTTTGTCCTCTAGACAGGCAGTTCTCTAATTCTGCAAAATTGTACTATGTTCACGAGTAAATGCAGAATAAGCCCATTTAAACTGGAAAAAAATGCACTAGGGCTAGGATCAAATAGAACCATATTCCTATTCAATTCTGTGAGAGGTTTCTTGAAACTTTCTTCCCTCTGTGTCAAAAGTACCAAAAGTCAGAATGTTTTTTAATGTATAGGACACTAGAAAATACTGTAGATTCCACCAAAGGTCTTTATATTACACAGCATTCAAACTGAGTTTATGATTTCATACTTAGTTTTCCAAAGTCCTTTTATTATGTATTAGATTTTTAAATTTTTTTAAAAAAATTATTTGTTCTTTCTAGTTAGACATGACAGTAAAATCTATTTTTGATATATTTATTTGAGTATGGAATAGATCTTATTCTAATTAGGATCCCAGTCTTGAGGATGTACATGATGTTGAGATTCACTGTGAGGTATTCATATATATATACCCAAGAAAGTTATGTCAGGTTAATTTCACTGTCTTTCCTATTCCTGACCCCTCTCCCTTATTACATTATTATGCTACATCCCCTTTCTACAGTCTGCAACAAAATCTATTAAATTTATTAAGAATGTTTTTCACAAAAGATCTTTTATTATTTGTGCTCAATTACACTAGTTGTTCCATGTTCTCTTGTGGGCCCACATATGCATAATTTAATTGCTATCCTTCAAAACGATCTACCTCCAATCTATAGTGGAGTCACAGCCTCTTGAGAATGAAAAAGACAACACAATTGTTACTAGACCAATGGATTTTCTAACCCAGGCCCCTAGAATATTAGAGCTGAGATCATTTTTGACCAAACCTTATCTAATTTATTCTTCATGATTTTTCCCACACTCAATGATTCTGATTGACATTGACTGTCTCTATATTGAAAATTATTTTTATACTTCATAATGAATTTAAGTGTGAGGATTTAATTCAATAGTATAGCAATGACTGACAAAAGTATAAGTTCTCAATGAAAGTTGTTCTCCTGGTTCTTTCTCTTTGAGCACTGGGAAAGATTTTTCTGACAAATGATGACTTGGGCAGCATACTTCCATGCTTATCTTATTCATGGGCATCTATTTTTATCTTAGCTGATTCTTTATATAATGTTCATGTAGATGTGGATATTGACGCAGAATTGATATTTGATAAACATCCATTCTTCTGTTTTTATTTTTACTAATGTTTCTAAAGAGAAATTAACCTTTTTCTGTATTTACTTATTTTTTTAAAAAATTATTGGTTCATAATAGTTATAAATAACATTGGGATTTATTCTGACATAATTATAAATGCATGGAGTATAATTTGCCCTAATTGAGTTTCCAGTACTTATCCTTACCCTCTCTTAATTCACAATAGTGAGACTACCTATCATTTAATCTTTATATTATCAAGTCTCACCTTTCAAGAGCCTGCCCAAGTTATTTTCATCAAAGCTTTACTAAACTATCCTAGCCTAATAGTTATTGGCTTTCCTGGATCTCCATACAACTGCCACACGTAGTCTTCTTCAAGCCTGCTGATCTGGATTTCAGGTTTTTGCCAACTATTTTCTCTACAATCTTTTTGATACTTGGGGTTTCCATCTCAAGATGGTCATCATAGCAGATGTTTAATAAAAGGATAAAAGTTCTATTGTTTCAATCAAAATCCCAATAACATTCCTCCTAGAAATAGAAAAAGCAGTCATGAAATTCATGTGTAAAAATAAGAGACCCAGAATAACTAAAGCAATCCTTAGCAAGAAGAGTGAAGCAGGTGGCATCACTGTAGCAGAGCTTAAACTATACTACAGGGCAATAGTAACAAAAATTACATGGTATTGATACCAAAATACACTTGTAGACCAATGGTACAGAATAGAGAACACAGAGACAAACCCACATGAATACAGTTATCTCATATAATTGTATTTATAAAAAAGGTTTCAAAAATATCTATTGGAGAAAATATAGCCTCTTTAACAAATGGTGCTGTGAAAACTGGAATTCATCTGTAACAAAATTAAATTAAACTCCCATCTCTCATCATGCAGAATATTCAACTCAAAGTGGATTAAAGACCGAGGAATCAAATCAGAGACCCCAAATATTTATCATGTCAGATTAAGACCTGACTTCCTTAATAAGACTCCTATAGCACAATAATTAATATCCATAAATGAGATGGATTCAAACTAAAAAGGTTCTTCTCAGAAAAAAAAATCAGTGAGATGAATAGAGAGCCTACATTTTTGGAGCAAATTTTCACCATTCGCACATCAGATAGAGCACTAATCTTTAAAATATATAAGGAATGCAAAAATCTTAACACCCAAAAAGCAAATAACCCAATCAATAAATGGGCAAGGAACTGAACAGACACTTCTCAGAAGATGAAATAGAATAAATCAACAAATATATGAAAAAAATGTTGAACATCTCTAGCAATTAGAGAAATTCAAATCAAAACTACTTTTAAGATTTCTTCTTACTCCATTCAGAATGGTAACTATTCAGAATACAAACAACAATAAGTATTGGTGAGGATGCAGAAGAAAAGCATAACTATATATTGCTGGTGGGACTGAAAATTGGTGCAACCAATCTGGAAAGCAGTATGGAGATTCACTGAAGAATAGAGAATGAATTTATAAAAAAGGTTTCAAAAATATCTATTGGAGAAAATATAGCCTCTTTAACAAATGGTGCTGTGAAAACTGCAAATGGTGTTGCAGTTTGACTCAGGTTTCCCACTCCTCAGTTAATACCCAAAGGACCTAAAAACAGCATACTACAGAGACACAGCCACATCAATGTTTGTAGCAGCATAATTCACAAAAGCTAAATCGTGGAACCAAACTAAATGCTCTTCAGTAGATGAATGGATAAAAAACTATGGTATATACACACAATGGAATATTACTCAGCATTAAAAGATAATAAAATTATGACATTTGCAAGTAAATGGATGCATTTGGAAAATATAATGCTAAGTGAAGTAAGCCAATCCCCCAAAACCAAGTGCCAAATGTTTTATTTTCTGATATGAAGATGTTGATACACAATGGGGATGAGGGGAGCATGGGAGAAATGGAGGAACTTTAGATAGGGCAAAGGGGAGGGAGGTGTAGGGAGGGATAGGGGCGTAGGAAAGATGGTGGCATTCCACCATATATATAATGTAACATATACATAATGTAACATATACATTATTACCCAAAGTACATGGATGAAGACATGAATGGTGTGACTCTACTTTGTGTACAACCAGAGACATGAAAAATTGTGCTCTATATGTGTACTATGAATTGAAATGCATTCTGCTGTCATATATAACAAATTAGTATAGTTTTTTTTTAGAAAAGTTCTCTTGTGCCATCTCTCCCAGTTTTAATCCTAAGTAATAAAAACCTATTTTATTTTAATTTCTAGTAGAAAAAATTCTGAGTAAGATGGTCAGATAAAATACAAGTCACTTAAGTTTGAATATATAATTATAATACATTCGCTCAATATAAGCTATTTCAAATATTACATGGAAAATATTTGTACAAAGAAAATTATTATCTTTATGGAATCAGATTTAAAGTGTCATTATATATTAATTTATTAATCTTGCATCCCAATCCCTGAGAAATCTTTTCCTTTTTTTTTATACCTGGTCTCAATCAGTCTTGATTAGTATCCCTGTATGTTTGCTTGTCTTATATGAGTGTAACACTGTATTTGTTGCAAAGCATATTTATTATCTTATTTCTTTCTCAAAATTTCCCAAATATATTGTTATTATCTTTACCAGTTATTGGCTTGTTTTGATTAACATCTCTGGGTTTCAGTTTTCAACATAATCACATTGTTTTTATTGAATGGCAAATGTAATCCTTGTAGAGATTAAATAGGATGAACAACACAAAGCAAAATATACAGCCGATCACAAACAAAAGCAAATAGCTCAGTGAACCTATAAAACCGTGCTTCTCTGCCACCATCCTCAATGACATAGGAAAGATTATAGTGAATCAGCCAGAAATGGCTACAGTTAAATAACATTCTAGCTTTGTGTAGTGGTGCAGTGTCCTCTCTCCTGTAACCCCAGCAACTTAGGAGGCTGAGGCAAGAGGACTGCAGTTCAGACAGCCTCAACAAATTAGCGAGGCCATAGACAATTTAGCAAGACCCTGTCTCAAAATAAAATCACAAAAATCCTGGGGATGTAGCTCAGTGTCTAAGTGCCCCTAGGCTCAATCACTGGTACCAAAATAAAGCAAACAAATAAACAAAAACAAACAAACAAAAAAAAAAAAACACCTTTTCTAATATTCCTTTAGAGAGGAAGGACGTTTGCCACGAAAGTTAAGAGATTTGTGAGGCCTTCCTTTCCTTCACTTGGACATTCCATCTCCATGGTGACACTGTTTTCACTGATTTTAAGAAAGAGATGAGATATGCCTTGTTGTTAACTTGAATCAATTACTCTGTGTTTTTCTCAGTGACTTGGAATTTTAAAAAAAGAAAATGTTTTTTAAGTGTCTAGGGTTAAACTAATTAACAGTCTCCACACTAGAACAGACACACTATTCAAAGATGAAGGAAGTTGATTGTAAGACTATGTCTCTTTTCCTCCATGGATGTGCAAGAATGTTAATTAGTAAAACAAAGATGCCAATAAATGCCAGAGAACTGTCTTTCATAAATCCTTGTGAGATATGAAAAATAAAAATATGTTTTGAGGAGCAAAATAAATTCATGTTCAGGAATCATATTTTAAGGTACACGATTAGTATTCATGAACATGGAATGAGCAGAATTTGGAGATTTCTGCCAAAGCAGCAGGCCATCTAGGAAGACTGTGAGACTGAAAAAGAGCCGCTCTTAATGCCACTCATTTAGTGCTGTTACTGTGCTCTCTCTTGAAGTGACATTTTATATTCCAGTATACCAAGTTAATGCCTAGGAATATCAGAAGTCATCAGCACTATGTTAAAATCCATTTTTGAATAATTGACCTCCTCTTAATTAAGTCTATGGAAACTTGTTCTTCACAAAAACTGTTTTTCATAAAACTGTGATTCTTAACTATAAATATCCATGCCATTCTCTGCTTTTATTTCTTCTTTAGAGGGGAGAAATTAAAAAAATAACAATCTAAACCCAACACACAATTTTAGTATTATTTCTATTTTTATCTGCCAGCAGATTTTTTTCAGATATGCAATTTGCATGAAGAATACACCCTGTCTAAAATTCTGTGACAGTGTTTAAGAAATATCAGATGTTTTATATATCATTTAATGTTTGACACTTACAAATTATAAAACAAACTCATTTTAAAATTTATGTTCTAGTACAAAATTCACCAATATGATATTAGGTAGCAAGACTTCAACATACATGTTCATGAATTCCATACATACATTATGTAAAATATGGCTGTGCTATAAATTGCCAGTACATTTTATATGTACCACCACATACACTAGGATTAAATAATAGATATTATACAGTATTATTTATATATCATATTAGAGACTAAGCAAATTTAGATATTTTAATAGAACATTTCAACAAAGCATACACCAAAAATTGTCCAACATGCCTATTTTTGGATAAAATTTGCATTTTATAAATGATAACACATTGAGAAACAAATGTTCTAAAGTGCTATAAAAATTTGTGGCAAGTGAGAAATGGTTTGTTAATTGAATTGTAGGTACAACTCAATTTCTTCTTAGCACTGTGTGTTAAAAAATGGTGTAAAAAGTTTTATTGGAAATTTGCATTGTCTGAATTTCTGATGCTTAAAAAATAAGTCTATATAAATAGAATCTTTGCTGCTTATTTTGTGAAACTCTAAATACAATTTGCATATCAGGCCTCTGCTTTGGTGACAGAAGTACTTAAAAGTCTGATGGCAGATGATGATTTATAGTTGTACTTTACTAAAAATGATGACAGACCATCAATCACTCCTGACACTAAGGGCCACCAATGAGTGGTTAGGAGTGCTGGTATATATAGTTGTAAATATGATCAATGGTAAATGCCACATTGGCTATTAGCTGAGCAAGGAGTTGCTTCTCATAAACATAGAAGAGCAGTATCATAATTATTTTATTATATACTTAGTAGCTGTGAAATGCAGATCCCTTCTTGTCTTCCACCACACTAGCCTCTATTCAGATGTCTCTCATTTGAACAAACTCCACTGCTGGTTTCCCCTTTATTCATATTCAAAAATAGCATTCTCACTAAATATAGCATAAGCACTCTGAAATAAAATACAGTGACAATATTTTATTGAGTGAATATTATGGATTAGAAACAAAGTTCAGTGCTTTTCAAGGGATTGCTTTTGTTAGTTGTAAAACAACTAGAAAAGCAGATTATGAACCAGGTGGTAAAGTGTTTAAGAAATGTGAATAGGTGATATAATTGGCACAATTGATATCTAAACTTAGATTTGACTTATGTGAGAGGACTTTATCTTTCTGAGAATATTTATTTCCCCTGATGAAAAATCCCACTGGTGCACAGGACAGATTTATCAGTTGCACATACTTGAAGATATCTATGATCTCCTGTATCCTACACACTTTTTTCAAATTTTGTCTCAACCAGCTGAAATATTTATGCACCTCATACATGTTTTCCTTATGCCATTGCCTTGCATATGTATCCTCTGTGTTGGAATAACATTTCAAATTCTCTGCATATTCAGGTATTATATTTTTTTCAAATCCAATTCAAAATATACTATTCCTATAACTCATTCTTTGCTCATGTTCTCCAAATTTTTATAAGACTTTCTTTGTATCTGATTTATAGCATTTTATTGTAAGTATTCATTTATGTGGTTTAGAATTTATACTAGACTGAAAATTTCCTGAAGGCAGTTCCATTTCAGTTTCATCTCTACCTCTCCCAGTGCCTATTTTGAATGGGATTGCAGCCATAACCTGCATGAGTAAATAAATACATAAATACACGTAAATACATACATACATAAATAAATCCACAAATGCAACATCATTTGCTAAGCAGTATAATCATTTCACAACACATTTTTTTTTAGAAAGGCCAGAGTACAAATTCAACAATATGCTTAGTTTTAAGGGGGTTGTAAAAAATTATTTTCAACGGTTCCTGAAAAGAAACCAGTAGGTCAAAAATATATTTACACTTTCATGTTTATGGCAGCTCTAATTCACAATATTTGAGATATGAAATCAATTAACCTGTCCATTGATGACTGATGAATGAATAAAGAAAATATATTATATAGAAAGAAAGAAAAATTATTCAGTCATTAGAAATACAACTCTATCTTTTTTTTTTTGACAACTTAGGTGAACCTGGAGGACATTATAAAAAGTGAAATAAACCTAGCACAGAAAGACAAGTACCACATATTCATAATGTTCATAGTTACATTTGGAAGCTAAAAATATGTAATCTCTTTGAAGAAGTGGAATGATAGTTTCCAGAGCCTGTGAAGGGTGGAGGAAGGAGTGACAGAGAGAGGGTAGTTAAATGGCACAGGGGTGTAGTTGGGTAGAAGAAATAACTTCTAAATTTCCATAGCCTAAGAGGATGGATAACTATGGTTGACAACAATTGTATATATGAAAAGAGCTAGTAGAGAATATTTTGAATGTTCCAACTTGAAAGAAATAATAAATGTTTGAGGTGATGAATATGCCATTTACTCTGATCATTGCATATTACATGCATGTACTGATCTATTGCAGTGTACCTCATAATTATATGTAATTATTAAGTACCAATTAGGATCTTTTTCAAAGTTAAATAATTAAAAATTTAAAAAATGCTTGAAGTTTTAAGACAAAATGTTTACATTTTCCATTCATTCACTTGTTCAACTAATATTTTTTTGAACATTATATATGTCAGGGATGATGACTGTCATTACAGACACTGAGATGAAAAGTCCATGTCCTCACTATCAAGAGACTTATAGTCCAGAGAAACTTGTAACAAGGATTTGTGCAACATATAAAGTCTAGAAGACACCCAGGAAGGGTGTAACCTTGGCTTTCCTGATCAAATCAGAGGAGACTTCACCAAAGAAGTGAGATTAGAACGAAGTTTTAAAGAAAGACAATGATTTTGTTTATTCCTCCAATACTCCCTCTCCCTATCCAAGTATGAATCAGCCTACTTATATCAAAGAAAACATTCGGCATTTGGTTTTGGGGGATTGGCTAACTTCACTTAGCATTAGACAAACTCTAGATAGGGCACAGAGGTGGGAGGGGAAGGGAGGGGGCATGGGGTAATTAATGATGGTTGAAGTACATGTATGAAGACAATAATCGATGTGAATATACTATGTATACAACCAGAGATATGAAAAACTGTGCTCTATATATGTAATAAGAATTATAATGTATTCCACTGTTATATATAAATTAAAAAAAAGATAGACAATGATGCCAGGAACTTTAGTGCATGTCTGCAATCCCAGTACCCAGGAGGCTGAGGACAGAAGGATCACATGTTTGAGACGAGGCTCAGCAACCTAGTGAGACCCTCAGCAACTTAGAGAAAACTTAACACAAAATAAAGAATAAACATGGCTAAGAATGTAGTTCAGTGGTAAAGGCCTTTGGCCTTTGTAGTTCAGTGGTAAAATCCTCAGCACCCTCTTCAACCATGGGGGGGAGAGATAGATAGATAGATAGATAGAGAGAGAGAGAGAGAGAGAGAGAGAAGGTAAGAAAAGACAGTTATTTTCTTGTCCTTTTAAAAATTTAAGCAATGTCTGATAATTTGGATATTGAGTTAAAGAAATGAAGAATGAAGAGGTAATGGTACTAGCTGGGAATCCATAAATGCATTAGAACCATAACACATAAATCAACACAGGCATGAGAGGATAGGGAAAGCTTCATAGGACATGACGAAAGCATCCTAAGATATTGTATTTATGAGTAAATTTCCAGGATGCAGGCATTGATGGAAATATAGGGCACCAGAGTTACTGAGCTTGGCTATCTCCACAACTTGGTATAAATTGTATAAGTTGAGCCCCACCTGAAGTGACCACAATACCTGGGAGCCCGTTACAGTCCACAGTGGAGATCAGCTCTCTGGAATGGAGAGCAATTTTACCTATCACTTCTGTAGGCAGAAATCAAAGGAGTTAGAGCTCAATTTTAATAATTAACTTGATCATTAAACTTGATGATTAATGGCATAATTAAAATTAATGGTTAGGTTAATGTTGAAATATCTTTCCTCTAGAACATTTAGGATACTAAAGAATGCAGTATATCTTTTTAAATAGTTCTTGTTGAATAGGTGATTGAGAATTCTGAAAGTTCTGAAACTTCAAATAATGAATAAACCATATTGATCATCTTAGAAATGTAGATGTTTATAGCCTTTTCTCCTCCTCCAGACCTACTACATCACATTTTCTGTGAATAAATTTTGGCTTGGGTATGTTTAGTGGAGTTCCACAGATGACTTTGATGTGCATTCCTGTTTAAGAACCATAGTTAAACTTCTTTCATTGCATTGCATGGATGAAAAAAAATTGATATCCAGAGAGATTAAGCACCATGCTCAAGGCCCTATAGCTAGTAAATGACAGAGCTGGGATTTGAATGATCTTCCTTTTCATTGCTTCTGGTGATACTTGACAGCTGCCCCCAAGGGCCTGACCTCTGCAGAGCTGAGGCAGAGCAGCAAGTCAAAGTTAGTTGCAGAAGAGAAGCCCCAATTAGTAATGAAAATGACAGCATCAATGAAGGATGAAAATGAATAAAAAGATTATTCTCAAAAGATTAAATAATCTTCAACTAGGAAAAAGAAGAGAAATATATTTTTATGATATTGATGGGATAGATTCTCTCAGGGACAAAAACATTATTTAGAACTTTATCTACTAATCAAAAAGAACAGGAAAAAAGAGATGAAAGATGAACCACAAATTTTACTCTCTTGTATTTAGAATTTTTGAGAAGGGTATTTGACTAGAATAACAAAGATCATTAATACTTTATTTGTCTTGAAGTTTCTCACTTCTTCAGTAGTAAACTATGCAGATAGCTAACCTGTTAATTTTTCTAGAAACCAACACTGAGTTTATTGAGAATCATTTTGTATTATTAATAATTTTACACAGAAATACTAGCATTCATGATGTAAAACACATGGAAGGTGTGGAATACCAGCACTCATGAAGCAGAATCCTGGCTCTAGCTATTTAAGATTCATAAGATAGGATAATCTCCATTAGGTCTCCAAGTCATGCATTTACAGGGAAGAGTCAGGACAAAAGTCACTGGATTTATTACAACTAAGTTTTCAGCATCAAACTTTTATCTATATTTCCTGATTTTTATGAGATAAGCTAGACCCTCAAGAACCTTAACATCTAGATCATGTGCAGACAAAATATTATTTTTGGTTCTATTTCTTTTTGTTTTAAAATATTTTATTTAGAGACAGGGCCTTGCTGAGTTGCTTAGGGCCTATGTTGCTAAGGCTGGCTATGAACTCACCATCTTTATGCCTCAGCCTCTCAAGTGGCTGGGGCTGGGGTTATAGGCATGTATACAGTGCCCAGCTGTTTCTTTTTCTTTATATCTCTACTCTTAAATTTTGATCCATGAGTTTTTATTGCTGTCATTGCAAAAATAAAAAGTGAGCATAAAATCAAGGAAACGAAAAAAAAAAAAAAAAAAAAAAACAGAAGAAGAATCTGTCTCCCTGAAACCAGGAAGATCGGCCTTAAAGCATGCCTTCACATCTCCTTTCCCCACACTTGACCCTGTGTGGACAAGAGAAGGGGTTTCCTGAAGCTTCTTATTGCATCATCCTAATGCAACCTAATGTAACCAGGAAATGTTTAACCTCTGCTCACCATATTCATTTCTCTGGCTCATGGTGCGATACCCTAAGTAAGCTTTCCTCGTCCTAGAGCTCATAAAATTTGAGAATGTAGATACAGCAAATATTGTGACTACTAATTAATTCCACACTTAAGTGGAAGAAAGTTTTCATTCAAAGAAATTGCATCTTCCATTCTATTGCACTTACTATTTGTATATGAGAAATCTAATACTCCTTCATATGGGTTTCTTGCCTATTTTCCCAACTTTACCACCTAATCTTCTTGTAATATTCATTTACTGTTTAAGAAAAGAACCAATGTAGATGCTATTCACAATGCCAGGACATGTGTGTGTGTGTGTGTGTGTGTGTGTGTGTGTGTGTGTGTGTTTTGCAGGTGGGAGGGAGATGCTAAGGATACTTTGAATTAGGCAGACAGGAGGGGGTATGGGGATAGTAGGATAGTAGAATGAATTGAGCATTTTTACACTATGTGCCTATATGACTATTGGACTGGTGAGATTTTACATCATGTATAACCAGAAGAATAAGAAGTTATAGTCCATTTATGTATGATGTGTCAAACTGCAGTCTACTGTCATGTATAACTAATTAGAACATTTTTTTAAAAAGACAAAGAGCTTATAAGTTAGTAGAAAAATTTAAAAAAAAAAGAGAGAGCCAATGAAGCTTTTGAGATCAGCTTACAGAATTTTTAAGAAAATCAAGATTTTTCCCCCAAATGTAGTTCTAATAGGACTTGGATGGATGATTATTTACAAATAGATTTATTTGTCTTAAAGAACTACATTGTCCTGTGCAGGTATAGCAAATTGTTGCCATTCTTGAATTTAACAGTTACATTGTGTCATATGCAAAAGGGAACCCAGCAAGTAGCCTGCCCCATGTGGCAATTTACTGAATTATTGAGAACAAATAGGAATCTCACTTCAAGAGGTAAATAGGAACAAATCCTTTGGCCAATTACCTGATGACTTCATTGTAACAGCTTTTATTCCTCCACTTGCAATTATTTGTACATTCTAGGAGAAGAATTTAGAATTTAAAGTCTTCAGAAGTCTATGGAATCTCCAAATCTGTGGATGTATCATTCTCAAATGTCAAAGATCTACTGATTTGCCCCTAAAATTTTATTCTCTCATTACTATATACCTATCAAGCCTCTGTTTCTCATCAGAACATACCTGAAGCACATGACATATACCAGTAAAAATAGCTCTATGGACTTTCTTTTATTATAGTGGACATTCAATTTGAATGCTGTGGTCTGTTTTAATAGACTGTGATTAAAAGCCCTGCTTAGAGGTTCCTTTCTTCCATATAACAATTTTGCTAATAATTAAATTTTTTAACTTTCACACATATCACACAGGATCCTCATGATCACAATGGGAGGTAGGCTAGCAGGTATTCTTCTGTTATATGGATAAGGAATCTGTTGCTCAGGGAATTTAAAGGTCCTTCCCTTGCAACTAAAAACCAATAGAGACATAGGAATGAATTCCAGCTCATTTGCCTGCCAGATCTGGCTCTTTTCACTGTACATGAAATTTCACTAGTTCATAAGGCTTGCCTTTGGTCACTATTTACAATAGAAAATAAATGCACTAGTTCATTCATTTTTGAAATATTTGCTGAGTTTCTGATGTATCCTGGGTAATGCAATTGGCATTGGAGATTCAAAATAACCAAAATCTGATTCTTGTTCTTCAGGAACATGTAATTTTCTATAGTAAATAAATAAGCAAAAATTTTGATATTGTTTTACAAGTAATATAACAGAGGTTTTATAAAGAGTGTTGTAGAGCCACAAAAGCATTGTATAACTCTGCCTGTGATGATCAGAAAAACATTTCATATGATATAATCTTCTTTTGTACAGAAAAATATATAGCCTACAAAAACAGTAGTGTTCTTTGATTAGGAATCCTAGCTGAGAACTGCACTAGGGTGGAAATCAGGAAACTTCCTTTTACATAACTAGTTTTCAGAGTGACCTCAGTAATTTGCTCCCCTGTGGACCATCGATTCCTTCATCTTTGAAGTAAAAGCATAACTCTAAATGATAGCTAAATTCCCTCCCAATTCTAAGGTTTTATTTGTTTACCTTTTGACTTTCTCATAGATGTGCATAAAATCCCTGTGGTGCTATTTCGGAAAATGCTTCTTAGATTTTCTTCAAGTTAGGAACTAATTTGTGATGTCAATTTCCCCCATCCCTACTAGGAAGTTGGTTCTAATTGCAATTGTCCATCAGCCTAGAGTCTGTTGTTTGCCAGCAAGACTAAGACCAAAGCCCAGATTCTTTCTTTCTTTCTTTCTTTCTTTCTTTCTTTCTTTCTTTCTTTCTTTCTTTCTTTCTTTCTTTCTTTCTTTCTTTCTTTCTTAAATTCTATTTGGTTATATATGGCAGCAGAATGAATTACAATTCATATGATACATGTAGAGCATAATTTTTCATTTCACTAGTTGTTTATAAAGTATATTCAGTATTTGTGTCTTCATACATGTACTTATGGTAATAACATACATCTCATTCCACCATCATTTTTTATCCCCATGCTCCCTCCCTTTCCCCCCCTCCTCTTTGCCCTATCTAGAGGTCATCTATTTATCCCATGCTCCCACCATTCCCATTATGAATCATCATCCTTACATCAGAGAAAACAAATCAGCATTTGTTTTTTTGTGATTGCTTTCTTCACTTGGCATTATATTCTCCAACTTCATCCATTTACCTGCAAATCCCATGATTTTATTCTCTATTAATGCTGAATAATATTTCCTTGTGTATATATACACCACAGTTTCTTTATCCACTCATCTACTGAAGAGCATCTAGGTTGGGTTCACAGTTTAGTTATTTAGAATTGTGCTGCTATACACATTGATGTGGCTATGTCCCTGTTGTATGCTGTTTTTAAGTCCTTTGGGTATAGACCAAAGAGTGGGATAGCTGGGTCAAATGGTGGTTCCATTTCCAGTTTTCCAAGGAATCTTTATACTGCTTTCCAGATTGGTTGCACCAATTTGCAGTCCCACCAGCAATATATAAAGTGTACCTTTTACCCCACATTCTCACCAACACTTATTGTTGTTTGTGTTCTTAATAGCTGCCATTCTGACTAGAATAAGATGAAATCTTAGCGTAGTTTTGATTCACATTTCTCTAATTGCTAGAGATGTTCAACATTTTTTTTCATATATTTGTTGATTGATTGTATATCATCTTCTGAGAAGTGTCTGTTCAATTCCTTGGCCCATTTATTGATCGGGCTATTTGTTCTTTTGTTGTTTATCTTTTTGAGTTCTCTCTCTTTCCCTCTCTCTTTTCTTCTTCTTCTTCTTCTTCTTCTTCTTCTTCTTCTTCTTCTTCTTCTTCTTCTTCTTCTTCTCTCTCTCTCTCTCTCTCTCTCTCTCTCTCTCTCTATATATATATATATATATATATATATATATATATATATCTCCTAGAGATTAGTGCTCTGATGTGCAAGTGGTAAAAATTTGCTCCCAAAATGTAGGAATGTAGGTTCTCTATTCACCTCACTGATTTTTTTCATTTGCTGAGACGAAGTTTGAATCCACCCCATTTATTAGTATTAATTCTTGATTTTAATTCTTGTGTTATAGGAGACTTATTAAGGAAGTTGCAAAGCCCACACCCTTTCAATTGGGATTATGTGCTTTGATGAGTTATACAGCATTTAGTTTGAGCTGCCATTCTTGTTTCTATAAGTCCTGGATAAGAAAATGGAGATATATTTCAGCCTTTATTATCTTATTATCTTTATTATCTGTGATTGTACATACACAATATTAACAAAGCTAATATTGCTCTGCAAAAACCATACAGAAACATACAAACCAGGACTGAATCATATCTGCTTTTCATTATAAGTGATGAGCTTGGAGTTTTAGGTTTGTATTAGCTTTGCTGTATGCAATTGTACTTCCTTATATTATTTATTTTCATATTATTTGTAACCTCACTACACTCAAATTAAAGTAGGATTAACATTATTATACATATTCTTCAAAAATTTCTATACATATACAATTGTAGATCATAGTATTTCATATATATATGTATGAATCTTGAAATACACATTAATATAGACTTTTATAAAAAACAAAATAACACTAGACAATATGTTATATTCCATAACTTAATTATTATTAATATATTTCATGTTAAATAGTTAGCTTTTAATATTTTATTGTGATTTTTTAATCTTCACATAAGTTATTTAGAAAATAAATAATAAAAGTTCTGGTTGAATCTAATTTTTACTGTGTTGGGCAACAGTGCAATAAAATTTTTATTTGAAAAGATGTGAACACTTTCTAAATAACTTTAAAAAGCAATTTATAAAAGTAAACTTTGTCAGTGAAAGGTCATGCACTTTTCAGAACTCTTTAGGCATATTATCAATTTTACTTCAAAAAAGGATGAGTCCTGTTTTTCATATCTTTCCAAATAAACAAGAGATTAATTTTAGGAAAACAGAACCTTGTTTAACATTGTACTTTCTTATTTAATGCACACACAGAGCTATCAGTTCAAATGCCAATGTATGGATGACCTTTCTGAGTCTCCTCTGGCTTGTCATGAAAAATAGTTTCCCCCAGTGCACACTTTTTTTATGCATTCATAAGATAATTAAAAAACACAGAAGTATTCATGACTCTGACCAAAAGTCAATATTTTTAAACCCAAATTTCTCCCAAACATCTCTTTATATAAAACAGTTAAGACAATAATAATATTTTAAAAGACTTTAAAAGCAAAACCTGCTTCTTGAAATCTTCCATGTTTATCTTCTCTTTATTTTCCATGCCAATGTGGTTAAAGTGATAGGAAAGATCTAATATTTAGAGAATTAAAGTAACATTAAGCAGAGAATTATAAATTTAGTGATGTGAGGTGAAGATTTGTTCTCTTCCCTGACTGGAACACCACCACACAATAATTAAATTTCCATTTTAGAGCTTTCTTTATAAAGAATTGTCATAAAATTTCCTTGGATTGTTGTAAGTTCCCACTCATTCATTCCACAAAGCAATTTTTGTATAATACACTGAATTTAGTGTTTAGAATTCATTGCTATGAGTAAAATGCCTTGCACATAATAAATGTTCAATAAAAGTTATTGAATTGAGTGGATGAAAGATTAATAAAATAAAATGTGAACCCTCAAGGAATTTTTCAGACAAATGAAGAAGAAAGGAAAAAAAATTATAACATAATGCTGTCATATTCAATAACATGATTGACTAAGTTCACAGTAATATCATTATGTTGACTAAGTTCACAGTTATGTCATTATATATTAAGAGCTATTTTTTCCAATTCTTATTCTTGGCTCTGCAATTAAATTAAAGGTGAGGTGAGTTGAAAGAGAAAAAGAGAGAGAGAGAGAGAGAGAGAGAGAGAGAGAGAGAGAGAGAGAGAGAGAAGAGATCCTAAATGATTATTTGTGGTAACAGCGATTCATGAAAGTGCTGTAAGTTCACATGCTGAATTATATTTTTAAAATCAAGATAGACATATAGATTTACAAAAACCTATCTCAATTGTAGGCTTTTATATTGTGACATGTAAGAAAATCCAATAAAAATCCAGTAATAGAACCTACTTTTAAAAACAAAAGATGGAGGCCATTATCACACTGTGAAATTAGTATTGCTAGACTACCTCCACTATAGTTTCAACCACTCACAGAGTCTTTGTTATGGTCTCAAGAAAACTTTGGAAAAATTTAACAAGATGCTTTAAGCTAATATCATTTAAAATATGACTATGTTATTTGACATTTTTCTCAGGATTTCTTTTTGACAAAAAAAAAAAAAAACTTGAATTTAAAGCGTTCATGTTCTCATATTGAACACCTAAAATTTGCAAGGATAATGTTCACATCTGCGTGATCCTTGAAAGTAATTGGACAACATTAATTCAATAGCAATCATCTCTTGGTTCCTATTGTATACCAAGAAAACTATCCAGGTCCTATCTCTTTCTCCCACTTTTGTCACCATGAAAAGAAATACAGGCATCTATTTATTTTGCATTTTACATGGGAAGCACAATGACTCTTTGGCCCTCACAGAAAGTAACTTGTGGCAAATGACAAACACATGAAAACCTTAACAATCTCAAGAACAGTACTACCCATTGATCAAGTTCAAATCATTTTTATGTTTAGACTATGAATAAGGCAAAAATAATCCCATTGTAGAGTGATTGATCCCTCCTTTGTGATTTTTCATGCATAGTAGGTATCAGTGATGGAAATATCCTTGTACTTCAAAAACAATTCCATTCCTTAGTATTTGTTCGTCACTTTTTCTATTATCATAAATTTCTACAGAAGTAGCATAATTGAAGCTGGACATGGTGTTGTGGTCCAATCCTCTGTCACATGTATGATATAACTTAACTTCACGAAGATAGTGAGTGTAATGTGTGTGTTTAATTGCTTCTTCAACAAAATATGGGGGGGGGGATGCTAGTTTTACAAAATCTGAATTAATTTGCTTAAAATATATTTATTAAGTTTCTTTTGTGCTAAGCAATTAGGACCCAGAAGTTGCTCTTAAAAGAGATTGTAATTTCCCTAAAATATACATTTATTGGTTATTTTAAATGGATTAAAAACAAACAACAAAAAAATAACAGAAACACAAATGCTGACCTTACTTCACTTTCATTAGCAAACCACATGACTGATTCCTTGAACCACACTGTGTTCGTGGAACTTGTCTTCCCCACCACTTATTTTTAATTATGCTCTAAATGCAAGCAGTCCAGAAGATCACTAATAGTGTTTATGCTTGCAGTAATAGTACACTGGGCAATTTAATTATATCCTTGAGATGATTTTCTGGACCAATTAGTTGAACCCATTTTCTCTGAGTAATTCATTGTAGTCCATTTCAAATTACTAATACATTTCATTAAATAAGTAACAATCCAGAAGATTAGCTAATTGTTTTTGTTTTCACCAAGAATGCTTCTGAAATGTCTCCCTAGGCTCTTCTATGCAGTAGGGACATGTGTAACTACTAAATTTTTTATTTCCTTGGGCTAATGGACCCACTATAGTAACCACATTTTCAAGAGAGAAAAATGATAAAGAACATGGCTAAATTCCAAGACCTGGTTCATCCATTTACTAGAGAGATAACTGTAGATAACTTGCATAAATTCCTTAAAATCCTTTCCTTTCTCATCTGTAAGGTGGAGGGAAATCAGAATATCTAATTAACAGAGTTGTTGTAAAAATATAATAATATCCAGATTGCACACCTGTCATGGAACTTTGCACAAACTCACTATTCGATACTGTGTTTGTTATTGTTTGGTTAACAATAATTAGCTATTCTTAATTATTTTATAGTTGTCTTCAGTGAGAAGCATCCCTGTAATTGTCTTGTCTTTCCCTATATATTCTAACAGCCTGTCTGTTCTCATGGTCAACTTGCCTAGTCCCTGTGTGTTCCAGAGGTAGTCACACGCTGCTGTACTTGGCGAGCCACTGTTATGTAGTATGGAGGACACCAGGCTTTGATCCTGAAATTGGATCAGAATCTATAACCAACTGTGCAACTTGGCCAGGTCACTTGCTTCTCTCTGGGACTCTACTTTTTCTCTTGTGAAATAATGGCCCTTTCTGTTTTAATATGTCATAGTCTCTCTTGTGAAATTTTAGAGATGAGGATCTTGATCCCTTTCAACACATTCCCATGCTTCTCTACTGGGGATCCTCTAAAGATCTGACAGAATGTTCCTCTTAAAATGTTCATTCAAAAGTCTGTTATCTGATCCCAACTCAATTTCAGGCTCACTACTCTTTTCCAAATCTGTCAGGGAATTTTAAGCTATGGTAAATAATTTAACTTGATAAGAGAAAAATGTGCCCACAAAAAGTGTTTTTTTTTAAATATAGGAACATAAAATAACTTATGTTATTAGAAATGTTATCCTCATAGCAAAGAATTGCTTGAATGTGAGATAAGACTGGAGGCTGGTTGGCCATTCAAGAAGTTGTTACATTAACACAGGTGACAGATACTGGTGCCCTAAGGGAGAGTAGTCAAGAAGGAATTACATAAAAATGAGTGTTTGCCAGTCATATTGTTTTCCAATCTGTTTCTGCTACCTTCAGTTTCTTCCTTCTTACCATATTTACTCCGGTGTGAGCAAATTGTCACCCCTCCTTGCCCTAATTCTGAAAAATTAGAAAACAATGGCATAACAGAGATCCTAGGCCTTACTCAGAAACATATTCTAACTTTGATTTCCATATGAGTAAAACTATGTCAAAATGAACCTTACAATCATGTATAAATAAATATACTAATAAAAATTGTTAAAAAAGAAAAAGGAAGATTATGACATAAATGTTTGAGGCTGTTTTACATGACTGATAACTTTATAATTTTTAAAGCTCTTCATTCCTCCTTCCTTCCTCCCTCCCTTTCTCTCTACCCTTTTCTTTCTTTATTTCTTTTCTTTCTACTGAGGATTGAACACAGGGGAAATTTAATGCTAAGGTATATCCTCAGTCCTTCAGTCCTGTTTTTACTTTTTATTTTGAGACAGGTTCTCACTAATTTGCTGAGGCTAGCCTCGAGCTTGTGGTTCTCTTGCCTCAGCTTTCAGAGTCACTGGGATTACCGCCCTGCACCACTGCCCCTGCTACTTTTGACTATTTACAAATATATACACATATTTTTAAGTGTATGACAATCAAATGAATATGGTAGATTTCCAATAAGACCATTGTTTTTTTTAAAAGAAAGACAATTCCAGTGACAATTTTATAAGCAAAATTATGTCTTGTAATTTTCTTACCTGTTTGAGAAATACCACTATTGGTATGGACATACAATATGTACTGAATCAGATTAAATATTGATGGAATTCTCTTCCTTAAATTCCCTCCTTATATTGAGAGTAAATTGGAGTCTTATCAGTCGTATTTCTAGAAATTCTTCTAAATTGGCAATATTACTTTCATTGGCTCAGTGCCAGAAAGCATAGAAATCCTGCTGTATATGTTTATTTTATGAACACAGTTCATTAAGAGCAACCTATAAAGAGTAGTTTCTTTGGCCACAACATTGGCATGTGTGTTTAGTACCTCTCCATTTGAAGATTTGGCATCAATTGTGCTAATTCGGAACCATAACTAGGCCAAATAAGAGTAACAAAATAAATACCTCAGGTTTCCCATGATTGACTTTGCCCAGTAAGATTCATACATGTAGATGTAACTATGAATGGACTGTATTATTTCTAGAGCAAAAATACCTGAGAATTTGTCAGAATCCTGCTAAGGAAACAGTGATATTGGTTTTGGTGAGGCTCAATCTTCTAGAGCCTCCACAAGAATATTTTAAAAATCCAATACACTGAAAATCTTATTCCTGTGGATCCTCACTTAGCCCAGTGTATCAACCAACTTGCTTTTGTTTCCAACCAACTACTCTGTAGAGTTTAGTGCTCTATCTGATGTGTGAAGGGTAAAAATTTGCTCCCAGGATGCAGGCTCTCTGTTTACCTCACAGATTGTTTCTTTCTCTGAGAAGAAAATTTTTAGTTTGATTCCATCCCATTTATTGATTCTTGATTTTAATTCTTGCGCTATAGGAGTCTTATTAAGGAAGTTGGGCCTAATCCCACATGATGAAGATTAGGGCCTACTTTTTCTTCTATTAGATGCAGAGTCTCTGGTTTAATTCCTAGGTCCTTTATCCATTTTTAGTTAAGTTTTGTTAAACACTGAAAAAACAAATAACCCAATCAACAAATGGGACAAGGACCTGAACAGACACTTCTCAGAAGATGATATACAATCAATCAACAAATATATGAAAAAATGTTCATCATCTCTAGCAATCAGAGAAATGCAAATCAAAACTACTCTAAGATATCATCTCACTCCAGTCAGAATGGCAGCTATTATGAGGTCAAACAACAATAAGTGTTGGCAAGGATGTGGGGGAAAAGATACACTCATACATTGCTGGTGGGACTGCAAATTGGTGAAGTCAATTTGGAAAGCAGTATGGAATTCCTTGTAAATCTGGGAATGGAACCACCATTTGACCCACCTATTCTTCTCCTCAGACTATACCCAAAGGACTGAAAAACAGCATACTACAGGGACACAGCCACATCAATGTTTATAGCTGCACAATTCACAATAGCCAAACTGTGGAGCCAACCTTCAGTGGATGAATGGATAAAAAATATGGCATATATACACAATGGAATTTTACTCAGCATTAAAAAAGAATAAAATCATGGCATTTGCAGATAAATGGATGGCATTGGAGAAGATAATGCTAAGTGAAGTTAGCCAATCCCTCAAAAAAAAAAATGCCAAATGTTTTCTCTGATATAAGGAGGGTGACTCATAGTAGGGTAGGGAGGGAGAACCTGGGAGGATTAGATGAATTCTAGATAGGGAAGAGGGGTGGGAGGGAAAAGGAGGTGGCAGGGGATTAGCAAGGATGGTGGAATGTGATGGACATCATTATACAAAGTACATGTATGAAGACTTGAATTGGATATCAACATACTTTATATACAAACAGAGACATGAAAAATTGTGGTATATTTGTATTAAGAATCATAATGAAAAAACAAAGAACATGTAAAAGGCATAAATTGGTATGAACATACTTTATATACAGAGATATGAAAAATTGTGCTCTATATGTGTAATAAGAATTGTAAAGCATTCCACTGCTGTTGTGTATTAAAAAGATAAAATCAATAAGAGATTTTCAAAAATCACAAACAAACTACAAACAAAGATACACTACTGTCCATCTTTCTTAGGGGGCTAGGTCATACACTGATCAATACTACTATCTCCATTGTGTTCTTCTTTCAACTAAGCTATAATAGGAGGCTACAAATAATTCAATAGGAAATAGTTGATATAAATATCCAGAGAAAGACAAATGAATTCACAGATCACAAGAAAAACACTGATTAAACAAAGGAAAACAAACTTCTGGTAGAAGGCAAATAGGAATTTTCATAGGTTTCCTTTCAATTCTGATTATTCCACAAAATAGTAAGCTTCTAAAATATTAAAATTATTTAAATCTCCTTTATTTACTAGTTCTGTACCCCATATACTTCAGTGTATAATGTAATGTTAGTTATTTATGTCTTAATATTTTATAATTCTCAGACATATACCAAAACCAAAAAACAAAAAAAACCACTGTATCTATCCAAGTCATCCATGGAATTTCTATTCATTGAGCCCTTGCTACATTATTAGTTCTCTAATGAAAGAAGCTTGGAGGCTCCTGATGATATTAACTTTTGTTGAGGGCCCAGACTTCTGTATAGAACTGAGAACAAAGAGTCAATAAGACAAAGTCATTTTCCTCAACTCTTTTATTACAGTTTCCCAACTTTGTGACTTAAACCCCAAATTCTTTGGGGTTTAATTTCTTCACCCACAGATTCAGATACTTATATGAGTTTTTAATAGGTACCTCAGGTTCATCTAGAATGAAATGAGGTTAACTTAACATCAAAACGCCATTCTGTCCTCCTGACCTGGTTTCATCCTTGCAGAATGAAAGCCATTCTGTCCCTAAAAACCCAACCCTCAGATCCAGCTGATGATGAAATCCTGTTGATGCTAGAGGATTACTTTCTTTTGCTTTTGTTTGTTCCTATGCATTAACACAGCTGCTTCTTTTGGATATTTGTCAGCCCTTACCATTGTCATTGTTTCTTATGTTCCTTCTACATTCTCACTCCCACCCTTGCAATTCATTATCCACATTGCTGACAGGTGGTATTTTTTTAAAAAAAAATATATTAGTTGTTTATGGAACTTTATTTTATTTATTTATTTACATGTGGTGCTGAGAATTGAACCCAGTGCCTCACACATGCTACGCAAGTGCTCTACCACTGAGCCACAACCCCAGCCCACAGATGTACTTATTCAATTAATATGAATAAATCCTATTTACTCAAATAATTCTGAGTTTGATAAGACAAATGTCCAGAAATATTGATAAATTCAGTGTGATGTGGTATTTTATGTTTATAAGAAACATGAATTGTATATTTTAAGTCAATTAGTGGAAAAAATGGATATAGTACAAAACACCCCAGACAATCTGGAAAAATACATGGAAGATACCTGGCATGTAGTAAATGGTCAATAAATTTTTGTTGAAAATCAATTTTAAATATTAGCTACTGATTTTAATAGATTAAAGAAAGACTTTATTCAATACGTGGGCACTAGCTAAATTTTAAAAGTATATGTAAAATTTGGGGGGAAATGCAATGAAAAGAAATACATTGTAGGTCAAGAGGATAGTATGTATAAGGACATGAAAATACAAAAGAACATTGTATATTTGAGAAGTAGCAAATACTTTTATTTTGCTGCAGCATAGAATTTACTATAGGGGTAAGGAGTGGAAGAGTCATAGGAAATGGTTAACTTTATACTTCAATAGCTATTCTGTACGCTGTGGATTGTCTCTGCTTTGTGATTTTTGAAGAGTTAGAAATTTTCTCTTGCATTTTTCATATGTTATCACAACAGAGTGAGAAATTTTTTCTCATTTCAAACGGTAAGATTCATAACAAGATTTTAGAAATGCTTACAATGTCCTTTGTGTCTTAAAAAGGAATTTAAATGAAAACATGATGAAATTGAACCAAAAAAGTGTTTAAATTTATGACTAGAAATTGAAACATTATGTACTGGCATGGATCTTAATTCATAGATAATCTTAACCTAAATAATATATTATTTTCTCATATATCTAATATATCTAATATATATATGTAATATATGTAATATATATTATATATTTCAGATCCAGACTACCAGTGGCACCTTTTAACTATATTTCACTCCATAAATATTTATATTTAAACATATATATATATATATATATATATATATATATATATAGAGAGAGAGAGAGAGAGAGAGAGAGAGAGAGAGAGAGAAAGAGAGAGAGAGATACACATATATAAACATATATATAGATATATGCTTTTCTATGCTACTTAGATTGAACTTGGCCTCCCGACCTTGACAGTATATCTCACTACCCATAATTTCCTTCTTATTAAGGGTACTATTCTTCTCCACTTCTAGGGTTTCCATTCATCTGTCACTCATAGAATAGACTGTTATAGTCAGAAGGAACTTTAACAGTTATTTTTTTTTCATGTCCCTTATTCTCCAGATTTTGGAACTAAAAACCAAGAAGGGAAGGTAACTTTCCTAATTTCATATCTGGACCTTTTTGGAAATCTTTCTTAATTCTTAGCCCAGTAAGCTTTAATTGTGTTATTGATCCAAGTAAATCTTGACTTTTTTTCCACATTCACTCACACTTCTTACCAGTTCAGTCCCTTAGAAGCCAGGAAGAAGATAGATGCCCACAAAAATAACGATCAATTTTAGTAAAGAAAGCATCAAATCTCTTTCAAAATACCAATTGCAAAGGCTGTCATCCTTCTCTTAGGTTTTCTCACATTTTTTTTTGTCAGAGAAAAGTTATATCTAGCTGCTTATATCTTTCACTTGATGTATTTTGCAATATAGCTTCCTACATATAATTTTATATCTCCCTCTGCAGTTTCCCTAGCAACTGACCAAATAGTGTTTTCCATGTGCTTTGCCACCTCCTTGTGCCCCTGGCTTATCCCCACTCCATTGTCATTCTTTCTCCATCCCTCTTGAGATCACCCATTCTAAAATGCATATTTCCTTATAAAAAACGATGCTGCCATTATGTTTGATCTGCTTTGTTTCTTCTAAAAACATGCTATCAGGTTTATTGTGTCATACAAAAAGGGTTATTTTACAAAGCAAAGAAAAAACAAATTTTAAAAGATATTCCAAAGCAAACCATTTCTACATAATGCCCTATTTTGACCTAAGGAGTAGTTTTTTTTTTTTCCCCAACCCACAGACAGGGCTTAGCAGGCCTAGATAGTACATTAGCAGGACACAAAAGAGCAGTCTTCTGTAGAAACTTTTAAAAAGCCCCTACTTTGCCAACTATTGACGTGGAGATGAGTAAAGTAAAATATCCTCCCTTGAAAAATTCATAGTGTGTTGGTGAGCGCAGGTACAGATCTAGCTGATGTGGCCACATGCCTCTTGACTTCTCCACATGGAAATCACATGGAAATCACAGGCTTCTCAAACTTGAAATGTCTAGAGAGAACCTTTTCCCCTTACCCAAGTAATTTTCTTTCATCTCCTGCTTCAGTAAATGATTGCCAAGGTTGGCAAAAGAAGAGTATTTATCACTTTCTTTTCTTCAACTTCCAGGTTTGGTTTATTGAAATACTTTTTGATCTATCCTAAAAGCAGATCTTATATATAATATTCACTTCCCTCCATCATTTTTGGTTTTCTTTTCCTAGCTCAAGGTTCTGGGTCAGATCCAGACTATCAGTGGCACCTTTTAACTATATTCCACTCCATTCTGGCCACAGTCCCATTCTTTTACCACACAGGATCCAGAAGATACTTCAAAATCAATAAGACATCATGCCATTTCCCTCACTGAAACCATTTGGGACTATCTGAAAACTCTTCAAAAATGACCAACTGTCTTATCATGACTCCTAAATTCATATATTATATCCAGTTCTTTCCTGCCCTGGAAAGATAGGAAAAGTGTAATACTTGAGTTACTCCCTGATTTGAGGACTAATAACCCTGCTCAACATCTTAACAAATTTATGCTTCTTAGATATCATGTCTATACTAAAATATCTTCTATGAGAAATCTTTCCTGAGTGTCCTGATTTAAAAGACATGCACACACACACACACACACACACACACACACACACACACACACTTCCCACACACAAACACACATGTGCATATACACACACCAATTTTTAAGTAAAGATCTATTTCTTTGTGTTAGTTACAATCTGTAAATTTTTCCAATTTTAATTTACCCTATAAACATTTGTAGATTACTTCCTTTATGGAAAGAATTCTTCTTGGTCCATATAATACAACATTGCACAAAATAATCAAAAATCCCTTCTTTTATGGAGCTTATGTTCCAGCAGGAGAGGGAAGGAAACTACACATAAAAAGAAAACTATGTGATGTAAGAAAAAGAAAGCTGGAAAGGGACTTTAGAAGATTGTAGGGGTGCTATTTTCAAAGAAGGTGGTCAGGAGTGACCTAAGAAGAAGGTCATATTTGAGAGAACTTAAGAAAAGGAGGGAGCAAAACAAGTTGGCATTAGTGGGAAGACCTTTGCAGGATGAAAGCATAGCAAGAACAAAGGCGAGTAGAATGTGGGGCAATATCCCTCAGGAGGGGCAAAGTCTAGTGTGGTTAACATACTGTAAGTGAGAAGGGGAATTGAAGGAGATGAAATCCAAAAGCCAAAGAGAGTGTGCTGAACAATGTAGAGCTATAAGCCCTCTACTTTTAACTTTTACAAGACTGGAAGTCATTAGAGAATTTGTGGGTTTTAACTACTTATATCCAATCATGACAGTGTGATGCACTGAGTATTGTGTGTGCTCAAAGGTACCACCTTAAAGTCACTGTAGGTGGTATGGGGGTGGGGGGCAATGTTAGCAAAGACTTCTTTGAGAAATTGAGCCAGGAGGATTCTTGTTTTCTTATCAAAAGAACCTATCTATCTCTAGTGTCACTTCTGCCATGCTGCCACAGCATCTTATGCATACTCCCGTTTCATTACGCTATATGTTTACCATCTGTTTCTTAGATCACAGCCTTCCTACTGCCAGGCACTATGTAATATTCATGAACCTGACAAAATGTATAAAGAGCATTTAATATCTATTGGATAAATGGGCATAAATGCAGACAACAGAAAACGTGTGATTCCTTGCTTGTGGTTCTCAACCAGCAGCTTCTTAAATTAAGTGATTATCTGAGCTAATGTCTTAACATATGATTGGAAGGCATGGCATTATCTTTGGCACTAGAGCAAAGCATGAGAATGCTGCTAACACAAGCATAATACCACCTTGTTTTCTTTCCCATAGTTTCTCTTCATCCTACCAAAACTAAATGGCTCTTGACCACTTTCATTGTTGTTAGCATGTCAAAAATGACAAAAGGTGGATATCTTTTTTCTTATGAATTTCTTTAATATAGAATTTGCAATAAAATTTTGAGATTTCACTCCATTCATCATAGCAACCTTTCCTAAAATCTTATTATTTTCAAATACCAAGAGTAATTGAGTGAAGCAACTGATAGTAAAAATGACTAATTGGGCTAAGCAACCTAATGCTTTGACTACATAATGCTGTATATCTAAGAATAATATATCACTTGTCACATGTTCTTAACAATACAGCTACACAAACATTTCTAGATGTGACTATTCATGACTTTTGCTTTATTATTTTATTTTAACTATAGATGTTTAGGGTCACAAGGAACACAACAAAAAAAAAAACTCTTCATTCCATCCTTCTCAATTCATTTCTAAAAACTTAAGTGGATTTACTTTTGCTCTTTTTACCTCCAAATCAAGTTTCAGTGTTAGCTAGCTTTCTTCCGTAGAACGCAGAAAAGCATTTAGAGAAATAAGATCATGCTCTCTACATTTAGAAGTTGAGTGAAATAATTACCAAGATAGAAGGAATAAAATTCTGGTGAAGTATGTAATTTGTTCACAAAACTGTTTATTTGAAGGTTGTTAATTATAAGGGAACTTAATTGCAATTTTAATGTTACTAAGTAACCAAATGTTTACCATGGAATCATTTCAGTTGAAATAGAAAGATAATCCTGTATACTCCACCTCCACTGACAATCCTCTGCAGAATACATTTGGAATCTTTTAAGAGCTCTATTTAATTCTAGTAATCTAAATGTCCTGCTTTTTTAGTGTTAGTTTTAACTGTGTTCTCAACTGAATGTAGAATTTTATATTGCAAGATATTGAGAATGATTTAAAAATATTGCCTTAAATCAGGTCTTCTTCTCTGAATTATAGGTCATAGAGAGAACTGTACACATATTTCAAGATATATTTGCCAGAAGAGATTATGTGATGGAGATAACAGTTAAATGTTTGCTACATGTGACCAGAGATTAACATTCCCAAAGATGGACAGCCCTTTATCTGCTAATCGGTTTTATGCACTTGCCTTTTATTTTAGATAATTCTGTATGGAGAAATGAAATTCTGCATTTATGGAATCATTTTAAAAAATGTTTTCATTTCCCAATGCTTCAGTTACTTCACGCATAAAATGTGTAACTTCTGCCCACAGCAGCAGTTTTTCTTCAACAGAATGGGAGGTGAGAGAACACAGTGCTCAAGTGCACAGGCTGAGCAGTCTATGTTCCAGCCAAACAAGTTTTAACAGCTCTGTGATACTGGGTTAGGTTATTCTCTTAGTCTCTCTGAGCCTCATTTTCTTCCTCTATATTATTTGGCAGATAATGTATACCATACAGAACCATATCCATGATTAAATTATTTGTATTTAAAGCATTTAGTAAAACATGTGGCACCTAAAATATGTGGCTGATAACTTGGATAGTCCTACAGGGAGCATGAAAGTAGAGAATATAAAAAGTGTACCTCCTACTGACAGTTCTGAACTGACAATTTTACACTAAAAAATTCTGCATCCCACCTAATGGATCAGCATATGATTAGGTGACATCACATTATTTTTGACACCTGAGCAGAGCAAGAAGTTGCTGCTATACTAAGAAGAGATGTGCTTGTTTGCTTTCTGTAGTTGCTTTCCACTCTGCCTGGTGCTACAAATTTATTAGAAAGAAGACTATGGAAGGTATATTATGTCCATGATGATATACTGTTGAATTATAACAATCAAATCTCAGGGAGAAAATAAGGACAAGAAGGATCTTGATTTGAACCATTATGAGAAGTTAGGAAGAAATTTGCATAATTGATTCCTGTAAGCTGCCATGAGGCTGTCACCAGCATTCCTCTGATAATGGGGAATTACTTTTTCTTCTGTGTCTAAAACTCACTGCTACCAGATTTATGGGATCAAAAGTTGGAATGTAAAAATAATCACTAGTATTTCCTATGTGACTGAGTGTAAGTTGCTTTGCAAGGACTAATATATAACATCCTCTTAAGACTTTGAAAGGTGGATATTTTTATCTGTTTTAGTGATTTAAAGAAGAAAAAGAAGAACTAATGTCAGGATGTATTATAAGGGGGAAAAATTAGAAGTACTTCTTAGATTCGGTCATATGTCATCTGCAGCCTCAATCACATAGATGTTCTAGCATACAGAATGCTAAAAGGGAAAGAGAGGAAAAGAGTAGAATTAGAAATCAGGCTTCTGGAATGTTATTGTCTACTGAACCTAACCACAAGACATGCATGCTGCTCAAGCTATTGTCACTACCTAACTTTCTCCTTCCCTTTGCATTTATCTCAGTCTCTGTTCAAACTTACCTACCCATCAGAATTGCTTTTCCCCTAATGAAGTCGTGTTCTAGAATCTGAAAATTTTAATTGTGAACTGTTATGTAAAAAATAAACAACTTCTAAGGTGATAAAATACCACTTCATGGCTGCACAGTCATAATATACATGAACAATGATGTAAACAACAAAAATTTAATGCTGGATTGTTGACAGGATTCTAAAAACTCAAGGCTGACCCTAATGAACTAATCACTTGAACATAAATCCATTATGTTGTGTTTAATTTGCAGATGTCCATAAATTACTTAAAGAAAGGATGTTAAACCACTAAATCTAACATGATATCCACATCTCTTACTTATGTAAACATGTTTTCAATTCATTTTCAAAGTGTGAAAACAAACATAATATTTAAAAATAATTTGTATATCACCAGTTGTGTTGTAATTTACAGCCCAGACTTTGGAGTCAGGCCAATTGTAGTTTCAGCCTTATCTTTGCCAGGCTAGTATGTGATCCTGGGAAAGTGATTTAATCTCCAAACCTCAGCTATCGTCTGGCAAGTGGAAACAATACTATTTTTTTTAAAACTAATAAATATGTTAGAAGATAAAAACAAAAAACTTTTATAGATGAAAAAGTTCTGTTTGTCAGAGACAGTAAATAAACCAAGAAGGAGTTCAGCCATTGTTTCTATTGATATTTCCTCTGAATACTGCTGGAAACAGCTGGTCTCTACTGGACATAGGAATTGGCATTTTAATTATTTGACCATTATGCTAATGAAGATAACTTGTCCTCTATAACCTAAAGCAAAAACTGAAAGCTTTCCAATTTTCAAATCATGGAGTAAAACCACAACATTTACAGTAGGGACAATCTTAAAGATTCACTGTATACATAAAGTTATATGGAAACATCTACAAAAATAAGCAACATGTAAGTAGTAAAAGTAAGCCATCACTGTTATTATTGTTATTATTATTACTGCTACTACAGGAAGAATTGTCACTTTGGTAGTCAATCCATTATTAGACATTCAATTTAAAAAATTTAAATAGGACCCAGTAATACAGATTTCAAAACAAAACAACTTTCACATAAAAGATCTGTAAAACAAAAATTAAATTAATAAAAAAATATAATTTTTTGTATCACAATGTTTTTCAATACATAAAAGCGAAATTTTATCAAAGAAGTCTAGTGTATGAGGAAGGTTTGAAAATCTTGTGCTTAAATACAATACCATGATAACATGATTCTCAGTTTCCTACTGTGCAGCAGAGATATTAGCAGCCTCAAATGTCCCTAATTCTTCTGCTCAGCAAGGGTTTTCAGATTTGTTGGCTTGTCAATTTCAACAGATATCACTTAGCTAAGAAAGGATTAAATTCAGATGCTAGTTTTCTTGTGATCTCAGAACACCATGCCTGAGGAGTTGGGTAGCCAGAACCTTAAAAGTTCTTCTCTTTGATAATGCTTAGCAGGAACCTACCTACCAGCCCCTCTGAAAGTCCCAGAGCAACAATACATGCTCTCTACTTTCCTGACAAATGAACCTGTTTGGAAGGAAGTAGGGAACTTGTGAGAGTCAAATACCGCCATGATGGCTGAAATTACAGCCAGGAAATTCCAGTTTGCTTGGAAATTCTAAACAAAGGACACAATGCCTTTCCTTCACTTAACTGTACATTTAGATATTATACAGACTTATAAATCTGACAAGGGTAGTTTGAGTTTTGCATATATCTATGAACATTATGTGAGGTATGTATAATATATAATCCATATAATCCATATAATATAGATTCTTGCATATTTGTTTATAGAGTATTTTCAGTTCTGTGTTGCTGATGCTCAGAGCATATTCTGGTACTCTTTGCAGTTAGACACGACCTATGCTGATAATCAGAGACATGTATCTTATAAATGTTGAACTTTATGGTCCTTCCATACCCATGTGGCCTTTAAAATAAATCTCTGTGCAAAAGATGCATCAAAAGAAAATATATAACAGGGGCTTTTTTGTCTTTTTACTGTTCTAATTATTTGTGTACCTACCCAGAATGCTATATATACAACAGCTATTCAGAAAGATTTGGACTAACCTTCAGTTATTTTCAATAAGTTGCAAGATTTCCTAGTTGAAGAAAAAGTGTTTAATGACTACCAAAAGGAAATGTGTGAGCACATCAAAGGAGGATGCAAATTTGTCTCACTCTTGAGAACTGCTCCCTTTGGCAATGGGAGTTTGTTTCAGAAAATTTGTTTTGAACACTTTCTCTGTTTACAAAATATGTAGATATTTCTAAAATGAAATTATTATTTGTCAGCATTCATGTGTATTATGTATATACCTCATACCTGAAATATATATTAAAACAAATGTCATATATTCACATATATAACCTTCAATATAATTACCTGAAATAAAACCTATTACCTAAATTAATTCATATCATAATACTCAAAGAGATTCAGAGAGATTATCATCCCTATATTTCAGATAAGAAAACGGATTCATTGAGAATTTAAGGTGCTTTCCCAATACCATAAAACTGTAAAGCATATTGATCAACCTTATATAGAGAGGATAAAAAAAAAAGATTCTAAACCAACTATGCTCTACACCACTGGCAATTGGAGTTAAAAATTAACAAAGACTTGTTGCTTTTATTTGCATTTTGTAAATTTTCAATGGCCTATTGGAAATACAAGAGGAAAACCTTGATTAGAAAATGCAACATCTAGTAGTGGAAAACAGCCTAGCATATTTAAGAGCATCTCAGCAGGGAAAATGGGTATTAAGAAAACAATTAATTGTTGTCATTGTAAGTGCTACAGGAAAACAGGTGCCATAAGCAGTTACTGAAAGAAAACCTCCTCATCTGTAGAAGTCCCATAAGGGTTCTGGAGAAGCATAAATTCTGACTAAATTAGCAAGACCCTCAGCAACTTAAGGAGACCCTGTCTCAAAAGAAAAATTAAAAAGTACTGGGAATTAAACAACTCTGGGTTCAATCCTCCTGCCACCCTCTCCTACCACCCCCCCCCCAAAAAAAAAAAAAACAGAATGAGACTTGGCTAAGAAAAAGGAAGGCATTTCCAGGCACACAGCACAACACCACATTTCCAAGGAGATGAAAGAACATCAGTGACTGGAACATGAAGTGCAAAAGGGAAATGTAGCAGTGGTACAGGAGCGGATGGTGTCCATGAAGAGGGCGGTTGCCATGAGAAAGAACAGGGGGAGGATGCCGAAGACACCATGGATTTGGAATTTATGCACCTTAGCAACGATGTTGCTGTGCAAGTTAAAAAAAAAAAAAAAACATTTGTTTGAAATAAATTATTTGTGGTATTTGCTTTTCAGTGACAAGGAACCCAAATAAGAAAAAAAAATAACTGAAAAATAGAAGAAGATACATTTCAAGGGAGAAGAATCTTTTCTAGAGCCCTATGAGTGGGTGGGTGTGAGGGTGGATGGGTGAAGATATTAATTTCTTTAATTCTGAAATTAGAAACCTCCGATGTCATTTCCTCTTCCTGCTGAAAGAGTACAGAATAAAATCTTATTACTGGAATCTTTAGATAATTAAGGGTTTGCTAAATAGCAGGGAAACTGAACACTTATCCAGAATAAAAATCATATTCTTTTGCATTAGCCCCTGTTGCACTGTTATCCTGTACTCAAAAGAGCCTGGTGCCTTTCAAGCATCAGAGAATAAAATGTGATAGACACATGTTTTCTTTAGAGCAGGCACTACTATGGCCATGTTCCACCACATGAAGAATTGAAGGGATTTCAATGTGCAGCTAAACCCCAATAAATGTGAAAGGCTGAATAATCCTAGGATTATTAATAATAATAGGATTCCTATTTACAGCTTCAGCATCTTAGATAAACCATTCTTGATACACTCTGGAAGTAATTGGGAATAGTGGATAGAGCACAGGCTTGTGAATTCCATATCTATTACTTTCTGACTAGTCAGCTGACCTTAGCAAATTGCTATTTCATTGTAAGATTCTTCATCTATAAGTGTTCTGTGAGACTATTATATAAGTTATATACATAGTGAAATATTGGTATAGATAGAGTAAGCACTAAATAAATGGTAGTTTATTTTCCTAAACCCAGAAGAGCAGCAGGCCAACGCCTTGCTTCAGTAGAGACAAATGACAGTATTATGTAAAATATGTTTAATTCTGCTACCTTTCCTATCCCCTACTATCCCCACAATTACTAATTGGGCATTATGTAAAATTGTGGATGTATAACCGACGTGATTCTGGAATCTGCATTTGGGGTACAATTGGGAGTTCATAACCCACTTCAATCTAATGTATGAAATATGATATGTCAAGAGCTTTGTAATGTTGTGAACAACCAATAAAAAAAATAAAAAATTAATAAAAATAAATAAATTAATTAATTAAACCATTTAAATCACTTAAAAAAAATAAAGGGGAACTTGTTACCCTTTGTTATCCTGTAATAATTGCATAATTAGGCATTATTTGTGTTCTGGGATTAATGCCAAAATAAATGAGAAAGGGGCTCTGTGAGTTTCTCAGACCTGTTAGTCAAAATTTAAATTAAAACTTTTTTTTCGAGAATTCTAAAATAAATAAATAAATAAATAAATAAATAAATAAATAAATAAATAAATAAATAAAATATGTTTAAACCTTATTGATACAAAAATAGAAATAACCCCTCTCTCCAGTTTGATAGAGAAATATTCTATTTTAAAAGTCAACTAAAAACGGGACCTTTCATTGTTTGGGGCCATAATATGTTTCTTTATATAGAAAACAAATTGGACTATACCAATATTATCTAATAGAAATGTAAGGTGAGAGAAAGATTGTGAACTACATGTATGAGTTTAAGTATAACATTATAAAACTGAAAACCAACAGATGAAATATCCACTATTAATTTTTTCTAACAAATTTAAAATATTACCACTTCAATGTAAAACCAACAACAAAAAATTGAGCTATTTTGCTTTGTCTTTTTTGGTAGGTCTACAAAGTCAGGAGTATATTTTAAACTTACAACATGTTTTAATTCATACTATCCATGTGTCAAATGACTTTTGGCTGCCATATTGGATAGCCTGGAACTGTATGATCCCTAAAAATATTTCCATGTCTAACTTTCATATTAACTGCATATTAAGCCATTCATTTTTTCTGGTTTTACTGAATGTCATTTTTCATCAGCAAGTGGGTTTACCATGCAGTGAGGAATGGGTTTCTAATTTGAAACTGAATTAAAAAGTAGAAAAGGCATTTAAATTGTTTGGCTACTGCTGAGTGACAATATGGTCATATCTGTTTGGAAATCCATTCTGAGAATAAGTGACAAATGTCCCTTTGTTATTCTTTCCAAAACTGAATACATTATCACATGATTACATTTAAATTAACATTCTAACAAATTCTACTAATATGTGTGCCATAAAAGATTCAAATCATTAGATGCCCCCAATTATAATCCATATCAGTTTCTGTCAAGAATACATTATTTGCCAAAAGCATATTACCATTACTTGTTTCATGTAATACAATTTTGTTCAGCTTTCGTGACATATAGCATCAATCACAAAACAATAAGATAAACATATAATTCAGCCAATACAGTATCTGCTTCCCATAAAATTAAAACCAAAACTCTTTTCTTACATCAAATTAGAAGCAACATTTTCTCAATTTATTTTATATAAATAGACTTTAGTTTTTAGAATGGTTTTACATTTAGTGAACAATTGAGTTTATAAAACAATTTTCATATTATACATTTGCTCTGAACATATACTTTATCATATTTTAACATCTTACATGAGTATAGCACATTGGTTTAAAAATAATAAAACAATATTGTGTATAACTATTAAATACAATCCATAGTTTATTTAGATGTTCTCAGTTTTTATATAATGTTTCTTTTCTATTTGGGGATACAATTCAGGATATCACATCACATATTTCATTTAGTGAAACTTTCTTGTAATTTTTTTTCATTGTCCTGAAAGTTTTCGTAAATACAAGTCAGATAATTTATAGAATGCTCCCCAAATGAGACTTTCCTGATATTTCTCTCATGAGTAAGTTGATGTTACGGGTTTGGAGAGGTAGATCACAGAAGTAAAGTGCCATTTGGCTCACATCATATCAGGAATATATACCATAAAGATGATTTATAACAGCAGTGTTGACCTTGATAACCTGGCTAGAACAGTATTTGTCAGTTTTCTTCACTGCAAAAGTATTCTCTTCTCCCTTCTTCCATACTTTTGTCTTTGGAAGGAAGTCATTCTGCATAGCTCATACTTTAAAAGTGGAGGGTTTTGATCTACTTTTAGAGCAAAATAGCCACATAATTTACATGGAATTATTTGACATAATTGATTTTTCTATTCTCTTCAATTTATTAATTTATTCAATTATTTATTCATGTCAGAATGGAGCTATGGATATTTTTATTTTATACTGTGAATTATAATCCAAATACACTTCATTTTATTGCATAGATTGTTCATCTTTATTTTGGGGAAGTTCTTTCAGTTGGTTTTTGTTCTCTTTTGACATATCCTGTACTTGTACTTTGTCGTTATTGTTTAGTGAGGTCTTCTTTAAATAACATCACTATAATGTGGTTGAATATCCAGAGCATGTGGATATTCCATTTTGCCTACTGCATTTGTTGAAAAGACTTTTATTTTCCCCATTCAATTGTCTTGGCACCCTTGTCAAAAATCATTTAACTGTATTCAAAAGGGTTTATTTTGGGCTCTTTGTTCAATTTCATTTGCCTGTGTTTGCATATATGTGAGTACCACACTGTTTGGATTGATTTTAGCTTTGTAATAAGGTTTTATTTATTTATTTTAGTTTTGTATGTACACAAAACTTTTGTTTATTTTCTTTTTATATGGTGTTGAGGATCGAACCCAGTGCTTCACCCATGCTAGACAAGCACTCTACCACTGAGCTATAACCCTAGCCCTGTAGTAAGTTTTTAATTAATTAAAATCTAAGCCCTCCCACTCTGTTCCTTGTATTCAGTGTGTTCTGGCTGTAGTAATACCATATGAATTTTGGGCTGTCAGCAAAAACAGTCATTGTAATTTTGGTAAGGGACTGCACTGAGTCTGTAGATCATATCATTGACATCTCAAGTATATTAACTCTTCCATTCCATGAGATGTGTATCCATTTATTTTGTCTTATTTAATTTCTTTCAGCAATGTTGTTATGGTTTGGATCTTAGGTGTCCCCCAAAAGCTCTTGCAAGAAGGTTTTTAGGAGAAATGATTGGGTATTAGCCTTTACCTAATCAGTAAATTAATCCCTGATGGGATTAACTGACTGGTAACTAGGGGTGTAGCTGAAGGAAGTGGTTCGTTGAGGGCATGAAGACTCTCTCTTTCTGCTTCCTGATCATCATGTGAGCTGCTTCCCTCTGCCACACTCTTCTGCCTTGATGTGCAGCCTCAACTGAAGCCTGAGGCATGGTGCTGGACTTCTATGCACAGAGACCTCTGAAACCGTGAGCCCTCAAATAAACTAACCTATGATTGTGCTGGTCAGGTTCTTTAGTCATAGCAGCGAAAAACTGACTAAAACAAATGTTTATAGCTTTTAGTAAATTAGTCTTCCATTTCCTTGGTTAAATTTAGGGCCACATATTTTATATTTTTATGCTATTTTAAATGTAGTTGTTCTGCTATTTGCTTTTCAGGCTATTCAGTTTTTACATAGAAACATAAGTGATTTTTGAGATGACCTTGTATTCTGGTACTTTGCTGAATTTAGCAGTTCTAACAGGATTTTTGTGGAATACGTAAGGGTTTCTATATATTAGATCATATGTTTGAGCAGAGATAATTTTACATCTTTTGTTTCAATTTGGATATCTTTCCTTTCTTTGTTTGACTAATTGCTCTTGCTAGAGCTTCCAGTATTGTGTTGAATAAAAGTGGTGAAAATGGGCATCCTTGCCTTGATCCTTGTCTTACAAGAAAGCCTTTATCCTTTCATCACTGAGTATGATGTTCACAGTGGATTTTTTAATATATGGCTTTTGTTGTGTTGAGGTAGTTTCCTTTTACTCCTGGTTTGTTGAATGTTTTTATCATGAACAGTTGTTGAGTTTTATAAAATACATTTTCTCTATCAGTTGAGATGATTATGTGGTTTTTCTCCATTTATTCTCTTTTTTGTTTTGTTTTGTAGCAAGGGGGATTGAGCTCAGCTCATACCTGCTAGGCAAGCACTCTACCACTGAGCATAGCCCAGCCCTTTTGTTCTGCTAATATCATACCTTACCTTGTTTGCTTTTCATATGCTGAAGCATCTTTTCATCCCAGAGATAAATCCCTCTTGGTCTTGGCATGAAATACTTTTAAGTGTTGTCAAATTTTGTTTGCTGCTATTTTATTGAAGACTTTTGCAGTTGTGTTCATGAGGATATTGGCATATGGCTTTATGTTACTGTAGTGTCTTTATGTATATTGATCATCAGAATAATGGAAATAGGAAGTATTCCTTCCTCTTTAATGTTTTGTTGTTGTTGTTCAAGTTTGAGAAAGGTTGGTGTCAGTTATTCTTTACATCTTTGGTATAATTTGCAAAAAAAAAAAAAAAAACCTCTATCTAGGGCTTTTTTTTTCATTTTTTCATTGAGAGAATTTTGATTACAAACTCATTCAATCTCTTAACTATTCATAGACCTATCCAGGTTCTCTATTGCTTCATGATTTATTATTACTAGGAGGGATTTTGTTTCTAGGAATATTCCCCTTTTCATCCAGAATGTCTAACCAGTTGGCATATGGTTATGCATATCACTTTCCTAAAATCATTATTCTCATAAAGTCATTGTATTTTATTTTATTTTTGGTTTTAGTAATTGAGGGCTCCTCTCCTTGTCCCCTTAGTCTATATACTTGGATATTTTTCAATTTTTTTTTTTTGGTGTTTTCAAACAACCAACATTTGTTTTACTGATTTCCTTTATTGTTTTCCTGTTGTCTAATTAATTTATGTCTTCTTCAATCTTTATTATTTCCTTCCTTCTTCTAGCTTTGGAATTAGTTTGTTCTTTTACTATTACCATAAGTTGTAAAGTTAGTATTTTGACTTGAAATTTTTCTTTTTTGTGAATGTGTTTATAGCTATAAATTTCCCCATTAGTACTACTTTCTAGTTTTGCTATATTATGTTTTCATTTTAATTTGAGTATTCTCTAATTTCCCTTGTGACTTCTTCTTTGATCTATTGGCTCAGAGTTTATACTATTTGTGAATTAGTTTATCCTATTTGTGAATTTTCCATATTGAACTGTTATAGACCTCTACCTTTATCCTGTTGTGTTCAGAGAAAATCCTTTGTATTATATGTATCTTTTAAGGCATATTGAGGCTCCCAGCCTCCTGCCTAGGAGGATGAGGCAGGAGGATCACATGTTTGAGGCCCACCTAAACTACTTAGTGAGACCCTGTCTCAAAATTAAAAAACAACAACAACAAAAAAAAACTGTTGAGGATGTGGCTATATGATTAAGTGCCCCTGGGTTCAATTATCACTTGGACCAACACACACACACACACACACACACACACACACACACACACACACACATATTTGAGAATTTCTTCTATAATACATGCTCTAATCCTGGGAATTCCCATGTGTTCTTGAGGAGAATGTGTACTCTGTATTGTTTGCTGGTGTTCCCTATGTCTGTCAGATCTGGTTGGTTTACTGTCTTTTGTTTCCTTATTCATCTCCATTACTGAGAGTGAAGTACTGAACTCTGCAACTATTAGGGTAAAATTTTTCTATTTCTCTCTTCAATTCTGTCAGTTCTTGCTTTATGTTTTGATGGTTTTTCCACTAGGTGTGTAGGTATTTGTAGCTGTCATATATTCTTGCTATATTGAACATTTTATTAATCTATAATGTCCCTTCACTTTTTTACTATTAAATTGTTTATTTATTCTATTCTGTTATATATGATGGCAAAATGCAATCCACTTCATATAACACATATAGAGCACAATTCTTCAAGTCACTGATTGTACATAAGTATTTTCACACCATTCATGTCTTCATACATGTACTTAGGGTAACAATGTCTAATTCCTTTGCCTTTTTATTTAAAGTGATTTCTTTCTGAAATTACCATAGCCACTATGCGCTGCTTTGGTTACTATTCATGTGGAGTAAGTTTTCACTTTGAATCTATTTCTACTTTGGGACCTTGAGTGAGTCTCTTGTAGATAATCAGTAGTGGGAACATGTGTTTCTTGCTACCCTTTGATTGTAGAGACTAATTCACTTATACTTTAAGTAATTACTATCAAGGAGAAACTTACTTTTTTATTTTGTTGTTTTTATATGCCTTATTGCTTTTTTGTCCCTCATTTCCTGAATTACTGTCTCTTTTTGCATTTAGTTGATTTCTTTTTGTTACAAAAATTTTAAATTATTTATTTTCTTTTACAGATCCTCTGTAACTATTTTATTTGTGATCACCAAGGGGTTTATATTTAACATCCTAACATTATAATTTTCTAATTTGACCCTATAACTTCTTAACTTCAATAACATACAAAATATCTGCTCCATTATTAGCTCCATCCCCAAGCTTTTAAATTGTTAATATCACAAAATTACATTTTAATCAACTGTGTGTCCAAACATATAGACTAATAATTGTGTTTTAATCGGTTAGACCATATTATTAAATTATGTAGAACACAAAAAGTAAGATTACAAATTATTGTTACAATAATAGTAGCATTTATAAATTCCCATGTATTTACTTTTACTGAGATGTTTATTTATTATGGCTTCAATTTACCATCTCATGTTCTATTTTTTAACCCTATAGGATGCATTTAAGCACTTTTTATAGGGTAGCTCCAATAGTAATAAATTCCTTTAAGTTTTATCTGAGAATGCCTTGATTTCTCTTGTTTATTTGGGAATGTCTTAGTTTCTCCTTCACTTTTTTTCTCTCTCCCTCTAATTTTTTTAATTGGTTCTTTTCAGTTGATATATGATAATAGAGCCCATTTTGACATAATTATAAAAGCATAGAGCTTATCTTGTGCTAATTAAGTTCCCAGTACCTTTCTTTCCCCTCCTTTCCTTCTGCCCACTGGTCCTTTTCCTCTACTCTTTCAATCTTTCTGCCATTTACCCATCATTATTTTATAATTGTTTCTTGGGGATGTCAACAATGGTGAGCTTCACTAGGCTATATTTATATGTCTACATAGAAATTTTATGTCAGATCCTTTCCACTATTTTTCCTTATTCCATCCTTCCCCGCTTTCCTTCATCCCCCTTTGTTTACTGCTCTTACATCTATTCTCTCCCAACACTTATTTTGGATTAGCTTCCTCATATCAGAGAAAACATTCAAATTTGATTTTTGGAGAGTAGCTACTTTTACTTAGCATGATAGTCTCCAGGTCCACTCATTTACAATCAAATGGCATAAAATCATTCTTATTTATGACTGAGTAATACTCCATTGTGCTCATATAACCCATTTCATTTATCCATTCATCTGATGAAGGGCAACTATTTTGGCTCCACAGCCTTTGGTGAACTGTTTTGCTGGATATAGAATTTTTATTTGAATTTTTTCCCTTTCTTTCTTTTCTTTTCTTTCTTTTTTCTTTTAGCACTTTGAATATATGTATCCATTGCTATCTGACCTCTAAAATTTGTGATGGAAAAAAATGTCCATGTTCCCATTAAGCATCCCTTGTATGTAAAGAGTACATTTTTCTTTCTGTTTTCAAAATTCTTTCTCTGAAATGTTTTATTACATTGTATCTTTATCATGTACTACTGTCTCAATGAATTCCATAATACTCTGATAATGTTCTTGCCCCATTTACTGATATTTAAAATGAAGCTCAGTGAGGTTAAATAACTTATCCAACTTTATGTAGCTTGCAAGTGAGGAAACTAAGTTTTTAATCTAGGCCATTGACCCTGTGATTCATCATGTACTAGAGCATTAGATTAAGAATCAGAGAATCCAGTAAAATACCATGAAATTAAACCAGGATATCCCTTTTTAGTGTAAGGAGGGCAATAAGAAGTTATCCTATTTTCTACTTTGGGGAATTTTGTGACATATCTGTTTTAGAAACGTATTTAATGATGGAAGTAAACATTCTATCATCATGATTATTATGGAAACAGTCCTAGCTATTTACTAAGGATCATAATTGGTGAGCAGTATAAAACAGTGGTAGGGAAAAAGAAAGAAAAAACTTACCATATCATGTTATAGAAGTGATTATGGAAGTCCATGCATATTTAACAGGAAGAACAAAAGAAAATGTGAAAAAAAAAACAAGGAAAGTGAAAAAGAGTAATGAGGATGTGTATCTCCAAAGAGGAGATACATGAGTTAAGGTAGTATGTTGGGCCATGCTAAAGAGGTCAAGGAGGAGCAGAGGGAATCCAGGGAATGTCCATCCAAATGTTACTAGCACAAGCTGGATCCAAAGAGGACCATAATGATCAACATTCAAAGATCAGTTACTATATACAAGGGAATTAGCATGCAATTATTGCTTACAGTTTTCACACAACTATTTGAACTATGTGGTCTTATGTTCTTTTCACACATGAGAAAACTGAGAAGCAGAGTGATTAAATAATGTGGCCAATGTTACACAGACAATAATTGGTGCCTTTTGGGAATGCCTACTCCTTAAATGCATAAGGGATTACTCAGCTTATAGTGAAAGTGACTAAATAAAAATTCTGAGGTAAGGAGTGGCTGCTGGGTTTCCTCTCCCTGGAGCTGAGCTCCTTACCAGACACTGCTATTAGGACGTGTTGAGTTAGTAGATTTGAAGGGTATGAAGAAGTACCTTAATGAAGATCCAAACCTGACACATAAAAGAACCATAGATGTGAAAAATACAAGGTTTGCAAAGAGAACTAAGTTGAAATGAACTTCAACTTGAAGATAAGGAACTCATTAGAGAATTAGGAAATATCAGAAAAGCTGATAGTAAGTAAAAGAAGGGATTTGGGGGCCCACAAAGCTAGTTTTAAAAATCTAGTTTTGCTACTCCTTGTTTATGTAAACTTGTAGAAGTTGCTTGGCCATTCTATACTGTGTGAACTTTTCATTGGTAAGGTAGAACAATTATATTATCAGTATTAACAAAAATAAGTGATCTAGTATAAAGCTAGGCATATAGTCAATTTTTAATAGATGGTAGTCATCATTATTAATCAACATATTCTATTAGACTTTTTTTCCCCGAAGTAGATATGCAGATTCATATTCTAAAGTAAGGAGGACTGCCCTTACCTTTAAACTTAATGCTTGCCAAATATTTTCATTTTCTGAATGCTTCTCAAATATTTTTTTATATTCTAGAAATTGTATCTAGTAGAATTGTTAGGAATTAATTCCTGAATCAAGGATAAACTCTAAAAATAGGTGCCCTGTCCCAGAGCAGTGTTGATTTGCCAAATCAGCTAGCAATAGTTCCTTTCCAGAAAGGCAGCATGGTAACAAGCTATTCTTCTCAGTTTCCTCAAGCATGTCCTGAAACCAGGGACACCTGACTTTTAATATTCATATAAGAAATGACTGTGTAGGGTTTGTAAAAATATAAAAATATGTATTTTTTTAACATAAGGGTTTAATAATCATTAGTTTATTTGCTTCTCTTCCATTCTCCATTCCTGGGATTCAGTTGCAAAAGCTTTAAATGAAGGAGATGGATTTTGTGATTTCTAAAATCCTCACCAGCCTATAACTCAATTATTGCTCAATATCTACTTATAGCAAAGGTGACCTTGTCATAAATAATGGTTTGCTGAACAGAATGTCTGGCTATTAATGTCCCTTTCTCCATAATGCATTGTTGTTAAACGTCAGTGTCATTTTTTTCTCATCCTGAATTTTTTCCTCTGATTTTTTATTACTATAGTTCACTCAAAAATGTAAAATGCAAACCAAGTTACTCTCATTTGAGTTTCTACCGACATAAGGTACAAATTTCTTTAACTGTGGTTCTAAAATGTAAAATGCAAACCAAGTTACTCTCATTTGAGTTTCTACTGACATAAAGTACAAATTTCTTTAACTGTGGTTCTAGATTTATAAATTCAGACATTAGAAAATAAGAGGTATGTTTTAATCTCTTTTTCAAAATGATGCTATAGACAAAAATCTTGTTATCATATTTCATATATTAATATTCATTTGACTGACATGAATGACTATCTTGTTCAACAACTTTTAGTATCATTTCAATATTTTCTTGAAACAGCTTTGATTTGTGCTTTTGAAGTTTGACTCTACTTTGTCAAAATAGGCTTCATTACTATTGGCAAGTTCCTACAATTCCTTCTAGCTTGTATAGTCAAAGCTATGTGTGTGATTAATCATCTAGAACTAATTAGAAGTATCTGCTGCTTCTGGGGCTACAATCTGCCATTTTTGGTTAGTTCTTAATTATGGATAAGTGTTGTTAGGTTTCTGATATGATACAATGTGATTTTATTTGCTTCAGTTCTCATTCTGACAGGCTGTTTAGTTCACTGATAATTTGTATCCTAGTAAAATGGCCCAAGGTTCTGTCCTGAGGCTTTGTAGTCATATCCCTTTCACTGGAACTGAATCCTACAAGCCAACTCAGCTAGTGGGAGTCCAAAAAATAAAAGAGATGTGCCCTCTAAGTCAACACTGGGGGTGGTTTGGGAAAAGGCCCAGGCTCTGTCATGTACAATCATCCAGCATGGAAAGGCAAACTGTTTGGTATGGGGAGGTAAAGTATAGATCCCAGATGTTTAGGAAGGAGGTGTGGGTAAAGTTCCAACACTTTCAGATTATCTCAATAATATGTGCTCATCATCCCCCTTTCCCAATCAGAATCTTGTACCATAAGCTCAATTATAATGCTATTTCCGCACACTTCCACAGAAAGAATAAGACAGAAGTTTGGTGTGGGAGGGTCTTACTTTGGATGACTTTCTCTACTTAACATTATTTCTCCTTCTCCCTCTATCTTCTTCTTTTTTTTAAATTTTTATTATTGGTTGTTCAAAACATTACATAGTTCTTGACATATCATATTTCACACATTTGATTCAAGTGGGTTATGAACTATCTTCTTTATAGAAACAAATGACAGATAAGGAGTCTCAAAAAGAGGATATCAAACTTTTATTTCAAATTATGAGCAATCCTTTGAGTAACTGACAGTTGTTCTCTCTTGAGGACAGAACACTGGATTTGAAATCAGAAACCTGGATTCCTCATCTGTATTCCTCATCCTAGCTTAATCTCCTCCAGCTAGTAACTTAAATTCTCTAGCTTCTTTAGTTGCTTCTGGAAAATAAGAAATCAAGATTTTAATAATGTTGTTCCCATTTATCTCAGAAAATTATTGTGAGGCTCAAACACAATAATGATTATGAAAGAGCTTTTTAAATATTGTGCAAATACAAATAATGATTATTATACCTTTCTAGAATTAGAACTAATCAGAAATTGAATTCTATGAGTGCCTGGATCTTAAACAGTTCTGATCCCTATTATTAGGAGAAAGGTTACCCAACTGTCATTCAATGTCATGCTTTTACAGCTGCTTAAGAGTCTATAAATATCTGTAGCACAGCCTGACCTTCCTGTGCTGCACAATAAATGAACATGCTAATCAGAAATGGCAGTGGGTGTGGATTTGACAATGTTCTTTTACTGGAACAGTCATCTTGCTTGTCTCGCCACTCTGTATTGTTTTAAATGTGCTTTCATTTAGAAGAGGTATTTGTTCCTGTTGGCCCTTATCACATTCTCCCTGCCTCCATTATCCTCACAGCTGGATCATTTCTACCATAAAACCTTCTCTTAATCCTCCACACTCACCAGGACAGTCTACCACCATTGCAAATATGAGCTGCTGTATTTTTCTATGTGTAATCCTTATTAAAGAACTACTTTACTAGAACAGATGTTGCTCAAGGCTCACAACATGCACTGATCATGGTCTGTCTCCTGCATATATGTGTGGCACCCTGAAGGTACTTTATAAGGAGCGAATGCCAGAAGTTATGGAGATATGAACAAAAGAGCCCCATCTGTAGGCTCGAGAATTTTCAGTTCTTGAACTGTTTCTTGGCATAGCCTATAAGAATGTCAGAAGTCTTGGAACCACCAAAGAAAATTTAGTGGGAAGTCTAACCATGGTATGTCTAACCCTGGAAAGGAGATAACTGGGCTGCTATACTGGCCAGATGCTTTGAAGTTTGTATGGTTTTTAAGACACCGTATTTCTCTTTTCACTCCTATTTTGATCCAGTTGCAAAATTGAAATTTGCTTCAAGTTTCTGCTCTATAGCTTGACTGATTATTTCTCTGGTATTCCAGGTCAATCTTGTCACCCAGGTCTCATTAACCATAATGATGTTGGTTCTTTTTCATCATAAGTATCACTTAATTCCCTAGCACTAAATTCCTCTTAAGCAGTGGTTGCTATAGCATTTCCAAACTCTTATTCTGCCATCTAGATTTGACTAACTAACTGCCATGGGGATAGCCATTCTCCTGTCTTGTACCCATGGTATATATTCCAGGTCAGCTACAACAATGAACATGAAGACGACACAGAAGAAAGATGCTACCAATTGCTTTATTTTGGATATATTGAAACTATTCTCTCATAAATCTTCAGTAACTGTATCATCCCCGCCCCCATCCCTGGTGAGAGGGTAAAGAGAACTTTTCATGGAGAAAATTATCTACTTTGATTGCCCTCCTCCAATGTGCCAAGTTCTTTACTCTTGTAAGCAGATTTTGCTTAATTCCAGCTTCCTTTGTCATCTATTGGTCCCATGATGATGAGATCCAAGTGTTCCTTGAGTATTTATTAATCTTGGTTGTTGACATTTGAATAAGAGAAAAACTACCCCTGATTCTCACAAGCTTTATTAAGTTAAAATGTATTATTTTGGTTAAAGCAGGACTCTGGAGTCAGATTGTTGGGGTTCTAAACCCGACTCTGTCACTAGAAGAGTAGACTAGGGCACTCAATGAAAATGTCAGCATTCTTGGTACTTTTAGTGAGAATTTTTGAAGTCTGAAACTACCTTATGCCTGAAAGTAATAATTCTAGTTCTAAGAATACTATGGAAAACAAACAGAGTTGATATTCAAGAGCTTACTATCTAGTAAAGGACATACAATGACAAAGTAAAAAGAGCTAAGTGCTATGAAATATTTAGCTTTAATACTATGTTGGAAATGGGAAAATCCTTTTGCATGGAAAATATAAAATATACTCTATGAACATGGTAGTATTTTTCCTGCACCTTGAATGGTATCTGGAGTTGGAGCATGTAGAGTTAGGGGGAGAAGGGAAGTCTAGGTGTACAAAAGGTATTGCAAAAGATTCAAGAGCAGTAAATTTCAATTTAGAGGTGCAGTCTGAGTATGGGGAATTTGTAGAAAGTTAGTTGGACATGTGTATTGAGACTTCATTAACCCTCTGTAGAGGGTTGTGAAAGCGGTGACAAAATGTCATGATTTCATCCAGTAATCAATAAGGAGCCATGAAAGCTTTTTGGACAAGATCATATCAAGGTTAGTAAATACAGAGTTGTGCAAGGATGACTGTATAGAAATAGTAGAAAGTGAAAATCAAGGCACAAACCACAGACTACTCTGCTTTTTACACATTCATCATTAAGAGAAAGAAATATAGTCTGCAGGTCTGTGCATTGTTGTGAAGTAGTTGTTGATGTTTAAGTGAACTAAATGAGAATCGTGAACTCATAGATCTTCACAGTTGCAGAGGCAGATGGTGGAATTGAAAAACATCTTCTTATTACATTTGCTACCCAGATGTTCTGAACAATAGATTGGGTGGTTTTAAATAAAGACTTATACATGGATGAATATTTTATTATAATACAAATTCAGATAACGCAGCAGGTCAAGTGCAACTCAGGAACCTGAGGACATTTCACAGAAGTTCTAACCAGTGATTTCTCCATAACGTTTCTGATATATCTCTTTATTACCCAAATGTTGCAACACAATTCTTGGGTTACCAGCTTGACATTATAAATATTTTTGACACTCTGTTCTGCCACGTTCTATGTTAAAAAAAGCCTTCATAATTATTTGAAGGTACAAATATCAATAAAATGATAACAATATAAAAATGAAGAAGCACAAATTTAAATATCTCAGAAGCTCCCTATGCTTTCAAATATATTAGCAAGATTCAAAATGTGTTCCTTCAAAAATGCTCATTGAATAACTCAATTTAAAATTTATTTTCATTTGGTAAAATATCCCAACTTTCTTCATCCATATTTACTCATTTTCATACGGATCCTTCAAAAGTATGATAATCATGAATTTTATTTCCCATTTTTATTAATTTAACATATTTTTAGAGTTATATAATTTTCATATTTATTGTTTCCAAAAATGTGTCTATATAAAGTTCATATAAAAAATACAAAAATCAACTAGAGTTCCCAAGTTTTATATACTCTTTCTTTCAAAACATTTGTTGAGTGTCTCCTCCCATGGACCAACTCACCACTGTGGTGTCTTGGATACTAAGGTAAATAGATCTTAGTTCTTACCCTCAAGTAGATTTTAGTCTAAAGGGAAAAATGCATAGGAGCTTCCATGTTTATGGTGGTGAGTTCCACAAGGAGAACATACTAGAGTAACACCTAATAACGATTATTTCTTATGAATTTATTTTTAATTGAAACCTAAAAACATAAAAAGTATACATAATCCTGGGGGACCCTGCAATTTCCAGTGTATGTACATTAAAGTTTAAACAATATTTAAAAAGTTACCTCCTTAAACATTTATTGTTGCTTTATAGTAAAAACTACCCAAATGCTTTTTTTTTAGCTTTTTGAGATGCATGGTACAATGTCATTATTTACAATTATCCTACTCTGCCACAGCACAACAGAACCACTGTTCCTCTGTAACATAGGATCCATTGATCAACTTTCCTCATCCCTCCCCACAATATCCTTTCCTGACCTCTAGTAACTACTATCTTATTTTCAACATTTTAGATTCCACATATGAGAAAGGTCATGCAGTAATTGTCTTTCTGTGCCTATTTTATTTCATTTAATATTCCGATCTCCTAGTTTCATCCATGTAGCCACAATGACCAAATTTTATTCTTTTTATAGCTGAATAGTATTCCATTGCACACATATACCACGTTTTCATTATTCATTAATCAACTCATGAACACTTAGACTCTTTCCATTTATTGGCTAATGTGAATAGTGCTAATGTGAACAGTGAATATAGGAGGCAGATATTTGCAGATTTCTCTTCAATTTACTGATTTAATTTCCTTTGGATATATAGCAAGATTGTTGAGTCATGTGCTAGATCTATCTTTAATTTTTTGAGGAATCACCATACTGTTTTTCATAGTGGCTGTATTAATTTTCATTCCAACCAACAGTTATTTAGTAAGGGTCCCTTTTCCCCACATCTTTACTGGTGCTTGTTATCTTCAGTTTTGTTGATAATAACCACTCTTACCGCAGTGAGGTGATATCTCATTTTTGTTTTGGTTTGTATTTCAAGATTGAACATTTTTTCATTTTTCATGTACCTGTTGGTCATTTATATGTCTTCTTTTGAGAGATGTCTACTTAGATCTACTGTCCATTTTTAAAATTGGATTTTTTTGCTATTCAGTTGTTGAAGCTCTTTATATATTCTGCATGTCAATCCTTTGTCAGCTGTATAATTTGCAAATATTTTCTCCCATTCTCTAGGTTTCCTCTTCACATTTTTAATTGTTTTCTTTGCTGTGCAGAAGCTTTTTAATTTGGTGCCATCCCATTTATTAACTTTTGGCATTATTTCTTGAGCTTTAGAGGGTTTGTTAAGAAAGTTGTTGCTTGTGCCTATGTGCTGGATTGTTGACCCCATATTTTCTTCTAGGAGTTCCATAGTTTCTGGTCTAATCCCTAGGTCTTTGATCCATTTTGAATTGATTTTTGTGCAGGATGAGACAAAAGATTTGTTTTTTACCTGTGGATAACCAGTTTTCCCAGCTTCATTTATTTAAAAAGGTTGTCTTTTCTCCAAAATGTATGTTTGGGGCATGTTTTTCAAGAATCAGATGATTGTAGGTGTGTGCGTGTACCTCTATGTCTTGTACTCTGCAAGATTCATCCTCATTATTTATGCTGAAGAATTAAAGTCATCATATCCATGTTTCTAGTGTATAATTCACAACAGCCAAATTATGGAACCAGCCTAGATGTCCATCAGTAGATGAATGAAGAAAATGTGGTATATATATACAGTGCAGTTTTATTCAAACATAAAGAAAAATGGAATTGTCATTTTTAGGAAAATGGATGGAACTAGAAGCTATATGTTTTTCTCAACGCAGAAGCTAGAGAAAAAGAAGGGAATAAAGTTTGGGGATGGATCTCGTGAAATCAAAGGAAGATCAGTAGAGAAAAGGGACCATAGGGTAGGAAGAGGGATGGGAGGGGGGGAATTGCTAGAGAGTGGTATTGGCCAAATTCTATTGTTATATTACATATTGTGTGCATGTATGAACATGTAACAACAAATCTCATTAGTATGTGTGACTATATTGCACCAATAAAAAAATGTGGGAAAAGAAAAAAAATGTGCATAAAGTACAAAGGTAAAAAAGGAATTTTATAGCACTGAAAATTGAGAATGAAAGCACCTATTGACAATGAGGCATGATAATAATTCCAGCTCTGTAAATTTTAAATATTATTTTAAAGGCTGAAATCTGAGATAAAAGCATAAATTGAGACTGTTTTCATAAATTAACCAAAATATCTTAAAAAACAAAACAAACACACACACACACACACACACACACATGGTGGAAAAGTCCACCTGTCAATTCAAAAGTATAGTATGTTCCAAATTAAAACTCAGGATGTGTTGATTTCAGGAAACTTTGTTTTTAGTTCATTGTTTTACTGTGTACTTGATGTGGGAGGTATTTTTCATAGAATGTTAGCATTAGAAGAATCTATAGAAATTGTAGCGTATGGTCCTCTAAACTGACGCTAAAGAGATGAACAAATTTTCCTAAGGACACAACTAGGATTACCACAATTGATTGTCTAAGCCAGACAAATCTGAGAGTTCTCAGGAGTGTTGTCACTCTGAGAAAACAAGCATAAAGGGAATGAGCACAAGAAAACTGGCCCATATGGTTATGGTCACTCTAGACAAAATGATTCATAATTGTGTCTTTTGAATTTGGGTATCAAACAATTTCACAAGTACAGCCTTCTGGCTTTGGAAAAGAGCCTGCGGCTAAGATGCATGCCATGTATGGTCTTGTGGAGAACAGTGTCACCCCCACCTGATGACTTCTGAAGAGTCTGACCTTTCCACATTATGCCTTCCTAGATTGAAGAACATGATGAAAAGGTGATTTTTTTTCCAGCTAAGAAATACTGGAAAGACAGAACACACAAATGAGTGTCCGTGCAAATGTGCAGCTGTAGTTCACTGTTCTCTGGGACACCAGAGTCTTCCTACATGCCCTGGATATTGGATAAGGATGCAGCAGACCCACTTTAGAATCTGTTTACTAGTGAGAGGAAAGGAGGAACGGAATCTGTCCCCAGGTACTCCTGAGCTCAGGGCCTGGGGAAATAGGCTAACCCCTCCCTGGACACATCATTATTTTAGAATACTGTGTGCATGGCAGGTTGACAGAGACGATAGCAACAGGAACCAACTGAAAGTTTTGCCAGTGTGAAACTGAACAAGGTAATGGGCACAGAAAATGTGTATTCTGAGAACTTATTTTATTTCATTTTCTAGCAAAATGAATCCTGGGAAAGCTATATTTTTAGACAGCTTACTGACCACAGAGTGCTGGGAAAGCTGAGAGATTTCACTTTACTGTTAAAGTAACAGTTATCTTTGGGCAAATGAAGGAAAATCTCCTGAGACAATAGTGAGAATGTGGTGAACATCAACATTTTCAAAAACAAAGCTAAATTTAATGTATTTCTTAGGGTTATATAATAAGATGATTTCATTAAGAATGAATAACTTAAAAAAAGCAGAGTTAGAATTAGGTTTACAGTATTTTTAATGTACACATCAAATGTGGACTCTTATGATATCCATTTATGAATAGACTCTATCATGTATTTTAATGTATTGTCATCTATCAAATTGTTAATTAAGCAAATCGAGACTCTATCTATGCTGTCTCTCAACGGTCAACTAGATAACCACCTGATTCCAAACGTCAATGATTCCATCTCTGGCTTTTATTTCCTATTTCTCATGATCATTGTCAGTTATAGATTCTTTTTATTTTTAAAGTTTAATTAGGTATATATGACAGCAGAATGCATTTTGATTCATTGTACACAATTGCAGCACAACTTTACATTTCTCTGTTGTACACGATGTAGCATCCTACCATATGTGCAGTCATACATGTATCTAGGGTAATGATGTCCAGCTTATTCCACCATTTCTCCTTCCGCCATCTCCCTTCCTCTCCCAACCCTCCCCTTTGCCCAATCAAAGTTCCTCCATTTTTCTCAGTAATTAAGTCTTAATAAGTTCATAACTACTTGTCTTTAATTAGCACTTACTATGCTAATTATGCTTGGTAGAAAAATAATACACATAATTTTTAAAGTAACTAGCATCTGGGACAAAATATATTTTAAAAAATCCAAAATATCCTGCTTTATATAGGTATATATAGGTACAAGTATCTCTTTGAGACCCAGATTTCAATGTTTGGGGATATATATACTCAAAAGTGGGGTTGCTGCAAATTATTATAAATCTATTTTTTCTTCTTTTGAAGAACCTTCATACTGTTTCCCATACATATTTTAGCATTTTACTATACTATCAATAGTGTCCGAAAGTGCTGTTAATTTCTCAATTTTTTTTTACCAATACTTATATGTCTTTTGTTTCTCTGATAGTAACCATCTTAATAGTTGTAAAGTCATTGAAATTTTGATTTGCATTTCTCTAAACTTATGATGTTGAGCATATTTTCATATTTTTATTGGCAATTTTGTGTACCTTCTCTGGCAAAAATGTTTATTTGCCCATTTTTTTTTACTCAGGCTATTTTATTTTTTGCTATTGGTTTGTAAAGTCCCTCTCTAAGTAGAAAAATGGAGTAATTTAATAAATGTAAGTTAACCATAATACACAGATGATTACTAAAATAAAAATAATAATCAGTAAATATTTAAAATTATCTGAATTCCCAGATATGCTCATGCTACATTTTGATAAATACTGTTTATGGTCTTAGAAATGCATAACAAGCAGGCAACAGGAGACTGCTTTCAGAATGTGCAGGAATTTTTTAAGGTTAGGATGGATTGGTTAGAAGCCCTGTTTTTTTTTTTTCTCCACTATTTCACTATTGCATTTTGTTCTGTGGAAACAGATTGCCTTTTCTAAAGCTTATTTATTCTCTTGAGCCACCCCAGGATGAAAAAATGATTGCAAGAAAAAAGTTTTCTCAGGTTACTGAGAAGGTTTCCTGCCATTATGTAACACAAGCAGAGAATAGTCCTGGGAGTCAACTTCCAAATATCTTAACATGTAACCACAAACACTGCTATTTCTAGCATCTCATTTTTTACTTGTTAATATCTCTAAACCTATCATAGCATAAATGATAGCATGTAATTTCCCTAATTATAAAACCTCATGGTTGGAAACTCCTGGGGTTTCAAGCCATGCTGTGTCAAGACAACCCCTAACCTCTAAGATACTTAAATTGTGAAGAGATGTTTCAGAGTTAGAGGATCTGGGTCCCATCCCTCACAATGCATGGTCTAAGAAAAGTATTTGCTTTCACTGTGTCTCATATTATAAATATATATGATGAGGGAAATTATTTATCATCTCAAAGTGTATATTATTTTCAGATTTCCTAGAACATTTAAGATATTATCCTAGATGCTGAGGATACCGAGCTGAGTGTGGATCCTATGTAGCACTTACAAGCTAATGGGGAAGGCAGTGTATAAATACTGACAAACTATATACTATAATACAAGGTATTACTCAACCCTACAGAAAGTTAAAATTTTTCAGCTTCTTTTAGTTTTTATAGGCTATCTCTAGGTAAGTGCATTTAGTATGATCAATAAAGTTTACTTTAATAAAAGCACTAAAGAAATTCGGGGGGGGGGGGAATGGAAGTTGCACTAAAGCAAACATAGCTTCAAAATGATGCTTTGGCAAGGATCTTACTTTAGGCATCTTCTGAAGCCACCCAGTCCTAGAAAATGATGGTTTGTCCATAAGGCATGGGGAAGAGTACATTCTATACACTTAGACACAGGGGGTAGGTCTAAGATAGATGAGGCCATGAAGGAGACCTTGTGCTCTGAGCCAACAAAGGTTTGCATGAGATGGATTATTTTCTTACTCCACTGTTTCACTCCCTTAACCAGAAATCCCTTCAGCTTCTTTCTCCATGTATTTTCTACAACCCGAATATTGTTCTCTTTAAATGATAGTGTATGAATAGCAGGATACGGAACTTTAGTTGGTGTGAAATTGAAACAAAACAACACTGACAAAATACCCAGAACCCAGCACAGTGTTTGGCACATCCTAGGTAGTGTCAGTTTCCTCTACAGAGCCAATGTTGGAGATTGTGATTTGTATTTCAAATATCAGATTTCTTGTATTTTTGTATATTTTCACATCTCTGAGTTATTCTATTCTCTACTTTTCCTATTGTATATGATCATTGCTTTCTGATGCATCTATGGGATAGTCACTGGATTTGATTTTTTGAATGTAGAAATTAATGAAGCATTAGTTCTGCCTTCAGCAAGATTTCAAACAGAGGAGACACACATATCAACAACACGTTTTAATAGAGATTGGTAATTGATATGATAGGAAGATTTGACAAGGGTACTCAATGAGCAAAGATTCAATGAGAAAATGGATGGATAATTATCATCTCAGTGAGTGATAGAGAAACTAGAATGTGATCCAAAAGATCTTGGAAAAAATCTTGATTTGGACTCATTTTTGTAAGACATCTCTAAAAATAAGAGCCTTAATTCTTTGATCTTGGGTCAGCTTAGACTGCAGCAAGACACAATGATTCTTTTTATAGTATATAAGAAATAGATTCTGACATCTATTTAGAAAGTCAGAGAATTCAAGTTTTTTATAAACTATTAAGGTATCTAATATAAACAAAAAAAAGATGATTTGATTACTTTAGTAACCTACTCTTGAGCAAATCTGTCCCAGCTTAATACTGTTTGGTATTGATCATTCAGTTAATTTTGGCAAACACAGGTCAGGTGACTCTTCTCAGGCATCATAGTCACCAGGGACCCCAGAGATATTGCAGCAAAAAAGACAAACAGTCCCATTAATATTTTACCCTTAGTCTCAAGGGAGATAGATGTGCATGAATGAAAATATTCACTAATATTCAATAATAATTTTGACCTAATCTTGGTGAATGACACTCAATTTCATTAATTAAATACTTCTTAAACATGTGCACTATGGTGTAAGACTACACAGAGTGATGAGGAAGCTCAGAGACACACTTTTCTTGGGCTGCAGTTTAGTGAGGTGTTCCTGGAGGAGGTCACATGGAAGTTATATCAAGAAGATTCAGTGGTTGCTTATTAGGAAGTAAGAATGGATCTTCCCACCAATGGAAGAAGACTGAGCAATGCCACAGGTGATAAAATAGCAAAGCCTGTGAAGAGCAGTAGCAGCTCGATGTCTCTAGAATATAATGAATAAGGGAGAAGTGGTAGGTAACTAGAAAGGAGAAGCAGGCAGAGTGAAATCATGAAGGGTTTTTTACTTCTGGCTCTGTGTGCGTGATAAAGGACTTTATCAGCTTTGTTAGCCATTAAAAGAAACTGCAATATTTCTGAATAATATAAGTTTCTATTTTCAATAGTGCATTGATTTTCTTAATTCATAGCAATTACTGTTTACACTTTTAATACATACATATTTGGTATTATTAACTCACTTGCTAAATATTAATACACTGCCATCATTATTATGAGTTCTGAGAATAAAGCAGGCTAAAATAGATGTAGCTTTACCTTCATAAAGCATGCTGTCTGGTGAAAAAGATGACTATCAGATATAGTGATATTGGATAACTATGCAATATCATGAAGGAAATTGAAGAATAAATATGAAGTATTGGTAAGACAGTTAATTTTTAGGTTTAAGGTGAGAAGCATGTCAGGGCAGGCCTCCTGAAGTCATGAAAGCTCAAAAGAGGCTGTAAAATGAATATGATTTCAGCATAGGAGATAGGAGAGAAGACAATTTCTCCTGGAACGTATGGTATGTTTTTAGGCTCTCTAGCAGAGTAGGAGCTTGACATGCACATGGAGGTGGAAGGAATCCAATAGAAATGAGAACAACTAAGCAGGAAAGTAAATGGCCAGAGATAGTTCTGGAGGGACAGGTAGTTAACAGCACATGCAAGATCTCATAGATTATATTAAGGTTTTCAGTCGTCTCATGAGAGTGTTTAGGGTTGGTATTTCCATCTTTAAAACGTTCATGCCGCCTGCTAAGAGAAAAGTTTTAATAGGAGCTAGAAGAGCAGGCACAAAGATAGGGTAAGATTTCCTGTTGCTAGTTAAAATGGGGGTCATGGGAGGAGCTACAGAGAGCTTTCAGAGTGACTACAAAAGATTATCTCTGCAGTTCAAAACTTCAAAGAGATGGGAAAGGGATGATCTACTGAAAAAACAAAAAGGTTGTTTGATGTTTAGTTGCTTGATTGTTCAATCTGTTTTATAACCCTTTTATCTTAATGTGTAACATTAAGTATTAATATTAATAACCATTTGATTGAAAAGACAAAAGAGAAAACAGCAAGGAACAATAGAAACTCTCATCCATTGATGGTAGAAATGAGAAATGGTAAAGCCACTTTGAAAGACAGCCTGCTGTACTTACCCTAAGATCAAACATCTATACCTATGGGCTAATAACATAGGTCCACACAAAAACCTGTGCATGAATGCTTATGGCAACTTTATTCCTCAGTGCCAAAACCTGGATGTACCTGAGGTGTCTTTCTTTGGGTAAATGGATAAACAAAGTGTTACCTTCATAAAACAGAATATTATTCAATATTTTTCAGTGATAGAGTAAAATGAGCTATCTAAAAACAAAATAAGGAGGAACTTTAAAAGTACATTGCTAAGAGAAAAAAAACAATCTGAGAAAGCTCTATTACTGTGTGATTCTAACTATGTGACATTTTGAAAAAGGCAAAAGTATGAAAGTAGTAAAAATATTAGTGGTTCATTGTCAGGGATTTCAAAGAGGAGGGAGGGAAAATGACTAGGAAAAGCACAGGGGATATTTAGGGCAACACAACTATTCTCTATGATAATTTAACAGTGGCTGCATGTCATTATACATTTGTCAAAAACCACAGTATATACAACACCAAGAATGAGCACTAACATAATCTATGGGCATTAGTCAATGATATGTCAACATTGGTTCATCAGCTGTAATATTAATATGAGGAAAAACAAAGAGTGGAGGTTGGGTGGCATATGGTAACCATATACTTTCTGACAAAGTTTTCTGTAAACTTATAAGAATTAAAGTCAAGGGCTAGGGTGGCTCAGTGGCAGAGCACTTACCTAGCATGTGTGAGGCACTGGGTTCAATTCTGAGTACCACGTATAATAAATAAAATAAAGGTCCATTGACAACTAAAAACATATTTAAAAAAAGAATTAAATTCTACTCATTTAATAAATAAATAAATCACAGCCTACCCAAGAATTGCTAGAAAACCCAAACTAACAGGCTAATTTGTTATACAGTAAACAATGGGATATTTCTGGCTTTTTGCCCAGGGGTTTCCCTTGTCTTAGCATAGATAAATTTATTGTGCTAGTACCTCAGGGGAAAAAAAATGAAGAGATTTAGTAAGTAGAAGCGTCTGCACTGAGAATTCTGCATACTGCAAAATACAAAAGCTACCATGAAGTAATTCCTTTCACCTCTGACTTTCCCCTGTGCTCAACACTTAGAAATGTGTCCAAAATACGATCACAGCAAGGGCTCTGGAGCTACATGGAGCAGTGTCAAAAAAAAAAAAAAAAATGCAGCAGATTCCCCAAGAAGCCACAAATGCTTGGAAGCAGATGGCACATCAGGTCATCAAGGCATCTGTACAGTGATACCAGCTCAAATTTTCAAAATAACTGAGGAGCTGTTTATCAGAATTAATTCTGTACTCCCATACTTCCTCCCCACAAGGAAAGACTAAAACCAGAGAAAAGTAGAAATGTAATACCAAATATGGTTGGAGGCTAAATGTGCAGGTGTTAATTGTTAGTGATTCTCTGCCAGGTAATGAAATCTTGACTAAATGTGGACCAAGAGAATAGTCAGTCATTAGATGTTTCCTTCTCACTGCTTTGCTAATTAATTTAGAAATGTGAATTGACCAAAGACCCACTTATGGGCCATGTGTTCAGTGGGTGATAATTAGATATCACTAGTCATTCAGTCATACCTTACATACTCAGTCTATTCTTCTGGGAAGAAATTCAGAAATAATGAAGTGTATCTTCATAAAAGTGAACAGTCTTTCAAATTTGTGTCCAGTATTATTGAGAAAAAAAAGGCTATCTTTTCCTTTGTTAAATTCTTTTCTTGGTACAATAGGACATTCTCATCTATATTCATCATGGAAGTATAGAAACTTCACTATGGAAGAGAGTTCATGGATAGCTTGTAGGAAATAAATGAAAACAATTTTGTCAGTGACTATGTGGAGAATAACTTTGGTGGCACAAGATCAAGTTGTGAGGTGGATTTTCTTGTTAGGAATAATTGATAATATTTAAATTAACAGTATGTGCATGCATAATTAATGATATAAGACCATGCTTATGATAAAAAAATTATAAACAATTTAAAATTTTTTTGTTGTTTCTAAACATGTACTAAGCATGTTTGTCCACATTAGGCCTTATTTTTAACAATTCTTACTTCTATATTCTTCAGTTAATACAATCTTGAAAACAATGCCTTCCCAACCAGATGCTACATCTTCCATGGACTTTTCTTAAAATTCTGTATTCACACCAAAATATATATATATACTGAGTTCCTAGAAAAAAAGTAGCTTTTCTTTCCATGATGAAAATATTCAGTTATTGCTGTCAGTAAATGTGTATAGGCATGGTGCTAAATGTTTATATTATGCTCTCATATTGTCTCATTTAATATCCCCCAAATCCCATATTAAAGTTCTATTGTACCAAAATTTATAGCTTAGGACAATAAGTTTCAGAAAGCTCAATAATGTTTAATAGTCACACCAATGGGAAGGTGGCAGAACCAGACTTTGAACCCATATATCAAATTGTTACATTCTAATTAACCCAGAGTAAACATTGTATTATTGTTTTTACCACTCTGAAAAATTGATCTGAGGTTTTCTCAACATTAGTGAACATTTTTTGCATTCCATAGGGACTGGCTCTGAGTCAAGCAGAATAATTTTACATGATTCACACACAAACACATCTGGTAATAATGGTCCTATAGAATTTGTATACAAGAGTTCACAGAAATGGTTTTTGACATTCCTACAATTATTTTTATAGGAATTAATCAGAGGGGTGTTCTGCAACATTTTTTTTAATTTTAAAAAATGTATGTATTGATTTCATTTTGAGTAAGTTGGATATGTCTCTTTATTATAAAGAGAAAAAAAAGGTCTTTTATTGGAAACAGTCTTGTCCATTTCACTAAATATAGAGAGAATCTGAGCAAACAATAGGTCAGGGTACTTACTTTAAAATTACTAAAAGAAAAAGAGGAAATTGTATGATCTGAAACAAATTTTTGTTATCACAAAATTAATGTTTTGCTTTCATTTTTTTCCTCAAGTTATCAGTGATTTTCTTCAGTTGATTCTCTTCAGTCTGTCCACGTGGATAACAGGGAAGAGGCATGATGATCTAAAAGGAATTTATTCAGATTGCATTCTGTCCAAAAGAGTATTTGGTTTTCCTTTACAAAATACTTTTATAATTAAATTATTTGACCATGATTTGTAGAGAAGTTTATGGCTCTATTCATCCAGTTAAGTTTGAGAGAGGCGGGATACTAAAGAGATTTTTAAAGAAAATGACAGACTTGCAGAAAGATGCTCCTTCAGTTTAGCATGATGCAGAGGTGACAGTGACCTTTATGGATTATTTAAACTTAATGAAATCACACTCACCCTCACCTTCACTTAATTTTCTAGGAGGGAAAAGTATCTGTACTCAGAAATAAATGTAAAAGACTTCAAAATGGAAGCAGAGTATACTAAACTCACAGGATGTAGAAGTAAGCTAAGAGTTCATAGCAATAAACACCTGTTTCAAAACGGAAGAATGTTGCAAGTGAATAACTCAACATTACAGTCAAAGGAAATAGATGTGAGCAGGAATAAATAAATTTTCAATAAGTTGAAAATAAATGAGAGAGATGCTAGAAAAACAATACAAAAGACAAAACTAAACATGTTTATGGAAATATAAATAAAATCCTCAAATTTTAGGTGGACCTACCAAGGCAAAAAAAATAAAAAGAGAAAAAAAACTCGGGTTAAATGTTTTCATCATAAAACAGATTAAATATTTAAGGTAATAGGTGTGTTGATTAGTTTGATTTAATCATTCTACATTATCATAAAAATAACTTCACTTTGTATCCCATAAATATATACAACTATTATTTGTATGGTAAAAAGATTTCAACTCAAAGTTCTTTTCTGAGTATTGCCTTGAGTTCAGTGACACCCACTTGTTAAAAATATATTCAGTAACAGAACTTAGATGATATATGATAGAGCCACTGAACTGAATTTTCCTTTTTTATATATTACTACATTTTGTACATCACATTCCCCTAGTCAAAAAATGTCAATTGGATATCTCTTATATGTCAAGGTGTGCAAGAGGCTTGGGGAGAAAACGGGGGAAAACTTTCAATCTTTATAAAGGTCTTACTATAGTGAGGGGACGCAAGTAATAAAAAAATGTGTAAAACGTGTACTATGGTAGATGATGATTATAAATACTAATGATAAAGATGTAACAAGGAAGAGGAATAGTGATGGACAAATGGGGCAATTTTAGAGAGGTTGGTCAAGCTGCTTTGCTGAGATGCAGACATTGGAATAGCAATCAGAAGCAGATGGAACATTTCCACAAATGTCACCTCATTGAAATATTTTACCATTCTGTGACTTATTTGAGAAAAAGTCAACATTCATGTTTTATTTTTATCCAATATGGACTATGGGCCATGCCATTGGTATACAAAAACAAATTAGAACTTGTGTTCTTGCTTACATCACAGTAAGGGAAACATTCGTAAATAAACAATCACAATGCAATGAATTTAGCTATAGAGTTTTAAAAAGAGAAATGGGAAATAGCAAGATAGAAAAATGAATTGAACATAGGAGGAATAAAGGATGTCTTTGGAAAAGAATGTGATATTTGAGCAGAGATTTAAAAGATAATAATAGCTAATAATGATAGCTAACCTTTTCCTTTCTCTCAGAGAAAAATTTAATAAAACATGTCTTCTACTTTTTCTATTCAAATTACATAAGTGGTATATGAATGCATTTTCACTGTTAAACTGTCAAAGAGAAAGTAAATGTGAAAGTTCTGCACTAATCTTCATTTCTACCAGCTCTAAAGCCTGAATATATAACCATGTTGCCATGCTGAAAATGGAGAGTGATTTAAGTTAAAAAATGGCCATTCATTTACTCCACAAATATGTATTTTGATTTATGGTGTAATCATTGATTCAGGTAAACTGAATACCAGAACTATGGTAATAAGAACCTTGACCTCAAAAATCTTACAATCCAGTGATTTCAGGCAAATGGAACCAGATGTATAGCTATTGACTCCTGAAAGAATTCAGCACCTTCAAGTGGTTTGGTAAAACCAATCAGTTGAATACATTTTGCAAAGTTTGAAGAATTAAGCCTGAAAAGAGTAGAGAGGAACTAGATTAACTAGAATATCTTGTATGTTAACTGAATCATTTGTATCTTTTTTACATTTTCTATGAAAAGTACTTAGAAATTATCAGCAAAAGAATATTATTGCATCTTTATAGCTCTGCTGTCTAAGTAAAAACCTCTTCAGTTTTGCTGTATTTCCTTATAATCTTTCTAATACATTAATAGAGTCTATTTTAATTAATAGCATGTAAATATTATAACTATAAATGATTATTACAGAAAATATAGAAAACAGAAAAACTTTGGAAAGAACACAAGAATGCACATGTAACTTAACCACCCAAAGAAAAACATTAACATTTGCTGTATTTCCTCCAAGCATTTTCCTAAGCATATATATATATATATATATATATATATATATATATATACATTTCCTTTATATATGTTTTGGAGACTTATTATTAGACCATTGAATCTTCCCCATGCCTTTAAATATTCTAAAGAAGATAAGTTAGTGACTAGATAATGTTTTGAGGAGACAAAAAATTTATTTACTTGGAGCTAGTTTAGTGCTGTGTTTTAAAAGATGGACTGAAGATTCAAACAGAATTAGATTCTAATCCTTCCACTAAACATATGAGCTGGATATCTTAAGGAGAGTCTCTATGGAGCTCAATTTCTTCATCAGTAAATTGAAGATGAAAAAGGGACCTAACTTATTCTTTTTGTGAAGACAGTGGTGAAGGCATAATACCTGGACACATTAAACATTCAATAAATATTAGTCATTATAAATAAATTAGTCACTGTAATAGTTAATACCATTAAAAATGAAATTATTATGTAATGAGATATTTCCAATTGTTTTCCTAACTTTTCAGGGTTTATAAAATAATACTAACACAGACTAAGAAGTGGCTTTTATCACTATATAACCCTCAAAAGCCACTGTACTAGTTTTCTAATGAAGAGAATAAAGCCCTTTATAGGAAGGTTGGTCTATAGAAGGCTATTTTATAGTATAAAATATATACTCAGTATATATTTTATAAAAAGTATACTGAGTACCTTTCCTCTAAAGAAAGGAAACTTTAGAGTATTGAGTATTCTGTAGCATTACTCATAAGGTACAGACATACACGTTGACTTACTATTTTTATAAATAAGAAAGATATTGGAAATAAAAGCAACTAGGCTATCTTATTTTTTGTAATCTAAGTCAATCCAAGTTAGCCAAACTGGGATCCCAAAGCAAAGTAAAGCAAACCAAACCAAAACAATGGGCTATGTGGGCCTTAATCAAATGATGAATGTATGGCCACTAAAGCAGAGGCAGAATAAGATCCATTAGGGCAATTTTTCTAAGAGTGGCAGTAAAAAATCTAGTAAGTAGGTTTCAACTCAGTTTGGAAATTGTACCATGACTTCCATGTAATAATACTGAATCTCATTTCCTCTACCTGAAAAATGTGGCTGATGTCACCTAGCTTAGTGAATAATAAATCTGAATATTAAGTTTAATAGGCAAACCTCTTGGTACAGTATAGGTACTTGAGAAATACTAGCTCTCTTCTGAATTTCTTTATTATATTTGTACTTTAAAGTAGCTGGTCAGAACTCTAAATATAGTAAACAGTCAACAAAATTCATTCACTCATTGCACAGGATGTCAAGAGAAAGAAGCTTCATTTGTCTTATTGAAAAATCCTCCTTTGGAGAGTCCTCATTGATGTCAAGTCCATCGCTTTTAGTGACACTGGTGAAATGTGGTGCTTTCCATTCTTAGACTTCAGTGTAATCACCCACCAACAACCACCATACCAATAATAATTATGTTTTAAGCCAATGCTCAGAGTTCACTATGTGCAAGACACTGATCAATGCCCATGTTTAAACTTTTTGTAACCCACTCTTTTATGCTCTTCACCAGTTCTCCAGGAATATTCTTGCTATTTGCTGTCAACCAACATAGGAAATCCATATGTGGCCTAAGCCTCTCTGTATTTGGGCTGGTTTTAGCCTAGGCTGCCCATGGCCTTCTAGACCAAATTCTTCTCTCTACCACTGCCACCCTTTTTGCCTTAGTGTTTTCTCTCAAAGTTGTGTTCTTCTGGCAGAAACCTACAATTCTTTTTTTCTTACTGTATTTGTGAAAACGTTTTAGAATGATATAACATCATCCAATTCAAAAGCTGGAAGGAATTCTAACATGCATCCAAGTCCGTGTTCCCTGACTATGGCTATGCATCAGAATGATCTGGGATTTTGATAAAAATGGATATTCTCAGAATGATCCCTAGATAGCTTCATTCTGCATTTTTAGCAAATATCATAGGTTATTCTTATATACAACCAGGTTTAGAAATCACTGATTTGATTCTTCTTACTGCCTAAAATAAAACTGTGAGCTAATTCAGGCAGGAATAGTTCTTTGCTCCATTATATCCCTAGTCTCTAATACTGCATACAAATACCAGAAAAACAGACTTGACACACAGTAAATTCCTGTTGAAATGAAAATGAAATCACAGTACATTCTCAGCATCACTTAGTTGTGTTTTTGTGTGTGTTACTTATTCTTGTTCCCCAAAAGGACCCATGGCAGCATAAAAAGATACATATAAAATCTCTCCCCATGCCACTGATCAGGAAAGAATTTGATTGTAGAATAATCCAATAGGGATCAACAACTCTGTCTGCTTCCTAGATAAATTTTAATTCTAAATCAGAAATATCTGCCTTACTGGGAATTGTATAGCTTTTTGTTTTTTCTCATGAAAATTACCATCGTAGGGAGGTATTTGATGTACTTTAAAAATCATATGTTTTCCAGTCAGATAAACCTAAACCTGCATTCAAATCTAAGTTCTGTCACTTCTAATATTCTTCATGCCCAGTTAACAGTATTGCTGCAGTCCCTGAAAAATACACCTAGATGTTCTTTACTGCTGTTATACCTACTAAAGATTTAATCCAATTAATTTGAATTTCACAAACACTTCTTAAGCATTTAATATGTGGTGCAAAACAGACAAGAATAACTCCCCCCATGATATTTTCATTCTGAGTCATAATTATGCCTATTTTACAGGATGGTTTTGAGGTAAAAGGAATGTACCTAAAAGTCTTGAATATTTGAAGCATTAATTAAATATTAGTGCCTTCCTCAAACTTTGATTCTCTTCAAGTATTATACATACCCCCCAAAAACAGCTGCTAATGTTGAAATCAACACAAGCTCCCTCTCCCCACCCCAAGGTGTCTAGAGAAGTTGTCTGTACCTAACCTTAATCAATGAGGCAAGGTGTTCCCTCTGGTCCCTTCCAGAATTTCCAAATCTTGGACCAAAATCTTCTTCTCTTGGTGTGACAATGCAGCCTAGAGAATTCTGAGCAATAGGGAGCCAGGGCTTTCCCTGGCTCTGCCACAGGGTCAAACCAGGGAGTGGTTAAACTTGTGAGGCTTTATCATCCCCAGGGGTACAACTGTAGGGGGCATTATTTATTAGGAAGCTCAACAAAGGTAACTAAAGTCTGGAGTGTGTGAGTATAAGGCTGTGTTTCTGAAATGTGTGTGCGCGCATGTGTGCTTGCATAGGCCCATGGACACACATCTGTGCCTGTGTGTGTGTGTGGAAATTACATTGATGCATTTCTTGAGAAAGATGCAATAATTTCACCTACACAGAGGGACACATCTGCTTTGTTATTTATAGCAGAAAGCTAAATTTTAATTTTTTAAAGCACACTGCTAATGATTGAGAATTGAGTTTTAGTTTTACTATTTTTTTAATTGGTAGAGGATTTTTATATATTTTTTCCATTTTGTTGGGTTGTGTCCTTATTTATATAAATACTTTACTGTAAGAATCAAGGAAGATTAGGCTGGAGATGCTGCTCAAGTGGTAGCGCACTCGCCTCGCATGTGTGCGACCCAGGTTCTATTTCAGCACCACATACAAAACAAAGATGTGTGTCTGCCGAAAACTAAAAAATAAATATTAAAAATTCTCTCTCTCTCTCTCTCTCTCTCTCTCTCTCTCTCTCTCTCTCTCTTTCTCTCTCTCTCTAAAAAAAAGAATCAAGGAAGAAACCTTTGCTTTTAATTACTGTAGTTGTTATCGTCCCTATTTTATTTCTGGTATGATCTATCTGTCTTACCTCCTGAATGAGAAAATGTTTTCCTGTATTTGTGCATTGTTAGATTATATAGTTTCATACATAATTTAACCAAATTGCTCTATGTATTATTATTCTGTTAGTATGAAGTTCTATTTTAACATCTGTAAATACTTCAGAACTGGCTTCTTTTCTCAGGCTCAAAAGGTGGAGTTATTGTTTACATCACAAAAACTATAGAATCTCTATGCTCATGTACTGTAAATAGTGAAGTGATCTGCTTATAAATAAACTTCACAAATACACTATGGAGATTAAAAAGACAATACCACCTGCAAAAAAAAAAGAATTCTTTCAATGATTTTTTTTTAAGTTTATAAATCTAAAGAAAAATAAAGCAGAGACTAAAGTCCAAAATAATCCCTTGACCTGAACTTAAGCCCCTCCTTTTCTTTTCATGCAAAAAAAAAAAAAAGTGGAATTTAGTTTCATTTGGAGTTTTCACCTTGACTGTTTCTGAGCAAGAGCAAGCAATCTTCATCCTTACAGAAGCTCTGGATGCAGCTGTACTATAGATAAATTTAATGTGCACAACAGGAAATACAAGTTCAGACTCATTTTGATGAGCATGAAGCTCCATTTCAGAAGTTTATTTAAGGGATTTATGAATTGACTAGATGTGCTTCCAAGCAGCAGAAACAGATTTATTACCATCTATGCAATGATCATACTGCCACCATATCCCAAAGAAGGGAGCACAGTGATTTATAAAACTGCCTAGACAATTAATGCTCGGTAGTCAGACCCTGTGAACTATATGTCCTAGATTTCCATCAGTATTTCCCAGAATGTCTCCATCACAATAATTTCTGTCTCCCCATTTTTACCCTGAATGAACTGTTGATGCCATATTTTGTAGGTGACCTGCTTGCTGGTAAACCCCGCTTCCATGTATTTATAATGTTGGGATGGCTTTCCTGCACTTTGAGATACCTTTATGCTCCTCCACTCTTTTAATAGGTCTTTAAAACCCAGCTCGTTGCCTGCATTCATTAGAAAGACTTCTATAGCCTCCTGTCGCCCACCATGGGTTGGTTCTTCACCTCTAAGTTTCTCCAAAATTTCTATCCTGTGCCACTCCATCAATAGTTAACTAAAACTCCAAAACTCTTGAGTATGTATCAAATTATGAATCATGATTGAAAGACATGAAAATCCATTCTTTTGCACAAAGTATCTACCTATTTGAAACCTTTAAAAAAATCTTTGATAAGTTAATTATAGCCCATAAGATTCATAAATTCTAAACTCTCACAGAGTGTCAATCTTGTTCCTGTATTGTCTTTGAAAAACATGTGCTTTCAACAGAATCGGGGGAAAAGTACTATTTTTTAAGCTTCATGGAGAAATATCAAAAATGTTTGGGATTTCTAGAGATAACTGGAAATTACTGGGTTTTTTATTTTTTATTTTTTGATACCAGGGATTGAACCCACAGGTGCTTTAATATTGAACCACATCTCCAAATCTTTTTTTGTATTTAATTTTGAGACAGGGTCTTTGAGCCTTGCTAAGTTGTGGCAGCTGACTTTGAATTTGTGAACCTTCTGCCTCAGCCTCTGTGGCTGCTGAGATTACAGGCATGTGCCACTGCACCTGGCTGTTGTGTTTGTTTCTTTGTTTTTGTTGGGTTTTTTTTTTTTTACCTATAGCATTGAGGCCCTAAAATGAACATAACTCTCCTAAAATGTCCCTTAATTAGAGAATGCCTATACCAAACTAACCATGCCTGCAGGGACCAATAGAAACATGCAAATTTTCCACTAGAGGAAAATATTATGGTTCTTCTTCCCATAGCTTGTCTGTAACATATCCATGTCTAATATTCTAGTCTTTGGGTATAGAGCAAAATGTGTTTATAGTTCAAAAAGGTAAAAAAAAAAAAAGATAATTAGAATTCCTTGTATAACCATACTATCTCTTTGTCCTGTGTAGCATGTGTCACAGTGCCATCTGTATTAGTGTATGTCTTTCCCAATCATAATAAAAATATCCATCATTAATTGAACATTTATTATGTGATAGACATAGTGCTAGAAGCTTTATAATTATCAACCTGTTTCATCTTCATGCTAACTTTAAATGACAGATATAACTATTATCTCTGTTGTATACATGACAGAAAAGGAGGGTTGGAGAGAATGATTCAATTATTTTCCCAAAGTTATTATTCAGTTGCTGTTTGGCACTGTAATAAACCTATGAACTTCTTGGGGAAAGAGGACATTTTTACAAATAATTATTTAGAGACCTCTTGTATAGTATAGCACTTTTCACTTAATACTTAACAAATGTTTGCTATTTCGACTAAATTTTCAAAAAAGTAAATAAGAAGTATGATATTACACTATACCTTATGAAATCCAATGGAAAGCTGTAAATGTTCTCAACTTTTGCTCTAATCTGCTAAGATCTTCCCACATCTAGAAGGCAATGGAAGGAAGACATTCTTCTTTCTATACCGTGGTCTTTTATACTTAGGCCATATATTCCTTGTAAAAGAAGGAGGGATATCAAATGCCCTGTCCCTGAGATGCCCCTTTAATTTCCCAAGATTCTAGTCAAGTTAGGGGGATAATGAAAGCTAGCCCAGTCTGGAACATCTGGATGAGTATTGTCAGAAGGAGCTCTGACTTCTTCACATGTCCACTCGGAACTATATAATTAGAGGTACCTGTAAGAAGTGTTCTCTCCTTCACCTACACCAAAGGCAGATGTTCCTGGGAATGCTGATCATACAGAAAAGCAAAGGAAACAAATAAGGTCAATGCTTACATAGCTTAAGCTATGAAACTTTCCCCTGTAGGAACAAGCTACAGAGTGTTACCTTCCAACCAGCCTCCACTAGACTCTCCCAGTTAGTAAGTCAGTAAGTTTAAATAAACACTGTGTCTCATACACTGCCCAAAGGTGTTTTCTTTGGTATCCTTTAAATGTACCCCACTGCCCTAGAACAGTAAGGTTATGGACAGGACACAAACCTTAACCAAATGAAAAAAACAAACCTCAATAAATACTAAATGTGCCAAAGAGGAAAAACAATGTATGAATGTCCGAGATATGTAAAGAGACAAGGAAAGCTTTGGAATTTACGTTAGTCTTTATATGGGTCAGGACTTTTGCACAGATAAAATTTTATCTGATTCTTTTTAATTAATTTACTTATTTATTTATGGTACTGGGGATTGAACCTGAACCTAGGGGTTAACACTGAGCTACATCTCCAGCATGCCCCCTTTATAAAAATTTTGAGATCAGCTCTTGCTTAGTTGTTTAGGGACTCACTAAATTACTGAGGCTGAACTTCTAGCTGCAACCATCCTGCCTCAGCCTCCTTTGTCACTGAGATCACATTCTTGCATGAATTTTAATGGCATTAAAGATGGTGGCAAAAGAATTATTATTCTTATTTCACAACTAACAAAAGTGCCTTGTCCAACTGTCAATGATATGGCCAAGGTCTTCTGACTCCTGGTATAGTTTTCTTTATGGATTTATTGCCATCAAACTATCAACTTTATTCATTCTAAGATTACTCTAACTTGAAGTTGGCTGAGTTTATCTCTGTTGTCATTTAAGATTCCTACTTACTTTTATGCAAGTTACCACTGTAAGAGTACAATTCTGGTTATAAACTTACAGCCTCAATTTGCCCAGAGAAGCCCTAAGCTGTCCTCAGACTTTGAATGCAAGATAAAAGACATAAACCTCCAAAAAGACCATTAACAGCATATATTGAATAATACATCATTCCTCTACCAAGCAATAACAAAACACTAGACTTTAGAGAATATGGGTTGTAATGAGTTCCTACAAGTCATATACCATCTTTGCTTCCAATAGGTACATGGGATTAGGTGGGAGGGAATGTTAGAAATGGTGACTCAAAAATTCAAACCAATGTGGTGAACCTCAGAGCAGTCATAGAGTATGACATCTGTTTATGATTTATTCTTGAATTTCAGTATCTTGTTGAAGTCAATATCTTGTTATTTATAGAATTATGTGTACAGAACCAGAGAGAAGGATTTGAGGCTTGCAAGGGATGTCTCTGTTCTATAGTAATTACATCTATACCTTCTGTCACTATGCTTTATATACTCATTCATCAAAAATCTGTTGAGCAACAATTTGTGTCATGATATATTCTTGAGTTGTGTAACAAAAACAACATAATCTTTGCCTTGAAGGAATTCCCAATCTCAGAGGGCAGTCAGAGGAAGTGTACATTGTCATTATTAAAGTTGCTGAGCATAGTGGAATTTCTCCCCCACTCAGTTCCAACAAAAATCTCTCAACTTCAACTCCTTACACTTTGAAATGTCAGTAATAAGGAGAGTAAGCATTTGCTTAGTGCCTACTATTTGACAGACAAGATGCAATGTGCTTTCAGCATATTATTATATGTAATCCTATCAATAGTCCTAACTAAAAGTTATATAATTATTCCCATTTTGTAGCTAAGGAAACTGAGAGATGAAATAATTTCCTCATGGTCATTTTGCTAACAAGTGGCAGGACCACCTGAAACCAAGCAATCAGAACTCCAAGTCTGTGAACTGGAATAGTGCATATCAGCATGAGAACTATTGGTGCTGGAAAGCAAAGGGTCCCAATGGTCAGAGATTTCTTTTGCATTAGAGTAAAAGGGCCCTTCCTTTACAGAGAAAGCCCCTTGAATTTGCCACTCCAGGTCCATTCCACCCTCCACTCTGCCTTGACTGGTACCCTGGAAAAAGGCACACATAGAATCTTGCATCAAATAGGTATGTTGCCATTGCTTTCAAGCAGATTCAGAGGGAAGCATCAGCAAGAGGCTGAAAGGACGAAGGAGAATGAGGGCAGACTACTTGTTCCTTTGGTGGACTTTCTTCCTGCTGGATATTGTGGCCCACCTTCCTTTCCCAAGGTCTTCTGTTTCATTTCGTCTTCATTAATCTTCTCTGTCCCTGGATCTGTATAAGGTCACTGCTCCTTCTCCTTGTTCCTCTGTTGTAGGGTTCATAACCAGATCCCAATATTACTGGAATTTGAATAGTGTACAGTTCCTGCACCTTTATAAGTAGTCCCTTTATTCCTCTTCTTCAGATTTTCCTAATTATCCTAATGTAAGTGTCCCCTCTGTTTCTTCCAGGGACTCAGACAATATACTAAGCTTATAAGGTACTGCATGATAATCATTTCTGATTCCAACTGAGCCTCAATAGTCTAGTTCTATTTTATTTTCAGTGCTCCCACCATATAACCCTTTTCAAATCCTCAAAAACATCTGTTCAATCTACCTGGAATATCTCCACCTCACTTCAACACACACACACACACACACACACACACACACACACACACACACACATACACACACGCACTCAGCAAATCTATCTGCCATTTTAATGGGTTTCAGTGATTTTTTCGAAATAATTAATGGAAATAGGAGCCAGAGATTGACTGATTCTTTAAATTTTTCGTCATATATTTTGGTTTCTTTAGAGTCATATTCTATATATCCAATTATAATGACACATTATATATCCTTAACATTTTTTTTTTCTAGGGTTTGAGGTGAAACTGAGTTCTCAGGAACTTAATTGGCTTGTCTAAAATGCCACAAGTAGTGTGTGATAGAAACATGAGTTAATCCCAGAGCCCCTGGAATTCATGCCCTGCTACTACTGCTTCTCCAGCAAGCCAGCCCCTGGCAACATGGTCACCAGTTCCACATGCCACTCAACAATGGCCACCTGTCAGGTCCTAAAAATGCAAAGAGCTTGATAAAACTTTCTTAGGGATATGCTATGAACTACTTTTATCTAGACCTTTTTCTTTTCTATTTTGTTGCCAATATGTTGCTCCCACCCACCATTTTTATGAAACCAAAGAAAGCAACACTTTCCATGGTGAACGGGATTGCAGCTTTGCAAATGCCTGATTTTTGAACAGATGAAGGAACAATGCCTGCCTTTGGGGAATCTTATTTGAAACCTCTTAGATTGCAGAGTGGCACAATACGGAGAAACATTCGCTAAGGTAATTCGGCTCCTGGGGAAATTTAATTTGAAACAATTGGAATCATGAATGCAAATACCTAGCATTTTCCTTTGGTTTGTGGGGGAGAAAGAACCAAAGGGGCCTTTAACAGAAAACTGGAAGAGGCATCTTGGTAGGCAGCAGAGCTGTAACTTGCTTTCTTTCCAACTTCGCCTGCCAACTCCAGCGGCACAGTTGTTTTCTTTTGAGAACAGATTCTGCTTGTTCAGTGCATGTTTGTGAAGATAGAGATTTTCAGACACTCAGATATAATGGGGCATTCACACATTCAAAACCCAGTTAAATTTGCCCCCAGGGCACATGGGGAAGATGCCAGGAACACAAACGCCTGGAAATGGTAATGGCAATACAGACTGAGTTGACTTAGGGTGAGTTTAGGCAAAGGGCCCAGTCACCCAGGGCGATGAACTCATGCTCAGAGCTTGCTGAAGTTCTCTCCTCTCCAGAGCATTGGTTTGGCTACTTCACTACAGACAGGCGGGTTTGGGCTCTGTTTCCAAGAAGTTCCTTTCTCATTCTGCTCTTTACTGTCATTACCAGTGGTTTCTTCCATGGCAGTGATCCAGTGAATCTATCAACATTGCAAATTCAGTCATGCCAGATGCCTGCTTGAAGAATTTTTTTACTGTTCTTCAAAGTCCAACTATATAACATGCTCTACATAACCAGACTCCTAACTAAACTTTCAGTCTCCTGGTCCTTCCCCACTTTATTTTATCCTCAACCTGCTGCTGCACAGAATAATTAATGAGCCCCAAACATGTCACTTGTATGACTATGTCTTTGTACAGGACACTTGCTTCCTTGTCACTTTCCTCCTGCCTTGGTCCACTTGCTGGCCCCTCCAAGTCACTGAGCATCTTTTCCTTTGAGAAACTCTTTGAAGCCTTATCTCTCCTGTCCTCTTCAGAGCATTTATACTTCTTTTCAAAAGAGAACTCACTATTTTTGTAATGTATAAGATGACATCAAACATAAAAAATATTTTACAGAAATGTGAAAATTTTAAAAATTGTGCATGCTAGAAGTGATAAAATATGGACTTTGTTTACTTGCCTGTCTTGTTTGACCTTATGTTGAGAAATATTCTATACTTCCCTCTGAAGCTCAACTCTCACCATGTGTCTATTTCATATTAGAATCTTAGCAACTTTTATTCCAATAAGGAAAACAGATTTTATGGGTGGCAAGCGAGGCGATACCTCCAGAGACTCCAAGAACAATTTACAATGAAGCTAGGAAAGCCAATCATTATCACTTCTAAAGTTTGGGAGTTAAACATAGATAAATTTCCCATAAATTTTTTAAAAACTTTTAGAAAAAGTTTCTAAACCTGAACCTTTTCAATGTGGGATGCTATGCTTTCTCATACGTTGTCTAATGTGATCATCACTGAATCCTTGGTGTGGTAGTGGAGTAAGAACAAACTTCATGTTAAGTGGCAGAGCCAGGTTTCAAACCCAGTATTCATCTTAAAGACTTTAGTCTTTATGTTTCATTGCCTCTTCCCTCTTCCTTCCACTGTTTCTCCCAAAATGAGATGTCTAAAAGAGATTGGTAGAAATCAAAAGCACTAAATACTACTGAATCTCAAGCTGACGAAGTTTTCACTTTCTTGTAGACTTTTTAGATCAAATGGAGGAGACACTCTCCCTCTGGTGCTAATGTGTATTTACTTAAGCCTACTAAGCTGCTTTTGCACCAGTGGGAAGGTGAGCCTGGGGCTCCACATGTTGGCAAGCAAGTCTCTCCACTTAGTCTAAAAATAAACATATCACAAGGAGAGTTATTAAACTATCTTCTATTAATGGTAAGCTAAAAGGCGGTTTTGCTTTTACATTTAAAATAATGGCATAGAATTTTCTTTCTAATTAAAATATTTAAGTTTTAAAATATAGACTAAATAGGAAGAAAACTATGAGATAAATCTTAGTGTATGTGATTCTCAAATAAGGCAAAAGCCTGAAGGTCATGAAACAAGTCTAAAATTTGGAAAATCATGAATGATTTACTGTGATGGCAAAAGAGTGATTGCGTTTGGAGGCTACTTTCTCTAACAGTAATCTACCATTGCTTGATGCTCTCTGGCCTATCTTATCAGCTCAATAAAGGAGAGTTTATTTTAATAATACATTAGGAGGCTGCTTAAAGGCACAAAGAAGGTTCAAATCCCACACTGCCAAATATTCTTCCTCTCCAAAAAAAAAAAAAAAAAAAAAAATCACATAGAACATTCACACAAAGATGAAAATAGCATTTTATAATAGTTCATTGACTTCCCATATCATCATTGGTATATATGACAGAAGCTCAAGATTTAAAACTGTCTTCTTCCTCAGCTTTAATAAAAACCTCAGAATGGTCATCCTTGCTGTAGGCTCCATAATAGAGAAACTTGAAGAAATGAGTAACACACTTGTTATATACAAAGAGTAAGCATGTGGTCAGTTGTCACACCTGGGAGAAGCAGACTAGCACTAGGTGAGGAGACTCTCTTTTGCTCTTCATGTGACAGAGAAGGAAAGAATACCTTTGCATTCACAGTGAAACAGTCCACTATTTAACTAGCAGGTACTCCCATAGACCCCAACAAATCCCAGGCACAGATCTAGTTATTGTTAAATATTAACTTAGTCTACACAATAATTTTATGAAGTAGGTATTTAAGTCTTTACAGATTAGGAAACTAAAGCATAGTTTAAAAACTTTCCCAAGATCATATAGCTAATGGGAGGAAACCCCAATCATACAAGCACCAGAGACCACACTCCTACTTACTAAACCAGGATGAATCCGATCATGAATTGGTATTGCCCTGGAGGAACTCAGGAAGAAAATGTGCATAGAGATGCAGAATCATTCCTTGGACCACACCTGGCAGGAATAAGAGAAAGAGAAGGCTCTATCTCAATGATCCATGAGCACTGCAGTCTGTATCATATGCAAATTAGAAATAGAACTTAAAATATGATCTCTAACTTTGTGAGCCTCGTGTTCTAAGCAGGAGACATTTAAGCACACTACCTAACTCTACATTAAAATGGTGATTTATAGTTATTAAATAAATGCTATCTCCTTTAATGAGATGCCAATTCTACACACAACTAGCAATTCTTGAACTAAGCTACAAGAAATGGTATAGATATTATGGAATTGTAAGCAGTCATCTCTATGAGAATTTGTACAATTTGACTTACAAAATAAAGTAATTTACATGAAGGCAGACCAGTATTTATCCTGAAAGAACTTGGTTATTGTGACTTGTGGAAAATCACCTGAGGAAGCATTTTTTTAAAAAGATAATCATGCATCTAGATTTATACCTATTATATCAGTGTAATATTTGGAGGCATCCCATTTTACTCACAGAAAGTTTCTGAGTGATAAATTATATGGCAACCCTAATAAAAGAGCATTCCATGGCAAGTACTTGGCTCTGCATTTTCACAGAGCACAGTCATAAAGATGAAAGACACATTCCCTGCCTCAAGGATTTTACAGATTGGATCCCACTTCATTTTGAAGGAGCAATATAAAAAGAAAATGACAATATGATGCATTAAATGCCTGAATAGAAATGTTAAAACATTGAGCCTGCCTAGTGGCCAGGAAGCCCTAAATCTAGCATGAGGAAGGGCAAAGGCTTAGGACTTCCTACAGAGGCAGCACTTCTGAATCTTAAGACTCCAGATGTTTCTCAAGCATTTGAAGATCGGGTAGAAAATGAACACTCAAAACACAAGGACAACATTTGAGGTAGGTAGAATATAATGGCCAAGAAGCACAGGTTTCAATCAATAAATAGGCAAAGGAACTGAACAGGTACTTCACAGAGGAAATATGATTGGTCATTTTGAACCAAAAAAAAAATGTGTATCAAGGACCTAGGCATTAGACTAGGGCCCCTAAACCTGCTAGAAGAAAATGTAGGCCCAAATCTCCATCATGTTGGCTTAGGAACCAAATTCCTCAACAAGACTCCTAAAGCATAAGAAATAAAATCAAGAATCAATAAATAGGATGACATCAAACTAAAAAACTTTTTCACAGACAAGGAAACAATCAAGAATATGAAGAGAGAGCCTACAAAATGAGAGAAAATCTTTGCCACCTGCACTTCATATAAAGCATTAATCTCCAGGATGTACAAAGAACTAAAAAAAAATTGACACCAAAATAAAAAAGTAACCCTATCAATAAATGGACAAAAGTACTGAACAGGCACTTTAAAGAAGGAAAAAAAAATTTGAATGGCCAAAAAAATGTATAAAAATATGTTCAACATTTCTAGCAATTAGAGAAATACAAATTAAAACTATACTAAGATTCCATCTTACTCTAGTTAGAATGGCAATTATCAAGAATACAACTAACAATAATTGTTGGAGAGAATGTGAGGAAAAAGTTCACTCATACATTGCTGGTGGGATTGCAAATTGATGCAACCACTCCTCAGAAAACTTGGAATGGAACCACTATTTTATTAACTTATCCCATTCCTTAGCATGTACCCAAAGGACTTAAAATCAGCACACTATATTGATGTAGCTATGCCAATGTTTACAGAGGCTCAATTCACAATAGATAACCTAGGAAACCAACCTAGGTGCCAGTCAGCAGATGAATGGATAAAGAAAATGTGGTACATATACACAATAGAATATCACTCATCCATAAGGAAGAATGAAATTATGGCATTTGGCAGTAAATGGATAGAACTAGAGACTATCATGCTAAGTTAAATAAGCCAATTCCCAAAAACCAAAGGCCAGATATTCTCTCTGATATGCGGATACTAACATACAATAAGAAGGGTTAGAGGAAAGGACGAAGAGAAGTTTATTGGATTAGACAAAGGGGAATGAAGGGAAGGGAGGGAGATGAGAATAGGAAAGACAATAGAATGAATTAGATATAACTTGCCTATGATCATGTAAGAATACATAACTCCATATCTTGTACAACCAAAAAAAAAGGATCCTAATTAAAATAAGTGGCTTCCAGCCACCCAAACTGTAGAAATATGAGTTGGTTGCTTAATCCTCCCATGCTATATTTGTAATAGCAGAACAAACATACTGACAAGTATATTTCAGATGTTTAAATAGTTGATAAGGTAATATATGTAAAGTTCTTAGAACCTTAGTCAGCACACGATCTGTGCTCATAAATGTTAGATGTTGTATTCTTGAGTTATAATTATTGTACCATTCTTTTTATAATTTAACCCACGCCACTTTTCACTGCTGAGAGCAAAGAAGTAGGATATAAGAAATCACAGAATTATAAGAAGTTAGAAAAGGTAGATTTTACTTTACTTGTTCTTTGTCCAACCATTTATTTTTAACTAAAATTTCTAACTGGGATTGATTTGACATGGCCTAGAGTCCCACTGTGATCACAGATTGAGGATTAGGCAGTTGCAGATTATAGGAGGCATCCTATTTCATCTCTTCAGAGTCCAGATTTATCTCAAAGTGACAAGTTTATTGAAAAACTATTGAAATTTTTAGGATTTAGTGTATAATAAAATAAATAGAGATTATTGTTACTGAAAGAAGTATTTTTTTTCTCTTAACATTTGCCTTGGATATTTCAATTATTCCATATGGGATTATAACACAGGTCAGGACCCCAATCTTTTTCCTGCTTACAGACATCCACTACTAATTTGGAGTTTACATAAAGCAAGATTTTAGAATGAAATCTCCATTTTGGAATGGCCATTTTGAGAAAAGAGAGAATACTTGGTAACTAAATAAGAGGATACTCTCCTATTTAAAACATCCTTAGATATCAGTAGGTACTTGAACAACAGAAATTAATTTTCCCTCAATTCTGAAGGCTGAAAATACAAGTTCAAGGCTGGTTTCCTCCAAGGCCTCTATCCTTGTCTTACAGATGGTCACCTTGTTGCTGAGTCTTTATATACATGTACTTCTGCATGAAGCTGCTTGTCTGTCTTCTTCTTGTAAGGACCCTAGTTATAGTGGCTCAGGGTACAAACCCAAATAGCCTACTTTTGACTCAATCACCTCTTTTAAAGACCTCATCTCCAAATATGATTACATTCTGTGATACAGTGTGTTAAGACTTCGACAAATAAATTTGAAGTGACACCATTCAGCATATAATACTTTATCAATAAGTCTTAATACAATAAATTATATGATTATAACCCTATGAAATGATTCTAAAACATCTTTGTTCATTACTCTCAATTACCATCAAGTCCATATTACCTCCCCATAAAGCCAAGTAAACATCAAACATTTAAGAGGATCTGACCAGGAATGGTAGTACAAACCTGTAACCTCAGCTACTCAGAAGATTGAGACAGGAGGATCACAAATTTTAGGTCATCCTAGGCAACTTAACAAGACCCTATTTCAAAATAAAACAACAGAAAAAAGACTTGGAATATAGCTCAGTGGTAGGGCACTTGCCTGTCACGCATGAAACCCTGGGTTTAATTCCCAATAACACCAAAAAGAGAGGGAAAAAAAGGAGGGAGAGGTGAATTTTCTTTTGAGATCATAGCACACATGTCATAGGCTGGGCTTCCAAGAAATAGACACTTTTAGAGTGTGATATTTCCATACAGGAACTTTACTTTAGAATATGATTGATAATAATGCCTGTGAAGGATGAGCAATTGGGATCAGATAGAATGAGAAGCTGAACTGTCAGGCATTTGCAGCAAAGATTTCTCACTGATACTTTAGGGGTTTTGAGCTATATAGCCTTTCAGAGTCATCCCTATTTAAGGCAAGTTGCTTATCCACTGGTGTCCCTCTGCCATAGAAGATTGTTCCTATGGATGGAGAGGAAAAGAGCTTAGACAAGGTAAATTCCTTGCATTTGCCACAGTCTCTGGTTACATCTAATTCCTTCATATAATGAGTGTACTCTACTAGAAATAGCTGCCTGAAGATTCTGATTGATCTGTTTTTCAGGAAAAACAAAGATGAAATGTGGAACAAATGATAGGTCCCGTCTTTGATGTTATCTTGAGTCCTTATTAATATTACTGTCACCCTCCCAATACATTCTGGGGCTCCCTCACCCATAGGGGGCACTTTTGAATATGCTGTCATTGATGAGTTGCCTACTGATTGTGATCCAGAATTGCAAACCTAAAGGATCTGAGCACCTGTCACCATGTCCTTCTTAGGTCATGGCTACTACATGTGTCTATTTTCCATTAAGATGTGTTAAGTAAGGCAGTACAAAAAAAAAAAATCTTTAGTGATTCACTGAAGTGTATATTGGCAACCCAACTTATCTCTCTACCAGAATGGTCCCCTATCATCCTTCCTTGCTGACTTCTTCACTCAAGAAGCTTAAAATGATTGTGTAGCAGCTGAAGCTAGCAATTTATTGGGACATTCAGTGTGTCTCCTGCTGGAAGCATTCCCCTTGGGAACCAATCCTATACAGCCATGAAACTGTGATTTGTGGGGATAGGAAACACAAGTACCCCAAGAAGGACATGAAGGACACGATGATCAGTGGGACCACATACTTTTATTGCCAATTGTTGGACTAATATACTCTACCCAGTAAGGACATAGTACCATTTCATTGATTAAAGTCACCTATAGCACTTAGAGAATGTACTCCATACTTGCAGGCCATTGTACCCAAATCAATATTTTCAGTTGTCTTTTCAAGAGACTTTTCCATTGCTATATATATATTTGACAGCTTCTGGGAAGTGCAACATGTGATGGGATCAGTGAGTCCTGAGTATGTGTAACCACTACTACACCTCCTTAGCTGTTCAGTGGGTCTCCGGGCCTATAGAAACATTATTCCAGATGTCATGTTGCTGGATAACTGTGAGCAGCCATGATGATGCTGGGTAAAGTACTGCAGCCAGGAATAATGAATGGAGTATGTGTTGATTTCAGTCAAAATTAAAATTTTCTTCTTGCAAAGTAGAAGTAGTAAAAATCAGACAACATCCCACCAAATGCTTAGTCTCCTTGAGTGATAGTGCCATATGGGGGACTAAACCATGGTCTCTGCTATTTCTAGTTGAATCTTTGACAGTGAAAGCAGCCAAATGAAACCTAGAGAATGAGATCTCAGGCTTTTAGATCTATGCATATCCAACAGCTATTCTGTTCTTGAGTCTATCATGCTAGCAATGGAGTGACTGAAAACAGAATGGTTTAATCAGATCATATGTTTCCTATGTTGTACATGCTCTCTGATGGATTTTTACACTCAATAGAAAAACCTTCACATTTTTGCCACTCCTGTAGGTCAGACACATGGCTTTCCCCAAAACTTTCTTGGTGCTCATGATTTCTTTAGTTTCATTTTTTTTCTTTGCAGACCCCTTCCTGATAAATCAGAAAAGCCATTCCTCATTGCTCAATAATTTATATAGATTCTACTATGTATCCTATTTTTTGAGTGTGTACCCATACACTGAACTGGCTGATAAATTAATTGCATGTAATTTTTTTTCTCCTTTGTTACTGGGTCATAAGAGATTCCTCATGCACCATACATATTAGCTCTAAAAATATTACTAACTTAACAGTGATACATGATATCAGATCTGGGCTGTCCGTTCATGTAATATAGTAAAAGCACTCACTTGCCTTGGGAAGAGACTTCCCCTATGAATGAGGAGCCTGTAGACTGAGGCAGCTTCCTGGCTTTTGGATGAGGGAGATTCCTGGAGAGGGATTCTTATTAGTGATCAACAGTCAACACTCCTGGCAACTGAGAGAAAGAATGTCTTGGTTCTGAAGTGGCCTCTTTATGGTACCTCTCAGCTTCCACTGCATCTATTAGATGAATATAGGGGAAAAAAAAGCCTAAAGAGTGGAGAAAGTTTGGTAATTTTTAACCCTGCTTGGACTCTGATTCCATGAGCATTTTATTTATACACAGGAAAAAGAATGCTGCATTGAAAAGTCTGGCTCGCAGCCTCCATCTCTGTCTACATGTCTAAGTCTCTCTCACAGTTGACATGATGAATGTAAATACAGAATGTGTCCAACTGCACAAACTGCCATCCCAAAATATTTGGATGTCATAAGCAAGAATGACCAATAGGCAATAATTTATTCAACTCTCTCATTTTCAGAATGATAGGAATAGCCTATGTAATTGCTAAGCCTACATTTTCTGCACCTATAAATTTGAAGTAACAATTGTTCCTACTCACAGGTTGGAACCACTTGTAAAAACCAAGATGATACAGCTATGTAGAAGGTGGGTAGAAAGGGCATTGGATCCTGGAGCAGATGGCTATAAGTTCTTCACTTTGATCAGGCCACCATATGTCTATAAGTTCAACTTCTACAAACCTTATAATTCAGTAAATATTTATCCATGCCCACTCTGTAGCAAGCACAATCTCAAGCCCTCTAAATTCAATAGTTAAAAAGAATTTACTTTCATAGAGCCTGTAGTCTAATTGAGAGATTCACATGCATCAAATAATCATGAAGTAAACAAAACAAAATTGTAACAAATGCTCTTAAATGGGGATGTGGAGGAAATGTGTATGTTCTAGGAATGTATGTTACAGTGGATAAAACCGAATCATGGAGGAAATGGAAGATTTTTCTAATATAAAAAGGAGTATTCAAGCCAAAGGGAATAATACATGCTGATTTCCTTAGGGAGAGAAGTATAATACACATGAAGGGTTAAAATAATATTATTCTTGCTGGAGTGGAGAGAGCCAATAGGGGCATGGGACATGGAGGAGCTGCAGAGATATGCAAGGACAAGACTATGCAGGGTCATATCTAGGATGGGAAAAGCTTTTATTGCAGGGGGAGTTATAATCAGATTTACATTTTTAAAAGCTTCCTTACTGTCCTCTGCAGAAGGGCTTGGTAGGGAATAAGACTGTATGACATATGGAGTCACAAGTTTGTTGCAGTTGTCTTGATGAAAGATGATGATACCATGGATTAGACTAGGCTTACAGAGCTGGAGGAAAGTGGATGGATTTGAACAGTGTTTAGTCAAAGAAACGACAGCACTTGATGTTGGATTACATATGAAAGACAAGATGTTCAGGGTGACTTTGTATGTTTTTGGTCAGCACAATCAAATAGAACTAGTGCCAATATATATATACATAAACAGTACCAGGCAAAATGTTATAAAATATTTATTTTATTATTTTAGAGCTTACATCAGAGATATGATCCTTCATTTTTGTGAATCCTTTAAGAAACTGGTGAAACTTATAAAATTTATATCCTGAACAAAGTACTTTCTCACTCAAAATTTTGCATGTATTGTATGGTCCAACTTCATCCAAGTAAATTTTACATAATACAGCATTTATGAAACCCTTGATTCTGAGGCTAAGAAAATGTCTAATCTCTAATGTGTTCTCTGTTGTGTCACTTGCATCTGCACTGCACTACACTGGAAAACAGGGAAGAAGACTTCACAGAGCTGCTACAGTTATTCATGTATTGTATGTTACTGCTAGGTAGCAAATGAGTATTAGGTGGGCAAAGTACCATTTTAATCCTCACAGGGAATCACAAGATACAATGTTCCTCTGGGACGAGCACATCAATCCTTAATGACAGAACCCAACACAAGGGTGTCTGTGGCAATACTGTCAGGAAAAAGTGGCTTTCCCTCAGAGCAAAACTGCCTTCTGCCAGCTGCTCTTCACACTTATGGCTTCATGTGGCCTTAGGGGGAAATAAAATATTTCCTTCCTCAGGGAAACAGTCATTGGGATGCAGCTGCATTTGAAAGAGAATTGCTGACTTAAGATCTGATTCTACAATGAACATTTTATAATAATATTATATATAGAAATTATATATGCTACACACTGTATATACATGAGACATAAATTATATGCCAAATCAGCTCCTGTGAGAATCCAGATATAATGAAAAGAGATATGTGCTTAAATGGCAGCTGACCAGCTTAGGAGGAAAAAATGTTTTAAAAGAAAAGCACATACAAGGAGATACAATGTCACCTTCTCCAAGGATTCATTTTGCATTACCCAATCATCTGATACAAAATTTAACTGCAGTCACTTTAGGAGTTTAGTGACTCGTTTGGTTAATTTTAAAGATTTCTTCAATTTCTCTTTTCAAAAGTAACAATAACTCCAAACACATGCTGAGTGCTCATTGCACACCAAATACTACACTTGATGCATATTGTCTGCTTTAATCTTTATAATCCTTCTAAGAGATAAAGGCCATTATAAACACACTTTCTAAAAAAATAAACTGACATTCACAAAAGGTCTATGCTTTTCCCAGCAGGCCTTCATTATCAAACATCAAATGGCACAATCAAATCCAATTGCCCTATACCGAATGACTACAGAAATATGGTGGACTTAACTATATATGACATGTACAGTACACAAGCCCCAAAACATTAACTTTATTTCACAATGGTGATTATTAGAAAAAATAGACCACTTAATAAAATTCATAATTTCACAGTCACTTTATGAAGGATGTTGTCTGATTATACGGCATAACCCCTTGTCCACTCACTCTGGAAATAGACATCATGGTATCTATTTTATTCAGTTCTATGAGATGGGTATTATTATACACAGCTTGCAGATAAGTAAACCAAGGGTCAGACAATTCAGGTGACTTGTTCAAATCAAGAGTTAGTAAACTTATATCTGTTATGCTCCAAAGAGAATGTTCTTCATGATGACATTCCACTGCTAAGTGTTTGCTTGCACAGTTCGTATTCAGCTCTTCTCCTGCCTGAGATGTCTTTCCCTCTCTGTCACCACTTGGATGCTCTCCTGTGGTGGGGTATGTTTTACTTCACTCTTATTGCTTTCTTCCTCAGAATGAGGTCAATGAATGTGGCTCTGGGCTTTTCTCTGAGGAGATACAGTAACTTCTCTACTCGGTGGGTCTTTTAGAGGACTATCTATAAGGACTAACTTCTTGGTAAAATGATCCTTCTTTTAGAGCATGAGCTGGTCTAGGTTCGTGAGTCTAACCTGGACAGCTGTTCACATGGCGAGGGGTGTCTTTGAGTTTATCTCAGTGGGAAAGCCTGCCTCACTCCAGGGATCATTTTCAGATATTCAGACTACTAGCCTACTGCTATCAGTATTTACAGTGATATTTGGGCCCCCTGCCTTTACTTTTTATTTTTAACCATTTTGGAGTCAAACAGGGGTGAAAGATGCCGGTTCAGAGCCCACTCAAACCCTCAAATTCTACTTCCTCTGATAAATTTTTCAAAACCCCAAGTCAGAAATCACTTTTCTTTTCCCTACCTCCTCAATATTTTTATTTCCATGCCAGTCTTTATAATAAGTTTATTTGTAATAGCAGAAAATCCTACTATAACCTATGTGGCACTGCAGAAGCTCAGAACTATTTCTCACCCATTTATCGGAATACTCCCCATTGAATCTAACATGTGTAATCTAAACATTTTCCCTCAATTCTGCAGTTGGTTGAAAGCTGTAAGAGGTACAAACTCCATTCTCTTTTCTCTGCAGCAGAACTCTCAATGCAGGGATTAAGGCCCAGTGGAGAAGCTACGATGTTGCTGCCTTCTAACTGACAGAAAGACAGTTAACTGGTCCATTAGGAGAATCCCCCATTAGTTTCTCCTCTCATTTACTTTGATAATTCACCCTGAGCTAGACCCCATGATGGAGACATCATGCAGGGTTGCCCTGGAGTGAGAGAAGGAATTTCAAATTACAGATGTGGTAAAACTCCCTGTTTGAAGCTGAAGCATCTTTGGAAGAACTGAGAATTTGCTGCCAATAGTTTATTTTAGGCAAGAGGGAAACGAGCATTTTTTTTTTAATTTTAAAATGGAGTATTGTTCCATGTCTTACAGTTTTATTCCAAACTAATACGAATGTGACAGTGTTTTTGAAGCAATGAATTTAACACCTAGCATGTTAACAGCTTGCACTTATTACTGAAGCACTAAGTAAGCTTTAGAGATGAAAAACTAAATGACTCATTATAGGTGACAGAAAAAATCTTTGACAGGGCTTTTTGATGTCTTAAGGGCCTGTGTGAAGTTTGGGTGCTGTTCATTAAGAATTTTTTTTTTATTTGAAGCTTATTCTACAGCTAATAATAATCCAGATTATTCATGTACTCACTCATTGATCCCTTCATGCCTCCATGCCTTCACATATCAAAATGCTCACATTGAGCACTTAAAGTCAGGCAAAACTCTACAGAAGCTGCCAGAGACCTAGATCAACAAATTATTCCTGCCCTTAAGGAGCTCATAGGGAATGGCAGATCAGAAAACAAATTATTTGAGTACCCTGTGATAAAAGCTGTGAGGTCAGAATGAGTGATTCTAACCACCTTGAAATACGATATTTCCTAAAGGAGATCAGGAGTGAGCTAAACATTAAGACTTCAGCATAAGTTCTCCAGGGGCAAAAGAACATGGTATAGAGCTTTCAGTATTTCCAGAGCAGAGTATTTCTCTGAAGAGAGTTATAGCAGACAAGTAGAACTGAGTAAGAGCTGGGGCCAGGTTGTGAAGATCCCCATACTCCATGAAATAGTTAAGTTGGGATTTATCCTGCCTCTCATAAGTAAATATCTCAAGCAGAAAGATGGAGTCATAAAGTTTATATTATAGTTTCATTCTGGGAATAAGGAATTGATGGCAATCTGTTGTAGCATACCTGGTCTAATAAGGGTCAATGGAAAAGAAGAGATTTCTGGGATAGGCATTGATGATAGAATGATGACAGGACATGGTCTTAATAAAATGTCTTTGTGGTGGGGTGTG